>NW_024704752.1:3169619-3769619 GCF_018977255.1 Callorhinchus milii | reverse complement strand
CCACCTAAACAGGCACAGACAGGACCTTGGTTTTGATGTCTCACCCAAAGGATGGCACCCCCAACAATTCAGCAGTCACCCAGGACTGCACTGGAGCATCAACCAGGACTATACGAGTTCAAAGTCCTGATGTGGAGGCTCAAACCCACGACCTGACTCCGAAGGCAAGCAAGAGTGCTACCGACTGAGCCAGGCCAACACCAAGAGGTGGTAACTTGAAAGCGAGATCTGAGTGTGAGTTCAGGTGTCCCAGATCATGGGGATGTGTAGTGTCGGGGTAATGTAACAGACTTCACCACTGCAAGACAAACCTCTCATCTCCCTGAAGGCTGGGTTTGAGCTTGCTTTACATAAATAGCTTGTCAGCTAGTGCAACGAACCTTTGCCAAAGCCAAATTTGTCCACCCAAGTGATTCAAATGAAAAGGGATGGGGTTTTAAATCGCATTAGTTTAAAACTATCTCCAGGTGGATCCATTTCCCTATACAGGCCCTTGGGCAATTAAAGTTCCTAAGAAACAATTTGCCATTTAAATTTTTTTTGAGTAGGAGGAGGTGGATCAGCATTGGTGCAATTTATCAGCCAAATTTTAAAATCCACTTCCCCAATTACAGAACACAACAATAAATCCTTATTTATTTATGTAGCAGCTTTCATAAGGTGCTTGACAGTTGAGGGTTTGTGCCCAAGCTGGGGGTTGGGTTTGGAATGGGTGAAAGCACGGTCAAAGAGGAAGGTTTTGAGATGGGCTTTGAAGGAGTCAAGTCAAAGGGCGAGGCCAAGCAACTCCAGTGATGGAGTTCTAGAGGGTGGGGTCAAAAAAGGCTGAAGGACTGACCGCTGATGGGTGGGAAACGTGAAGCCTTAGTGCCTGTGGAGTGGAGGAAGTGGGGGGATGGGTTGGTAAAGCAAATTGAAACAGTAAGGTGCAGTGAATAAACATGCAGACACTTCTTACCCACAACTTGGAGGTTTGACGAGGAGTGTAACTCTGGCAGTTGTCAACCCTGAAGGTATATTACTTAAGGCAAAGCCCCCTTTGGAGCCTTCACAGGCAGTAATACTGGGATTATGGTAAGATCCAAATTGTTGTCTTGTCTTCCACATCTCCACTGCACAAAACAAATAGCATCAAGCAGATTGACACACCTCGATTGAGATTAAGGTGTTTCTCAGCGGTTCACATTTAATAGCATCCCCTGTTGCTTGTTTTGTGCCCATCCCACGGGCAGGGCCAGGGTGGGATGGGTGGGAGGTGTCTCACAAAAAGGATCTCACAGGTGTAATGAGAGAGCACCGAGCAGGGCTGTTTGTGTATGGAGACTAGCTAATGGTTGACGGACAGGAACCAGGCTGAGTATGTCAATCATATGACTTGCTCAACATCGCAAGTCAGGTTAAGGGGGGGTGAAATCCTGATTAACTAAGCTGTTTCCCCAGCCCCCACCACCAATACCACATTGGATATGTGGAACAGACTTTCCGTTGAAACAGGTAGTGATATGTCAAATATCACCTGAAAAAAATCAATGTGATTTTTTAACTAGGAATGGTTGGAAGGATATGTATGGCTAGACACAATCAAATGCATCTCTCACAGCTTTATTTGCTTTAGATCCCGAGCCCTTTATCTCATCCGTGTCGGAAACACACAGGAACTGAACCTTAATTACACTCAGTCAGAAGTGAAGCTCACCTGGTATTAGGAACAATTATTCATTTGAATCATTGTGGGTGAAAACCAGGCATGTTTTCCCACTTTGTCCCCCGAATAAAATTAGTCATTCTCTTCAAGGCTGTTGACTGGACATTGCTGGGTGCAATGTCCAGCCAATAGCCATGAAGAGAATGACTAATTTCTGGGTGCTGGGTGCAAGTTAGCCGCTGTGTTCGCCTACACAGTCACTACACTTTACAGTGTATATGGTGAAGCACTCAGAGATGTCCTCCTCATGTGAACGGCGCTGTATCATATGGAAGGATTGGTAATAATAATCATAATCCTTGCATTTGATATAGCGCCTTATCACATCGTGGAGACGTCTCAAAGGGTTTCACAGAATATTTACTGTACATTTTGTGGACGAATTGCGACAACCAATTGTGTACAGCAATTGTTCAATTGTTGTTCCATTGCAGCAAGTTTCAAGGCATTTGAACCCTTTGCATGGAATACGGACACATTTCATGTGAGGAACAAAGTATTGACTGGAGTCCAGCATTAGTTAAGCACTGCTATTGCCTCATCATTATCGCTGAACTGTCTATCAATCTCAATGAAGTGTGTGTGTGTAAAAAAAAAAGACTTAACGTGAAAAGAGAGACTTTCCCATTAGTCACGATTTACTTCTGAGATAATACTCAGGAAAGGTCTCTTCAGACCCCCTCATGGAAGATTCATTGATTCAGATGGCCTTCTCGCTAAGCTCTTCGGAGACTATATTATTGCAGTGAACGGTTGCAGCTGGCATTAATATGCACTTCTGAGAGAAAGTGGCCTGCACATGTGGAAAAATCTGTTTTCATAATGAGTCATTGGGAAATTCCTTTGCACGGGGCTATGACACTGCTACTAGCCGACTGACTGATCTTTCTTCTGCGTTCCTCCTCTGGCTTGAGGGCTCGAGGAGGAGAAAGGAACTGTTTGGGACAGGAAGCCCTCGAGAGGATGGAAGCCGAGAGCCGGTGCAGGAAGATAGCCGAGGAAGCCGGGTCAGATGCTAATTAAAGATCATTGCCAATAAATCAGAATTATTGGTGTCTCTGTGGGCACCTCCCATTGATACCCAGCATCCCTTTTGCACTGGGCGATTACCAGGAAGGATTTTATCACTGACACAAATGGCGGATTAAAGTGGATGTGTGATCAGAGTCAAGGTGGTCAGTCAGTCAGTTAATGAGTCAGTCAGTCAGCTAGCCAGTTGAATCTTTACAATGTTTTGGGGACATCCTCCCAATGTGAAAGGTGCTAGCAATTTCTTCTTGTAGCCCCATTGACAGGTTTGCCTGAAGAAGGCCCTTTGGGCCATCTGATCTCATTCTTCCAGAAGACCCACCCTATCATCTCCCCACCACAACCACCACCTACCCCCCACCCACTTCATTAAAACTGCTGTTTCTCAAATGAGTTCAGGTCCCTGTTAATTAGTTACCCTCTGGTTAAACAAATATGTCCTGGTTTCTGTCTTGAAATTACCCTTTGCAACCCTTAGGCTGTGTTCACTTGTTCTGCTGACTTAATGTATCAAAAAGCAACGCACACTTTACGATTTTAAACTGCATGACCGGCAAAAACATATGGCATTCCCTGCATTTATTTTGTGAATGGGGGTTCAAAAAATGCAACCGACTAATATGCTAATTATCGTACTGTAACTACTTGTGGACGAGCCAGTCCATAACTAAAAGCAGGTGTTATGCCCCCCCAAACCTTAACATAATGGTTGTGCCCTTGAATGTCTCCAACATGAACCATCACCAGTGATATTTATGACATCAAACAACGTATTTTTCACCCCTTGATTGGCAAGAATCAAAATATTTGTCACTTTCGCTTTCTGTTGATTGTATTGATCGGTTCATTTACTGTAGGTGGGGTGGGGGAGAGGGCTGGCTGGGGGAGTGGGTGGGGGGAGGGGGCAGTGGGGGTTACGGAGAAGGTAGGGGAGAAGATGGAGGGTTGTTTGAAACAGGCCTGATCTGTTACAAACCGAATTAAAAGTCAAGAATTCTATGTGAAGAAGGAACCTGACACCATTGTGTCATTTCACAATTAACCCTGGTGCAGGCAGCACTTTGATCAATTATTTATGGCGTTTCTTTCTTGCGGATTTGAGCTTTTATTTCCAAACCGCACTGAATGAAGTACAGGCTGCTGTTGACTACCATCAGCAGCCTCTAATTAAAGATGTGCCTATTTAAAACCAAAATCAAAATTATTAAGATCTGCGTTGACATCCCGGGGCTGTGGCAACTTTCCACATCAATTTGTCGTGTGTGTAAGGAGCATGAGGGTGGCTTCTGTCAGACAGAACCAGCAAAGGTCAGACCCACGCAGAATCTGTGCAGAACAGCTTGGCAGACAACAAAGAATCAGAATGGTATTTCACCTACAAGCAGAGGCATTAATATCGCTTGATAATGAAATAGTCCTCATATTAAATCCCTGAGAGAACTTTTAAATAATCTTAACCACAGATATGTACATATACACATTATACTTAAATACATGCATGCATTCATACGTGCAGATACATACCTATACATACATGTACATGTGTACATACGTGCAAGCGCACTACATACATACTGAAACATAGATGCATACACAGACACATGCAAACACATCACAAGACGGGTTTGGATGAAAAAGGTTCTTTGGCCCATTTGATCTCAACCCTCCAGAAAAAAACGTGTCCAGTGTCCTGGACGCAACTAACCCCTCCTGAGATCCCTGTTCCAATCGTTAATTACCCTGAACTGAAACCAGTAAATTCAGAGTTAGGTCAAACAAAGATCCCGGTCAGCTTCAACACCAGCCTCGTCCCACATTAAAGCATATTGGCAAACAGCAACAGCGTATCTCTGCTGAACGCCCTTCCCGAACATGCTGACTGTCTGTCAGCTCAGAGTTGCAGACCACAGCACTAAACTAGGTGGCAGGATTCCAAAAAGTTCCTTGGAAAGAAAATTCAATGCACTTTTATCTCTTTTACTGAAACAAGAGCAAGGCTGAGAAATGATTTTGTGTCTCTTTCCCACCCTCCAAAGCTACCTTCACTTCAAACCTACTCACCGCCGCTCAACAACAACGACGACAACAACTTGCACTTATATAGCTCCCCCCATGCCTGCGTCTCAGAGTGCTTAACAGTGGCGGAGCCTGACTCCGAGCCGCGGGGGTTGGGGGAAGTGGCCGTAAGCACGGTCGAAGAGGAAGGTATTCAGGAGGGACTTGAAAGAGGGGAGAGTGGGGGGGCATGGCGGAGGGATTGAGGGAGCGTGTTCCAGAGTTTCGGGGTGTAGTGGCTGAAAGCGCGACCTCCGATGGTGCAAGGGACGAGCAGGAGGCCGGTGCCAGTCGAGCAGAGGGGCCAGGTGGTGGATTGGGGAGTGAGGAGGTCAGAGAGGGTAAGGAGGTGCCAGGGAGTGAAGGGATCTGAACACGAGTGTGAGGAACTTGAAGTCGATCCGGTCGAGGAGGTGCTATCCTTCGGATTGAGAAATAGTTAAATCGAGGTCTTGTCTATGGCACTATTTGGAAAAAGAAGGGTGTTTCTCTCCCGCCTCCACCCTTCGAGTGTCCAGACCAACGACCCCCACCACCCTCCCAGATGAGGTTGGTCAGTCACTTCATGGCTGTTTTGGAGATTTTGTTATTTGCTGTGATTGCACACAAATCGCACAGTCACCACACTTTGCAGTGTATCCAGCAAAACACTTTGAGACGACCTCTCGACATGGAAAAGCACAACCATCAAATGCGATGATTATTCTACTGTCACTATTATCTATAGCGGCTTATCGCGTCATTGAGACATCTCAAAGTGCTTCACAGGAGTTGCTGTTAAGTGTAGAGACCATGTGCGTTGGTCGGGGAATTTCTCATTTATCAGGGCCGGTTTGACAAGAGGCACACAGATTGCTGTGTGGAACAAGTTAACTTGAATTCTATTTGGCGTGCAGCATATCCTCTCATTGTATTGAACGAGGCTGGGTCAGAGTAGTCATCCAACAGAGCAGATCAAACCTCCGCTGATTTGCATGAGCTGTCAAACCACTTCTCCCTCAGGCATCGAAAGATTTAAATACGGGAAAGCATTGAGACTAATAGATTGGGAAATAAATTCCCCCGGGGTTCCGAAGAGGAACGCAGCCGTTTCATGCGTCAGAATTCATTTTGTTTTCCTCAGGAGCGCTTATCTCTGTCGAAGACCCTCACAACTCCAAAGAAAATTGGGGACAGAAGCTGTTTTACCTTTAGACGAAACAGGAAGCAACAACCTGCAAATCGTTTCAGTCAGTTGAATAACTGGGTTTTGGGTATACGGGTTATTTGAATAATAATAACAATAATGATCCTTGCATTTGATATAGCGCCTTATCACATCTTCGAGACGTCTCAAAGCGCTTCACAGAATATAATGTAAAGCGAATTGATTGGGTTTTGTGGGCGAAACGCAACAGCCAATTGCGCACAACAGTGTCCGACAAACAGTCATGGATTGAGTGACCAAATTTTTTTTGAAGGGGTTATTACCCCCGGAGAAATTATCCGCCAATCGACTAACAACCGGGTTACTGCCAGGTCAACAGAGAGAGGACACTTGGCCAACGTTTCATCCTGCCCGGGAATCAAACCCTGATCCTCTCGCATGTGAGGCGAGTGCTCTAACCACTGAGCTCCAGGACTCCACAAATAGCAATGCCCGACACTGAGAGCCTCTTAAATCTTTCTTTACTAACGCTGAGTGGAGCCACGATACGGATTACGATGCAATATTGGATTGAACGTAGTATTATAATAATAATTATAATAATAATTCTTGTGTTCGATACCACCCCTTTCACTCTGTAAGAACGTCTCAAAGCGCTTCACAGGATTTAAATGTGAAGTGCAGTGACTTTGTATTTGTAGGCGAATCGGGCACACAACGATGTCCCCTAAACAGCCCTGAAAAGAATGACCAATTTTATTTAGAGGATTGTTGGCCAGGACAGTAGGGAGAATCTCCCTGCTATTTAATAATCCTTAAATCTAATGCAGCGCCTTTCATGATGGAAGATGTCTCAGAGCCCTTCACAGGATATATTATACAGTGTTTTTGGAAGCAAACGGTAACTGGAAGCTTGCTCCATTACAATTCAGGAAACTCTGCAATACCTCAAGGTTACAGGGTCTGCGTGAATTGCATTAAACCACCTTGCCAAGCGAAGCAGATAGCTACATATTGATGGCGAGCAATTAACACAAGGGCCGGCCTGTTATAGTTAAGTTATAGAAAGAGACGTTTCAGTCAGCTAACAATTCGTAACCCCTCTTAGTAATAGAAATTTTGCTTCACAATTTACATCTAAGATCTCTGCTATGAAACGCTGCCAGTTTATACATATATACATATACACAAGTAAATATATTTTAAGCAATGTCGTTTAGAATTGGAAATTTTTATGTATTCAGCCAAATAACTTTCACCATCAAGGGAATAGTTTTCACATAAAAAGTTAATGCTGATTAAGAAAACAGTCGTGACCCTGCCTTTCCTTCAGAGCTTCCTACTCTGTTCACACCGCGAACCTTTAACTTGATGCGTTGCTTTGATAACCTTTCCAGCGGCATAAATCTATATATAGGTTTGAACAAATCACTTCTGGGATAGGAGAAACATGAGCCGAGGCTTCTACCCTTCACTCAGCTACACAGCGAACTCTGAATGAAACTCAACTGTGACTCCACAGTGAATTATCATTGTACGGTATTGCCTTCCAAAACGAAACAAAGAGCCAACTTGAAAAGGAAGTTTGGATGCCAAAAAAGAGACTGCAAGTAAACCCAACGCAGCTCGACAACACGTAGCCAAAGTGGTGACAGAAAGTCTCACCTCGTCCCATTTTCGCCTTTTAAGTAAAACAAACTGCCATTTCTCTCTATCTCTTTCTCTCTCTCTCTCTCTTTTTTCACCTCCACCCCCGACCAAAGCGACATCAATTTCAACAATAAATGATTCACACCCTTGCATTAAAACGTCCGCTGCTATTTGTGATGCCTGGCTTGATCCACTAACAAAAAATCCCTCAGGTTCTCTCTTGTTTTTTTGGTAAAATAATTCAGAAAAGAAAAAGTGTCTTCAACTTAAAATGTGGTTATATTTTGTCATTTGTTTGCCCTCTCCTTCCCCCCCCCCGACCTCGCCACCCACCCACATCCCATTGCATCTCTGACAATGCAATGCTTCCCCAGTACAGCGCTGAAGAGACAGGTTAGACTATGTGAGCTCAAAGTGCTTGGAAAATTGATGGCTCGAATTCTCTTTTTTTTTGTTTAGAAAACTTTCACAATCAGTCACCATGAAGTGAATGACCAGTCTTATTAGGGGCTTGTTGGCCAGGGCACTGGGAGAAAAACTCTGTTCACTTTTCAACTGGAGCCATGAGATCTTTAACATCCACCTGAACAGGAAGATGAGATCTCGGATAATACCTCAGCTGAAGAACGACACCTCCAAAAATACAGCACACCTCCAGCACTGCACTGAAGTGCCACCTGAGACTGTATGAGATCCAAGGATCTTTTTCATTGGAGTTTAGCTTCAAATAGGAAAAATGTGTCACTTGGCATTTGAAGCACCACTTATTGTAATAATAATAATCTTTACATGTAATACAGTGTCTTTCGTGTCAGGAGGACGTTTCAAAGCGCTTCACAGCATATATTTCAATGCGTAACGACTGTATTTTGTGGGCAAATGCAGCAGCCAATTCGCACACAGCGATGTTCCACAAACAGCATGAAGTGAATGATACATTTTTAACCAGGGGTGGAGGGGTTGTCAGCCAGGACACCAGGAGAAGCTCTCTTCTCTTTTCAAGAGGTGCCATGGGATCTTTAACTTCTGCCTGAACAGGCACAGGACAAACAATAGTCCACTTCCCCTCAGCTTTCTGGTAGGAGAAGGCTGGGGATATAAGTGCAAAAGTGTCCATTTGTCCCTATGACGGAGGGTGAAAATCACTGCCTAAGTTCGATTGGGACCAGTGCTCTAAGCATCCAAATAAGTCAGGGCATATATGCAATATTTATGTCTTTCTCCTCCTTTGATGTCATGGGAAAATGCAATAAAATATTAATTTTAAAAAAAGCACACACTTTACACACCAAATGAAACCTCTCCTCTTAGCTTTTAGGTGGCAGAGAGACATTAAATGTAAGTGGACCCCTTCCCCATCACCCCACACCAAACAAACTTTGGGGAAGTATTTATTGATGCGCCAAAGTTACAAGGATAAAACCGGCCATTAACGAAAGCACACGTGACTTTCCAGTTATATTGTTGACATAGATTCTGATACAACGAGGCTACAAAACACACAATCACAACAATATACAGTATAACCCTGTGAAGCGCTTTGAGACATCCTCCCCACGTGAGAGGGGCCCTATGAAATATAACGAGTATTATTATATTTATAATATTAATAATAATCCTTGCATTTGATATAGCGCCTTATCGCATCTTCGAGACGTCTCAAAGTGCTTCTCAAAATATACTGGAAGGTGAATTGACTGTATATTTGGGCTGGGGGTGGGGCCTGTGAAACCTAAGGATAATTATTATATTTCTGTTATTACAAATTCTTTGACTTGAACCCAAACCCTTCTGACACCAACCGAGCCGGTTTGACAAGTTAAAAAAAGAGACCAGAACCTTATTTTAAATCGCGTCGCAAAAAGCGCCAGAGTGTCCTTGAACCCAAGCGGAACCAGCTGAGATTGAATGAAAAGCCATCTGGGAAATGGAACTTGTGCCAATTTCTGTTTCCCATCCATAAAGCTATTGGAAAAGACCAACACCGCCAAGGTCAGCGGGGGAAACCAACAGGCAAAGAAAATCAGCGTGTGTCGCAAACACTCAGGAAAAATATCAGTCAATTCTTTGGAAATGAGAATCGCAAGTTTTCAGCTTTGATGCCCAGCCAGATCTATCATGTAATTTCAATGCTAAGAATCCCTCTCTTGAGGAGAACGTTTGATTTCCCAGATTCTTTGTGGTTGCAAGCGGAGTGTCTACAATTCCTTAGTGGTGTGGGTCAGAGCCCAGAATGAATAACAATGAGAAAAGTACCACAATCCACATCCGATCTCTCCAACTGGACTACACGTGAAGATTAACTATGCCTCTGTAGGAAGAGGCTGCACCTCTCACACTGCCCTCTGCAAACACTGCTGGATACGATTAATCCGAGAGGTTTAATCGGTATGCAGGAGCATGGAATGTTTACAGCAAGAACGAGGCCATTCAGCCCGTTGTGTCATAACTGGTGCTCGCTCTCTCACTGGAGCTCTCTACTCTAATCCCATTCCCTGCTCGCTCCCCATGATGTCTGTGCTGATGCTCATTCACCAACCCACCACCCTCCCCTTATGGATCAGACCCACAAGGTCTTATTTTAATACCCCCACAAAAAAATAGTTCACCGCAGTACCCCCTCCCCACCCAAACCGCCACATTAGAACAGGGTTGAACTGCCCACTTTGCCACCTGGAGCGTTCGCCCACAAATATACAGTCAATTCACTTTACAGTTTGTTCTGTGAAGCGCTTTGGGACGTCCTCACGACATGAAAACCGCTATATCAAATGCGATTATTATTGTTATTATTCTGCTTGTGCCAAGTGCCAGCTGGGTCATAGAATCATAGAATTATACACAGAAGGAGGCCATTCGCCCCATCATGTCTATGCCGGCTCCTTGTAACGAGCTATCCAATTCAATCCCACTCCCCCGCTCTCTCCCCATAGCCCTGAAAACGTGAACGCACAAGGTTCAAGTAAACCGTCAACGTCACGGAGAGTGAGCGGTGGATAAAGTGTGCAGTCAGTTTTATCCTGTCATAATTAATTGAGAGATTGTGTGAAAAAGCAAAAATCTCAGCTGTCAGAGCCCTGCTGCCAGCCTTCAGCGGAACCTCAGAGGGTCCGACTCACAGAGCGGTATCAACGCTGCAAAAAGAAAGGAACGTCCGTCCGCAAACGACCGGCCACAGTTCATCAAGACTACAAACAACAACTTGCATTTATATAGCGCCCTTCATGCCGGACGGAAGGAAGAAACATGCAGCGATCGATTGTTTCTTCCCCCAAAGTCCCGGTGTGGTGGATTTTGCTAAATTAACCACTCAAGGCGAGGTGAGGGGAGGGCAGCCCACATTTCCCAGCGCTCATGCATTATGCAGCTCTTGTCACTCAATGTGTTATTTCCATAATCCAACACATCCTCATCCAACACATTCTCTCTGCGCCATCGCTCACCCCAGTGCTCAGTGTGTAAAGCCCCAATCAAAAGAAAGTGCCGGGTGTCAGCCAGTCCAGAGATGTGCTGAGGTCTTGGGTTTGCTGCTCGTCTGATGCTGGAATGGTTGGGAAAGACATCCCAGGCTGTTCACCTCCCCCTCCCCTACTACTCCCACCTACACCTCCCCCTCCCACCACACCCCACCCACACACACACACACACATACATACACACACACGTAAATACGCACACATACATACACACATACCTGACAGAGCAAGAAAGTGTTTTGAATTGTATAGGTACCTTCCATCACCTCAAAACGCTTCAAAAGTGCTTCCAATTTACGATAAGGGGGTTTGTGAGGCACGATTAGGAGGGGCGGAGGCTCTCGAGAATATAATCAGTGTCATGGACTAGTTATTATTATTCACGATAATAATAATCCTTACATTTGGTACAATGCCTCTCACACCAAGAGGGCATTTCACAGATCTTCACCATATTCCCCACGACGTGTCGTGACTGTGTAGAGACGTGCAGTCACAGGTGATCACGGGAGGAGAGCTGAACGGCTGGTTTTGGTGTACTCTGTGTACATACCATCAAGCAGCCGTTTCTGTAGGCAACCGTGGCAGATATTTTGTATTATGGGGGTCGAGGGATGGGAGGAGGAGAGTGGTGATAATTACTTTGAATATTACAGCATGGAATCAGGCTACTGAGCCAAACTAGTCCGTGCCGGTGTTAATGCTCCTCATCCCTGATCGTTAATAGCTTGGGTTAGACCTCACCGTACGGTAAAATTATCTGCTCTGACTCCCCCAACTACTAAACCCCCGGTCACTAAACCTTCACAAAACTAGTGCAAAATAAACTGGAAAGCAACATGTAGTCAGATGAGTGATGGTGGGGAGGAGTGGGGTTGAGTCGGGTGGTGGGGGGAGAAGATTTACACCACACATGCGGGAGTCAGAGCAGTGATTTACATGGTGTGCTATATCTGCAATCTCTCAGAAATTATTCTCTCTCTCTCCCCCTCCCTCCCACCCACTGTTTCCCCGGGCCAGTGTTCACCATCCTTGTGGCCTCACTCAGAGGTCAATTTGCTGCCAATTAGTGCTGAATAATGGTCACTTTATGCAGTGAATTCACACCCAGTAGGAAGTGGACTGAAAGTGCCAGGGCTAATTTCACGTAATTAATTTTTATGGCGTGACCCGGCCTCAACCAGGCGCAGTTTGCCCTCCGTGCAATTGGGTGAGGGGGGGGGGGAAAGAGAGGATAGTGCCAGCTTCCTTCCACTTCTGTTAGCTTTGCTATTAGCACATTTTATCCTCACGTTTGTGCCCCTGAGTTTGAGTGGTTTGTGTTGCAGTGTCTATGAACGCTCGTGGGGACTCATTATAACCCGCCACATGGTATAGATGGCCTCAATAAGAGCTGGATGTTATGGGGTCACTTTGCAGGTATTTCTTGGACACTGTTGTTCCTGATACCACGCTGGAGCTGATGGGGGAGGTGTACAAAGAGGTGGGGGGGTTTGTAGGGATAGGGGGTGGTGGGACACAAGAGCAAACAACAAATGACATTTGTATAGCACCTTTCACGTCCAGGACACTCTTAAAAATATTAAGAGATTTGTTCTCCCTTCGACTTCAGCTGGAACAAAATATTGCGAAACCAACAACAACTTGCATTGATATAGCGCAATCTTCACACAAGATGGAGTGTGGGAGTGCTTAACCAGAGAGGATCAGAGCCATCAAGTGCCTGACTGATTTTATCCATAGGATGGAGGGATGGGGGGGTGGGAATGATTGTTAGTCAGGACACCTTTTCTCCCTTTTCTTTCCTAAATAAAAACATAGCTTGGCATTTCAGCTGAAAGCACTGAATGTAACAAGTTCCTTATTAATTTCCAAGGACTGCAATTTGCAATGGCTGGGCAGGCAGGCAATTATTTCAATACCGGCGCTAAGTGTCATGAATCATTCAACTCAGCAATTTAAACTTTATGGAGTGCAGATTTTATGTGGACGTCACCCGGAATTGCTAATTTATAACTCGCGTCAAAAGGGAATGCAACACCAGCTACAGAGAGAGGCAATGCGTTGTTCTCCCGTTTTCACCTCGTCTAGAGCCCGCCCGCTCGCCTGCGGCTGAGCTCCGCCATCGACTGCCCGGCTTGGGGGACTCGGTTGGTGAACGCGCCAGGCCAGGCGAAGCTGAGAAACCGCAGGTCAGGAGTTTGCTCCTGGTCTGACTCCCCGCTCCGCTCTGCGCATGTTTAGGGCCAGAGCAGCAGCAGAGGCGTTAAGTTGGTTTCAATGTTATGAGCTGCTCAGCTCTCGTCAGCCGGGGTTCCTTCCCTCTGTTTGCTGCGTTAGCCAGTGATGGAAACAGTGCGTCGAGCTGTAGAAATGGACAGCACAAAAAGGCCATTTGGTCTATCATGGGCATGCTGGCTCTTTGAATGGCCAATCCCTTCAGTACCATTTATCTGTCCGAGACGCCATCTGGCACGAAGGACACTATGCAAATGAAAGTGGGTGTTGTTGTTGTCATCCTCTCTCCGCCCACACAATACTCCTGCCAGTTGCCTCTTGAAAACTAATATAGATCCTGCCCTCCTGATTGGCTCGCGTCAGCGCCTCCGCACCTCAGGTGCTGACCGCATCAGCATCCAAGGCTGCACTCTCCACCTCTCAAAGCCGGTCAGGAACCTCGGGGTTCTGTTCAATCCTGAGCTGTCCTTTCTTCCTCATATCCGCACCACAACTGGCACCGCCTTCCATCACCTCCGGAATATCGCCAAACTACGGCACTACCTCACCCCTCACGCTGCTGAAACTCTGGTCCACGCCTTCATCACCTCAAGGCTGGACTATGGGAACTCTCTCCTCGCCGGCCTTCCCAGCACCTCCCTCCACAGTCATTCAGAACTCTGCAGCTCGTGTACTGTCCCGCACCAGGCTTCGGGACCACACCACTCCCACCTTCACTCGCCTCCACTGGCTCCACATCCCCCAGAAGATCAAATTCAAGATCCTCATCCTCACCCACAAGGCCATTCACGGCCTCGCTCCCGCCTACCTCTCTGACCTAGTATCCCCCTACTTACCTGCCCATACCCTCTGTTCCTCTGGCTCCGGTCTGCTCCACATCCTCCGCCCTAATCACCTTCAGCCTCTCAGCCCCTAGGCTCTGGAAGTCTATCCCCCAGTGCCTTCGCCTTGTTTCCTCCCTTTCCTCCTTCAAGGCCGGTCTCAAGACCTTTCTCTTCGACCGTGCCTTCAGCTCCCCTCTACTCTCTACCCCCTCCTCGCTCCCTCCCTTCCCTCCCCTCACCCTGACCATTTCCTCCCTACTCGGGGCCCAACCCAACTGTCCAGCACCTTGGGACATCCTCCTGACGTGAAAGACGCTCTATAAATGAAATCTTGTTGTTGTTGTTTTGCTATATAGTCAGCCCATCACACCCAGACATTAAACTAAGGTTCCATTTGCTGTTCAGGTGGACGCTAAAGATCTGCGGCTTAATTTGAAAAGAGAAGAAAGTTTTGCCCAATGTCCTGGCCGACATGGCCAAATAATTTGCCCACACACAAAAATAATTATCAGCATTTGATAATTATAGATAATTATTGATAGTAACAAATTGACAGAAATTAATGCACGTTCTCTCTCTCAGCTACTAACAACATTTTCAATGCCTCTCCAAGATGTGAGCAATTGGTTTCAAGAGCCATTTAAAGAAATCCAAGTTATCTTCTTAACACATTAATTGCAGTAGCTTCTTTCAATGACAGGGTTATTTATCATGGTCAATTTCAATATTGCATTACTTTTATGTGCACAGTGTTAAGTCACCTTTACGATCTTTAAGATTGGCATATCTCTTATTGGTGTTAAAATGAGCAGAGATCAATATGAACTGGAGGTATTCTGGGTTTGCTTTGAAGTTTATTCAGCAGTGTGTTTTGATATATCCTTCCTTATACTTAGCAAATGTCACTTTAGATATTTGGCAAGCGGCAAGTTATAAATATTCATCTTCACACTTGAAATTGATGCATGTGTATTTTTTTACTGCCTGACACATCTAATGGCCCTGCTCCTGAGCGGCCTAAATAGATGATGTCTTCTGTCTTGGATGATGTTTGGTTTGGTTGCTATCTTATAGATTAGACTGACAAAACCATGCTGCAAATTCTAACCGTACAACTTCATTCAGCCTCCTCTTTAACCGTTGGTCTTGGGCATCTTTCCCCTTCTTGCCTCCCACCCTGAGCTCCATCCGGGGGCCCCAATAGGAAAGACCTGGGTTCGATTCACGGCAGGGCGAAACCTTGGGCAAGTTTTCTTACTCCACATGCCTGATAATAATCCCTCAAGAAAAAAAAATAATAGATTTGTCACTTCAATCCACAACTGTTTGTGGGAACTGCTGTCGCAATTGGCTGCCGAGTTTCGCCCACGAACATACAGTCAATTCACTTTACATTATATTCTGTGAAGCGCTTTGAGACATCTAGAAGACCTGAAAAGTGTTATATCAAACATGCAAGGATTGTTATTTATTATAATTGCCAAGTGCTTTGGGACATCCTCCCGATGTGAAAGGTGCATGAGTGTAAATTGTATAATTGTATTGTAACAAGTCTGTAATTTCAATGCCCTGCCATTTTGTAATACCTCTTAACATCTCTACTACACAAGTATCTCATCTTCTAGTACCTCAATTCCTTAGTGATCGCTTGATGTTGTCCAGTATTCATTGTCTGTAATGTAATGGCTTTATTGGAACAGCATTTTCTAAGTGCTAAAGGAGCACAGGAAATATTGTGGACTGCTTTGACATGTTTACTGATTATGAGACTGCTGCTTGCCATTGACCAAACTCGCTCCATATGTGCCCAAAATACTTAATATAATAATGATAATCCTTGCATTTGACGATTTCAAAATATCTTAACTATCGTAAAAAATTAATGGGATTGAATGAGCACTTGCTCTGAAAGCCGGTGTAGAATCAACAGACTGAATGGCCTCCATCTGTGCTGTAAATTTCTATGATTCTATTCTGTAAGTGCTCCACCGAATTTTTTTTTCTGGAAAATCTAGTGAATGAGACAATCAATTTCACCCAGCAAGGTCCCACAAACAGCCGCAAAGCAAGTGGATTCACGTAGCTCAGTGGTTAGACCACGCCTTGCAAGCAAGAGACCTTCAATTCAATTCCCGACAGGGCAAAACGTTGGGCAAGTTTTCTTACTCCAGATGCCTCTATTTACCTAGCAGTCGGGCGTAGGTCAATTGGCAGATCGCTTTTCCGTGGGTAATAATCCCTTAAAAAAATTGTTCACCCAATCCTCTACTGTTTGACACTGCTGTGCACAATTGGCTGCCGTGTTTCTTCCACAACATTCACAGTGTATTCTCTGAAGCGCTTTGAGATGTCTCGAAGACCTGATAAGGCGCTGTATCAAATGCAAGGATTGTTATTATTATTATGATGGGGCTAGAACCCACAACCTTCTGACTCAGAGACGAGAGTATTGCCAAACGAGCCAGACTGGCACCTAAACTTACAGCCCGCCAGTGGGACCTAACAGGGAGACACACAGCAGGTCAGCTGAGGTGAGAGCAGACGGAAGATGCCAGGTCATTAAAAACTTGATGGGAAAGCCAAGAAAATTCCAACAGGCATGGAAACAAAACAGTAAGAATCAAACAGAATAGCTGAAGGATGCAGCGTAGCAGTGTGGCTTTTGGGAATTCATCACATTCAGTGAAACCATGTCAAGAGAGAGAGAGAGAGAGAGAGAGTGAGAGAGAGAAGGGGAACAATCTGACTTTCTTTCTTTCATACGAGACAAAAGTGGGAACATTCCTGCGGGCAGGAAAAGCCAGAGAAGGTTATGGGAGGAACAGTTCAGGGAACTGACAGTGATTCCAGCAAAAATAACAATGGAAATAGATGGAGTATTCAGCTGCGGAGCAGAGTAAACGAGCTCTGAGAGTTACCAACAGTACGTGTAATTAGGGGAAAAGTCTACACATCTGTTCAAATTAACTCCAACCAGTATGCTGAAGTTCTGAGGTTGTCCTACTGAAATTGGCCGGCCAATCCTGGCCAATCATTCTCCAGATAAACTCATCATCCATCTCAAGCCTGTCCTTGGGACTTTGCTGCGTGAAAATCACAGCGCGGCACAGTTATAATGCGTTCTTTACAGAACAAATTTGATCACAAGATCTGTGCGCTACCATTTAATGTGCACGGCCAAAGCTTCCTGCACCCTGGCGGGATTTTGGAACCAAAATGTCCGACTTCCAGGTCATTCGGTCGCCGCTTTCTGTTTGCGAGCGTTCCCCTGCGGAGCTCTTTGAGACATCCGTCAGTATAGGCAAGCCATCAAGCAGAAGGATTAACATTATTATTGTTTACTTAACTTCATAATCTGGCACAAATCCACTCAAAAGCGCCAGCTCTGCTTCCCCCTCCCTCCCCACCCCAGACGTGTTAGGCAAATCTCATGGGGAACCTGTATTCGGAAAGCAGAAGATCCCATTAAACGACTCAAATCCAGCAACTAAGAAGAGTGGAGACCACAGGAATGTCAAACCAGCCGTGTGTCGGTGAGGTGTTTTGTCTAGAACGTGCAGTGGAAAACTAGCTGCGTGTTCAATTTCCGCATTTGATCGGCCTTATTGATTTGAAGCCTGCCCTCAGTTTTCTGTGCAGTCAACCTTCTGCAATAGTGTGTAACACTTAGAAAATTACAGCCATCCAAGGGGAACTATCTAAAAAGCCACGCAAAGATATAATACTGGTTGTCAGATTAATTCAACGTCCATACAGGTTCATGCAAGAGGGAAATGTCTCCGGATTCGAGACATTTATTGTCTGGATTCAAGCAAAGTCACTGGATGCAATTATGAAAATGTTATATTTCAAGTCTTTTAGAGTTGCGAGAAAAAAAACAGCTTGAAATGTTCGGGATTTTATTTTTTCCAGATGGGAAGCGTCAGTCAAAATAAGAGGCTCTGATGTTGGCTGGCACAGCTCTATCAGGATAACATTGGGTGGCATTGAAGTGAGCCCCTGTGGGGCAAAGGGATTTCACCTCCTTGGTAGACATGTCACCGACAATGGAGCTCAACATCAAGGCACAATTCTCAACAGCCAACAGTTCTCTGCAATAAAATTGGCTATCGGTGCAACATCATTGTGTGCCAATTGGCTGCTATGTTTGCCTACAAAATACACAGTCACTACACTTTACAGTGAATCCAGTGAACTTTGAGGCATCCTCCTGACAGGAAAGATGCTGGAGCAAATGTAAGAATTGTTTAAACCAACTCAACAATAAGAATAAGAATAATAATCTTTGCACTTGATATAGCGACTTGTCACGTCTTTGAGACTTCTCAAAGCGCTTCACAGAATATACCATAAAGTGAATTGATTGTATATTTGGGCGAAAAGTAGTAGCCAATTGCGCACAGTAGTGTCCCATGAACAGTCGTGGATTGAAGTGACCAATTTATTATTAAAGCTGAAGGACTTATTAGAGCAAGTGGTATCAACCTTCATACAATGAATGAAGAGGACATGAAGATAAACCAGCTTATATATTATTACTAATAATAATAAATTCACAGCATTTACTGTAAAGTGCAATGACTGTGTATTTTGTAGGCGAGAACAGCAGGTGATTCACACACAGTGACGTCCCACAAACAGTCACAAAGTGTATTAGCAATCTTGCCATTACTACATATGGCCTTTGGAGCTAAATGCCTCCTAGCATTTAAGAGGGAATTGTATACTGTGCATACTTGAAAAAAAGAATCATTTAAAATAGTATTGAGAAAGAGCAGGGCCAGGGGATTAGTTGTAAAGCAGAGAGCTCCGGTGGGGGAAGGCAGTATTAACACAGGCAGGATGGTCTGAGCAGTCTACTTCTGTGCTGTAAAACTTCCAAGATTCTACATATAGCAAACAAAAACTCTGGCTTTGGGGGACCAGTGATTAGCCAAGTTCTTCACAAGTAAAAGTGCGCAAAATACAAAGTAAAGCTGACACTTCAGTGAATAGCAAGACAGTGTGAAAAGCTTGAGATGTGGCGAGAGGTTAAGATTTAGCATGCTTGATGCCAGAAAATTTCCAACACTGTGCCATCTGAAATATTGGTGCAACTCTAATTGCCGATTAACGAGTGAGGAAGGACCATTCTTGCTGAATAATGTAGCAGAAAAGGCAATGACTCAAAGATGAATCCGTCCTACTCACGTCTTTTGTTTTGTTCAGCCGGATGTCTGACACATGCGGAAACCCACCACCATGCTATCCAAACTGAGAACTCCATGCATCCCCCATGTTACACATGGAAATTCCAGAGTTGTTTATTGGAACGGAATGAGCACTCTCTCCCTGGAGGGACGCATTCTGCTTGCCTAATTCCTCAGCTACCTTTTTCTGCAAGATAATAAGTTATTTGAGATTTCCTTCAGGTCTTGGAATTCCTTTAGAAAATGTTGGGGTCTAATATCGGGATATTTCCTGACAAAGAGTTTCCCGTCGACGCACAGGAGCTGTGACCTAGAAAGCGATGGGATCAGAACACCGGATGATTATCAGATGGAGAATCCGTTTGTGCAACTTGGATAACAAGAGCAATGTGCATTTACTTATAGCGTGCCCTCACAACGTGAAAGGCACTATTACAAATGTAATCTTGTTGTTGTTAATGTAGGATAGCATCTCAGAGGATTTTCTAAAGATGGGGATCAGACTCAGAACAAGGGAGACTCGATGGCCATAGACATGGACTTAAAGACAGATAGAGAGAGGTGCAGCGTCAGAGGCAATTCTAGAGGTAGAATCTGAATGAGAAATCCTCTTAAGAAATAGCGCAAATTAGAGCCTCGTCATTTCACAGAGGAGATTATTGACCATTGGTTGTAAATTGGAGGAAAATTCATGGCCAGTGTCATAAATGTAAACTTGAACTTTATGATGTATTTCATGGAACGTAGCAGGGGACAAGGAGGAAGGCAGGAAGAGCTCAGGGAAAAGACATACTTATAATATTGATTCAAATCTACCGTTCAGTGGTTACAGAGATTAAATGATTAATTATGCATTTGCGATAGCCAAAACCAAACAGTCTTGTGTTAGGAACTGATAAAACTTTAAGTATTTAAGTAGTTACTTGAAATTTTAATGCCCAAGGATGCTGATTTATTCAAGACAACTGCAAAGGAAATGTCTCAATAGTTCACAAAGTAGATAGTTATTTAGCTTTCCTCATTCTGTTCAATATATCTTTTGTTATTTATAAACACACTTACACACCTATCTGGATGCCTCAAGTTAACATGCTTGGTATCATGAAATGTTTTGTGAGGTAAAAGATCACTTGTACATTAGATTTCTGTCTCTGGGATCTTGTCTTTATTTCGCTCTTGCTCTCAATGGCAAGCTGTGCGGTTTTAGCTGGTTAAACTCCAGCAGTTACCCCAACACACGCTCTGGGGTCCCGAAGCCATGGCTCCAGCCAACCTGTGACTAATACTTTCCGGAATTAGGTAAGCAGGATGTGCCTCTCTAGGGAGAGAGTGCGCATTGCATTCCCACAATCTATCTCTGGGATTTCCATGTGTAGGTGGGGTGCATGGAATTCTCAGTTTGGCTTGGATACTCTTAAGCATGGTGATGGGTTTCCTTACCCATGTGTCAGACACCCGGCTGAAAAATACACGAGGATGAGGATTGTTTAGCACTCGAGTTGCTATCCCATGCTAAGGGGTGCTGTGTAACCAACTGCAAGTTGGTTTGGCGGAGAATAATGTAGTGATGTAGTGCCTTATATATAAAATATACTGTAAAGTGAATTGATTGTGTTTTATGGACGAAATTCAGCAACCAATTGTACACAGCAGTGGCCCACAAACAGTCATGGAATGCGCAACCAAATTATTATTATTTTTGGGTAGGAGTGAGGGATTATTACAGCTGTAAAGCGATCTAATAACCGGATTCCTACTTACCGCTAGCTAAACAGAGGCACGTCAAGTAAGGAAACTTGCCTAAGCAAAGGAAACTTACCAACCGGGAATCAAACATGGGTCCTCTCGCTTACGAGGCAAGCACACTAACTACTACGCTGTGGGACCCCACGACTCCACAAATGCAGTGTTTAAAGAGTTAAAAAGCTGGTACACCTCTTTCTGTACGTTTCTGTAAGTAGCTTTCCTGGCAACACCTCTAATCCTTTGCTATGGGAATGCAATCAGCAGCAGGGAGTTCTTTGTCAAGAAATTGCCTCCTGTTGAATTGATATTTATTTTTGACTTTGTCCTTTTTGAAAAGCGAAGATTAATTGCTCATCAGGTAGCCCGAGGGTAAAACAGCGCCGTTCAGTGCAGATGTCACACGCTGACACTGGCCTGTTTTATTAGGCAAATGGTTGGCTAATTTAAAGGGATTAGGAGAGCCAATGAGAGGGTTAAAGGGGAAATGACAGGGTGACAAAACTCATCACAATTTGAGGAATTCTTTGTAACCGTGGCATTAACGGACCCCGCGATTGGTAACTTGAGGAGTCTCCCGTTTGTCAATAAATAACTGATGGCAAACTAAGGGCCAGTGCCCAGTAACAGCAAATAGCTACTCGGTCAGAGACACAAATTCCAGGAAATTACTTCCAACTCAACACTCCGATGAGCTTATATCATTTTACAAGGCCTTTTTTGGACTCACAGTCCAGGCTGACCTTCCCGTAGACTTTTGGGGGTGCAGCTTGGGGTGGTGGGAGAGCACTGTCAGAAGTTAACCTTCCGATGAAATATCAACCCAAAGTCCAGTTTGTGCCTGTTCGGATGGATGTTCACACGAGAAGGCAGTTGATCCCGATGTCCTGGCCAACAATCCTCCAAATAAAGAAATTTACTATTCAACCAGTGGCTATTTGTGGGAAATTGCAGTGGGGAAATTGGCTTTAACGGACCAATTTTATTTGGGGGTTTGTTGGCCAGGACACAGGGAGAATGAGAATATCCCTTCACTTTTTGAATAGCACCAGGGGATGTTTAATGCCCATCTGAAGAAGCAGACGGGACCTCGGTTTAATGTCTCATCCGAAAGATCGAACCTCCGATAATGCAACCCCCATTGTATTGGAGCGTCAATTCAGACTGTGCGATTCCAATTTCCAACGTGGGGCTTGAACCCACGACCACTGACTCGAGAAGCGAGAGCGCTACCACTGAGCGAGGCTGACACACGACAAAACACGCAGTCGCTACTTTACAGTAAATCCCGTGAAGCGCTTTGAGACGTGTTCCCCACTTGAGAGGCACTGTAGTCAATGTAAAGATTATTGATTTATTATCGAAGGTTGAAAAGTCTGACTTTCATTTTGAAGCCATGAAAATGACAAAAAATTGCTGAAGGACGAACATTCCTCTTTGACGGCTCGAATTAAAGTGTTTTTTTTCCCAAAAATTCTGAGAAACCAGTTGAAACAGTTGTTAATCTTTTAAAAAAAAGGTTCTATCAATCGAGTAGTCATAGTGAGGAACCTTGAAAGATCGCAAGCCACAGCAAAGGGCTTGCCGATTTGCTAGCAGATGTGAAATGTAGTCGCAGAGCACTGCTTGCTATTCAGACATTCAAGCTTTCAATGATGGGCCAAGCTGAAAGTTTTCCTTTAATGTAACTGAACTCATTTCATTTGTAACCATTTAAAAGAGTTAACATACGAGGGAAAGGTGGTTTCTTTCTTTCATACCATTTACGTCCGCTGGATTCCAGCCCAGCTCCACGGAACTCAAAAGGCAATGTTGTGGAACAAGGGATCAAACGACCGAGTTCAGATTCCTTTTTAGAAAAAAAAAGGTACTTTAAATTAAAAAAAGTTGAAACATTGAGCTGAAGTTTACAGCGTTTAATATCCCAAGGAATCAACACAAGGAACGCATTATGAAACATTGCAATTGTTCCCCCCACCCCCGCACCCACTCCAACCCTTTTACGCTTTTGTTTCCTTCTGTGTTAGTCTAGGCTGAACCTCCAGTGCAGTAATGGGAGCTGCATTGAGGTGCCGTCCTCCGGGTGAACGTTAAAAATACTGATAAGGAAGTTTCTCTTCTGGCGCCATGGCTGACAATTAGCACCCCCCCCCCCCCCCACCACCCCCGATAAAATCGGTCATTCATTTCATGGCTGCTCGTGGACTGCTTTGTTAAGCTGAAACAACAACAACTCGCATTTATATAGCACCCCTCATGCAGGGTAGCGTCCCAGAGTGCTTGACAGTGGCGGAGCATGACACCAAGTCAGGAGGGGGGCGGTGGGAACGGAGGTGACCGTAGGCACCATCGAAGATGAAAGTCTTCAGGCGTGACCTGAAGATGGGGAAGGAGGGGGCAAGGCGAGGGGATAGAGGGAGAGAACGTTCAAGAGACTTACTGAGAGCAGCACTTTCAAAAAAGTGGTTAAGAAACCACTCGCATGATCCACTCAGAGAGTCTCGGCTCACTCTGTCTGTAAGTGTCCGTGCTTCTTTCTGATGTCTTCCGCAAACATTTGCAACCCTCCATAGGGTTGTCTCAAGACTCCACAATCTCCATTTTTTACTCTTAATGTGCTCTTTGCTATTCTATGCAATTCGCAGTCCCGCGGTTTAAGTCTCATTTCTTTTCATTAACCTGTGCTGTTTTTCTCCCAAACGGTTGGGGCTTTTTTTGGCCACGGTATAGTCAGTTGGAAGAAAAACTGAAAGCTCAAGAACTTGCATTTTTTTTTAACAGCTTTCTGTCACGTCAAAAAAACATCCCAAAGCACTTTGTACTACTTTCAGCTACTGTGACTGATTTTGCAGGCAAATGTGGCAACCATTTTACGCACAGCAATGTCCTGGATACAGCCATAAAGAGCCAATTATCTAGATTCTCGAAGATTGTTGGCCAGAACACCTGGAGAACTTCCCTCCCCACTCCCCCCCACCCCACTCCCCTCCCCCCTCAGATCACCTTTCTCTCTTTGAATAGTGCCAACAAGATCTTTTATATCACCTGAACAGGCACAGGCAAGTCCTCAGTTTAATATCTCAGCTGAAAAACGGTGCGTCCAACAATGCACCAATCCGCCCCATTCCTGTCCATTGCCTCCCTCTTCTAAACTCCACACTCTGCACTGGAGCATTGGCATTGACTGTGAAGCCAAGCCCCGATGTGGGATTTAAAATTACAAGATAGCGACTTGCAACCAAGAAGATTGGCCCAATCCCATTCCTTTCCTTTTTTTTCCCCCTCCCACTTACCACGACTGGTATTTTTTAATTCTTTCCATATTTGAAATGAACTTTGAGGAGGAAACTGGGTTTGCATCTATTTTTTCTATGTTGCAAAACAGCCCGATAAGTAAGTAACATATGCAGATGGGAGCAATTAGAAATCACGTGTGAATGGGGGGGAAGCCAGAGCCCATCTGATAGAGGAAATAAACAGGAACAGATAATAGTCAGGGCAGGATAAATTTCAATGTTGTGTTATTTCTTTACTGCACTAAATCGATGTGTCATTTTCAAAATATCCTGCCTCCTCCCTCTCGATTCAAACATGCTGCCCAGGAGTTGGAACTCTTTCCAATGGAGCCTTTGAATAAGATTACCCTTTGAATAAGATTCCTCTCCTCCTTGGGGTAGGGTAAGGAGTCTCCTTGGAGCTGAACTGGTTCCAAGGTGACCTGCTAGGCAAGGGAATGTCGGAATCAAGCCAGCCCTCTGTGGAGGTCTCTGTAGAAATGGTTCCTGAGCCAGGTGGGTCCGCAGTATTCCTGGGCGCTGCGGATAATGACACAGCCAGCCAGGCTCATCGGCGGGACCTGGAGGGGCAGACCAGTCACTGGTGGCAGGAAATCATCATCCCACTCAGCTCCTGTTATCCCTACATGCCAAAGCCCTGAAGGGTAGGGTGGTCCTAGCTGGAAAAGCAGAGGGAAAGCTTGCCAGAGAGATTCCTCGCGCCCCCACCAACCCTTGTTGTGAAACAATTCCAACCCTGGATTAGACCCAGCTATGACTGCATGGAGGTGCTACCATCCAGGGTTGGAGAGGGAGACTTGGGAAGCTGAGTTTCCCCCCATGCCCTGCGCCATGGACCAAGACACACCCCCAATCTCTCCCCGGCTCAGACTCCCACTCCATCTCTGAAAATCACTTAGAAGCACTCTCCTCCGCAAAAGGCATTATTCCAGTCCAAGTTGTTGTTTAAAGCTGAGCTGAAAATATCCTCAAAGAGCATACATCAATTACCACGGCATCTTGTACTGTATATCGCATAAGGTTACCAACTGCATGTTATTAAGCCTTCAATATTTTATTGCCAGTAAATCCTCGTTAATAATTCCCTCTTTTCGGTGCTTTATTTACATGGCTTTGCTACTTAGAGAATCATTAAACAAGCTACTTCACATAAATTGCACCTTAAATTCCTAAACAATTGTGACTCGCGATGGCAACAGCTGATGCGTAAACTCTGTGTAATCAGGCTCATGCAACTCACTCCTTGATCTTGTTGCACTTTTTTTTCTTTTGAACCCCAACCACTGGCTACAAACACAGGGATCAGGAGCTCAATCCCATTGGAAAGAAATTCAGCGAAGTGGACTTTGGAACATAGGAACAAAGGAAAATAGGAATAGGAGTAGGCCATTCAGCTCCTCGAGCCTGTTCCGCCATTCTATTCGATCATGGCTGATTGTATCTCAATTTCAATTACCTGCCTTTGCCCAATATCCCTTGACTCTCTGACCTAACAAAGATTTATCCACCACAGTCTTGAAAATGTGAATGGATCCAGCATCCACAGCCTTTTGGGGGAGAGAGTTCCAGATTTTCACTACCCTTTGCATGAAAAAATGCTTCCTGATTTCACTCCTAAATGACCTAACTTGAATTTTAAAATTGTGCCCACTTGCTCTGTCGTCAACCTCATCAACGGTGATAGCTTTGGAAATCAGACAACTTGCAATGGACATTTTTGGGCAACGGTTGATCGGTGAGCGGCAGGTCAGTGAGGGAGGGGCGGAGGCAGTAAGGGGTGGAGGCAAGCAGGAGGGGCCCCAAAATAATGCCAGACTGAAAGTTTGTGGGGTGATTATTTTTATACCATCCTCAGCACTAATTTTACAGAGCATTATTCTCATTGCTCTCATCCGATGCAAAACGCAACCACCTGTTGCCGATTTCACAGTGAATTCAATTCTCCAAGAGCAGCCTTTAACTCATAGCCTAAGGGAGATAGTGTGTGTGTGTGGGTGGGTGGGTGGGGGGGGGGGAGAGATTAGAAAGGAGAGGGTTAATCCACAGTAGTCAGTGTTCCATTTAATATATCGCTCATGTCTTGTGTTATTTAATCCACCTCCTTCTTAATATAACAAGAATAACAATTATTAACAAGAAACAATAAGATGTAGCCTAGTCACCATACAGTATACATGGATCATAGAATCATAGAATATTACAGCACAGAAGGAGGCCATTCGGCCCATCATGCCTGTGCCGGCTCTTTGGAAGAGCTCCCCAATCAGCCCCACTCCCCCGTTCTTTTCCCATATCCCTGCAAACCTTTCTTTCCCAACATCTATTCCAGTTCCCTTTTGAAAGTTGTTATGGAATCTGTTTCGACCATCCTTTCAGGCAGTGCATTTCAGACTGTAACAACTCTCTGTGTAAAAGAATTTCTCCTCATCTCCCCTCTGGTTCTTTTGCCAATTATCTTGAATCTATGTCCCGACGTGAAAGGCGCTCCATAAATCAAATCTTGTTGTTGTTGTTGTATGTCCGCTAGTTACTGACCCACCTGCCAGTGGAAACAATTTCTCCCTATCCACTCTATCAAAACCTCTCATAATTTGGAACACCTCTATTGTATCCACCAGTTCAAGAGGGGCTTTTGTCCCAGTGAAGTAAGTAGCTTTCCATCCTTCTTTTGATGGGATTTGGTGCCCAGAGAAAATATGTTCAAGTCTCTACTGCCATCTCCTGTCAATGTGAGGTTATAATGTTTAACAAGACTCTTTCTGTGATCCCCTGCAATCCTGGCAAAGTTACGTTCACAGAGGTCTGACAGATTCTGCTGAGGCAATCCAGACATCCCTTGATACCCTGTTTCAGAGTCTCTCAGTCACTCAATAGCTGACTAATTCTGATTTACTTCCAAATCCAAAACGGGACACTTTTTAGCTGTAAATCTGCTGTGCTGCTCCTATGCTAACAAGCTTGGACTTCAGTTTTCAGTCACAAATAGATTTCTGCAGTAGAGATGCCTTCTGTCAGTCCCGCCAACATTTCAAAGTTGTGAAAAATAATTTAACAGAAGCTGCTCCGAAATTGTACCCTGGAAACTGGAACTGGTTGGGGGAGGAGGTGGGGAAAGGGGTAGGGTGGTGATGCCCTCCCTTCACCCGGCGGGGGTGAAGGGAGGGCATCACCCACCCCAGCCCACCAGCCCCCGCCATTGAATATACCTTGCCTGTTAATGGTTCTTTGCATGAGACTCAAAAGAATGATTGATGTCCATGAAACTGTGTGTTCATATACAAAACACACGGTCGCTACACTTTACGGAAAATCCTGTGAAGCTCTTTGAGGTGCACACCCCCTTCCCCCGACGTGAAAGGTGCTGCAAGGATTGTTATGATTACCAACACCGGCCCACGGAACCTCCACTCAGACGTGACCTACTTTCAGCCGTTAAGAATTAACACGGGAATACCTTATTAAGGAACCCCGCAACTTTGATCTCACAGGAACATAGAAATTCTCAGCGCAGAGATTGAGGCGGCTGCTCAGTCTATCATATCTGCGAAATTAAACAGATATGAAATGATACAGAGCTCCCACCTGCCTCTGTGACCTCCTTCTGCCACTCTGCCCCCACCCTCTGGAACGCCATCCCACTGTTCCTCCGCCCCCTCCCTTGCCTCCTTCAAGACCCATCTCAAGACCCTTCTCTTCGACTGTACTTTCACTCACCCTGCTCCCCCCCACCCTGCCCTCCACCCTCCCCGATTCCAACCTTCAGCTCTGTCCAACGCCTTGGGACGTCCTCCCAACGTGAAAGGCGTTATACAAATGTAATTTTGTTGTTGTTGTTATCAGTTTAATGTCTCATCCAATGGACTGCAATGAACACCAAAAATGTAGCACTGCATTGGAGTGCCAGACTGGATTGTGAGCTCACAGTCTCAACGCGGGGCTTGAACCCACAAACTTCTGACTCAGAAGCGAGAGTTCTACCAAATGGGCCAGGCTGAAACCTAATTAACCCAGCAAACACAACTTTTTAGGGGTAGTAAAATCTACAATAATATGAAATCTTGTGGTATTT
The DNA here is from genome assembly GCF_018977255.1 of Callorhinchus milii. Classification (NCBI taxonomy): domain Eukaryota; kingdom Metazoa; phylum Chordata; class Chondrichthyes; order Chimaeriformes; family Callorhinchidae; genus Callorhinchus; species Callorhinchus milii. The sequence continues at coordinate 3,741,198 of NW_024704752.1, read as the reverse complement.
CTGTCGTTCTGATTTTCAAAGATAAGTAAAAAGGAAACATGTCGGGGCGACAGTTTCTTGATATCAACTTAATACGGAAAGAAGTGACACAAGCAAACCCACGCAGAGTGGGCCCGGAGACTGGGCGAGTGGCAGGGATGTGTGTACAAGGCTCGCCTCACTGCCAGCTATTTGTACATTCAATACGCATCAGTCGTGCGTCAGCTCAGAAATGCCTCCCTCGGTTGAAACATCTTGGATGCATGTGCAGTGTTTGTGGGATTGGCTGTCAAGCGCCAATTCCTTTGGGAAGGACCGAGGATCACAATCGAGTGTGCAAAAAGTTTCAGAAATGTTCATTTCACATCTTAGTTGCAGACAGACTCTGAGGACAGGGTCCCCTGTGAGTCTGGGCTCCATTGGGACTGGATGGAGCCCACACTCTGACTCATCTCATTGAGGAGTCTCCACAGCTGTCAATAAGAGGGATGGCAGCTTTATTCCATCTGTCTGGGCTGGATGCAAAACAAAGGCCCTCAAGGTGAAAGGACATGGTTTCAGCCCCACCGTCTTGGAAAATTTAATGTAAAAGCTTTGGAAAATGAAACCGTATGGAAGTGTCTTAAAGCACTTCCCGTGATTGAAAATCATAAACGCTGGCACAGCAAATGTTCAGCACCTTATTTTATTCCTTTCATTTTCTCCCTTCCACTTAGAAGGAACAGAAGAGCAGAGGGATCCAGATCTGCAGAGATGTAACCCCTTACAAACGGGAGGTTAACAAGGTCTGTAGCAAAGGGTCTATCACACTGAATACAAGAGGTCAAGCTATAAATACACAGTCACGACACTTCGCCTTAAAATACCGAGCAGCGCTTTGACACATCTCGACAGTATGATGCAACGTTGAATCGAATGCAAGGATTATGATTATTATTAATTATTATTATAAGGTTACATTCATCTACAAAAAATATAGTGACTACACTTTATGGTAAAAATCTGTGAAGCGCTTTGAGCTGTCCTACTTTTGTGAAAGGCGCTGTCTCAAAGGCAGGGTACTAATTATTAATATTTATACAGTTCATTTTTTGTTGGTCAGCCGGGTGTCTGACTCATGCGGAAACCCATCACCATGCTTAGGTGTATCCAAACCAAGCTGAGAATTCTATGCATCCCACCTAATCATGGAAATCCCAGAGATAGATTGTTGGAATGGAGGGACGCATTCTGGTTACCTAATTGGGCGCAGGTTGGCAAGAGCCAAGGCGTTACGGTACTGCTGGAGTCTAACCAATTAAGACCACATAGGACCATTGATAACACTGACTGGCAAGCTTGCCCGCTGCTTGTCCAGCTAGGACCTCCCTATCCATTGGGGCTTTGGCTTGCAGGGTCAACAGGAGCTGAGTGGGAGAAGTCCCAGCCCTCAATCATTGATCATTAAACAGTCATTAAAGCCCCTCTGCATAAAGAAACACTTCCTAGCATTGGCCCTGAAATTGTCCCTTGCAATCCTGAACCCCGTCTTCTCTTGTGCTGTTGGCTTGGTGTACCTCAGCACAAATCCAGACACTTTCAAGTTTTTTTATGGTTTAAGTGCCACACCAAATGTATCAGAGCAGTCTACCCCTCATTCCAAACGGCAACAAAAATAAAGTGTCTGTCTCTGATTTGTCCATTTATCACCTGCTCTCTTTAATGTACAGTGAAAACAATAGCACAAGGCAATCATATGGACAGCATAATTATGCACTTCAGGTTTACCAACCCTTGCCTTAACTTGCGGAGGGGCAGCTGTTAAAACAAAATCCTTAATAGATAAACTGCTTAGTTGGCTATGGAGTTAATTTGCCTCCTGTATCTATCTACTTTTCTTTGTTAAAGAGAGGAACAAAACATCTGGAGGGCTGGGCAATGCGTCAGCCCAATGATTATTGTATGCAGTCTGCCTCAGGGGTGGTCTAGACGGGGAGGGTGGGGCGAGGGGGGGGCAATGGGGAAATGGGGAAGCAACAAGTTGCTGGGGCAAAGCTGAAGGCATGTATGGTCTCAGGGGATGAAGCTGAAAGGATTTGGTTTTATTCCGTGCAAAATGCACAGTCACTACACTTTGAGGTGTTCCCCACCCGCCACCACCCCCATCAAAGACGCTGTATCAAAAGCACAGATTATTGGAGTATTATTATTGTGACGCTTTAAAATCCTCCAAGGTTGGAGTGTGCAATGGCTTTGACTGCTGAATATTTCACTAGCAATATTCAGAGATACATTTTTCATGTCGCTAAATTAGGTTGAATGAAGTTGATTTATTATTAAAATAATAATTATGATGATAATCATCCTTGTATCTGATGCGGGACCGTATCACATCATCAAAACGTCCCATGTTGGACAGACCTGGATGGAAATACTGCAAACAACCCCCTCTCAGCCTCTCTACCCACCTCCCTCTCCCCCCCACCCACAAAAAAAATGAAAGTGAACGCTCAAATCCAAGAGATTTTCGGACACTGTGAAGCTATTTGGCAGTGGAAAGCTGCAATCCACAAGTCCATTGCTTGTGGCTTCACGCACATCTGGATCAATTCGATGCACCAAGTAGTGACCGGACTTCTAAACTGACCCCAATTGTGAGCAGACAGAGGTCAAATGCAAGGTGTTAATGCACAGCATCATCACCCCCAAGGGTAGAAGTGACTGGTGGAAATTTCTTCTATCGCAATGTGAATTTTGCCTCTGATTGAGTGAAGCAACGCTCCACAGGCTCTTTGAGGCTATTCCATTTAACTAGCGAATCAGAATTCCCGGGCAGGGCGAAATGTTGGGCAAGTTTCCTTGCTCCACACGCTTCTATTTAGCTAGCAATAGGTAGGAGCCCGGTTGTTAGTCAATTGGTGGATCACTTTTCCGGGGGTAATAAACCCTTCGAAAAAATAAATAAAATAAATAATAATAATTTGGTCACTTAATCCACAACTGTTTGTGGGGCTCTGCCGAGCGGGTTTCGCCCCAAAAATCTACAGTCAATTCACTTTACAGTATATTCTGCGAAGCACTTTGAGATGTCTCAAGAACACATTAAGATGCTAAATCAAATGCAAGGATTATTGTTATTATTATTATTATTATTGTCTCAAAACACTTCACAGAATATACAGTGAAGTGGATTGACTGTGTATTTTATGGGTGAGATTGCAAACTGTTTCAAGGCTTTATCCCATCAGTAAAGCTCTGCATAAGTGTAAATTGTTGGCATCACCTCCTCGCCGCTTTCTCTCAATGAACCCAGAACAGTACCAGATCTTGTACATCTAATTGCCCTTGCCAATCAGTTACGCACAACTAATTAGCTTTGACTTAAATTCCTCGAGACGGATCCCAGGAACTGAGCAATGCAGCATTGTCATTAACAATTTTAGACTGAGTAATATTTTTCAAAGACCCACAGGTCACAGCCAAATTATTTGTTCTCCTTTTGCCAACGGAGTTCACCAGTGCGTGCTTGCTCCTTTCACTTTTCCTGTGAGCAAAAATAGCTTCACAGTTTTTCCACATTAAAATAAAACATCTGCCGTTTCTTAACCATCTGACTCGTTTGTCTAGACCCTTTTTCTTGGGCTTTAAATCTCGTCTCTTCCAGTCACTTGGCCACACAGCTTGGTGTCATCAGCGAATGTTAAGAATTCTTCAAATACCAATGATCCTGTTGGATTCTGGCTGAACATCACTGGCTATTCCATCTTTGCATCGATTAAACAAATTGCTTGTTATGTAAAACCCCTCGCCCGGCTCAGTTAGGAGCACTCCTGCCTCCGAGTCAGACGGTTACAAGTTCAAGCCGCATGTCATCTAAGTTGGCACTCCAGTCCAGTGCAGTGCTCGGGTATGCTGTATTGTCGGTGGTGCAGTCCTTCAGATGAAACGTTAAACAGTCTGGCTGTTCAGGTGGATGTTAAAGATCACGTGGCGCTATTCGAAAACACAAGGGAATTTCCTTGTGCGGGTGTCCTGGTCAACAATCCCCCCAAATAAAATTGGTTCCTTGCTTCATGGCTGTTTGTAGGGAGTGTGAAGAGCTTTTAGACGTCCTCCTGATGTGAAAAGTGCTTTTTCAAATTCAGGATTGGTACTATTATCATAACAGGACCTTTCTATTCCTCAAGAGCAGCACATGGAGAACTTTATCAAATGCCTTCTATGTTACATTCACTGGAACGACCTTGTCCAATAATTTAATGACATCCTCAAAGAATCACAGTACAGTCATGAAACTCTATTATCCCACTTGCCATCAACCCTCATCAAATGAAAATTGAGAGCATCCCATAACATTTTCTTAAGTATTTTCCCAGTTAGAGTTATTGAAATAACTTGAGTCTCAATCTTTTGTTGGATTTAATTACACGTATAACGTATGTTTTTATCCTCCTATATACAGTCATTGAACAGACAGATCGCTTGAAACTATAAAGCAGGTTTTTTAGGGATTTCATTATTCTCTTCTTGTTGATTCCAGGCTTTATTCCATCCTCTGTTACCTATAATTTGTTATATGTTGTCAACGAAGTAAAGGGAGCCAGCCACCAGTCTATCAGGAATATCTCCGCAACACTGGTCTGACATTGACAGCAATCTGAATAAAAACTTGACGTTCATTATTCCCACTGGGCTTGCTCGGTATTCATTGGCGTCTGTGCAGAATCAGTCAATGGATTACTATTGAAATTCAGAATCTATACAAACTTCCAGCTAAGGAGCTAGTTCGATTTAAAGCAAGGTTAAGTTTAGCACCACAATTAGTCACCTCATAAGTCTCTCGCTTTCCCTCTCTCTTTCTGCACAGCCACATCAAACAACATTGAAATTCATTGAACGAGACAAGTGAAGCAGGGCATTTACAACAGGAACTTTCGCTTTTACAGCAGCTTTCCTGTAGGATAGCTGTCTCAACGCTCTTCACCAACAGAATAAGGGACAGCAAACAGCGAGGATATGAGAGGCCAGGATATGAGGGTGAGTTTGAGGCTGTTGACCAAAGATGCAATCATTGAGATAAACCTTTGTTTGAGTGTTGTGAAAACAGGGAGAAAAAGAACAAGGCCAAGGGATCTATGGATACCTACAACACTGAGATCTCCAGCCACTGCACCTCACAAGAGAAAGGGGTTTGCATAAGGAAGGCCCTTCGTCCCATTTGATCTCAAGCATTCCCGAATAGCTCAGCAGCCGTGTCCGCTCCCACAACGAGACGCTTCTTAAACAAAGCACAACACCAATGTCACAATGAACCAACAGCATGTCACAGTAAAACATTACAGCTGATTAGCAGGTCGCTTTCCAGGGGTAATAATCCTTCGGAAAAAAAAATCTTTCGCTCACTCAACCCACGACTGTTTGTGAGACATTGGCTGCCGCGTTTCGCCCATATTCAATACACCGTATATTCCATGAAGCGCTTTGAGACGTCTGAAATATATAAGACGCAATGTCAAATGCAGGATTATTATTATTATTATTATGATGCAGAAATCAATAGTGTGAGCCAGCGAGTGAGCAAAGCGATCGATCGATGGATTGATTGATTGCCTCAGTCAATGCCGTTTTGCTCGCATCGGTTTCAGAGCAACAGCGCAGTAGGAAACCGCAGTACGCCCTTGAGTGCCTCCAGTGAAAGTGAAGCCTCTCGCCACTCATCCTGGGAGCGAGGCTTGGGGTCGCGATCTGCCAGGAAGTGCAAAAGCTCGATCAAACTCATTGGTTTTCCTGTTTTCCCTGAATGTTCAACTGTCTGAGAGCGGTTTCCTCCCAAAGCATTGAAATATTTTCTTGGCACTAAGCCATCTTTTCCTCCCACCACCCCGTTCCTTTCCATCCCCAGCCCCTCACCACCCCCACACCGCCAAGCTTCAGGGGAGATGGCGGTGGTGAGGGAGTGGAAGGGGGAGGTTACATATGGTTTCCATCTCGCTCATCATTACCACTAGGTTTGAAGCAACACCTTCCAGAATAATAAACATCCGATTGCAACGCAGTGAAAGAACAGGAATGGAATCAAATTAGAGCAGCGCAAATGAAATAATTAAATACAAATTTATCATGTCTCCTTACATCTTGTCTCAATTGTGTGGTGGGGGCGGGGGCGGAGGGGGCGGGGGGGGCGGAGGGAAAGAGGGAATGGTAGTAAAGGGTGGGGGAGTAGGGAAGAGGTTGTTATTATAGCCTCGAAAGTTGAATGATCTAGTGTAATAACCAAAACAGTTTAAATGCTGTGACATCAAAGAGTATTTATTTTGGCTGTGAGTAGCTCAACAATGGCCGAGACTGTGCAGAATTGCAATCAGGCACTTACGAATGCAAATGTCTTCAAGTACGTGAATTAATGAACCGTTTTCAATTTGTAAATTTTAAGATGTCAGTGAAGTGCTCATTTGGGGAGAAATTCAACCCAGCTCCAGGTTTCATTTATTTATGGCGCAGAGTTTCAGAAAGTCAAGTATTCGGCTATTTCTCAAACGCTGCATTAATTCTGAAACCGTGTGCTTTTTTCTTTCCTGTGAGTTTCGTTTTAAAAAAAGAGAGAGAGCTCAAGAAGAGCAATGACAATTTGCATTTACGCAGCATCCTTCGTGTCTCAGAGTGCTTGCAGAGTGTAAAGAAAAACAACTGTGAAAACTTGAATTCAACGGTTTTCTCAAATTCTGAACACTCTGATGATGGCTTATATGTCGGCAGGACGTCTAAAAGTGCTTCACGGGATTTTATGGTGTGGTGTAGTGTAGTGACTGCCTGTTTTGTGGGCAAACGAAGCAGTAAATTTGTACACAGCGCAAAGTACTACACAAATACAATTAATCTGGACCCAGGAGAATGATTGCACTTTGGTTCACTGTCTCAGCAGCTCATTTCTCACCCCGTGAACTGAAAGTCCAGGCTGTCACATCAAAATAGTGATGGGAACACTGCGTTATAACAGGTGCCGTCGTTCGGATGAGACATTAAACCGACCGGGCCCTGTTCAGGTGAACGTTGAAACAATCCCTCAGTGCTATCCGGACAGAGAAGGAAGTTTTCTCCCTCTCTCCTGGCCGACAATACCCCAGACGAAATTGGTCGTTCACTTCACGGCTGTTTGTGGGACATTGCTGTGTGTGTTCGTGGCTAATTTCATGATGATGTGTGCATTGACGGAGCGTTTTAATGCTTTCGTCCCCAAAACAAGCAGACGCTGTACTTCACCGTAAAGTCCTGCGAAGCGCTTTGGGAAGTCCTTCTGACATGAAAGGCAATGCACCAAATGTAAGGATTATCATCACTTATTAAAACTAATCTGAAATAAAATCAGAGAGAACGCTAAAGAAGAAACTCGAGGTCTCGTAAAGGAGCAAGTTCTCCCTCCGTCCTCCCCCACTCACTCTGTAACTGGAAATGGACACAGTTAAGCAATAGAAAGGGGTGGGGGAGGAGGGTTGCAGCCATACTAAAACTCCTGACTGACAGGGATGGGGAAGGGAAGGGGGAAACTGCAAGGTTTGACATTTAGGGGAGATTTCTTTTCTCTCTGAGGTGTGGAGGCAAGCCAGGGCAGCTCCGTACCCACAGGAAATGTGTCATTAGTGGCATTCAAATGCCGCTGACTGAGGTTCGAGAGGCAGGTGATGTACGAGATGTGAAAGAAACAAAAAGGAAGAGCACTGAGCCAAGGTGCAGGGATGGTCCATTACTCAGCCCATCGATCCACCCCAGACACTGGACCAGACAAGGAGATACAATCAAGACTGTCTGTCCTGAAGACTTTCAGTTTCCTATGCACAGAGGCCAACTTTAAGTTACTCAGAAATACAGCTTTTTCTCCTCTCTGTCTCCCCAGAGTCAGAGCAGGGCTTCAAGGCCACTTGTGGGACAAAACAGTGTGCAAACGTTGCGTCGTGAGTAAATTGGCTGCTGCGTTCACCTACAAAATACACTGTCGCTGAATAGTAAGATCCTGTGAAGCGCTGTGCGACCCTCAAGGACGTGATAAGGCGCGATAGCAAATGCAAATATTATTTTATCCAGGAGGCATTGTCGACCAGGAAACTGGGAGAAACTCCTTTCTCTATTTGAATAGTGTCACGGGATCTTTGAAGGCGTAGATGGCATCTCGTAACTTCTCATCCAAAACGTTTGTCTTTTGGGGTTTCGGGGCGGTTTCTGGAGGATTCGATCAAAGTGAAGAGGATGAATTCTGTGTTGGAGTAGATTTTACACTTACTGAAGAGGGAGATAATCTTGAAACAACGAAAATGTTGCTTTCTCATTCGTTGCTAGTTATGTTCAGTTGGTCTATGTGTGTGTTTTTTTTAAATCAAAGATATCGATTCAGATAAAGGGTTTGAGGTGCAAATGACTGACCCGAGGAACTTCAAGGCTTTCTGCGTAAATAGAGGTCCACACATTATCAGACCAGCAACTATCAAACTTTTCAATCCCTCCCTCCCACCCACTTCCACATTTTCCTTGTTCACTCTCTGCTGGCAGTGTGACTGACTGTCTGACATGTGGCTCTAGCCGTCTGTGTGTGTAACTCGCGCCCATTTCCCCTCCTCACCCCTCACCCCTCAGCCCCCGACTTTGAACTGAAATGTCTCGCCCACTTGAATGAATTGCCGTGACTTGCTGCTGCTGTCAGAACATTCCGACCACTGACTATAGAGACCAAAGCCCATAAATCATCACAAACATGGGGAGCATTTTTGCCAGAGACCGTGAAGCCGGAAGCAGCGAGGAATAAGATCTGGACTGAGTTTCAAACTCCAAAGCAGCACGAACTCACCAAATGCTACTCTTTTACAAATACACAGTCCCCTTCGCTTCGCAGCAAATCCTGTGATGTGATTTTGGACATCCTTCAGACGCTATACCAAGTGCAAGGGTTATTATAATTATAATTTGGCATCGGGGTCACACTGGCATTCAACACTGTGATGTTTAGTGGTGTAATTTGGTTAGATGGTGGGTGGGAAAGAGGAAGAGTAGAAGCTTCTCTCTAAACCCCTCAACTATGGCAACAGATGGATAGATAAAATAATGAAGAATCCTCACCCTTGACACAGCAATTTTCAGACGTCTCAAAGCGTTCGTGGCATTTATGGTGAAGTATTGAGACGATGGGTTCATAGGCGAATATGGCTGACAGTTGCCCAGCCGGCAGTGTCAAGCACTTTGAGACAAGCACTTTCGCCCAGTAAATATACAGTCAATTCACTTTACACTTTATTCTGTGAAGTTTTTTGAGACGTCTCGAAGACGTGAAAAGGCGCTGTATCAAATGCAAGGATTATTATTACAGGCGTCCACCTGAAGTGGAAAGGCACTACATAAGCATGTATTGAATGCATTGTCGGCTTGTAACAATGCAACAATACAACTATTCTTAGTTATAGGACCCTGATGGTGAAACACTAATTGAGGGTTGAGAGAGAAAGATTACTGTTTGGATAGATGAATCACAGTACACACTCCTATGTTCCTGTGTATCACTGGTGTGCAACGCATCACAAGGATAGACTATGAACAAAGACTGTGTTTTATTTCCCACAATGACTACTTAATAAAAGGATTTGAGGGAACAGCAACCATAAAAATAAGCGGTGTCCGAAAAAAAAGAAGCAAAGGTTTGCAAATCTGGTGGGAAGGCACTCGAGTTTGTCTCCAGCACAGACGCATTGGGTTGGAGTTTATATATAACACGAAAAAAATCACAGGACTGAGACAATCCATGTCACACACGTGCTAGATGATTTACGATCCAGTGTCCTGTGGGATCTTTTAGTAATAGAGGCTATCATGCTTGATTTGGCAGTCATTAATTAATCTTCTTAATGGAATCTCTGTAGAGTTAACAGGCAGCAGATCTTATAGGCGTGCTGGTCTGCAGTGCTAGGGGCTGCTGTGTATATCTGTCACGGCAGAGTGTTTGGGTGTTTACACACCTGTAGTTTGAACAGCGAACTCAGAAAACCTTTGACTTTGCTCGAACCCATCGGAGATGCAGTAGTTATTCTGCGGTTGTAGTCTTTAGGTCACCAGCGACTGGCAAAGAAACCTCTTTGTCCACAAGCCGAGTAATGTCAAAAACAGACAGCGGATCCCAAGTTCCTCTGGAGATCCGCAAAAGGTCTAGGGGTTCTGAGGAAACTCTCCGAATATTCCTAGCTTTCAAACTCGGACCCGAGAAGGCATTTCAATCAGAGGAGCCTGAAATGTTATGAGCTGCACAGTGATCGAATACAAAATACATTTTACATTTTTTTTAAAAATTGAAATTGGAAATTAATTTGTCTCAACTGCGGGCCGATGAACTCTAAACTAAACGATCGCTCTCTCGTCAAAGCAGTTATTACATCCTTGAATGGAATTATTACACCCCCAAAGCATTATTACTCCCCAAATACATTATCATCATAATAATAATTCTTGCATTTGATACAGTGCCTTATCACGTCGAGACGCGTCAAAGTGCTTCACAGAATATATTGTAAAGTGAATTGACTCTGTATTTTGTGAGCGAAAGGATTATTACTCCCCAGAAGCAGTATTGCTTCCCCAAAAAGCATTATTAGCCCCACCAAAGATTCATTACTTCCCCCCCACCCACTCCCCCCCCACCCGGCCCAAAACAATAAAAATAAGAAAACACATAACGTTCCCGAGATAGAGTGGCTTGTGGCAGAATGTTTAAAATCCACGTCCTAATTAAGAGTATATTTGGAGAAGGATATTTATTGTGGAGCTGTGCTTCTGGCCATACAGCCCGGCTCTAAATAACTGTCAACATGAAAGGTACCCTGAGTCTGACCTGGCAGAAAGACTCAGTCCTGATGCGAGCTCCTTGCCAAGATAAGTAACCGGCTGTTCCCGATCCTCACTGGAAAAATATATACTGCATAGTGATTTGAGAGTGAGAGCGATTGGATTTGAAAGAATACAAGAACGAAAGAATCTCACCTCTTATTACTGCAATTCCCCGTGACCCAGACCATTCTATCCATTCAACCAGTTCGTTCCCCTTTATTCTATGGCCTTCGCAATCTTTTGCCCAAGTCGGTTAAGTCCACCGCCTCCCCACTGCCCCCTCACGCCCACTCCGCCACCCAGCCTCCGCGCTCGTTTGAGTGGGCAATTAATTGTGGGCTCGAGATGCCTTATTGTGCGTTTTACAGCTGCAGTTAAATGCTGGGGATAACAGAGCGTTGTTCCATCAACAGAGAGCTGCGAGCTGAAAGAAAGCAAGAGCGTTGCCTCCCTCTCTGACCATGCCGCGTTAACCCTTTCCTAGCCGAAGCGGCGACGTGGCTCAGATAGTTGATTTGAGGTTCGTCCGTGAATGCTGGTAACACGGCAGCACACAGCTGGAGGTTAGCAATTGACCAATACTTGGGACCTCCACAAAATACACAGTCAATCCACTTCACATTATATCCTTGTAAAGTGCTTTGAGGCATCTCAACCAAGTGCTAAGGCGCTGTAGCGAATGCACGGATTATTATTATTATTGTTGTTATCTCAAACGTGAGCAACCCAAATGCTGTTTGCTTTTAGCTCTCGGGGCCAAAAGGCTTTACAAAAGCAATTAATTGCAACTTTTCCGTCCAGCGGCTTACCTTTTAATTATCATAAATTATTAACACTAATCCTTACATTTGATGCACTGCCTTTCACATCGGGAAGATGTCTCAATAAACTTCATATGATTTACTGTCTGTTCATATCTCTCTAACCGTTAGATGTGTTGCTTTCCTGTCTCCGCTATTCTTCCCTTTGACAGACCTATCTGTTGTTGGCAGGATGGCTGGAAGCAAGACTGGGATTGGAGTCAAATGTTCAGCGAGTGAATCTGAGCTTCAGAAAGCAAATAGCACTTTTCGCCATTTTATCATTCGGACGTTTCTCTCCCCATCCCCTCTCCCCCACAACCCACCTCCTCCCAACTCATACAGACCTGCAGAGGAATAGGCCGCAACACAGACCATCTAAACCTAGCCACACAGAATAGCTCGGAACAAGTCTAAAATAAAATTTGCTGTAAATAATTAACTAAAGTAATAATCAAACCCTAATTGAGTAGTAGACCCGGCAGGTCTATAGCTTGACGAATGGAACAATTGCATTAGTATTAATGGTTCATTCTGCATTTATGACGGTTTTCCCCTCCAATATCTCCAGGGCAAAGGTGTCCGTCAGGCTCAGCCGATAGCACTCTCGCCTCTGAGTCGGAAGGTGGTGGGTTCAAGCCCCACATTGAGACACTGTGCTCACACAATCTTCGGGGGCGAAGGGGGAACGCAGCACTGCCTAGTCAGAGGTGCAGTCCTTCGAATAAGACATTGAACCGAGTCCGGTCTGTGCCTGATCAGGTGGGCGTTGAAGATCGATTGGCGCTATTCAAGAGGAGGGAGTTTCTCCTGGCCAACAATTCCCCAGATAAATCAATCAATCATTCAATTCTCAGTTCCGCAATCATTTGCAAACCTGTTTCATTTTAAGAATTAATGCAAGGATTATTATTATCGGAGAATTTTTCCAGAATAGTCCGGGCGGCCTGCAGATTTCAGGGAAGAGCGCCTCAGACCGGGTGGAATTGTGGACCTGTGCAATCAAACCCTTCCTCTTTCCAGCTGAAAAAAGGCAGTCAAATTACATCCATTTCCCATTTCCAGCCGGGGGGGAAACTCGGTAAAATGACCCGCGGAGTTTGTTATTGCAAGACAGAGCTCCTGACACCTTGAATTATGATTAAAACACGCATTTTCTTCACATGTAACTGACTGCCTTATCCTGTCTGCAAGTCACCTTTCCAGTCCGTCAAACCGTTTGAAAATCCCACGACCGACAAAGGGCCTGGAGCTTTCAACGCACGATCCAGTTGCAAGCGAGGGGGCAAGCTGGCCACTTTGCACGTTTTTGATGGAAACTTTTTAAACATAGTCTCACTCCTCTACCTCCCTCTCTCACCACCCGCCCACCCACCACCCCCAAAAAAAAAATTGCTGAAAGTAACACTATTTTGATGAATGTAACCAAAGAGCTTTACACTTAAACCCGTTCCCACCTTAAACCCAACACTAATTTCCACAATAGCCAAGGAAACAGTGTTAATTCAAGAGCCTAAGGCCTTCGTGTAAACCCTTCAAGTATTGTGTGATGGATCGAGCGGTATCCTTAGATGTGGACGATTTGTTCTGTATTGATTCATTGTATTGATTATATTCTGTATTAATTAATGCAAACCCCCCTCTGATCTCTCAAAACAACGACTGTTGCTGTGCGCAATTGGCTACCGCGTTTCGCCCATAAAATTCTCAGTCACTACACTTTACAGTGTATTCTGTGAAGCGCTTTGAGAAGTCTCAACGACATGACAAGGTGCTATATCAAATGCAAGGATTATTATTATCAAATCACTGAACCCAATGACCCGCTGCCGGGCTACACCCAGAGCTCACGGGATGCTCAGGTCACAGCAACAACAACAAACTTGCAATTTAAATAGCGCTCTCCTTGCAGGTTAGTTTCTCGACAGCCTCAAGGAGCACATTCTTCCATTTTTACTTTTGCGAGGTGAGCTGGACTGGTCCAATGTGACAGCCTTGAATGTGAGACCCATTTCATGAATCAGGTGGGGTGACTGACAAAGAGCGTCTATTTCCGAAGTGTCCGAAGTTTATTCAGTGAGAGCGAGAGAGAGTGAGAGACAACAAGAGAGAGTGTGAGAGAGAAAGCGAGGGAGAGAGAGAAAGAAAGAGACAGAACGAGAGAGAGAGAGAGAGAGAACAAGAAGAGAGAGAGAGAGAGAGCAAAAGAGAGAACTGAACAGATCGTAGGCTCAGCTGCTGTCACTGATCCTAGCTTTACTCAGACTGTGAGATACTGTATACACACACACACAACAGATTGTGAGCAGTCTTCTCTTATTAAGTGTGAAGAGCACACCCAGCAGCTGCAATGCTCTTATTTTATCAGCAAAGCAGCAGAATTCTGAAAATCTCTGAAAAAAGGAAATTAGGCAAATGTATATTATTAATAATAATAATAACGATGATCATTGTATTTGACACAGCGCCCCCCCACTCCCACCCCCGCCTTCACGTCGGGGGACATTTCAAAGCCCTTCACGGTATGTTACTGTGAAGTGCAGTGACTGTGTATCTTGGCTGCCGGGTTTGCCTACAACGCACGCAGTCACCACACTTCGCAGTAAAATCCTGTTAAACGCTGTAAGATGTTTCAACGTCACAATAAGGCACTGGCATCAAAAGTGAGGAATATATTTTTTTTGCAGCCCCGTATGAAAACCTTGCAGCTTTCAGCTACCATTTTACTACACTTCCTCTGCACGTTTGCTAACTTTAACTGCGTAAGACTCAGCCTTTACGCACAAAGTCTCCTTAGCTCAGGCCTCAAACGATCGCATGTTCTTATTATATAGTTTGGGACACGACACATCAAGCGACTGCCAGGATGGTGGAAGGCGAACTGGATGGACGTTGGTTTTCTTTTGCCCTGCAATGTCTGACGTTCATATGGTCTTATTATGGGGGTGGGCGGGTGTTAAAGCCTCCTTGGCTCAGGGGCTCAGGCCTCCGATGCAATGCACTAGCACAAAGGAGTTACAGGTGTTTAATTTTGTTGCTCGTTCCCTCTGCACTGCCTGTGCAGCCCTGCCTGCCTCTGCCACACACAATGCACACCCAGGCTGCTGCCAGCTCATCAACAAAAGCCACGGTAAAGCGACTCCACACAATGCTCGTCTTTCTCCTTCTCAGGGACGGGCTGAAAGTTCGGGCTAACTGGGAAACAGCAGGGGCGACAGAACCCCCCCCCCCCCCCCGGACACTTTTCTGTCAGTCTGTGTGTGGTAGCTTTCGTTTGAACCAGAATTCAGACGGACAGTCGGACAAGTGGGCTGGTCTCGGACAGGGGAGGATCATCTCGTGCCGACCAGCACAGAGGTTCCGTGTCAGATCCCCGGGGAACGAAAGCTCAGCTCAGCTCAGCAAAGGGTGGGAAGCGGCCGTGACCAGCTTACTGAGCGCCGTCCAGAGCCACATTGACAGGAGCGTCAGGCGCTGGGAGCGGTGTCGGAGCCTAGCGTTTCTGCAGGTGTTGTTTTGGTGGGAGTCCTGCCAAATGACCTTTCTGCCTGCCTCTGCTAATACCTTTCCTGCAGAGGGAACAGAATGCTTTCCCTTCATCAGGATGAATGGGGAAATGATTCCAAATAACAGATGTGACCTATTTGAGTTGTAAAACAGAGCAAGAATTCCTTCTAGGTACTGAGGCTGAGGAAGGGGGGGGGTGGGGAGGGGGGGTGGTTGGGTGGGGGGGTAGGGACGAGGAATTAGAGAGAGCCGGCCGGGTGGGCGGGTGGGCGAGAGAGAAGAGGAGAGGAAATGGAGAGAGAGGGGGAGGGGGGGTTTACAGAGGAAGAGGTTAGCCCTACACAAGGGTCTCACTGCCTTCCCTCTTGTTCTGATTGTCCCAGGGGTCGGCATGAGGCAGTCTCAATGCATTAACTCAACGGCGGTTCTCTCATTCTGCTGATTAAACCGGCCGAGCCCTGTTTCACTGTTCTAATGATACGGGTCCACTGGTGAACTGTATTGCGGGTAATCAATGACTCACGGGGCTTTGCCCATCTGATCGCTGCTTTCCAGATGTACTCGCTCTCCCGTCCCAACATTAAGCTATTTCTGAAATGAGTCCTGGCCTCAACAATAACCCCAATAACGACAACAACAACTTGTGTGTATATATATATATATATATATATATATATATATATAGCACCACTTCATGTGGGGTACCTTCTCGGAGCGCTTCCCCATCCTTCCTGATAAGCCCGTTGCAGTCATAGATTTCCAACTGGGTAACCAAGTATTTCTTGGTGTCTGTGCCGAAATTGACTTTGCGCCACTCTGAACCTGTGTCCTCTTCGTCTGTGGCCTCGATGAGCCAGTTAACATGTGCTGATTTCTAAGAGGATTGTGGGGGGAAGGGAGGGGATGGGAGGGGCACCAGGCGAGAGGATCCCCCGATAACATCAGGCCAATCTTCCTTCAACCGGGGATTGCAGTAAGATGTCCTAAGAATGAATCCTGTGTAAAATGCCTTATGATCGTGCAGAACTGTGAAAAATCCATGAATTCAGACTGACTTCAGCAGCTGTTTTCCTGGATGTCTCGTTAGGATATTGCCATGGCTTTAGATTTCATTGTGAAGTCAGGATATATAAAGCTTGTCAAAGTGTTTTACTTGTAACTCGTGTTTGATGCCGACTGAGAAAGAGGTATTTATAGAACATCCTGTCTGATTCCCTTCACCTTAAAAAGGTACTTGAAAAGAAAAAAATTTGCAGGGGTTATGGAGAAAGAGCGGGGGAGTGGGACTGATTGGGGAGCTCTTCCAAAGAGCCAGCACAGGCATGACGGGCCAAATGGCCTCCTTCCGTGCTGTAATATTCTACGATTCTATGATCCATGCTGTGTTTTTTTGATCGGGGCTCTGACAAATGCATAAACCAACCACCAGAGTATCCAAACCAGGTCGAGAGTTCCATACATGTATGCCATCTGCACATGGAAATTTCCCTGAGTCTGCAATGGAATGCGCACACACTCTCTCTCTCTCACTGGAGGAATGCACCCTACTTACTCGATCCTGAAGATTAAAAGGCGCAGGTTGACAAGACCCAAGGCTTGGGGGCTCCTCCGATGGTGTGTATGGTAGGGTCTTAACCAGCTAAAACCACACATCTTGTCATTGAGAGCACAGCCCGACAAGCTTTCCTGCTGTTTGTCCAGCTAGGACTACCCTGCCCATTAGGGCACTGGCTTTCATTGTCAGCAGCAACTGAGTGAGAAGAATCCCTGTTCCCAGTGCCTGCTCTGCCTCTTGCAAGTCCTGCCAATGACCCGGCTGGGCTGTGTCAATCATCAGCAGTGTCCTGAAGTACTGCGGACCCGCTTGGCTCAGGAGTTGAGCTACAGAGAGAGAGAGAGAGGGTGGACTCGATTCTGACATTCCAATGCGCGGGAACCAGATTATTCCATTGTTGCTATTGGGGTCGGCAGCTTTTATTCTTCGTTAACCTTCTGTGGTGAAACATATGCAACGCATTGAGATGGTATTCTCCGAAGGAACTAAGTAAATAGAACTTGGCTTTAGGATTCTGTTATTTTTGGACGTGCCGCTGATTTGCTATTTTAGACCCAGAGGGCAATCGGAGTGATATCATCTACGTTTAGCAGCTGCACCTTTCACATGGGAAGCAAATGGAAATGATCGTGATTAGATTAAGAACGAAAAAGGGGAGCGAGGGAGGGAAGCAGGGAGAGGAGAGAGGAGCATGGGGCAACGCACTTTGTACCAAGTTAGCATCAACACACTGGAATTTACTGTGTGCATTAACGGGATTAAGCAAACTGTCAATCACCTGAGACATTGTCTCTGCCGTTTGTCAATGACCTGTCTGACTGAGAACAGCGTCCCGTAAAAACCCCATTATTGATTTTCAGACCTCACAATATTTGGGCGGGGGTGATTAAAAGGGACGTAGGTTGATACTTGGGGTCTTAGCGAGGGGAGAAACGGAAGGAACTGGGATTAAAAAATCTGTCTTGATATTTTTAATGCTCCTCTCTCCCCTCCACCTTCTACGTGGAACGAGGCTCCGATAATACATCTTGAACAGCCGTAAACTGTTATCTTGACAAGCAGGGAATAATTACGGACAGCGCCAGGCACAAACATGGAGAGCCGAAACGACACCCTCCCCTATCCCATCAAAGCCATCCCCCTGTGCCCGACCCAATGCTAAGAAACGTCGAATAAGAGTGAAAGATGTGCATCGCTGCGGGGGAAAAAAAGCTGCGAGTCAGACAGGTCAAAGAAAGGTCAGACTTGCAGTTCCGCAAACAAGTCCCCAATATTTTTCCTGTTAAAGGATTGCATGGGGGAGTTGACGGGCTCAGAGCTAATGATTTGTCAATCAAAGGACAGTGAGCTTGGTTGGGTGTGTGGGGGGGTTGGGGGCATAGAGGATGACATCTCGGTATTATACTCCAATGCTAACATAATGTGCCTAATCCTGTAATCTCTCAAGTTCTTATATAAACTGGAGCAACACGACAATGTATTAAAACTCTTGACAGGCAACCTTGAGTTTTTCTAAGAGGGTCATCCAGTGGTCACTGCACTTGGTAAAGCTTTTTGGGGCAGACGAAACAATAAACCTGCACGTTGACAGATAACCAGGCTGGTATGCGGACTTCCCTACGCAGACGGGCAAATTGGCGGATTATTTCCAACAGAGTGTTGAGTGGATCCGTTCACTGATAAAAAATGGAATGAGGGCTTTCATCCCCACATCAAAGAGTCTCCTCCATCTCCGGTTGGCCCGGCAACAGCCAGACCACAACCAAATAATCTCCCTGGCGCTTCGAGATTATTGTATCTGAACAGAGGGTAGAATAAATCCCAGCATCTGATAAAGCGCTTATCAACACCGAGACACCTCAGCCCGTTTAACTGTTATAACGACCCCTTGCATTTGATGTAGCGTCTCATCGCACCTTCGAGACGCCTCAAAGCGCTTCACTGAATATACTGTAGAGCGAAGTGACTGTATATTTTGACAGCAAAACTGCTGTCAAGTGAGGTGACTGCGTATTTTGTAGGCAAGTATTGCGGTCAATTTGTACGCAGGAATGTCCCTCCCCGCCCGCAGCCACAGAGTGAAACACCGATTTAATCGGGAGGATTGCCGGCTCAGGCAATGGGGGAGAAAGTCCCTTCTCTTCTTGAAGAGCACAGTGGGTTTCCTTCACTGTCCATTTGAACAGAGCGCAGACGCCACCTCAGTTGTAACGTGGCATCAATACGGCGGCACCTCCGACAACCCGACACTCCCCCACCGCTGTGCCAGAGTGTCAGTCTAG
Source organism: Callorhinchus milii (assembly GCF_018977255.1). Classification (NCBI taxonomy): domain Eukaryota; kingdom Metazoa; phylum Chordata; class Chondrichthyes; order Chimaeriformes; family Callorhinchidae; genus Callorhinchus; species Callorhinchus milii. The sequence continues at coordinate 3,722,239 of NW_024704752.1, read as the reverse complement.
ACTGTGAGTGCACAGCCTTGTCACCCAAGGGCCAGCGTACAAGACTGATGCCAGGAGCAACAACAACAACAACGTGCAACAACAACGTGCATTCATATACCACCCTTAAAGTGGGGTAGGGTCCCGGAGCTCTGCCAGGGGCAAAGTGGCTTTGCACAGCGTGGCTTCACGGCAGCAATAAGCTGAATAAGCTCAGAGGGCGACGGTAAAGCACTGACACCATATTGCAAGGAGAAGCAAAGACGTTAAACTCTTGCAGGATCCGAGAGAGCCGGTTGTCTCTTAGGGGAAGATGAGTTCCAATTCAGCAGTAAAAGGGAATCAACCTGGATCTTACGTAATTTCACTCCCAGTTCAAAAAAAATCAAACGGGGACATCGATTTAGCCAGCCATTACCAGACAAAGGAGCCCAATCTAACATTATTTTTCTGTTCATCAGGGTCGTAAAACAGTTTACATAAATTACTCTGCAATAAATCTGAGGCTGTTAATCACCACAATTGGAAGTGGGTCTGGCTTTATATCAGAGAAGGCTTTCTTAGGGAAAGTCTCGTTACAAATTGCTTCATGTTCCATCTGTGCAGTAATGAATAATAATAATAATAATCCTTGCATTTGAATAGCGCCTTATCACGTCATCAAGACATCTGAAAGCACTTCACAGGATATACTGTAAAGTGAATTGGCTGTGTATTTTGTGGGCAAAATGCAACAGCCAGGTTTGCGCACAGCAGTGTCCCACAAACAGCCATAAAGTGGAGTCCTGTAGCTCAGTGGTTAGAGCACTCGCTTTGCAAGTGAGAGACCTGAGTTCAATTCCAGGCAGAGGGCGAAACCTTGGGCAAGTTTCCTCACTCCACACACCTAATAATAATCCCTCCAAAACCAAAAACAATAATAAATTGGTCATTTTCAATCTACGATTGTTTGTGGGACATTGCTGTGCGCAATTGGCTGCCGCGTTTGCCCACAAATATACAGTCAATTCACTTTACAGTGTGTTCTGTAAAGCGCTTTGGGACGTCCTTCCGACGTGAAAAGCGCTATATCAAATGCAAGGATTATTATTATTATTATTATCATTATAAAGTGAGTGATTTTATTTGGAGGATTGTTGGTCAGGAAACCGGGGAGAGAGAAATTCCCTTCTCTTATCGAATTGCGCTGTGAGAACCTTTAACGTCGAGATGGGACCTCAGTTCAACATCTCATCTGCGTGGAGTGTAATCTTAAACTACGTGATTCCAAGTCCCGACCCGGGGCTTGAACCCACAACCTATTGACTCAGAGGCGAGAGTGCTATCAGTGAGTCGGGCTGACACACAATTCTCCTGAAAGGGCTCATCCAGAGCTGGGGAGGTAGAGCTAAAGACAAGTGCACGGCTGCCAAAGTTTCAAATGAATATGGCTCGTGAATCAGGTAGATTGTTTGCCTGATTCAAGATCAAAAGGCTGTTGGGAGCCTGAATGAAACTGAATAGCAATTGGAATATGGAAAATCTCACCCCCCCTCCCCATCCCCCCCCCAAAAATGCCTTCGATAGCATCAATTTACATTTACAGAGCACCTTTCACATAGGATAATGTCTATATGGTTCACAAGGACAAGATGAGGCAACAAGCAAGGGAGAGGGAAAGGTAGGAAGGGGGTGCAGGGGAAGAGACAGCTAACTGTCCGAAGAAGCATTCTATCATCAACCAAGTCAAGCTGGATTTGAGTGTAACATTCATTTAAGAGGAGAGTCCAGATCCACTCTATCACAGAGATGTACACTCCACATAAGGCTGTTAAACACTAATGATCCTTACATTTGATACAGCGCCTTTCAAGTCGAGACGACTTCTCAAAGCGCTTCACAGATCTACTTCACAACAACAACTTGCATTTATATATAGCGCCGGACGGCATCTCGGGGCACTTAAAGTGGAGTGACTGTGCATTTTGTAGGCCAAAGAGGCAGCCAATTTTGCACACAGCAATGCCCCACAACAGCCACGAAGCAAATGACCGATTTTATGGGGGATTGTTGGCCAGGACAGCGGGAGAGAGAAACAGCGCTGTGGGATTTAACCATCTGAGAGAGAGAGATGTAGGAACAGAACTGAAATAAACAACAATAATAATAATAATAATCCTTGCATTTGATATAGCGCTTTTCACGTCGGGAGGACGTCCCAAAGTGCTTTACAGAACACACTGTAAAGTAAATTGACTGTATATGTGTGGGCGAACGCGGCAGCCAATTGCGCACAGCAATGTCCCACAAACAGTCGTAGATTGAAAATGACCAATTTATGATTGTTTTGGGTTTTGGAGGGATTATTATTAGGTGTGTGGAGTAAGGAAACTTGCCCAAGGTTTCGCCCTCTGCCTGGAATTGAATTCAGGTCTCTCACTTGCAAAGCGAGTGCTCTAACCACTGAGCTACAGGACTCCAAACAAGCAACAACAAAATTACATTTGTATAACGCCTTTCATGTCGAGAGGACATCCCAAGGCATTGGACAGTGTACAGCATTTGACACCCGAGCTGGGGTTTGGGGGGAGAAGGGAGGGAAAGGGAAGGGGGGTGGCCGATGGCATGGTCAAAGAGGAGGGTTTTGAGGTGGGACTTGAAGAAGGCCAAGGAGGGGGCGAGGCGGAGTGACTGGGGGATGGAATTCCAGAGGTTGGGGGCAGAGTGGCTGAAGGCTCTCCCACCAATGGTGGGGCTGGTAGGTCGGGGGACCTGGAGCAGGTCAGAGCCGGCTGAGCGGAAGGAACGGGCGGGTTGGTAGGGGGTTAGGTGGTCACAGAGTTAGGGTGGGGCGAGGCCATGGAGAGCTTTGTAGGTGAGGACCAGGATCTTGAACTGGATCCTCTGAAGGATAGGGAGCCAATGGAGTGGGGCGAGAGGGGACGGAGGTGGGATCACGGAGTTTGGTGCGGGAGAGGACACGGGCTGCAGAGTTCTGGATTATCTGCAGCCTGTGGAGGGAGGAGTTGGGAAGGCCGACAAGCAGGGAGTTTGCATAGTCAACAACAACAACAACTCGCATTTATGTAGCGCCCTTCTCACGGATCCTGGAGCGCTTCTAGTTTAAACAGAAATAAACAGAAATGTAGGGGGGGTTTATTGCACCTTCAAAGTCACTTCGCAAAAAAAGGAATTGCCAAAGGTTTGCTAATAATTGACTCCAGTCTAAAGCCAATATCTTTGAAAGCCTTAGACTGCACTTACTATGTTTTGTAAAGAAACAAGGACATGTATGTGCCTATTTTCCTGGCAAGCTCCAGGTTGCACTCCTGAGCACAAATAGGACGGGGACTCGCAATCCATTCCATTCCCCAGCGCCATCACTCACCCAGGATTAATGCCCATTGCCCTCGGCCCAAACAGTTCAGAACACAGCATCGTTGTTGGGGAAAGGAAATTAACTGTGATTTGATCCAGAAATGCATGTGGAAGGAGACATTTCTGAGCGGTTACATCATGTGCTTGATTTCCTGACCTCAGCCCCGCTATTAAATGCATTGGGTTGCCTCCAACAAGCTGAATTGACTGCTCACTGTCCAATAGATGACGAGGCAGCAAGACTGTGTCCGATACACACAACCAACAGAGCGTGGACTGAAGTTAGAAATCAGTAAAATAATAATCCTTGCATTTGATACAGCGCCTTATCACGTCTTCTTGACGCTTCACAGAATATACTGTAAAGTGAACTGACTGTGTGTTTTGTGGGAGAAAGTACCGTAGATCGATAGAAATTTCAAGCAATGACAAAGGCCATGACGGCATTTTTAAGAGCAATCCTTTCAGTCCCATTTACCTGCCTTTTCCCCATACGCATGCAATGAGGTTTATTCCTGCAGAATTTAGCGTAAGCCAATGACCCACAATGCACAAACAATGCCACACACACACACAATCCACGTCTTTGTGGGGCTCTGTTGTGCGCAATTGGCTGCCGTGTTCCGTCTACCTAATTACACAGTCAATTCACTTTACAGTATATTCTGTGAAACGCTTTGAGACGTCTCGAAGACGTGAAAAGCGCTATAAATGCAAGGATTATTATTATTATTATTTAAAGTCCTCAATCCTTGGCCTTAGAATAATAAAAATAATCCTTGTATTTGGTATAGCACCTTAGCACATTGTTGAGACGTTCAAAGTGCTTCACAGAATATACTGTAAAGTGGATTGTCTGTGTATTTTATGGGCGAAACATGGTAGCACACAGTAATGTACCACAAACAGCCATGAAGTGAGTGAATCATTTTATTTTGAGGGATTGTTGGTCAGGACACCGGGAGAGAGAAACTCCCTTCTCTTTTCGAATAGAGCCGTGAGATCTTTAACATCCATCTGTTCAGACAGCCGGGACCTTGGTTTAATGTCCGATCAGAAGGACGGATAATACGCAAAGCATACGGTCATGTTAAAAGTAATTTGTTGATTCCGTTTAGATAAAATCCTAGCTATATTAGAGACTAAAGATTCCGCAAACTCCTTGATGGTGATATTGGAATCCAGATTTTCCTCAGTCCAGCTGATATTGGTTATGCATCTATCACACACACACACACACACACACATATAAATATATAATAATATAGAAAAAGTCCCCGTGGAGCTAAGCTCAGAAAAAAAACATTCTCTGGAATGATTTTCGTAACCCTGCATCCTGTTGAAACCTCCGCAGTTTGTAACAGTGCAGTTCTGCACGGCTTTCCCCTATGGGGGAGTCTGGGCACTTTGTTTATCAAAGTCTCAGATTGCTGGGGTCAGTCACAGTGGCATATCCCGACGAAAGTTCCACAGACCGACACACTGTAAACTCAAAAGTGAATTCAATCCAACTGAAACCGACCGGCCAGGAATTACAGACAGCTGTAAACCACCAGAAAGCTCTTGCTGTCAACGCACCCAGGGAATCGGGCACCGTGTGCCGATCTCCCGACACGAGCATCAGAACTTCACGGTGTTCCTTTCACGTCTTGCTTTCACCAGCGCCGGAGGCAAAGTGTGATCGGGTTCCAATAAAATCGTCACCGCGCTCCGTTCCCCCGTCCCAGCTATCAATCACTTGACCGATGCTTGCCAGACCTTTCTGCGCGCAAATAATAATAATTATTATTATTAAAATTGCCTGCAATGTTGGGAGTCCTGTAACTCAGTGGTTAGGGTACTCGCCTCGCAAGCGAGAGGATTCCCGGACAGGGTGAAACTTTGGGTCCGTTTCCTTACGCCACACGCCTCCCAGCAGTAAGTAGGAACCCGGTTGTTAGTCGATTGGTGGATAGCTTTTCCGGGGGTAATAATCCTTCTAAAAAAATAATAATTTGGTCACTCAATCCATGACCGATTGTGGGACACTGCTGTACACAATTTGGCTGCCTCGTTTCGCCCACAAAATATACAGTCAATTCACTTTACGGTATACTCTGTAAAACGCTTTAGGAGTCTCCCCAGCGTGAAGGTGCAATATAAATGCAAGTTGTTGTTGCTGTCTCAAAGACGTGATACGGTGCCATACCGAATGCAAGGATTATTATTATTATTTGTCTAAAAAGTACGCAGTCACTACGCTTCGCAGTAAATCAGCACAGCCTGTGTGAAGAGGGCCCTATATAAATGCAAGTTGTTGTTGTAAACCCCGTGCAACACTTTGAGGTGTCCTCCTGATGTGAAAAGCGCTATATCCAATATATAACAAGGATATTTTTATGATTATTTCAGATCTTTGTGTGAGATGCACTTCCCAGATTCCAAAACCACACACAAACTCTGCAATAAAACAGGGTTCCATAACTCACGCGCAAATGAGTACAGTGCTTTTTCTTGGTACATTATTACTGATAGTGATGGAGATAAAAATCAGCAATAAGGATATGAATAATGCAATGAAATAACAAGTCAAACTACTGAAATCCTACTAGTTTTTCCAGCTTCTGTTTACACAGGCTCATTGCACTCTGCCTCTGTTTACACGGCATCAGAAATGTCAGGCTTATTATAAATGCCGTCAAGACGATTCTTGTCACTGCTTTGTTTTATTTAGTCAGGGTCATCGTTCTAATGGTTAACAAGGCATTATTATGTGGTCTGCTGAATCCTCCCCACCTCCCCCCACCCCCCCCGCCCTTCATTCCTAGCAGCTCTGGGGGATGCATGATGGCAATGCAAAGTCAGCCCTGGTCGGGTTCCGCTCTGTTCTGCATTTGTCACAGAGATGTGAACTTTCAGCAAAAATGAGAGACTAGCCTGCCCTTTGGCTGTGGGCCAGGAGCCAGGACAACGAGAGAGAGAGAGACACACACACACACAAACACACACAGAAAGAGAACGAGAGAAAAGGGTGGGGGGGTGGGAGGGGAGCAAACAAGAGAGAGTGAGGGTGAGGGAGCAAGAGAGAGAACAAAAGAGAGTCCTAGAAATCAAACTTTCACGTGCAAACGATCAGGCCTAGCCATGTCTTTGAATGTTTGGATTCTAAAATGTTTCAGCGTCTCTCTCCGATTTTTAGATCAGAACCTTTCTCTTTCTCTCTCTCGCTGCCCACTCCGCCACCCCAAGCCCCCACCACCAAAAAAATAATCAGTTCTAATCAATCAGTTTCTTTCCAAGAATCACAGAACAGAAAACTGCTTCCAAACTGAAGAATAAGAATCCTTGCATTTGACATGGCGCCTTTCAAGTTGAGAGGACGTCTCAAAGTGCCTCAGAGGTTTCACTGTAAAGTCTAGTGACCGTGTAAGTTTTCTATACAACAAAATTACAACAAGATTACATTTGTATAGCGCCTTTCACGTCGGGAGAATGTCCCAAGGCACTATACGAACACGGTAGCGATTTTGTATCACAGCGACATCAAAAAACAGCCATGAAGCAAACTTCCAGATTAAATTTAAGACTTGCCTTACAGTATATTCTGTGAATCGCTTTGAGACGTCTCGAAAACATGATAAGGCACTATATCAAATGCAAGGATTATTATTATTATTATAGGTGCTGAAGAGAGTTAAAATGTGGTTGGAACTTTATATTAAAAAAAAGGCAAAATTGCTGAATTCTGCAAAAAAAGTAAGCAAAGGAGTCCGGAAATATGATATCTGGTGCGACAGAGAAGCTGTGTGTGCGTTTGCCAAATCAAGACAAATCGGCTACAATTAATTATAAATTCTGCCAGCAGTTATTCGAGGAATATGCCTCGCTTAAAAACTCCCAAGGCTGTAAGGTTTTAGTCTGCGATGCAGATTTAATTAAGAAAAACGCTTCTTGCCATTCGATCCGTGACCCGTGCGAGTGACATTATACAGTTTTTTTTATTGCTTTGTTGGTTGTCCCAACTGTTGTCGTTGAATCCTGCAGGGTATTGGTTAGCGCACTCGCTTCGCAAGCGAGAGGACCTGGGTTCGATTCCCGGGCAGGGCAAAACCTTAGGCAAATTTCCTTATTCCACACGCCTCTGTTTACTGAGCAGTGAGTGGAAACCTGGTTGTTTGTTGACAGGCGGATTACTTTCCAGTGGTAATAATCCCTCTAAAAAATAAGTAAACAGACTAATAATAATTGGGTCACTCAATCCATGACGGTTTGTGAGACACTTGCTGTGCAGATATTGGTTGCCGAGATTAACTCACAAAACACACTTTACGGTATATTCTGCGAGGCGCTTTGAGACGTCTCAAAGACGTGATAAGGCGTTATATCAAAAGCAAGGATTATTATTACTATTATTAGAGTGCTCTGCGCAGTCTTAAAAGTCTTGAAATGGTGCGATGGTGCTAAGACTAGGTGGAATTTCGGGGCTCTATCGCACTGGATACAGGGTGAATTCTCATGTGTCATAACCTAACAAGCAGCGATGAAGTAGAAATTTTATTTCCCATTGAAGGCAGGCCGGAAAAAGCTACGTAAGTGGCTGTTCAAATTTCAGGGATGCTGCATTGCGAAAATTACATAATTGTCATTTTGCAGTCACTCTAAGTGGCAGCGAGTTATACGGTGGAGAGGATGCTGCGAGCTGCTCGAACAGAATGCACGTCAAACAAAAATGTTGTTCAGTTTTCACCACTTCAACAATACATGAATAAATAATAGTCGTAATAAGCCTCGCGTTTGATATAGTCCCATTGTCAAAACATCTCCAAGAGCCTTGCAGGATTTTAGTAGAAAGTGCAGTGGCTTGAGTATTTTACAGGCTAATGCGGCAGCTAGTTTTGCGCACAGCAATGTCCCTCAAACAGCCGTGAAGTGAACACCAGGCTTTATCCGGAGGGTTGGCTGTTGGCCAAGACACCAGGGGAGAAATCGCCTGTCTTACAAAATGTTGTTAATCAAAAAAATCCTGGAATTCTGACAGTATGATGTGGGGTTAATTACAGAATAACATCGCAAGGGGAATAATCGGTTAATAAGTGCATTTCATACGCTGGTTAAGTCTCCTCTAAGTTGTTTGTGCGTCCTAAGGATTTAGAATCAACTTTTAACGTCAAACTTCTAGGATTCTGAAATACAGGTACACTTAGTAATTTCAGGACTTCTAATTTATCATTTCTCTCTCGTTCTCTGGGACTCAATTTCTCATGTGAAACAGCTCAAGGAGAATGAATTATTAATGTATCTCTGTCTTAGACAATTTGTAGAGTTTTCACTGTTCCATCCTCTTTCTACCTTTCAACCTCACCCCCCTTATCCTTGCTCCCCAGAAGACAGTCTTAAGTGACTGCAAATTCCTTTTAATCAGTCTATACAGGGACGTTTTAAGGTCAATGTGGTGAAGCACCACTTTGTTTTTGCTCAGCTGGGTGTGGGACACATGTGGAAACCCATCACAATGCTTAAGGGTATGCAAACCAAGTTGCGATTTCAACGCATTTGACCCTCGCACGGAAATCCCAGAGATAGATTATTGGAATGGAATGCATTCTCTCTCCCTGGAGAGATGCATTCTGCTGACCTAATTCCGGAAAGTATTAGGCACAGGTTGACAAGACCCAAGGTTTCGGGTGGACCCCAGCGTATGCTTGGGGTGGAGGGGGGGGGGGCGGGTGGTACCTGCTGGAGTATAATGAGTGGGAAGTGTTGGGATTCTGGAAAGACGAGGGCAAGATTGGGCGATGGGCCTTCAAGGGAATGTGAGATGTTGTAAATCTATACTATCATAGAGCCTGCAATGGAGAGTATCCAATACAGACGGTGGGGGTGGGGGGGGGGTGAAAGGGGGGAGGGGAGTGGCAGCGGGTGGGAGGGAGGAATATATTGCATCGTTGGATGTCACGTCAAGAGCTCTGGTTACAGACAACGGTCGTCAGACCCGATTCCCAAGCTATGAAAGCAATGTTACACATCCAGTGAAAGCATCTCACCAACAGCTGAACATCCCTTTGACAGCTGAGAAGCTCGGAGCCCTTTGCTGGAGGTGACAGGCCAGCTGTCCTCTGTGGGTCACACAGTCCTACTCTCTGCTCACTTGCTCGCTCGCTCAAAGCGCTCCCCGCAACCTCACACCACGAACCAGACCACTATAAATCATGGACAACAAAGCCCTGAGTGGCTTTTATGTGACAGTAGGTGTGCTTCAACACATTACTTACCGATAAGGGCCAAATCTACCTGCTCCAGTCTCTGGAAAACCTCCGACAATTTCTCACCTTCTCACACCATCTCTCGTTCTTCTTCAGAAAACTTCTACTGCAACAATTTATCCGAATGTAGTGTCTTTTATCTCAAAGCGCTTCGGAGAGCTGAGAAATAAAAGGATGAGGGGGAATAAATGACAAAACGTGTGGTCAAAGAGATAGAGCTTACAGTGGGCTTTAAAAGGGGGAGGGTGGGGGGGAGAGGCAAGGGAATCTGATCAGTTCCAAAGATCGGGGGCGGAATCCTCCCTCTTCATCTCCCCCTTACCGCGCACCATAAGTCGCTCTGAGACGTGTTTCTGACGTTTCTGTAAACACCCAAGAAAAATAATGATAATAATTAATAATAAAAATAATCCTTGCATTCGACATTGGGTCGTCTCAAAGCACCTCACGGAATATACTGTAAAGTGAATTGCCTGTGCATTTTGCAGGCGAACGCAGGAACACAGTTATTTGACCGGTTCAGTTCTCAAACTGCTGCAAACCAAAACGAGTTGCAGTTTAATAATAACAATAATAATAACAGCAATCTTTGCATTCGATGTAGCGCCTTACCACGTCTTTGAGATGTCTCAAAAGCGCTTCACAGATTTAGCCTGGCTGTGGTTAAGGGTTCACAGACTTTGGATTTAATTATAGCAATGGTCGTAATTCAGACTCGTCAGGCTTCCTTCGGGCTTGTCATCACCAGTCGGCGGATCAGGAGAGGCTGGAATGTAAATAATCTGTAGCACATGGAAGAGATATCGCAGCGTTACAGCATTGAACGGTGTGAGTTACACGACCACAAACACAACCCCAGAGTGTCAACCTCCTGTCCAGCCATGGAACAACCCGCTGCTAACTAGCAACTTGGCTGTTCCTCACTTGTGATCGAGCACTTGCTGAGTTGATTCTTACAGCACAATGCGCTGGTTATCAGTTTTCCCCCTTCGCGGTTGTGCACGTGAAGTGCCGGCTTGGCTCAGTTTGGAAACAGTCTCTCCGCTGGATTAGAAGGCTGCAGGTTTCGAGACAACCTTTGGGATGCCTTGGGACGTCCTCCCGACGTGAAAGGCGTTATGCAAACGTAATTTGCATTGTATTGTAACCCTGCAGTGCGTTACTGAGCGAGAGGCACTGTACTTTCCGAGGCACTATCTTACGGATGAGACTTTAAACCAAGGTCCCGTCTGCGCCCGTTCTTCAAACAGACTCTAAAGTTCCCGCGGCGCTATTCGAAAAGAGAAGGAAGTTTTTCTTTCCCGGTGTCCAGCAGCTAAAATTGGTCCTTCGCCTAAACAGAAGTTCGTATGCTTCTGCCGTGTGCAAACTGGTTCCTGGTACAGTATCTCCGATGTTTTCATGTTACAGGGGCTATGAAAAAATCAAAACTCATTGCACTACGAGCAGAACAAAAAGAATATCTTTTCAGGAGGAAACTCTTTCCCCACTTATCGGCAAGCACTCTGAGACGCTAGCCTGCGTGAGGGACCCTCTATAAATGCAAGCGTTTCTTGTTCAAGCGGGCGAAAATCTTTTGCGAGCGAGAGGACGGTTTGCAATTACCCAAACAGACAGAGAATTAAAAATAGCAAACTAACTGAAAGCTAATTGCAGAACAAGCGTACAGCAAAGTTATTCTGGTTATTTTACTGCAGAGCGACGATACCTTTGGCTGCGTTCAAATTGTTCTGCAGAGATGCTTTCTAATTGCCTGGACTGGCTGGCTGTCTTACCCGATTTACAATGCTGTGCTCAGTACAAGGCAGCTGATTAAAGAAATGTCACATCTCTTGCTATTGTGAACAAAGAAGAGACGTTAGAACGGCGCAGGACTGGGAAGCAACTGTTTACTTGCCTTTACTGGATAATTAACAGGCAGCTTCACAATACTGCATGGCACTACTGATGATATACCAGCCAGTCTGGCTTATAATAATAATAATAATCCTTGCATTTGATACAGCATCTTATCACGTCTTCGAGACGTCTCAAAGAACTTCACAGAATATACTGTAAAGTGAATAAGTCTATATCTTGCAGGTGAAATTGGCAGCACAGAGCTGTCAATGGGGTCTTGGAATTTCCCACTCTGTTCCCGTTAACCCTGCAAGCCAAAGCCCTAACGGAGAAGGTGGGCCAAGTCGGACAAGCAGCTGGAAGCAATGGGTTTGAGCTAGGTAAAATTTAGCAGTTACGCCCAACTCCTCCAAGCCTTGGCTCTGGCCAACCTGCGCTTAATACTCTCTCAAATTAGGGAAGCAGCGTGCGTCCCTCCAGGGAAATTTTCACATATACATATGTGGTACTCCCAGTTTGGTTTGGATACTCTTAAGCATGGGATGGATCTGTGTCTGCGCACGAGTCAGACATCCGGCTGACCAAAAAAAAAACACACTAACGCAGATTCTCCCAGACTGAAACATCCCTATATCACGTGAGGAACAGTGATGCTGAAACCATCTGCCAGCTATTCCTCAACAATCTGCTGCCTCCAATCTTTTGGGTGATAATGATTTCACTGGCTCGGGTCAAGGGCAGGAACAGGTAAAGCCAAAGAGCAAGTACTAATTCAGTCAAACAAGCACATCTAAAGGCCTGATTTCACTTAAGAGCCTTGAATACTTTCAGGGTTGATCGAAAACAAGCAAGGCAGCAGCCAAATTACGCGGATCACACAAAATAACTGCAGGTGGAACCGGAGGCCCGAAATTCAACCTCGTCTTAGCTTGTAAAACCGACTAGTGTACAGCTCTGGGTGATGGAAAATTCAGCTTTAATGCAGAAGCTGGTCTTCAGCAGCTCTTAAAGAAAGACAAAGAATGACTTCCGAATTAGGGACTGATGAGAACAAAAACAAAAGAAAATTGGTCACTCAATCTACAACTGTTTGTGGGACACTGTTGTGCATAATTGGCTACCGCATTTTGCTCACAAAATACACAGTCACTCCACTTTACAGTATATCCTGTGAAGCACTTTGAGATGTATTAACAATGTGATAAAATGCTATATCAAATGCAAGGATTATTATTATGTTGTAAACACCTCATTCCCGATGGAAATAATTCACCACTCATCCTGCTTACCACGTCACTGAGACGTCTCAAATAGCTCCACATAAGATACTGTAATGTGAATTGACTGTGTGTTTTGTGTGCGAATATTCACCTCATCTTTTGGCTGTTTATCGATTAATTTCCAGCCCTCCATCCCTGTTTTCAATTCAAGGAAAGGTTAGGGAGATGCGCTAAGGAAATAATAATAATATAATAATAATCCTTACATTTCATACAGCGCCTTATCACATCGTCAAGACGTCTCAAAGAGCTTCACAGAATATACTGCAAAGTGAATTAAGATGTAGTGTCTTGTCACGCCATTGAGACATCTGAAAGCACTTCACAGGATATATTGTAAAGTGGATTGACTGTATAGTGTATTTTGTGGGCGAAACGCGCAGCCAGTGTGGTTAGGGAGAGTAGAAGGCTGCTGTTGAAGCAGAAGGGCCAAAGCTGAATTCATCTCCATTTTCAGTATGAACGCAGACTGTGAATAAAGATTTCTCGCTTCCTCCTGTGTTTCAAGCGGGGGTTGTGAGATTGAAGGGTGGCTCTCCGTAGCTTTCGCAACAAGCTGCGGCTGATATTAAACTGGGAGACAGGACAGCATTGTCAAGCTAAGGCTAGGTGGAACCTCATTGCCCTTCAGACTCCTAATATTTCCTCCCAAGCCCGAGCTCCGTCCAAATGCTGCCGAGCCACCGAGCTGGGGGTCAGCCTCATGCACTGCCTCACTCCAGGCGGTCGATGGAACTTGTTGATTGGGAAGGAATCTGCTTGGCGGCAACTGACAGGCGCTTTCAAGCTGTTAATGTGCAGGAGCCCATGAGGAGAGCGGTTCTGACAATCGGACATCTGTGCTTGTCAATAGCGAGATGAATGCACTCCCGATTATTGACGGACTGTGAGTTCTGGTGGCCTGAAATGTGCAAGGTCTTAGGATGACGACGGAGGGAGGGGAGTGGTAGAAATTAGTTAATTAACCTCTCGGGTCTTTAAATTCCACAAATGTGCTCTTGGGTTCTTGGCGAAGGAATCGTTCAGGGCTAACAGGCTGACTTTAAAAAGCAAAGGAGCTGGTTCTCCCTGGTTTGATTTGGTTGTCAGTCGATTGGCGGACGGCTTCTCTGGGGGTAATAATCCCTCCAAAAATAATAATGATAATAATTTGGTCACTCAATCCATGACTGTTTGTGGATCTCTGTTGTGCGCAAACAGCTGCAGGGTTTCGCCCACAAGGTACACAGCCACTCAACTTTACAATATATCCTTTGAGACTTGATAAGGTGCTATATTAAATACAATAACAACAACAAATTACATTTGCATAGCGCCTTTAACGTCAGGAGGACATCCCTGGATTATTACAAGAATTATTATTAATTTGTACCTGGCAAATATACGCTGTGCCTTTTCCCCAAGAAGTAAACGCTCCCCATTATTGTAACTTATCTTCGCTGTTACTTGCGCTGGATGATTTATGGGGATAAGGCTTGTCTGTAGCGATGCCATCCATCAGCGCTGCCTCATAATCTCCACAGAGCTCCCGGTTTGAACTCGTGCCTCCTTATTTTGAAACAAAAAACAAAGCGTGGACAGGTAAAAATGAGATCAGACAAGGATCAGTCTCGTCTAGTTCACTAGTGATGAATTTTTTGATTGTGATCGCTCCTGATGTTCCGCAGACCTCTCTAGACTGATCTGATAATTTTGTGAGGCCGGTGACATCAGGAAGAAAAGAATAGAGGGCTACAGAAAAGAGGAATAGGAGGGTTGGAGGCTTACATATAGTATAAGCACCGGAATGAATGAGTTGGGCTGTTTGTGTGTTATATCACTCTATGTAGCTCTTGCCTCTGTTAGAAATGTTATAGGTTCGTAACACAGTTTGGGACTTGGAATTACAGTCCAGGTTCTCCCTGCAACAACAATAACAACAACAACAACAACTTACATTTATATAGTTCCTTTTATGCTGGAGGATGTTCCAAGGCATGGGAATCTTGGGGTAAGAGGGTGACCGAAGGCAAGGTCGAGGAGGTCTGCAGTGCAGAATGGGGAGGGGCGTAGGGCAATGCACTGTCTTTCGTTTGAGACCTTAAACTTAAACCCGAAGTGAAAGACACTACATTAATAAATGCAATGATTACTCTTAACCCAAATGCTATAGAAGGTAGAGGGATTCCCACCAGTGTCCTGACCAACAATCCACTGGATGAGAGATAAATCTCCCGCTGATCAATCGGCCGGGAGGAGGTGAATAGGCAATTCATCTGGAGGGTTCCACTCCGAGCCAGACTCCACTCTGAGCTTTGAGCGAAGGATTTGAGCTGAATCGCTGGGAAATAAGCCGTGGTAAATCGAGTAACATGATAGCGTGGCGATTTGCAACAAAGCCACTGAGAGGAGCTTCTATTCGGTGGGACCTTGATTCACGTTGTCTCGGACAGGGTGGGAGAGGGGAGGGGAGAGAGAGAGAGAGAGAGAAAGAGAGAGATCCATCCCAGTCCCAATGAGCGGCTCTCAGAGTTCTTGTGTGGTCCCACAACCTACACATTAAAAGCAGAGTTTAGTCACGCATGTGCCGAGCTCCTCTTAAGCACCCACCCCGGGAGGGGAAGGGGAGGCGGAGGGGTCATAAATCCTCATCAAATAAATACGTTTGTTAAACATAGTTCTTTTTAAAAAAAAGACATGTTTTGAACTCCACAAATGGCCGTAGTACAGGAACTGACTGACCCATGGACGTTGTGAACTGTGCGTCGGTCAGTTTTATTGTCAACTAACCCAATTATATGCAGCTCACTAGGTTGTACAACCTTCCCCCCACTTCCCCCCTTCCCCCATCCCTACCCTCTCTTCCCCCCAAAGCTTAACCCAACCCCCGCGGGGTAAGAGTTGGGGTAGCCTAGCTTAGATGTCAGCCTAGCTCAGCGAGCAGCACTCTCGCCTCCGAGAGAAAAGGTTTGTTGGTTCAAACCCCCACCCCGGTCAGAACTTTGACCTCCTATTGTATAGGCAGACGCTCAGCAACAGTGCAGGGGTTGCTCTCCATTATCAGAGGTGCCAATCTTCAGGTGAGACATTAAACCAAGGTCAGATGGACATTACACATTCAGTGCCACTATTTGGAAAGAGAAGGGAGTGTTGCCCCCCCACCCTCCCCTTCCCCCCTCTCCCCCATGCACCTAAGATAAAATTGGTCGTTCACTTCACGGCTGTTTGTGGGACATCCCTGTGCACAAATTAGCTGCCGCGTTCCCTAGAGAATTCACAGTCACTATTTATGGTAAGAGTTGATGGAGACTTAGAGGAGGTATTAACACTGACTGAGCTCACTGGATGCTTTCAAAGTTTAGCTCCTTTGAGTGGAAAAGTTTGGGCAAAGGAAACACTTTGTTTCTTAACATGGGAAACGTTCGCCCGAAGCATCAGCAACTGTTAAGGGCTGTGTATCAGGTATCCATTGTAACGGGCAGCATTCAATAGGCCTTTGCTTGTTCATTACAGTACCAAGTCTTTAATCTTTCATTTAATTCCCTGGTCTTTGCCTCTATGGCCAGTTGGTTCCCTGGATCTTAATAGAAGCATTGAAGGGGATTAGATATAATCGTAACATTCACTCAGTGGTCCATTCGGAACTCAGAGATTGCACGGAGGGGGAGGTGGTGAGGAAAGAGAGAACGAGAGAGATAGGTTCCCGTGGGATCATTGAAACAGCTGGCAGAGACAAAATGGCTGTCACAACTGCAAAAACAAACTTTATCAGGGTAATTCTTCTTTGAAACCGTTCTTCTTCTCTCTGTTTACCACCCATTCCCCCATCCCACCCACCCCGCTGCCTCCTCATTTTCATCCCTCTTCTGCTGAAAATACAGGACTGCTAGCCCCCAACTGGTACCCCCAAAATTCTCAGTTCCCCCCCCCCCCCCGACAAGCAGAATGTCTTACAATTGTACAGAAATGTGAAAAATTGATCGCAACGCGGAAGCAACAGTTGTTCTGTAATTCTCTAGGATTCCAGCAAGGCTATGCAGGCTTTTGTTCTGTGTGTGTGTGTGCGTGCATGTGTGCGTGTGGGGTGGGGGGGNAAAGAGAAGAGATTAAAAACTCTCTTGTCCGTGATTCCTTTATTAATAATAATAATCCTTGCACTTTGTGCTGCATATTTCACATCAGGAGGAGGTCTCATAGACCTCTGCAGGATTTTGTAGGGCTCGTGCAGGAGTAAATTTGCTCATAGCAATTGTGAAGTGAATGATAATGTTTATCGTGGGGATTGTTAACCAGGACACCGGCAGAAACGTCCTCTTGGTTTCAAATGGTGCCACCAGATCTTGAACATCCAACCGAAGAGGCAGACGTGGACATGAGTTTAACATCTCACCCGAAAGACAGCACCTCCCAGAACTACACTGGAGCATCAGCCGAGACTGTGAGCTCAAAGTCCCGACGTGGGGCTTGAACTCACAACCTTCTGACTTAGAGACGAGTGAGCGACTGACTGAGCCAGGCTGACATCTTAATTACAGTCGGGATCGGTGGACTGTGGCTCTGCTCCTAGCGATGTTCATATCGAAATCCGAACAACAACAACTTGAGTTTACGAAGCGCCCCCTTTTCAGGCAAGAAAATGGTGCTCAGGTGCGGGATAACGCCCGAGAATAGATTGAGCCAGATCGACGTTTCCCAGAAAATCAACGTCATCTTAATTAAGAAACACGTTAAGAAATAGGGCAAGCGTAAGTAAGTACCAGTGGAGAGGAGAGACTGGTTTCCCCCTGGAGGCGGGGAGCGGGGGGAAGAATCAAAAAGAAAAACATCCAACGGAATTCACCACATAAAGAGAAAACAAATTCAGACCACATGGAACACATCTATTAATAAAATGTATCGGTATCACAATAGCTGGCTCTTGACACTATCTGTAAAAATATTTAGAATTCTTGCTGCCAAAAACAATGAAGAGACGCTGATTTATAGACTTTGGTGCAGAAATTTGTGTAAAATCCTCTGGGGGCTCGAGGCTAAGGGCTGCACAGAGTCAGGAATTCCAAACAGAGCTGCCCAAACACGTAACAAAATCTCTCCCCTACGAGCAAAATGTAACCTTATTTTAGAAATTCAACTGGCTTCAAAACTGCACTTGACCCGTCTGTTAGGCAGAGAGGGAAGCCACAGTGAAAGGTCCCGTTATATTAGAATAATAATAATAATAATCCTCCCATTTGATAGAGCGCCTCATCACGACTTCGAAACGTCTCAAAGCGCTTTCTCAGAATACACTGTAAAGTGAATTGACTGTGTATTTTGTGGCGAAACACGGCTGCGCACAGCAGCGTCCCACAAAAAGCCGTGGGTTGAGTGACCAAATTATTATTATTTTTTCAGTCAGGTGCAGGAGTTATCCTGTGTTTATTTGGGGTATGTGTGTCTGCGTGTGTGTGTGTGCCTGTGTGTGTGGGGGGGGATGTGGGGGGGTATATATAAACTCAAAGTGTAGCACGGAGCCACGAATTGACTCAGTTTTATGGTTTCGAATTTGGCTGGTAAAAGCGTCCCAGTTTCTGGGATTAAAAGAGCTACAAGGTTTGGGAACGGGCTGATGTATACACGTGTGAAAATCGTCAGCCGCAAGAAGAGCACTTGATTCAACAGCTGAGGCTTAGTGCAATGAAGCCAAACTATTACCTACATTCACTTTGCTAATTTTATTGAACGTGTGGTCTCATGCTTGGCTCAGCACTCTTGGCTCTGGATCAGATGGTTGGACTTTGAGCTCACACAGTCTGGACTGACGCTCAGCACAGTGCTGGGGGGAGCATGCGTTCGTTGGAGGTGCTGTCCTTCGGGCGAGAGGTTTAAACCGAGCAGCTGTCCACCTTTGCTTCAGATGAGCGTCCTGGCCAACAATTCCCCCAAACAAAATTGGTTGTCCTTTCAAGGTTTTGGTAGTTGTGGGATCAAGGCTTTTCAAGGCTTACATTGCTGCAAGCAAATTGGCTTTAGCGTTGGCCTACAAATACATGTTTGACAGCAATTATGTGTGCAGCGCTTTGGCAAGTTCAAGGCGTTATATGAAATACGAGGATCATTATTGTAAAACTGACCATCTGGATGTACAGAGCAAACAGAAAACAACTTGCATTGATACAGCGCCTTTCAAGTGGGATAGTGTCGTGGTGAGCCTCACAAAGGTGGGATCTGATACAGAGCGAGGGAGAAAAAGGGGGACAGAGAGATGACCATTTGATACAGTTGAAGGAGTAGATTTTCAGACAGGGGGTGAGCAAGGAAGTTCCAAATGTTTGGAGACACTGTTACTGAGTAGGTGACATACCGATCAGGTGATTAGTAGGTCATACTGATATCTCAAAGTGGTGCAGAGACATGCAGAGAAAATCACAGACAGAGAAATATTCACAGAATAAAAGAGAAAATTACAGTGCAAAGCTAACAAGTTGACACCATTCAAAGAGAAAGCCTTTGAAGCAGCCAAAGCAATGGGGAGCTCAAGACTGAACCTACGCTATAAAAGATTGCATGTAAAATCTTACAAATATTTACTCTAATGGGGCAAAGGTGACCCGGTTCGATTGCATGTTGTAGCACCTTCTGTTTATTCGATTTTTCCATTAGTGACTAATATTCCATTGCATATCTGCCAAATTCCTCTCTGCCAATTCTCTGGCTTTGACGAGTAAACATGTGTGCAGCTGGAGTTGGGCAAGTTATTGAAAGGGAATGCAAACCTGGGTAAAAAAGAGGGATTGGGCATTACAAAGCTCCAGTCAAGGAGCAAGTGGTTTGAGCCTGGCTCAGCCATCGTGCAATGCACTGCCTGACAGGGCGGTGGAAGCAGATTCAATAGTAGCTTTCAAAAGGGAATTGGACAGATTAAAAAGGAAAGGGGGTGGGATTTGGGGGGTGGGAGCGGGAGGGTGGGGGAGGTCGGGAGAAACATTAAGACAGGATCCCACCTGCTTGCCTGTTCAGTTTTTGGACGTTAACGAATCCCTTGGCACTACTTGAGAAGAGAAGGGAGTTGCTGCTGGCGTCATTTGCAGTCTTAAATCTCAAACTCACGGTTCCAACTTCAGTCAAAGCTGCATTTAATCAGAACCGTTTTACATACAACACCGTGCTTACAAATCCATACATGATCCATTTTCCCAGTGATTTCCTGAATCTGCTTAGGACAGTCCAGCGCCAAGACCAGAAACCTGCTCGGCCCAGTGTCTTCCCCCCAGTGGGGAGTTCACAGAGAAACAGAGTGAAAATCAGGCTTCCTTCTTTCACTCCTGGAGACAAAATACCTCAACTTCCAGGGCTCCAAACACTTGCTTGAGAATCTCCAAACACGAAAGCAAAATAAGCCCTCTTCTCTTCTCTCACTCCGAAACCGTGGGAAACTCACATGGCTCTACGGAGACACGTTCCGGACACAAATTAGACTAAACACTCAAACTTTTAGAACTTTCTAACAAGGGCAATATTGCTCTCTGGAGGTTCAGCACCGCCCCCGCACCCCCCGCCCCCCCACCTCCTCCACAGTTTTTCTTTTCAACTCTCAATTGAAGATTTACAACCTTTGCAGCTCGTTTAGAAATCTCCTTTTCCTTCGCACCTGAACCTCCCCCACCACCACCCCACACACAGGCAGACACACACACACGTTCTTGCTTTTCCTGAAACCTCGCACACATAAAATTTTAAACTGGACGGAAAAAGTAAACCCAGAACAATTCATTCAGCACACCAAGACGGTGGACCAAGAGGACACAGACTGAGAGCTGCAAAGGGGTCATTTCAGGACTATTGTGATAGGCCCCTTATAGATTGACTGTGTATTTTGTGGGTGAAACATCGTACTTTGTGTTTACCTCGGAATCGATCTGAAGGTGAAGACGGAATTCACATTATAAAGACTCAAATTTTACAATGTCAATATTACTTGTGTTGAACGGTTATTTTTTTCCATTAGAATTAAATATGAGCTCTAGTTTGCTCCATTTCTTATTGAGATTTCTTAATAAGAAACAGAGCAAATTTGACCTCGTAGCTATTTCTGGTGCATAACTGTTTAGCGATGAATGACTTGCTGATGTGGTCTCTTATATCTTGTGATGATACCCAATATCATCCATGCCTTTAGGATGACATCATCTGGGACACTGAGTTCTGCAGACGGCCAGGCTAAACAAAGTGTCATCAGCAACTTAAAAAAGATTAAAATCTAAATCAAATCAATAAAAGGACTCAAAAACGCTTCCTCCCAATGACTGCCAAGTCCCTTTGTTTTTAAGATCAGAGAAATCACTGACTGCAACGTTGTTCTGCTGTTAAAAGGCGGAAGTTCCAACAAAGGTCTGGCTGGGATTACACGCGATCTGCACTCAATACCACCTGAAAATTGCTATTGTTCCATAGGCAGCTAAGGAGTTTCTCTCCCTAGTCTCCCAGCTAACAATCCCATCAATAAAACTGTGGTGTCTGTGGTTTGACTGCCGTGTTTTGCCTACAATTCACTTTACAGTATATCCTGAGGCACTTTCAGAACCTCCTCCCAACATTAAAGGTGCTTTGTCACATGCAAGGATTCATCATTATTATTATTTTGCTGTAATTCAACTGATTTTATGAAATTGAATAAAAGTCCCTGCCTCAGTGATGTAATTGAGAGCACCGTACAAATCCTCGCATTCAGTACAGTGCCTTAACACATCGCAACGTCTCAAAACTGCTTCACAGAGGTTTTCCCCGCAAAGTGCAGCGACTGTGTCTTTGGCGGGCGAATGAGGCAGCCAAGTTGGGCACAGCAACATCTCGCCAGCAGCCACGAAGTCAACGACCATGATTCTTAAAAATAACCCAGTGAAAACAAGTTCCATTAGTTACGTGAAAATAAACCCATGATATTGTCCCAGCTCCACATCCAACACATTCCATCGCAACCTCATTTCTCACCTACCAACCCCCACCCCGGGCAAATCTCACCAAACACTAGCCCCTCCCCAGCACCAGGGGGGAGTTGTTGATTTCACTGCGTATCGTGTTGTAAACATAATGAGGGTGTGTGGGGAAAAAGATAGCCAAAAGAGTGGGTGTACATTAGTTTTACAACAACAACTTGCATTTCTAGTGCCCTTCACAAGGGGCAGCGTCTCAGAGCGCTAAAAAGCAGAGAGAGGGTAGAGAGAGAGGGAGTGTCAACAACACTGAAGATAAGTATCTGAGACTGCATCCCTCTTTCCTCCCCCCTTTTCCTGTTCTGTCCATGTTTTTTATCAGGATTGATTGAGAATGTACTGTACATTTGGCTGAAAGTTTGACTGTAATCAGGGGAAACTGTGTATCATACCCGGAGTTTGTTATTCCTGAGAGTGCGCAACCAACGACAAGCACAGCCCATGACCGCCAGCCATCTGGCGTGAGGAAGCGACTGCCAGGGCAGCCTGGGTTAGTTATGGATAGCACCCAGGCTTGGCCCACACTGAACTCTCAAGCTCCTCAACAGGATGGTGTTGTCTGTAACAACAAACCGGGCGCTCAGGAGGAAAGCACAGGAGATAAGATAACAAACATTCGGCCACAGAGAGTAAGTGGGATAGTGAGCACAGAGCAAGGGCGCAAGGAACGTGCCAGAGAGCGGGCGGTTATTTTTAAACACGAGACGCTTTCAAGGTCAAAGCACACAATCTGAGAAGCAAATTCTCGAGACGCTGCCAGCTTTTGACCTCTTTACGGAAATGTCATCGGAGGAATGCGTCTGGTTAGGTCTTAGCACGAGGGGCGTTGTTGGGGGGGGCTCAGTCTCCGCAGGATACTGCTCGGTGAAACAAGCGAGAACTTCTGAGCAAAGCTTAAGCTGCACGGCAAACCGTCGAAGTTGAAAGGAGTTTGCGGAACACGGGGTAACTGACCTTTTCTCGTTCCGCAATTAATTATCGTCACAACAGGGATCCGAAATTCCACTTCGCCTTAGTCTGCAAGACCATTAAACTCTTTATTTCGCCTTTAGTTAGCAAGCCGGCTCCAAATTAAGGTTGAATTTTAAAATTCAACAACAACAACAAATTACATTTATATAGCGCCTTTCGGGAGAGCGTCCCAAGGCCCTGGACAGTCAAGGATTTGGGTTGGGATCAGGAGGGGTGGAAGGCAGGGAGGGTAGGGGTAGGAGGGTGACCGATGGCATGGTTAAAGAGGAGGGTCTTGAGACGGGCCTTGAAGGAGGCAAAGGAGGGGATGAAGTGAAGGGACTCTGGGATGGAGTTCCAAAGGGTTGAAGCAATTCTGCCCAGTTTTAAGCTGTAAGACAAAACTGTCTCACGTTTAAAGGGTTTAATTTTCATGTGAATGCAACGTGGGATTTTTTTCTCTCCTGTGCAGATAGGATTGGATCTACAGTTCATTAACGGCTTCTGAACAGCAAATATAATTTACTTCCTGTTCAGTAGGGATCAGAACCGAGGTGGGTGGCACATGTCAGGATGCTTCCTGCAGAATCCATATTGGGTTTCTTTCAGGGGAAAAGGAATTAGATAAATATCCCAAATATCCAAAAAGCAGGAGAACGGGAATAGGTCTTTGCGTGAACAAAATGGCCTCTTTTTATGCTGTAGAAATTCATGATACAGGAATAATAATAATAATAATCCTTGCATTTGATATAGCACTTTATCAAGTTGTTGAGACATTTCAAAGCACTTCGAAATATGGCAGCCAATTGTGCACAGCAATGTCCCACAAACAGTCGTGGATTGAGTGATTTTTTTTTTAAGACATTATTACTCCGGAAAGCGATCCGCCAATCGACTGACAATCGGGTTCCCACTTACTGCTCGGTAAACAGAGGCGTGGGGAGTAAGGACACTTGCCTAAGGTTTCTCCACGCCCAGGAATCGAACCTGGCTCCTCTCCCTTGAGAGGCGAGCGCGCTAACCACCAAGCTGCAGGACTCCACAAGTCAAACACCAGAACACGAACGAAGGGCAGAAACATCTGCTTGACACGAACAACATCAAGAGCGATCGCTGACACCCAACTCCCACCACTTTCACATGGTTTCCCGACACACCTAGTGACAGACGGGGGGAAAATCTATCTCACCTAAACTCTGCAAACCACATCAGAAGCAACGTTCCACTGCGGTCTGGTCATCACCTGGACACACTAAATCAAAAGACGACATCTGTTTCCCATTCACGATTTATACAAGGTGCGAGCTCTTTCTGACATGGCTTTCCGTTAAAAGGCTGCATTCAACTCGGCAGCTTCGTCTGACCAAACCAACAATGATCCATGAAATCAGTAACATGTTCTTGCGGCCACCCACGGCATCAGTTAGTGGGCCACTGAGAGGCACGATCCTTAGAAGCCTGATTATAGAAAATAAAGTGGAGTCTTGCCACTCAGAATAATAGTACCTGGACCTTCATCGCCCCCCTCCCCCCCCCACCCGCTCCAACAACCCCCAAAACAGAATTGGAGTAAAATCCCACTTGGGACCTGTCCTACATCTGGATTTTGAACTCACATAGAACCAGGTTGACACTACAATACAGTACTGGGGACATGGGGTACATTGTCGGAGGTGCAATCCATCACATAAGATATTAAATTGAGGTCCTGTTTCTGTCAAGGTGGAGGTTAAAGATCCACGGCGCTACTCGAAAAGGAGGAGTCTCTCTCTCACAGTCTCATGGCCGATAACCACACCCCTCCACCCTCCTCCCCCCGCCACCCCACTCCAAAAAAAAGCTACTCATTCACTTCACAGCTGTTCGCGGGAACATTGCTGTACGCAAATTGGCTGCCTCGTTTCACCCACAACATACAAGGTCTACCCACTTTACAGTATATCCTGTGAAGCGCTTTGAGACTGTCTCGACGACGTGATAAGATGCTGTATCAAATGCAAGGATTATTAACATTGTCCTGCGTTGCATTATCACTGGGTTGTAAAAGTATTTTCAAGGACAGTCAGAACGCGAAGCTTTAGCAGCAAGTGAGCGAGCGAGTGAGGCAGAAAGGAAGGCAGAGAGCGTTCAAAAACCATTGCAGAGATCGCGCAAAAGCGATTAAAACATTTACCTTGAGGTCTTCATTTGTATCTACTCAAAGTGGACCATGATTGCGTTACACAGTCGCCAAGGTGATTCTTGTGCTTTAAAGTTGTCACTTATCATTTGTGGTTGGGATTGATACCCTGTCTCCTTTTGAAAGGAAGGCTGAACGTACAAGGGTTTATACAGTGCCTGCTGAGGGAGACAGAGAGGGTGATGAGGAGCTGTACTAAGCAGAAACTGCCATGGAGGTCAGTGAGTGGAGGTCTGCCTGTTTTAATCACAATAAGTGGTGCAAAATCTGCTAGTTCCATTACAAGATTAGAGACAGTTAACATAAAGCCTGCGCCCCTACCCTCATCGCCCCCACAATGTCAGGTGCCATCAAGTGAGGCACTTGATGGAATTACTTTATTTAATGGAATCCACGATCACTGGGATGTTTCCCGTCAGATGGCAAATTAGCCAAACAACCTTGATGGCTTTTAAGAGACTCCAAATGTCATGTACACAAAGGAGAGTGGTACAACTCCTGAAATATATGATTGCTCACCCATCCGCCCCTCCACCTCAATGCTGGTAACATTATCAGTGCTCCAAGTTACCATTCACCCTCACTGCAAAGACATGGGAGCAAGGTTTAAGATGACCGGAGCAACTCACTTTTAGGTGGTTCAGTTGGTAGCCTTCTCACCTCTGAATCAGAAGGTTGTAGGTTCAAGCCCCACATCGGCCCTTTGAGCTTGCACTGTCTAAGCTGACACTCTAAATCTTTCACCTACAAAAAATACACAGTCACTACACCTTAAGTAAATCCTGCGCAGCTCTTTGAGAAATTCTGCTTAATTGGAAGGTGCTATATCAGATGTAAAGATTATCATCATCATCAGATATGGGTATAATTTGCCTCTCTGTCCAGATTGACCTTTTGTAGATTTGGAGTCGAAGATTTATTTTAAGGGAAAAAATATCAATTCGCAATGTTATCAACTGACACAGCAAGGAATCACAACTTGGATAATCCTCAGCTAATGGTCTGAACAACAATAACAACAACAACTTGCACTTATATAGTGCTCCAGTCTCGGAGTGTTTGTCTGGGCTCCCTGATGAATGTATCAGGGAAAATAGGAAGAAAATAGGAAAATAGGAAGCCAGGAGGAAGAAAAATAGGGAAAATTACCCAAAGAAGCCACAGTATTTCAACTGTAACAAAAGGAAAGAGAGCTCTTGGCTCCATTAATGTAGACCAATAACTGCGGTACAGTACAACACTGCCAGACCTCAGGCCCCACATGGGACTTATGCACTCAGCGTCTTGGGCAAGCATCTGCCTTAAGATGTTTTGGCACAGGACAGCTTTAAGGCCAGGAAAAGGGAGGCAATCAGACTGATCTCACTTTTGCAATCATTCCTGTCGGTATAGGCAGCAAAGCCACCACCTCCTCATTCTAACCCGCGAATCGTCCAGCGACGAGGACGAAAGGCGAAGCGACACCAAAAGCACTGAAGCAAGAAACGCAATACATCACAATGTGGCCATTCATTTCACGGCTGTTTGTATGTCTGATTGTTATTTCTAGAGGATTGTTAGCCAGGGCACCGGGAGAAACTCTTCTCTCCTTTCGAGTAGCGCCGCGGAATCTTTAACGTCCATCTGAACAGGCACAGTTAATGTCTTACCCGTAGGACAGAACTCCAACAATGTGGCACTCCCCTGGACTGCACTGGAGTGTCAGCTTATTAGTTTCAAGTCTCGAAATGGGGCTTGAACCCAGAACCTTCTGGCACAGGGGCGAGAGCGCTACCACAGAGCCAGGAACAGTAGTCAGATCAATTGGTCCGTTTAGCCTGCTCTGTTCTTTCCATAGATCGCTGCTGATCTGTAACTCACTTAAACTCAAACTACACAATTTCTGCTGCAGAAGAGGCCTCCATATCACCTCTTCTCTTTGCCTCGGTGACAGAGGTTTCAACAGCAGAAATGCAAGACAGCCTCAACACTGATGGAGTGCGCACCAGTGGCAGGAACATAAAATGTTCTTGCACACACTGTCAAGGCTCTACTTTATATCCCTGTGTTTCCCCCCCCATTCCCTGCCCAATGTACCAGAAGCAATTAAGTGGTACAGAAGCACTCAATCATTGGGAAAGCCAGAAAGTAGCCCATCTTGAACAAGAAGGATTAAACAGCCGTCACAATATCACAGGTGTTTTGATCTCTAAAAACCTCGAAATACTTTGGATTAAACTTATCCTACAGATTGGATTTTCTTTTATTTAAAAAAGTCAATTACTTAATTATTGATGAATTTCTTATTTATTTCACTGGAAATCCAAATTTGGGGCAAAAACAAAAGTCACGTTTCAAAGCAGATTCACATGATGATCATGAAATGTTGCCCAATTTTTCACCCCAATAAATACTAGATGTCAAAGTAAAGCGGAAACTGTTACTACACTTACTCACAGGGCCATTTACTGGTCTTTCAAATACTGGTCTTTCAATTCATTTCCAGCCTCATCGTTCTCCAGATCACTGTCTGAACAACACAGAAACTCAATAGTACAACTCTACCCCTCCCTAGGCCAGAAATTCCCCTGGTCTTAACCCGCAAGGCAATTTTGCTTAAAATGTAAGATTATGTCGAATTGTGGAAAATTCATAAATTCAGTCATTGGAAAGTGCTCCAGTGGTACCATCTCATAATCTAACCGGTGACCAATAATAATAATTTAGTCACTCAATCCATGAGTGTTAGTGGGACGTTGCTGTGCGCAATTGGCTGCCATATTTTGCCCACAAAATATACAGTCAATTCACTTTACAGTATATTCTGTGAAGCGCTTTGAGACGTCCCAAAGACATGATTTAGGCGCTATATCAAATGCAAGGATTATTATTATTATTTCCCTCACTGGAGCTATAACCACCAATCCTAATTCCCTCCCCTCCCTCTACCCCATGCCCCCACCCCAAGAGGGCATCACCCCGGCTCAATCAGTCACACTCTAGCTTCTGAGTCATAAGGTTGGGGGGGATTCAAGCCCCAGTGCTGGACTTTGAGCTTGTCCAGGCTGACGCTTTAATGCATTGACAGAGGCTCCACCCTTTAGATGAGATGATAAACCGGAGCCCCCATCCGTGCCTGTTCAGAAGGAAGTTAAAGATCCCACAGCGTTATTCGAAAAGAGAAGCGTGTTTCTCTCTCCTGGTTTCCTGACTGACAATCCCCCAAATAAAGTTTGTCATTAAATTCCACGGCTGTTCGTGGGACACTGATGTGCGCAATTCTGTTGCCATGTTTGCCTACAACTACACAGTACCTCCATTTCTCAGTAAATCCTGTGAAACGTTTTCCGACATGATAAGACGCTATATCAAATGCAAGGAATAATATCATTATTATTAATTGATCATTCGCTTCATAGCTATTTGCGGGACATCGCTGTGCGCAAATTGACTGCCAGGTTTCTCCCAGAAAATACACAGCCTCTAGACTTTGAAGTAAAACCTACGAGATGATTCCCAACATGAAAGTCGCTATGCAAGGATTATCATTAATATTATTGCTATACACCGTCTTTCTTCAAGCTTTTATTCAAAGTTGTTATGGTTTTAGCTTCCAGTGTTCCTACAGCATCGGAATCCATGTCCCGACAAGTTACCACGTGAGAACTCGGCTGAAGATGAAAGTAAAGCAAGTCAAAACCCCAGCGATTCCGAACTGAGAAATGAAATGCAATGAAGCTGCCTTCATTCCACTGGTTTTGAAGCTCCCGTGGGAGTTTCTAGTCAATGAGCGATTAACATAGAAGCTGGGACTGCCCTTGATTTATAAGGCAAAAAAAAAGAGGCTTCAGTGTCATTTATCAACGTCTCTGAGGAAGACCACACAGCGTCAACACTGACGGGTGGTAATTGATAGTAGCCGGTGCTATAGTCACTAAACTAAACCAATTCGCCCTCCCAACCCCTCCTCCTTGCTGACCCACAACCACCCTGCACCAAGTCCATTGACTCCAGGAACCACAAGAGAACTGGAAAATAATACAGCGCCTTTCATGTCTCAGAATGCTTCACAGCACTAGGAAGTGTAGTGACCGTGTAATTTTGTAGGTGAACGCGGCAGTCGATTTTTGGAACAAATGTCCAAGTGAAATGTCCAATTTTTTTGGGGGGTGGGGAGAAGAAATGGTTGGACACAGAGGAGAAACTCCCTTCTCTTTTCGATGTCATCATATCTGTAACTTTGCCATTTTGAGTTTGCACCCCACAAAGTCTACAGTCAATCACTTTGCAGTATATTCTGTGAAGCGCTTTGAGACGTCTCAAAGACGTGATAAGGCGCTGCATCAAATGCAAGGATTATTATTAATAAACTGGTTGCAATGAGGAAGAGAAACTGGCTGAAGGGTTTCACTGACCTTCCCGGCATTTGTTCAGCATGAAAGGAATTTAAATAAGCTTCTGTTCTGGCTTGATATAACCTCCATGCTGTCTGGGTACAAATGCAGAGAAGGATAAAGTACGTGTTGCCAGTCATACCAATCTTGCCAACAAAATACAAAGTAGAATCCTGTGAAACCCTTTGAAACTTCTTGACGACGAGATCAAGTGCTATATCAAATGCAAGGAGTATTATTATTGTAATTTTTTTNCCAAGTGGAAACGCGCTGTTTATTAAAACAGCAATTTAGAAAATTAAACATCTCTCATTTGTGTATGAGTGTGAGCGAGTAAGTGACTGAGTGTGAGTTTGTCGGCAGGTGACATAGGCATTTAAAATCTACTAATAACAATCCCAGGTTTACTTTGCTAAAGATCAGACTCCTGCAGACTATTGTGCCTGCATTTGCTTTATGTATCAGGCAAATTTGATGCAAAATAAGAACTAAACCACTGCAGTGACCTTGGTTCAATTGAAGGCCATCAACACTGGTTTACTTAAATGCTGCTCACACTCACCTAATGCAGCAGTCCTACACCTCATTAGTTTCAAATAATGGACCTCCAGTTATTCTGAAAGCGGGTGTCAGTGCAGCAGTTAATACAAGGTGCCTCGCGGCTCCTTGAAGATCATTTAAAATTGTTTGTACTCAGCTCTGTGAAGCTTTTGTTGAATGAATCTTAAGCATTTAATATAAATCGATGGACACGGAGCTATGGTTTTTTTTTCCGCGTCAGTCAAGAGAGAAATGAGCTTGGACCAAAAACCCTTGCGATGCCTTTATCATAGGGCGTGAACAACATAATGTAAAATATAATAATTATACTCCTCGCAATACTTTGAAACATCACAAAGCACTTCACAGTGTTTCAGTAAGGTGTGTATTTTCTAGCCGAAAGCTACAGCCAATTTGCACGCAGCAATGTCCCCACAAACAGCCAATCTCTGGGAGATTGCTGGCCAGGACACTGGGAGAAACTCCCTTCTATTTTCGATTAGCGCCACGGGACCTTTAACATCCACCTGAACAGGCAGACCAGGACCTCAGTTTAATGTCTCATTCGAAAGACGGCATCTTCGACAATGCGCTGTTTGTTCCCCACAGTCAAGTTATCCACTTTGCGGCTGTTTTGGGGGATGTCGCTGTGTGCAAATCGCCCGCCGCATTTGCCTACATATGTATTGTCACTTCATGGTACAGCAAAATCTTGTTGAGCGCTTTGAGACGTCTTGACGACACAATGAGAATCAAATCAAATACAAATGTTATCACTGTTATTATTCA
Organism: Callorhinchus milii; assembly: GCF_018977255.1. Taxonomy (NCBI): domain Eukaryota; kingdom Metazoa; phylum Chordata; class Chondrichthyes; order Chimaeriformes; family Callorhinchidae; genus Callorhinchus; species Callorhinchus milii. The sequence continues at coordinate 3,691,756 of NW_024704752.1, read as the reverse complement.
GCTGCTTTGTTCGGCATTCGTGTCATGTCAGGAACAACCAGCAATGAGGATGGGAATTTGAGGCAGAAGAGAGAGAGAGAGAGACAGACTTTCTCAGTAACTACGTCATTTCATTTTCGTGTGTAAAAGCAGCAAAGTCGCCAAACACTTGTCCTGCTTCACATCCCCCAGCTCGATCCTCTCCACCAACGACAGGCGAGCTTTCAGCCACTTTGCCCCCGCCCTCTGAAACTCCATCCCAGAGAGTTCCTCCGACTTAGCCCTGACCCCCTCCCACTTTAAAACCCCACCTAAATACGTACCTCTTCAACTGCGCTTTCGGTCATCATTTCCCCAAATCCCCACTCTCTTCAGCTCCCACAATCTCCTAAGCCTAACTCGCCTGCCCCCCTCCCTCCCCAACCGGGCTTGGGTGCCCAGCCAGTTTTGAGTCTTCCCTTCTCCCTCCCACTCCCTGGCATGAAAGGTGCAGTGTCAATGCAAATCGCATTGTATCACATCAACGACTCGAACACTACAGCCTCTCTCATCCTGAAACAGCAGAGAGGGCAAGCAGCAATGCTGGCTGGCGACTGTGCTGTAGGCAAACAGCAGAATAGGCGTCACCAGATACCTGACAGCCTCTTTGTGCGCTGTGAAAGTCCTACAGTTCTATAAAGGATGGAGCAGGCCCTAGAGGCTCCGACGGTGTCACAAAACTGCGAGTGATTTGTTTAGTCATCAGTATTGGGAGCGTGTTTGCTTTACAATCCCTGAACACATCCAGAGTCGTAATGCACGCAGCTCCTATATATTTACATATCCCTGTCCCACCAGTGCTTTTGGGCTTAAGGAGTGTCCCGTTACTAAAAAGTTTGATGTGCCACATGGCATGGTGCCTGCCAACATAACAGTGGCTCATTCAGATCAGATGACAGAGAAGTGAAGTTTTACAAGACTTATAATGTGAGACTTACCTTGTATTTGGATCGTGTTACGGGGCAGAGGTTGCTTCAGTGAAAAGTCCTACTCAGTTCATCGCACGATGTTATTTTTTTAAAAAGAAGCATAAACGGGTCGTAATCTGTCAGTGCAGCCGTCCTCGTTTTGAATGATAAGTTTCTCCAAAACATAACATGTTTGAATAGAATATTTTGTAACGTGCAAAACTGGGCGTTCTGCCATGGCGACTGTGCGGCAAAAACTAGAGCTTAAAGGCGAGAATTCTCCTTTAAAGAAAGAGAATAGTATGGAGACCATAGGATGGAAATTCAATACAACAAGAATAGCGCCCTTCACACGGGGTAGGGTCCTGTAGGGCTTCATGGTGACGGAGTCTGACAACTAGCCAAGGAGAGATGGGGGAAGGGGAGAAATTTTTTGAAAAATGGAAGGATTATTGCCCCCCGGAAAGTGATCCCTCAAGCAAATAGGGCGGAATGAAATTTGCCAAAAATGAGGAATCAGGGAATTAAATGAATAAATCCATTGCATGTGCAAATAGTCTTCTCAACTGGGAAACAATGTCACAAAATGCTGATGGATACGGCGGAGAGAAAAATTAATAACAAAGAACCCGACAGCTACTATTAATGGATAAGTCAATTAATATTAAAATCTTAATCACGGTGTATCATTTATAATATTTTTGGCAACCAGCAAGCACCCTACTGGAATAATTTTGTAGGACGTGTATCTCAGTAAGTTTGCCTCCGCCCCCACCACCCCCCCACCCCTTCCATCCCTTTCATTGCTTTCCTCTGACCTGTAACCTGAAGCAACACAATGAAAGGTTTGTGTCTGCTCAGAGACGTGTGAGTCCCGATTCCAGTCGCGCAGACTTCAGTGCCAAATAATTGTAATAATCCTTGCATTTGATACGGCGCCTTTCACATCGTAGGATTCACTCGAGACAAACTGAACGTGGCAGGCAATCTGCACACAGCAGTGAAATGACCCACAAAACAGCCATGAAGTCAACAAACAAATTTTGTCTGAGAGGAGGGCAGAGGGAAAGAGGGGAAGAGTTCTTATTCCAGACACCAGGAGAAACTCCCTTCTCTTTCCAAGTAGTACCACAGAACCTCAAAGCCCACCCGAATAGGCACGCTCTGTTTAACCTCAATGGGAAAAGTTAGCGCCCGGTCAGGCTGGATAGACCAAATTATTTCATTTTTCATTTCATTTCATTTTCTTTTATGCAGTGGATGAGGGGGTTGGCGTTGAAAGTGAGTGGGGTTGGGGGCGAAGACAAAGAGACTATATTGTTCAACCAGTTCCTGTCAATGTGATCACGTTTCACCCACAAAATACTTAGTCAATTCACTCTACAGTATATTCTGTGAAGCGCCTTTGAGACATCTACAAGACATGATAAGGCGCTACATCAAAAGATTATTATTATTATAATCACTAACGGTGCTAATTATCACATCACACGTTGGATGCTTCGCCCCTGTCAACTAAAAAGTATTCTGAGATTGAGGATACAGTACTTTTGCACAATATCCCTCCCTCCCTCCTTCCATCCCATTCCGAGATGTGTCAAGGATAAGCAATCAGACTTTTAACACAGGCATTGAGGGCTAAATTCACATTACCCTATGCCGTATCAAAGCCAATATCCCTGCCTGGTGTCTCCAAGAGCAGGAGCTGCATCTCATTTCAGCTGGAGACACCCTTCGTGCTCCAATTTTAGTTCCAACTTTGGAAAATATTGTTCTTACAAACTCTGGAGCTTGGCATTAAACAAGCACACTCATTTCTGAACCCCAATTTGTGTTTGTCAGAGCCCAACTGTGTAAGCTTTCGTGAAACAAAAATAAGTTAGCAATTATTAATCCATTGTGGAGGGGGAGGGAGGTCACAGAGAGCAGATACACCTGTTTCTGTGGTGCAATTGATACAAAGAGAATCTAAATGTGCCTTTTAAACAAAATAAATCTGAACTTATTGCCTGAGGGTTAAGGAGTTATGTTCAAATGGGTGAGTGGGTGGGAGGGGTGTAAAAAAAAGGATGAATTCTTACAATACAATGGGTTAAGGGGCAGAACAGACAGCAGAACAATCTGGTTTCCCCTTCTCTTCCCTCCCTCACCCTCTTCCCCCACCCCCACTCCGCTCCATCCTTTTCAGAGCATTTCCACATCTCTGGTCAATAGCAAGTGCCAAGTGTTCACAGAGGAAATCGTAGTCAAATGCACTCTGCGGTGAATGTTTGTGGAACGAATGTTAAAGGGGAGGGGGGAATAAAACCCACAAGATTCAACTAGCAGATGCTTCTATTTAGCAGAGCATGTGTCTGGTGACTGACTGACTAGACTTCTCCTTTTATGTTATCGTTCCTCTGTTGCTCTCCCATACAAAGTTTTACACAGATATATACGAACGGGGTGGAGTGGGTGGGTTGGGTGTGGGATTTACGTCTCCGGCAAACGTCTTACTTTACAAAGCATGAGCTTTTTTTCACCCTCTCGCAACGTTATACATTTTCTTATTGAAATCACCTTTGTGGAACACCCTCCAGCTGACCTCTCTACTGGTCAAAAGCAGTAAATGTGAAGTGGGGGGTGGAGGTTGGGGGGATGGGGAGGTTTAGGGGAAGTGGGAGCGGGGCGAGCGCAAATGTTTCTTTGAAATATTATCCCAAAAAGAAAAAGAAAACAGTACAAGGAGGATGTAGTTAAAAAAAAATCCTCGGGACTTTTGCCAACGTGGATGATTGAAGCAGTGAAGCAGAGAATGTGTCTTTATTCCCCATTTCCCTTTCTCTCTCCCTATTCTCTAAACTGCTGCACAACTATACAGGACCCTAGTATCGCTTCAAAAAACTTCCTTCCTCTCACTGGAAACGTCCAAAGCAATCAAGGTGGGTCAGACGACTTGCTACTGAATCCCCCCTCTCCCGACTAAGCACCTTCTCTTCCCCCACCCCATCCTCCCGCTCTACCCCCCCAACCAAGATCATACCTCAACACCAATACCATCCAAATGCGTTGAGATAATAAAGAACAATCCTTGGATTTGACAGAGCATCTTATCACGTCATCGAGACATCTCAAAGCACTTCAACGATATACTTTCACGTGCATTTTGTGGGCGAAGGCAGGAGCCGAACTTTAACGTTTATCCGAACAGGCACAGACTGGATCTCATTTAACAGCTCACCCGAAAGATGTGGCAACGTAGCACACCACCCACCCAGCACTGTATTGGAGCAGCAGCCTTGACTGTGAGCTCAAAGATCTGACTTGAGGGCTTGACTCAGACCTTTAATAATAATAATAATCCTTGCATTTGATATAGCGCGTTATCACATCTTCAAGATGTCTCAAAGTACTTCACAGAATAGACCGTAAAGTGAATTGACTATATTTTGTGGGTGAAACTTGGCAGCCAATTGGACACAGCAGTGTCCCCACAAACAGTCGTGGATTGAAGCAACCAATTTTTTTTTGAAGGAATTATTACCCCTGGAAAAGCGATCGGCCAATCGACTAACATTCAGGTTCCTACTTACTGCTAGGTAAACAGAGGCGTATGGAATAAGGAAACTTGCCCAACATTTCGCCCTGCCTGGAAATTAAATCCAGGTCTCTCGCTTGTGAGGCGAGTGCTCTAATCACTGCGCTACAGAACTCCACAACTGACTCAGAGTCAAGAAGCCCAGACCTAAGTCACAAACTCTGACCTATGTCCATTTCCATCACCCTCTGACTGAGATCTGCAGAGCACGAAGTGCAAGAGAGCATAACTCCAGATGTTAATAACAATGAAGTGGAGCAATGAAGCCTTTTCCTTGATCCTTTACCTTGAAAGCAGTGAACAGCCACTCACATTCTGCCCACGAACCGTGAAATTAAGCCAACTTCTTACCAGCGGCTGACGGATTTCGGGGCTGAACGATAGGAAAAAGTGGTATTTCTCAAGAGAGCCAGCAGAGAGAGAGAGAGGCTGTTACATGTTCAACCTGTCCCGAACCATCTTGATATCTCGCAGTCTTTCAGAATGAAAATGACAGGAATGTAGGAATGTACATACAGAACCAGAAAAGTCTTGTGGCTCATTCAGGCAGGCTCTAAAAGGAAAAGAAACATTACAAGCTAAATAATCCTAAACGAGGCTCTGTCCTTCAATGGATTTACAATAACAATGATACTTGCATTTGATATAGTGCCTTATCACCAAACAGGTGTCTGGATCCCGCTGACAGTCTATCTCCCTGTCTTCTAGGAAGCATTTTGACTCATCTTACCCAGGCGAAATGTGCTGTATAAATGCAAGTTGTATTGTATTCTATTCCCTGCTCCACGTATCCAGCCCTCGCTGTGATTTGCACCAAAACGACATAAAAGCTCGTGCCTTTATCTCACGAATAAATCAATAATCATAAATAAATAATCTTTGCATCTGATACACAACACCCCATCACGTCATCAAAATTGTTCAAAAACTCTTCAGAGAATTTTGCTGTAAAGTGTAGTGGTAGTACCTTTTTTTCAGGCACATAACGCAGCCAATTTCCACATAGCCACATCTCGCAAACAGCCAATAAGCAATTTTATCTGAGGGGGGAATTGATGGCCAGGACAAGACACCGGGAGTGAAACTCTCTGCTCTTTTCAAGTAACTGTGGGATTGTTAACTTCCCATTTAACGTGGAGTCCTGCAGTTCAGTGGTTAGAGCACTCGCCTCGCAAGCAAGAGGACCTGGCTTCAGATTCCTGGCAGGGCGAAACATTGGCCTCAAGTTTCCTTACTCCATATGTCTCTGTTCACCTAGCAGTAAGTAGGAACCCGGTTGTTAGTCGATTGGCAGATCGCTTTTCCGGGCATAATAATCCCTTCCAAGTAATAATTGACAATAATTTGGTCACTCAATCCATGACTGTTTGTGGGACGCTGCTGTGCATAATTGGCTGCCGCGTTTTGCCCACAAATTATACAGTCAATTCACGTGATAAGGCACAATCGCAAATACAAGGATTATTAATATTATTATTACCAACCAGGCATGTATCTGAAGGACAGGACCTCCAACAAAGCAGCGATTCCTCGTGCACCCCTCCCCTCTCTCTCAATCCCACCCTTTCCCCAACGCCTCAGTCAAGGTCACGCTCTGATTCATTTCTCTCCACAATATGGGACCCGGGAGCAACTGAGGGACTTTTGTTGCGTGCGATTGATGTTTAAACATACTGCGTTCTGAAAAGCTTGACAAATACTTGATTCATAGCCTGTTATACTTTATTTGTCACCGATTCCAGATAGGAAATATGCCTTTTCAACAGTTTAGTTCTGCTTACAGTTTGTGTGCAGTTGCACTTGGTTTATACTTTGGGAATGCATATGCTGTATGTGTTTTTTGGTTTTCTTTTGCAAATCAAATTACCTTTATACTGTGTGTATACTGTGCATATAGTGTGTGTGTGTGGTGTGTGGGGGGAGTGGGGGACGGAGGGAACAGAGGAGCTATGGTTCTTTTCACTGCAGTCAAGCAGAATTAGAGTGATTGACTACAGCTTAAAATGCTGATTCGTAATGGTTCTAATGATTATACAGTTAATCCACATGGAATGTTTCAAGTTGATAACATAGATCGATTTTTCCCCTGTTAACTATTTGACTCAATGTAAGTGGCGTTGCCAAACAGGGCACCAGCAACCAACGCACACCCCTGAGAGTGGATTGGATTTTCAGTCACACACAAACAAATATGTAAATATACACTGTACATATAAGCAGGTTCCTTGCAGTGAGGAGTGTAGGTTATTTTATTGCTGGAGTCTGCTTGTTTTCTGAAGCAAAGGGGACATAAATGGTAATAAATATGGCAAAGCACAACAAAATGAGCAAAGAATAACAAGTGGCGTTGGAACTGGGCTCATCGGTAGGGCTCTCGCCTCAGAGTCAGAAGGTTGAGAGTTCGAGCCCTAAGTCGGTGTCTTTGAGCTCACACTGTGCGGGCTTGGGGTGGGTGAGGGGAAGGGAATTGTGCGATGCCATCCTTCAGATCAGATGAGGTCCCTGTTCAGGTGGACATTAAAGATTCCCACAGGAGCTATTCGAAAAGAGGAAGGAGTTTCTCTCCTGGTGTCCTGGAAAAACAATCACCCAGATAAAATCGCTCACTCACTCCATGGCTGTGTGTGGGAAAAGCGCTCTGGGGCGCTGCCCTGCATGAGGGGTGCTATATAAATGCACGTTGTTGTTGAAGTTGCTGTGTGCAACTGGCTGCCACATTTTGCCCACAAAATACACAGTAAATATACTTTACCCTAGATCCTTCGAAGCCCGTTGAGACGTCTTAACAAGGATTATTATTATTTATTACATATTATTAATAAGCGGGGACGACGTGATCGTGGCTCTGTGTCTGCTGGAGACTTTCTCCATTCCCACGGGTGGTTCGGGGGAGATGGGGAGGGGGGAAAGGAAGTCAAAAGCACATTTAAAAGATAGTTTCCCGTTTTCTCTTTTCCATTAAGACCGTGAAGCGCCGTTGCACTCACTAAAGTGAGCCAGGGAATTAAAAAGTCTTTCACTCTTTGAACTCAGTCCTAAGCATCAAACGCTCTGTGGGGCATGAGCTTCCAGTAGCACAGCCCCTCACCCAGTCTCAGAAAAGAAGCTTTAACCATCCTTTTCATGCAGGCTTCTCCGTGTGAGAGCTCCTACCATACACCCAACTGTAGATTCGTTGCTTTCTTGTGAATCAGTGCCCAGAGGGCCTGGGATTGAAAATGTCCACGCTAATTTTGCTTCAAACTCTTAACAGCTGTGTGACAGCTGAGGAAACTTTCTTCGCCCATCTCTGAACCCATTGCGAAACCGCCTTTCAAAACCACCCTGTCGTTTCTGTCCAGGAATAAGCCTTTCTATATACTATACATATATGTTTCCATATGAGAAACTGCATTTCAAATGTGCCCGAAATGATTTACGGGGTTACACCAAATGCATTGACTTGGTAAAAAAGGATTTTGTGTCTTCACTTGAAGAATGTATTATGCGCCATGTGCAAACAGCACAGCCCGTGCAGAGGGAACCACAGATGCCCTTATTCGTGCAAATGAAAAGCCATTCCCTTTCATGCCTTTTAATCAAGCACACCTGTACCTCCTGCTGTACACCTGCATTAACACACGGTACAGAACACGTTTGCAAATGGGTTGCACATGGCGCACAATAGCCCCCAGTGAAGATAGGCCAAGTAGCGGCAAAACAGAATTCAGCTAAAAATGTCAACATTTTGTAACGTGCCAACTTCCATTAAGTCCCGGGAGGATTTATTTTTCCTCAAAGCCCATTTGAGTTCTGCTTGTGCTTGTAATTGTGCGGTAATCAAGGTCAGCAACATTGGAAGTAAATGATCAAGATTAGAGCCGGGTAATGCAAAGGGTTAGAATAATGTTTGCCTCAAGGGCTTGGATAGCATTCCCAGATACGTGGGGTGAAAGCATTTACTTTCTAATGTTTATTAATGGGAGCAAGCATATGGGTTTGGGACGGTGTCAGTCCAACTCCCAATGGAATGGTAGAACAAGAGGACATAGGTTTAGAGTTGCAAAGAGCAATCAGGACAAACACCAGGAAGGGTGGGGTTTCTTTCAAACCCAGAGACTAACTAATGATTGGAATAGGTAGGTGGTTGAGACAGGGATACTGGGACTTTTCTGGGCTTGATGCTGTGATGGGAGGATGAGATCAGATGGAACGAAGAACCTTCTTCATCCGAACCAATCTTGTGACCTTGTGACAATTAAAACTCTTCTCAAATGGATCACAATTGCTACTTAAAATGATACGGATACAGAATAAGGTTTCAGAAAAGACAAGAGGGGAGATATTCCACTTGGGTCTAGAATTAGCCTTTGTCCTCAGCATTTTAGTGACGTCTTTCAGATGAGGCATTAAAAACCAAGGTCCCGTTTACCTGTTCAGGCGATGTTAGAGATCCCTCTAATCAAAAAGAGAAGGGAGTTTCTCTCAACGGCCTGGCTGACAATCCCCCACATAAAATCGATCATTCACTTCATGGCTATGCATAAATGAACTGCCGCATTTGCCTACAAAACATAGTTACTACACTTCACAGTACATCCAGTGAAGTGTTTTGAGACATCTTCACGATGTCAAATGTAAGAACTAATCTTTTTAAAAGAAACTAAAGAAAATCAGCTTCAGAATGAATAGTAACATTTAAGAATTGTGCAAAATGTGCATTTTATACAGTGTTTTCAGCCTCTCTGCCCCAAACCTCTGGATCTCCCTCCCCTCAATCCCTCCACCTTGCCCCCTCCCTCCCCACTTTCAAATTCCCTTCCTCTTTGATCGTGCTTACGATCACTTTCCCACCTCCCTCTCCCTCTGGCTCGGGGTCAGACTCCACCACTGTCAAGCGCTCCAGGATACTACCCCACTATATAAAGGTGCTATATAAATGCAAGTTGGTGTTTTGGTGGTTGTTGTTGTTGCTAAGAGAAAGGCCAGTTTAAACCCAGTGGAATTTCTCCTCTGGTTGGTAAACTTGGCAGCACACACTTGCAATGGGATTTTTTTTTGGGTCAGCCAGGTGTCCAACACATATGGGAACCCATCGTCATGCTCAAGAGTATCCAAACCAGACGCAGCTTCACATGTGCAGGCCACCTATGTCTGGAAATGAGATTCTTGCCCAAGGGAATGTCTTGCCTGAGGCTCCTTGATATTTAAACGCTGAATTTGACTTCCTTTGTAAACTTGATAATGGTTTGTGCCAAACCATAAAGAAGATTGATATTAATATTCTTCCCATCTTCCCAGCGGATTGAATTCAAGATTCTCGTCCTCACATTGAGATGCCTCTGTTGGCTTTCCCCGTAAGTGAACACTGGCACGCAATATGCCGGTGGGCAACCTGTCAACTGCTCTGCCCTTACTCCCTGCAACTCCATCCAGGAGTCCCACAACTTCAGCCGAACTTCCCTCTCCGTCTTCAAAACCCGCCTTAACATCCAAATCTATGCCTGGGCTCTCAGCCACTTTTTCCCTCCACGCCTCCCAAGCGCTGGCTTTCAGCCAGTGTTGTGCTCTGAAGCACTCAGAGACGTCCTCCCAATGTAAAAGGCACAACATGAATGTAAACAGCTGTTGTTGGAGTTGCATTTACAATGACCTGCCCGACTCCTCCAATAAAACATACGAGGCTTTAATTTGATTCAGAAGAATTATAGAAACTCCCAGTAGGCAATTCACAAAACCTCGTGGGGATAAGTAAAGTAAATCCTGCCAGTGTTACGATCAGTCAAACACTGATCAGATGGCCAACCCATTTGCCAGGTGTTAATGGCTACACCTTCTCACACGGGCAGTTATTTTGCCCTTCGCTGCTGAACATCTGGATTTGTGCTTAGGTCCAACCCCACAATTCCTAACATATAAACACAGACCAGTAAAGGATGAGGGGGGGAGGTACAGTCATCTGACCATTCGTCGATGGTGGGGCAAAAAACTCAGTCCAGGAACAATCCACGACTGTTTGGGACGCCGCTTGCGCTGCTGCCTTTCATCTGCAAAATATACAGTCAATTCACTTGACAGTCTATTCTGTGAAGCTCTTTGAGACGTCTCGAAGACATGATGAAGCGCAAAATCAAATGCGAGGCTTATTATTATTAACCTCCCCCGATTTGAGCGTACAAATACTTTCCAATTCGATAGTTAGCTAGCAGAAGTGAGGACACCAGCTAATTCCTCTCCCTCTCCTCGAGTCAGGACTATCTATTTTATTTCCATGCTAATTTTTTTGCAACCATTTCCCCTTTTGCTGTATCCGTTTAAGAGTACTGTTATTCTTATCCACCTGTAGGTATCCATAGGAACTGGGAGAACATGGGGACAAGGAACCTCTTAAAGTCTGCAAACTGAAAACCCATAAAGTCGCAGGATTAAAATCCTCATTTGTAATGAGCGTATAAATCACCCAAATCATTCTTCAGCTGCTGGGCGATCTCTCAAACCTGCCGTTTTATCAATTATAGATTCTGGTGAAACAAGTGAAATTTTATCTTGAATCAAAAAAGCCCTCTCGTTTTCAGGTCTGGAATATGTTCTGGTAGGGTAGGAATCAGGCACATTAGTCTTTTGTGGACCGTGCCAAGTCTTCTGAAAATAATTCCTGGCAGAAATCTCACTCACACACACACACACAGACACACACCACCACCGTGTTAGCAAAAAAGAAAATCGGTTGAATAATCAGAGGTGGGGAGGGGAAAAAAATCCATTGAAATTATTGAAAATCTCCCAAACCAAATTTGCGATGATAGATATGTAACAGTATGGCCCCCAGGGTTGGATAGGAATTCTCTTGGGTAGCGCAGTTTATGAAAGAATACAGAAAAAAATCATCTTATTCCCCATATTGCATTACTTTGTTTGCCTTACGTTATTTGCAGACAAGTTACGAGGAAATAAATTTGAAATGTATCTGTGGTTGAAGTGAGCAGCATCCAAACACGTACTGAGTCATTTGTGTATTTTACCGCCTCTCTCTCTTTCGGGAAAGAGTTATTAAAGAGTTTTAATATTAATTAAAACGTCACTGCTCAGAGACAATCCACGGAGAAACCCAGGACCCAAGGGTGCAAGTGGCGCCTAGACTCATTGAATACTGGAGGATATTATGAGCGCGGGCCGGGCAACAGATTAAATTCTCCTCTCTCTCTTCATGTTACTCGAGTGCTCGATCACTTTGAAGAGCGCTTAATTAATAATAGCAAGAGGTATTACTAACGCAGCCAGGGTTAAAGATTTTGACAGGGCTGGGTCGCTACCATTCCTGAAGGGTCCTGCGGGAGAAGAGGCACGAAATTCCACCTAATCTTGGCCTGTTTCACGCCAATTCTGTTTTGAGGCCATCCAGAATCAATGGGGTGGGGGAGAAAAAAAATGTTCAATTCAGTTTCGATCTGACTTTGCTCAGTTCTTCAGTGAGCAAACACAGCGGCAAAGTAAAACCTAATTCGATAATTTCTCACCCCCAAAGACTCAAAGACGAAACTTTCCCAATGAAATCTATTCACAACGGTGACATTGAGTAAGAATACCAACCCACTGTATGGAACTCGTAGTCCAGGCTAACACTACAGTGCAGTGCTGGGGGTTGGGGAGGGGGGGAGCATTGCGTTGTCAAAGGTGCCGTCCTTCAGATGATACCAAAATTCTGCCTTCCTGTTCAAGTGTATGTTCAAGATCCCAAAGCACAACATGAAAGGAGAAGGGAGTTTCTCCCAGGCTCCTGGCCAACAATTTCCAAAATAAAATTGGTCCTTCTCTTCATAGCTGTTTATGGGGCATTGCTGTGCGCAAGTTGGCTGCCACACTCACCTACAAAAGACACAGTCACTGCACTTTACAGCATATTCTGTGAAAGGACCCTGTATCAAGTGTGAAAGAACTATTATTTTACTATTATTTACCATTAAGGAAAGGAAAATAAGGCAGTGCTGAGAGTTTTATTCAGATGCTGGTTGCATTTTGGCTTTGGGATGGTTTCCCTGTTCAGTTGTAAGAAAGCCTAGGTGAGCTATAGGCTACCACCACTGGGATAGTAAAGTGCTCAGACACTGAATAAATCAATGCAGTCTCACCTCCACCTATGAAAGCTCATTACATTCCAGCTCACATCCCTTCCGATTTCAATCAAGTTCGCTACAAGCTAATTAGAGCTGACAGTGATCACCTCCCATGACCAATACCTTCAGATCACTCATCAACTTTTGTCTTCAAGAGGAGTTGAACTTACCTACAAAGCGCCAATCAGCTTCTCAAAGGACGAGGGAGGGAGCAGGTGAGACAGGGGGATCCATTTGCTGGACTCAGCATCTCTTGAGGGTTCAGATTGTATCGATCGTCAAACTCAGCTGAAGAGCTTGCCAAGGACACCTCGCCTCCGCGAAAAAAAAAGCCGATCGTCAGTGCAAGGTGCTATTAGATCGCTTCGGTGATGCATTAAGACATTGGGCTTTCTGTTCTCTGTTCTCGTCGCAACCTTTTCCACAGGTTCATTCAAAGCCAACGAGACAGTGGGAGGAATCGATCGCAATCACACAGCACTATCTAGCAGCCAGTTAGACAGTCAGTCAGTCAATCAATCAATCAATCAATCTGCAGGCAACTTGCATTTTGCTCAGAACCCAAAGGCTCCAGCCGGCTACAAGGTCAATACCATGTCAGCTTATATATAGACCGACATTCACATCAGGAGGACGTCTCAAATCTCATAACATTTCTAGCTGGGCACCCGAGCCAGGGGGCGAGGGGGATGGAAAAGATGACCGAAAGTGCAGTCAAAAAGATGCAGCCTGACATGGGCATTTTTGAGGTATTTTTAATGAATCCGCCTTTAATCAGAATTCTGCTGTATTAACGCTCGGCTCCCAGCAAGTGGCACGTCCATACTGCTTGTTATCTTCTGTTCACAACGTTTACAACTTCATTAGCTCTTTTGCACAAGTCACAAACGTCACTTATAAAAGATACCCAGGGCCTAACATGCAGATTTCTTAACGGGAAATGCACAAACATCATCTGATCTCTAGAAAACAAAAAATCGAATGCGCTAAAGGATGCATTCATTGAGGTTTTAGAAATGAGATATTTTGCCCGTTTCTGATGAAGAAATCTGTTAAGACGCACTGCACGTTAGATCCCATCTTTTCCATGAGCGGTAATAATAATAATCCTTGCATTTGGCCCAGTGCCTTATCATATTGTCGAGACATCTCAAAACACCTCACAGGATACTTGAGGATACCTGCAAAGTGGATTGACTGTCTATTTTGTTGGCAAAACGCGGCAGCTAGTTGCGCACAACAATGTCCCACAAACAGTCGTGGAGTGAGTGGCCAATTTGTTTTGGAGGATTTGTTGGCCAGGACGCCAGGAGAAACACCCAGAGAACCAGATACTATAGAGGGACCAGGAGCAGGAATCCTAGCTGATTTTCTCATCCATAACTTCAGGAGGGCCAAGGACAATTAAACCTCCCTGTGATGACCCAGTCGAGACAAGGAACACTCACAGCAGACAGGGATTCTGACCAGCAAGCTCTTAATACCTAAGTTGCAGTTCCATCCACTTGACTACACCAACAGGGCTGCCCTTTGAATCCCCAATATTGATTACCATCCATTGGAAAGCATTTGGGCTAATTTTCCCTCAGCTCCAATTCAATGTTAATGCCAAATAACATTAATGCAAAAGCAAATACTACTTGGGCTATTAAGCCAACCTATGTTGATGATTCTACGTCTAAATGGACAATCGAAACAAAACTGTCTCTCACACCGAACGCCTACAAATGAGTCCCTGTAGGTATTTTGGAAAGATGAGATCAAATGGGCCGAACGACTTTCTTTAACCGAACTGGGACCTACACAGTCTTGGCAAAAATTATCCTGCTCGTTCTCAGTGTGTTGACTTAAAAATAGCAAACAAAAGTTATGTCACCCGCATGTTTCAAGGCCTGCACCCAATATAGAGGAAAGCATTGCAACCCAAACTGCCGAGGTCTTTAAGATTAATTAGATTAAGAAGCTTGGCACTCGTAAATGCCATGTGTGTAAAATACCATGCTTGTGTGTGTGAAATTCTAGGCAAGACGGCTCAGTTTTGGGATGTCACGGAGGGAGGGGGCGTGTTGGGCTCTTTGTGCACTGAAAGCACGGATTATTTTGTTTTCAGTTCCTGGAATATGAAAACACATTAAAATTCCTCATGGATACCATTCTGTCAAAATAAACACGAATATTCTCTTCCTGGCATGTCACAGGCAATATAAACAGCCGGGTCTCAAAATGCAGTTTAATGCAAAGGCACTCTGCATTATACCCCTTTCCAGTGCACATCACAATATATTGTGTATGATTATCCTCAGCTTTTAGGCAGTCAAGTGCCAAGCATCCATTACAAACTCAACTACCATCCATTCACATCTGGTACCTACATTATGAAGTCCAGGTGCCATGTTCTCATGCTTCGCGGCTTGGCTCGGTTTGTTGCACTCGCATCGCATCTCTGAGTCAGAAGGTCGTGGGTTCAAGTCCCACATCAGGATTTGGAACTCACCATACGTTGACACAACTGCAAGCGTGGCGACTGTGTATTTGTATGCAGACGCGGAAGCCGATTTGCACACAGCAACGACCCATGAACATCCATGACGTGAATCACCAATTTTGGCTGGGGGATTGTTGGCCAGGACACCGGGAGAGAGAAACTCCCCTTTTCTTTTCAAATAGAGCTATGAGAGGGAGTCTAGCGCTCCTACCAGCACGGCACTGGAGAGTCAGTCTGGGCTCTGAAAGGCCTAACATGGGGCTTGAACCTACAAACTTCTACTCAGAGGAGAGTGTGCTAACAACTGAACCAGGTTGACAGAAAAGGGGACCTGTTGCTCCGGGATAACAACTCCAACAACAACTTGCATTTGTATAGCTTCCCTCTTGTGGGGCAGCTTCTCAGAGCGCTTAACAGTGGCAGAGCCTGTCTCCCAAGCCAGGAGGAGGGAGGAGGTGACCGTAAGCATGGTCGAAGAGGAAGGCCTTCAGTCGTGATCTAAAAGACGGAGAGGAGTGGGCAAGGTGGTGGGATTGGGGGAAAGAGAGTCCCGAAGCTTTGGTGTGTAGTGGCTGAAAATCGAGGTTCGAGCACTGTCACCGGGCACTCTGAGGTCAAGCCATTATTTCAAACAGTGATGTTGTACAGACTGCACAGCCAGAGGCCAAGATGTACAAAGATCACAGACGAAGCATTCATTTTCAGCAGTTTAATATTAAAGCCCGACATTAATAGGGCTCCGTGATGTGTGGCTCAGCTGTGCTCCACAGCCTAACCTGGATCTCATTATTAATAGTCATGGCAATATCTGCCAAAAGAAAAGCGTGTCTATGTGTGTGTGTGTGTATCCCACCCTCCCCCACCTCCAACCAAAACGTCCGACACTTTATACAGCCCATAGAACTTGCTCTGTATAACCTACAGCTATTAGCAGTGTGTTGCAGAGGAATGAATCAATGATTGAATAAGTGAATGAATGAATGTAGATAAGGCTTGGAAATACCTCTACGAGAATGCTGGCAAGTAGTTTGGGAGGATAGGAGACTTATATTCTTGGTTTGCTGGATGACATGGATCAAACATTCCGTATTGCTAAAACAATATTGCCATCTACTGATGAAACTGCAAATATAGCCTCGAAAATGAGTGGAATTACCCACGATGGAGCCATCTCTTTTGCATGTGGTCGCTCACTCCGTGGGCCTCCTGCTCACCGACCAGCCAGCTCTGGATGGCATTTTGTTTTGAAAAAAATAATAATAATAATCATAATCAACTTACATTATGCATGCTGGAGTCAGCCAGCTGGCACGCTGTGTCTGCACGCATCCCGAGTAAGTGGAACCGATTCCTCAGAGAGAAAGAGACAGAGAGAAAACAAAACAGTTCATCCCGGAAAGGTTGCCACCAGAGCCGTGACAAATTGATTCTTATCTTTCTCTACCCCCACCAGCAACCGCCCACCACCAACAACTGCCTCCCACACGCAGAATGTGTATGGATCGTACAAGTGTCGGCAAATCACTCGGCTCAGACACAAATCTTTTTCGCAGTGGGGTTGCACCAAAAAGCTGTGACAAACATACCTTTGTTTCATCTCCCCGCCACCCCCACACATACATGCAGACACAAAGACGCGCGCACAGACACACACGCACAGAGACATGCACACAACACACACACAAATAAATGCCTTTTACGAGTAAAGGACAAAAACACAGGCCTGACACTGCAGCTATCAGTCAGCAGCACTGAGAATCACCGCAGACAGCATCAGTAATCATTTGTCTGACATAAATAATTCATTTCTCTTCTCCATGAAGCTGTCCCCTGCAGTGTGCAGAGGAACGACACTCCTGGGCTCCTTCGTTTTTGGGGCATTGCTGTGCGCAAATTGCCTGTGGTGTTTGTCATCGTGTGGAGAGTCACTGCGGCTAATACAAAATGACCGTGAAGCGCTTTGAGACGTTGACGTGATAAGACACAGTATCTAATGCAATAATTATTAATTATTATCATTATTAATGCACACTATCCATTGTGCGGGTCGGCCATTGCCAGAGTCAGAAGGTCGTGGGTTCAAGCCACTGAGTCGGGGATGGAATCACATCGTCTAAGCTGACCCTCCAATGCGGTGCTGGGGGTGTGTTGCATTGTTGGAGGTGCCGTCCTTCAGATGAGACGTTATACCGAGATCCCTTCTTCCTGTTCAGGTCGACGATAAAGATCCCGTGGCGCTATTCGAAAAGAGAAGGGAGTTTCCCCCAGTGTCCTGGCCAACAAACCCCAAAATAAAATGAGTTATTCACTTCATGGCTGTTTGTCGGACGCTGCTGTGCAAAACTGGCTGTTGCCTTTCGCTCACAAAATACACAGCCAATCCACTTTACAGTTTATCCTGTGAAGCACTTTGAGAAGGCTTAACGACATGAAAGGCGCTGTATCAAATGTAAGGATCATTATTATTATTACTAAAAGACGATATACAATTACTGATCATGCCAAAGCAATAATATTTTGCTCTTAAGCAAACAGTTACATAAAAGACCCCAGTTATTTTGTTTTAAAAAAACAGGATAAATCATGTTAACTTCCACGTTTAACATCGCAACTCGGGTTACGCTTGTTTTCCACAAGTTGGGAGAAAAAAATATGAGGGGAAAATAGTCTAAACAGTTGTACAGCTTTCACCTCCAGCTTTTCGGCTACAAGGTTGAGTGCGGAGAAACATTTCAGGAATCTTTTATGTTGTCTGGATTGTAATGAGAACAAATGTCTCTTTAACCACAGTTATCACCTGATTGTTGCCAGCTGCTAAGGATAGGCAGGGACTGACCTAATGCGCTCACCTACAGAACTGGACAAACTGCGCTAAAATAGGGCAAAATGCAAAATGCTGAGCAAGTTTCCTTATTCCACGTGCCTCTGTTCGCTAGCGGTACGTAGAAATCCAGCTGTTAGTCGAATGGCTGATCACTTTTCCGGGGATAATAATGCCTTAAAAAAATAGCAAATCGGTCGCTGAATCCACGATTGTTTGTGGGACACTGCTGTGCGCAATTGGCTGCCACGTTTCACCCACACTGTATACAATTTACTTTGCCGTGTATTCTGCGAAGCGCTTTGGGATGTCTCGGAGATGTGATAAGGGTCTATATCAAATGCATGGATTATTATTATTATTATTATTATTATCTCTCTCGCTCAGACTCTGGAAGGTTGCCGGGTCGAGCCCCACAGTGAAACTGAAACTCTTGTGCAGAACAGCGCGGGCTTTGTCACGGATGGGTGAGACCTTAAATCGAGGTCCTGTCATTGCCGATTCAGGTGGACATTAAAGATCCCGAAAGATGAAGGGAGTTTCTCCCTGTTTCCTGGCCAAAATCCTCTCAAATAAAATTGGTCATTCACTTCCCGACTTTCTAATGACATTTATGTGACCATAATGGCTCCCGCGTTCATCTAAAACAAAACAGTCACTACACTTTATTAAATCCTGTGAAGCACTTTGCGATGTCTTCCAGACATGAGAAGCAAGGATTATCATCAGTAATTGTTAATTATTATTATTTTTATTATTATTAAGCTCTTACTAGTTTTCGATCTAATCCTCCTGCAGTTTTTCTCCGTCGATAGCACAATGTGAAGGCGTGTGGGAGGAAGCATCTCACAGTCTGGAAATTTTGACTAAATCATAAATTTTGTATAGCACTGGAGGCCTGAAACTTTATTTTATTTTATTTTCTTCTCTGGGTTTGGGTTGAAGTAAGTGCAGAAGGGTTCTGAATTATTCACGGCGGCTTCTCAAAATAATAATATGTTAATAATTCTTGCGCTTGGCACAGCGTCTTACACTTCAGGAGGCTGTCCCAAAGTGCTTCACATGATTGACTGTGAGGTGTAGCGACTGTGAATACCAGAGGCAACTTTGCTGCCGTGTGAAATGAGAATTACGTTACTCTCAGGGATGGATTATTTTCTTGGTACATTAATATTGGGTTTGCTTTTACCTCCTTGGAATCTTAGATGAAAACAAATAGAAGTTTGAAGAAAGGTTGTCCCATCACTCGCTGAGGAATAGCCTTTTGCATTTGGTTTCTACCACCTTTACTGGCAGCTTAGCCCAGTCACCGATCAACAACAACAACAACAACAGTAACTTGCATTTATATAGCGCCCCTCGTGCAGCTTAATACCCCAGAGTAGCGATGGAAATACTTCCTGGTCTCTGCCCCAAATTCACCTTTCACACACACACACACACACACATCACGCACTCTCTCTCTCTCTCTCTCTCTCTCTCTTTCTCGTGTGAAACCCATGCCCTCTTGTCCTGCTCCTTTCTCTGCAAGTGACGTCATTTTTCTGGGTATAAAACGTTCTCTATGCCATTCAGCGCCCGTTGCATTTAACCCCAATTCAAAGCTACCAAAAGCTTCCACGCGCTGGTACGAGGTATTGGTGCCAGACTGCGCGTTACACAGTCCTGAGCAGGTGACATATTAAACGCCTACCAGCAAGTCAAACCACGCTCGGGAACCCAGTGGAATAAACCCAGCGGCTGAACAAGCAGAGCTGAGTACAATCCATTTCCCTAAATAAGAGGAGCGTTGCCTTTCCAGCGAGCAATTGCCCCTTTTAAACGAAAAACATCTGTGCAGACAAGGCTTAAAAAAAAAACCTGTCGAAATACCAGGAGAGTCGGATAGCATTAGTACCCCCAGCAACGCCTCTGACCCCCTTCCCTGACAAACCATTCCCTCATTAGCGGCAGCCAGAAAACGAGGCAACAGCCCCCACCAGAGGCCCTTGAAATTCCACCCGGTTTTAGCCCGCGAGACGATCAGGCCAGACAATATAAGATTGCGCAGAAATTTGATTTGGTTTCATTTTACTTTTGTTTAAGCTTGAATTCCGAGTTTCTTAATGCAGCGCCTTGTCACGTAGTTGAGACGTCTCAAAGCGCTTCTCACAAGTGGATCGATTGTGTAGTTTGTGAGTGAAACGCGGCAGCCGATTGCGCCCGGCAGCGTCCCACAAACAGTCATGGAGTTAAGCTAAGACAAGGTGGAGTTTCGGACATTTGATTTGGTGAATTAGCCAACGTGTTTGTGTGCGTGTGTGTGTGTTTGTGTGTGTGTGTCTTTGTGTGTGTGTGTTTGTGTGTGTGTGCGTGTGTATGTGTTTGTGTGTGTGTGTGTAAGGAAGGGGAACATAGTCGGGATGATTTTGAACTACATTCCTTTACCAGGAAAACCGGGAGCGCATCACAGCCCAGCGCAGGAACTTCCATTCTACGCGCACAATCCACGGGCAGTTCCCGTGGGTCGGAGGCACAAACCGCTTAGCGGACTGGGAATCCACTCACGGTTTCCTGAGTGCAAAATCAAGTTGTGTCAAAGAAGTGAGGAGGGGGTGGACGGAGGCGGCTGCGGAGGTGGGGGGCGGGGGGGGGGGGGGAGGGGGGGGAG
The DNA here is from genome assembly GCF_018977255.1 of Callorhinchus milii. Taxonomy (NCBI): domain Eukaryota; kingdom Metazoa; phylum Chordata; class Chondrichthyes; order Chimaeriformes; family Callorhinchidae; genus Callorhinchus; species Callorhinchus milii. The sequence goes on along the minus strand of NW_024704752.1, from coordinate 3,671,204 downwards.
AAACCTTCCTCGAACTCTGTCCGTTTGTTATGTGCTCGACACGACAATTGCGGTTAAAATTGACAATTGCAGAGTGTCAAAGAGACTGAAACATTTATTCGCTCCGGGAACAATACTCATAACAAACCAGCGCCTCGCTTCCCCGAAGCGCTGCTGTGTCCGCCTCGATGACTAGGGGTAGATTGTACGATAAAGCGCAGAAGAAAAAAATATATATATAGGCAACTGAACTTTTGAACCCAGGTCTCATGATCCTGATAAAATGCCATCATGCTACAAGGGCTTAGGGCTCGCTTCTTGTTAACAAGAAAACTCTATCCAGAATAACCCGAGGTTTGTCTGTAGTGTGGATGTGCCAGGAATAACTTTCACGGTTCACTTGAAGGCCAGTAGGTTACGGTCTTCCCATTATATTCACACCCTTCCTGTTCTCGTGCCACTTCCAATTACACTGTTCTGACGCTTGACGTGTTCACGAGGGCTCGCAGCCTAAACCGCCTCACTGCCCGCTCTCCTCCGCCTCTCGCTCACTCGCCCTCCCTCCCTCCCTCCCGCCAGCCCGGCCCGGCGCGGGCAGGCGGGCGCGGATTTACATGACCCCCTTCTCACAAAGCAAAACAAAGATAATAAGTCCCGGCCGGCACTTTCATTTTTCGCAGCCGATGTGCTCACACACACACGCGCGCACACACACACAAGACAAAACAAAACAAATTCAGCCATTTTACCACAGTTCGCACTTAGCTCTTTCACGTATCCAAATTAAAACGTTTATAATAACACTCTTCGCATTTCACGTAGGGTATAATCACAGCATTAAGACCTCTCGAAGCGATTTTACTGGATTTTTATTGTAACGCGTGCTGACTGTGTATTCTGCAGACGAACGCAGCAGTCAGTTCGTGTGCAGCAATGTCTCGCAAACAGCTGTGGACTGAGTGATCGATTATCCCGAAGGCTGGCACAGTCGGCAACGCAGCGCACCCCCTCAACACTGCATCAAAGTGTCAGCCTAGACTGAGAGACTGAACATAAGAGTTTCCAAGTGTTCAATGCAGAAACATCAGAGGCCTGCCAGGTTCAACACACGGTATTTCTTGTCAGATTTCCTTATGAGAAATAAGTAATTGTCAAAATTCTTCAAACATCGGATATGCTGAATAATAATAACAATAATAATAATAATCCTTGCATTTGATGTAGCGCCTTATCACGTCTTCGAGACGTCTCAAAGCGCTTCACAGGATATACCGTCAAGTGAATTGAGTGTATATTTTCTGGGCGAACCCTGCCAACGTACAGCAAGTCAACGGCCCTGGCATCTCCACGGTCACTGAACGTCGATCAGACAGAGCCAGGGGCGTCAAGTGCCTGAGCGAGCTGATCCCAGAGAGTAGAGCTTCTCTCTGTCTCCTTCAGCTCGTGCTCAGCGACTCAGCCAGAAACCTCCGCGTCAAGGCAGCTCACGATCGGTGACAAGCCCCGGAGACAATTCAAGGTTTGCCACGTTTTCACAATTGATCAATAAATAATATTAATAATAATAATAATAATAATGGGGGCACTGCAATGTAGGAGTTGCCGTCCTTCGGATGAGAATTTAAACCCAAAGTCCCATCCGCCTGTTCAGACGGACGTTAAAGGTCCCACTGCGTGACTCGAAATGAGAAGAGCGTTTCTCTCCCGGTGTCCTGGCCAACAAACTCCCCAGATATATCTGATTGCTCAGTTTTTGGGCTGTTTGCGGGATGTCACTGTGCGCAAATCACCTACTCCTTCACCTACAAGATTCAGAGTCGCTACACTTCACAATATATCCTGTGGAGCTCTTTGGAGAAATCCACACAATATTAAAAGCGCTATATCAAATGCAAGGACTATTAATTCTCCCCCGAATATAAAACACACAGTCGCTAGACTTTAGAGTGTATCCTGTGAAGCGCTTTGAGACATCTCAACGACATGATAAGGCGCTATATCAAATGCAAGGATTATTATTATATATATATATACACACACAGCTAAAAAAAAGTTTTATATACAGGCAAAAAAAAATGAGCCGCGATTAAATCGTAACATAATTGCCCGCGACTTTGTTATGCAACCTCACCCCACACTGAACCGTTCACAATACAATTACCAAAGGCATCAATTGAATACATGCCAGATTAAGCATTTCACGGATGAATGACGGTTTGGGATTATGACTGATTGAAGCAGCAGCACACGACAGATTTCTGGGGAGCTCCCCCCAAAAAATCAACCTAGAAAGTGTGTTCTCATCGTTCACTTAATACGAGTGGATCCCTCCACTCGTTTCCACATTAATCAAAAGTCCAGTTGAACCGGGTTTGCAATTGGGTGAAAAGGTTATGTCCCCTGGGGGCTGCTGAGGTGGAGGTGGGAGGAGAATTAGAATAATTAAACTAGACCCCAAAGGAAAGAAAACAATATATATTTTTTTAAAAATTAGATCTTATTGACAAGATCAGGAATTGCAAATAAACCACTTGCTGGTTTTACACTAATAATATAGTCTGATTATTAATATCAAAAAAGGTCAACATAAATACAAGTCTATCATATTGCAGGATTTGTCGAGAGAGAGTGAGAGAGAGAGAGAGAGAAGGAGATAGAAAGTGGGAGAGAGGTATTGAATTTGAAGTTTGAGTTTATTACAGTATTTGGTTAGTATTAATTATTAATAATGATATTATTACAATATCAATTCCTGATCAATCAGGCAGAGAGCGAGAGACAAAAAAGGGTCTATTTTTATGCACAAATATAAAATTTTAAGAAGTTTTAAGCAAGTTTATTGAAGAATTTGAGTTAATATTAGTTATTTTTACTACAGCATTGCTTCCTGATCAAATTCTGTCTGCGTGTGTGTATTGCCATATCTTCCTGTGCACTCCCTCCCCCAAATCCCTGACTGTCCGGTGCCTTGGGATGTCCTCCCGATCTGAAAGGCGCTATACAAATGTAATTTGTTTTTGTGTGTTTGTGAGGCAAAATGAAATCCTCTTGGGAGTAATGAGGATGAAATTCTCCTTGGTGTCTCATTCCTATTCCAAATTAATTCTGTACCTCACGGAGCCTTATCTGGAATTAGATTTTTTTTAATTTATATAATCCCTCGCTTCTTAGACAATAACATTTTAAAAATGTTGGGCCCTTAAAAAAAATTAATCATTTCATTATAAAGCACCTCAAAATGTAGAAATCACAATAAATTGCGTCTCGCCTGACTCGGGGGATTTGCCTTGTATTTGAAATTTTGCTTTGAGACGCTGAGAATTTGCGATTAATCTAACTTGAACCAAAACCAAAACTCGTTTCTTTAGGTTAAAAAAAAAGATCATTTCCCCAGTCAATACATTCCCATCACATGTTTATCACCTAAACTAAACACAACTTAGACATGGCAATTCACAAAAGGAATCCCACTTAATAAACAGAAGGAGAGAGTTAATATGCAGTTGGCGGTTGTGTCTCCCATGTCCAGATTGTTTTTCCTAATTGATTGCCTTGCGTCTTTTTATTTTTGCTTAACCAGTGGCTTCAGTCTTTGAAATTAACTGGGCTTGTTTTGTTAGTATTATTGAACTTCCTTTCAGGAATAGATGTCTGGAATCCTGCAAACTGTACGAGCTGGAAAAGATCCCAGGCTATAACGCAAAGCCTTATAAATCGTTATGTCATTCGGTTTGTCTGGAGTGAGTGTGGGCGGGTGGGAGGGTGGGGGGCGGGGGGAGAGAAAGCAAGCACCAAAATACTGAAAAAAGCACCCAAATTGCTCGAAACACACACACGCTTTCAAGAGAAATAAAAGCAGAAATTAAATTAGTGTATGCTTGTGTGTGTGTTGTGTGTGTGAAATAAGCAGTACAATTTAAACCCTTAATTGTCCTTAAGGGTTAAAACGAGTTTGTTAACAAATCCACAAATATAATTCTAAGCTGAAGTGTAGCGTAGCCTCTGTGACCTGGCAGCTTTACAGTGAAGGCTATAACATTACTGGGAACAAAAAAGTCAGTCCCGTCATAAATTAGTCACTGGCCTGTCACAGGAGGAAATGAACAGGACAGAGTCAGAACTCTAGGTAGCTCTGTGATAGTTTATTAGTTCAGAGGTGATTGACTACCTCAGAGTAGGCACCTGGCAACCCAAGTTTTCGACCGGATCACGTGGCTTCCCTTCAGAACGCTATCAATTACTCGCGAGGAAAGGAAAAGGCTTCGAGAGCATAAGCTGGAAAGTTTGCAGGACCGGTGCGGGGGTGGTGGGGGAGGGGAGGGGGGAAGAGTGTGGTGGGGGGGGGGTGGGTGGTGGGGAGAAGGAAGGAAGAGAACGAGAGAAGGGAAAAAATAGTTTGCAACCCAATGTTTGCAGAGAGCCTCTCTGATGTTAGCAGCGACTTAAGATCCGGTTCTGGACTACTTCCAGATTTGGAGTTTATCTTCCTCAAACAAATAAATCTGCTGTTGACGGGATGCGCTCATCTTGTTCTGAAAAGTTTTACTACAAGATGCGAGATACGAAGCAGATTATTGCGTCTTTCAACCATTTACAGATCGTATCTGTTTCCTAGCTTCAGATCCACCGGGTCAAAAGCCCAGAGTGAGATGACCTGGACCTGGAGTGGTGGCAGAGAGTAAAAACATGACCGAATTGGGTAAAAGAGTCAGACTGTATGGAAACATAGGAATCAGAGTAGGCTATTCAGCCCCACATGTCTGTTCCACCATTCTATTACCCACCTTAACTCCAATTACCCACCTTCGCCCTACAAAAAAAAATTAAAAAGCAATAATAATTTGGTCACTCAATCCACGACTGTTCGTAGGACGCTGCTGTGCGCAATTGGCTGCCGTGTTTCGCCCACAAAAATATAGTGAATTCACTTTACAGACGTCTCAAAGACCTGAAAAGCGCTATATCAAACACAAGGATTATTTATTATATTATCCCTTGATCTCCTGACCTAACAAAATTCTATCCTCCTCGATCTTGAAAAATTTTAATGGATAAAATAGAATAGAATAAAATACACCCAGATTCCAACAGAGAGCCAGTTTCTACTCTGGGAAGGAGGCGGACAAGAGGAGGAGGCTTTGTGAAGCATTTTGAGGTATCCTCTCAAAGTGAAAGGGCTTCTAAATAAATCGAAAGTGCCGTTGTTGAGGCAGAAGAAAACAACTTGCGTTGATACAGTCAAAGTCTCAAAAACACTTCACTTATAAATTTCCAGCGTAGTCTAAGCCTCTGTTTTGTACGCAGGCATGGCAGCTGTTCTGCAGGCAGTAATTGTCCCACAAACAGCCAAGAGGTGGAAACGTAAAAATTTACAGCGCAGACGGAGGCCATTCGGCCCATTGAGTCTGCACCAAGTCTCAGAGCAAGTGTCCATTCAATCAAACTGCCCTGCCCTATCCGTTCATTCCCTCAAGCCTACATCTTTCATATACCTGCCTACTTCCCTCTTGAAACTAGCAATGAACTCTGCCTTGCGTGGCAGAACATTCCACATCCCAACAAGTCTATGAGTGAAACATTCTCTTAAGCTCTTCTGCTGCTTATCGTTTGATCATACATGTCCTCTCATCTCCGACTTCTCTTCCAGTGGAGATAGATTTAGATTTCGGAACACTTTTGGCCAGTTCAGGGCAGGACATTCCATGGAAAACTCCATGACCGACAAACGGAAGGAGAGAACCGATTTGGGTCGGGTCTCTAAGGTAGGTTCAAATCCCAATCTGTGCTGAGTTAAGTTAGTGATTTTAGCCAGGGCAGTAGTTGGGTCTACAGTCGGTTTCAAAGCCCCAGGGAAAAGGGGGGGAGGGTGGGCGACAGGGGAGTGAGGGCAGGAAGAGAGAAGGTCGAAATTGGCTATCTGGAAAATGTGTGTTGATAAATGATGTGACCACCAACTCATCACAAGAGGCTCTTGGGGAGGGGGTGGCGGGGGGGGGGGTCAGTGACTCCAATGGAATTATAACGTATGAGGAGGGAATTGGAGTGGGGGGGGGGGTGTGGGGTGAGGGGGGAGAGAGGATTGGAATGGTTACTAAAAGAGAATCACTCAGTAATTTTTTCATAATTGGCTGTTTCTTGCATTTCCAGAGCCGCCTGTAAAAGGAAGACAAGTCACAGCAGTAAATATATTATACTTATTTCACCAATTACCCTCAGAGTTGGACAGTCTCCATACATCCCTTTTATTGGTTGCTGTTGCAACATGGAGAAGTTTCAGGCTTCCTCAATTTGCTCTTTATTTTGGGGGGGATTTTTTTTTAAATTTACACACACACACACACACACACAAAAAACAAGTCGTCAACCTTAAAAGACTTCTCTGGTGCCAGGACACTCGACAGAATTGAAGGGGTGGAGAAAATGAGAGGAGCGGGGGTGCGGGTGGGGAGTGTGGGGGGGGAAATGCCAGAATGTCAATGCTACCAAAATGATATACCCTTCACTTACGTCAACCCAGTGTTGGCTGGAACTAGTTTTAATAATAGTAATAATAATCCTTGCATTTGACATAGCGCTTTATTACCTTGTTGTGGCATCTCAAAACGCTTCGTAGGATATACTGTAAAGTGAATTAACTGTGTATTTTGTGGGCGAAACACGGCAGCCAATTGCGCACAGCATTTTCCCCAGAAACAGTCATGGATTCTTATGCCTTTGGTCGACCGGGTATCCGAGGTTTGCGGAAACCCACCGCCGTGCTTAAGTGTATCCAAACCAGACTGAGGACCCAATAATGCACGCCACCTACATGTGGAAGTTTCCCCGTGTCCAATGAAAAACTCTCTCTTTTTCTCACCTTGCTCTCTCTCTCGCGTGCTGCTTATCTCTTCCAGAGAGTATTACGCAAATAAAAAATGTGGTCACTCAAACCACCACTGTTTGTTTGTGGGCCGCTGCTGTGCTCAATTGGCTTCCGCGTTTCGCCCACAAAATACACAGTCAATCCAATCCACTTTGCAATATGCAAAGTGCTTTTGGATGTCGGTGTGACCTGATAAGGCACTATATCAAATGCAGATTATTATTATTATTATTATTGTTGTTGGTGAGACCCAAGAGTATTTTGGGGTAACTGCTGGAGTTTAACCAGCTAAATCTGTTATAGATATAGACGCAAATAAAATCAGCCTGCCACACCCTACTGTGTATTAGCCTGGAGCTGCCAAACAGCTCAGAAAGCTCGATAGCTGAGGTTGTGTTTGACACATTTGGTTCCCACTTAACAGTGCACACCATTAATCTACTAATGAGGGCCCTCACACAGGCTGTTATTGTTCTTCACCTTAATTTGTGTCAAAACCAATAACTAAAACCAGATAGCAGGAAGACTCCAGCTCAGCAATTTGGAGGCAAGCAGGGAGATTGTGTCCGATCTCAGAAACAGCCGGAATGCCAAACTCGGAGACAAGGATTATTGGATACAATATAATTTCTCCAGCACCTGATATTGTGTTATCATAGCCACAAAACATCTTGAAAGTCTATTTCCTCTCCCTACCTGGAAGCTCAATCCCACTATTCTGCAATTCTAACTGCTATGAAGCTATTTCTAAACACCGCCAGGTAGAATCCTACTTAACATGCAGAGGCCGGGAGGCGGACAGAGAGGAAATTGAATTACTGGGTAAAAAATGTGACCTGTGATGGGTTAATTATCACATGATGGGAGGGGGGGTTGCAATTTGCACCTCGTTGAGTTGCCTTTGCTAATGTGAACCAAATTAATCCCTAACTAATTCACATTCAAGTCATATTTCTTAAATCGTGGATTAATGGGTGGAACTAACCATCTAAAACTACAATAACCTCAATGATAACCATCTAAATTCAGACTTGATTTTCTTTCAATGTCATCATAACCTTTCCTTCATGTGCAGCACCTTTCAATGTGCAGGACCTGCTTCACAGGATTTAATATAAAACATAGTGACTGTGTATTTTGTTGGCCAGGACAGAGAACAAGAGAGAAGCTCCGTTCTCTTTTTGAGTGGTGCCATGGGATCTTTAACATCCACCTGAACAAGCACATTTGCCCCCAGAAAATCGGGTCAAAAGCCAAAAAATGAGAAAGAATAAGATTTGTGTCAATAACTGCTACAACAACAACTTGCATTTATATAGCGCCCCTCATACAGGGATAGCGTCCCAGAGCGCTTGACAGTGATGGAGCAAGATGCTGAGCCGGGGGAGGGGGGAGGTGACCATAGGCATGGTCAAAGAGGAAGGTCTTCAGGCGATGGGGGAGATGGGGAAGGAGGGCATTCAAGAATATCGGGGCGTAGTGGCTGAATGTGCGGTTACCGTTGGTGGAACAGAGGGCACAAGGGACTGCTCCTTCTAGTTCCTTACTATATGAACATTAAAGTAAAATTAATAGATTTGGAGGCCGGTCGATTGATAGACTCCACATAATGTAGTTATTTTTTATATAAACTGAAGGATTTTCTCAGGGGATGAGTAGAGAAAGAGAGAAAGAATGTGAGGAAGTGTCCCATTGGGAGAAATTAGAGTGTTATAGAGCAGTCTCTCTCTCCCTCTCTCTCTCTTCCTCCCACTCCCACTCCCCCAAACTTCATCACATCACTCTCTCTACAGTAACAGCGCTTTGGGATTTCTTTGCACTTTGCACCATTTTAAGATGGGAACTGTTTATTCGCACCGAGTGGAAATCCCCATCATCGTGTTCTCTCGGTGATAGGGTTTCACGTTTAATTAATTACAAAACGGCCCACATATTCCATCCACTCAGTCGACAAAACCTCCGCTTCCCCTCTTCCCCCCTGTGATGCAGACCACATGCTGGGCTGGGAGATGGGGGCTAGGATGTGCTGTCAGCTTTCACTCGTCTCCGTTTCACCCGAGACAACGTTACGAGATGCAAAGGCCCATCAGAGCCTCAGTACAGTCAGGTGGCTGGTAACCCTTCAAGTGCCGCAGCTTGCTTCAGACGTACCAGGGCAAACACAGCACCCACCCCGCACCCACACCCCCACCCCTCACTCCTCCCTCCTACGCACAGCTGTGGTTCGAACGTCTCATTCTACTCCCCAGTCTAGCAAATCAGGAGTAGGATTTCCGTGTTGCAACAGAGGACACTTTGGGTTTATTGATAACTGCACCTTGCTCCCCCAACAATACCCACCCCCATTTTTTTCAGCTCACAGTGCAGCGCTGGGAGGTGAGGTGGGGGTATAGTGAAAGGGGAGAGCTATGTTGTCAAAGGTGCCGTCATCTTTGGGTGAATCATTAAACTGTGAAGTCCCCTTTGTTCCTGTTCAAGTGGCATTTGAAAAAGACAAGGAACCTGCTCTATCCTGGTTTCCTACCCCCCCACCCGAGATAAAAATCCTCATTCGCTTGGCGGGAACGACATTGCTGTGAGTGAATAGGCTGCTGTATTTGCCTCCAAACACACAGTCCGTAGATTGGATAGCAATTGACTGAAGTACAATGCGACTCTGCAGGCTCTTCTATCAAATATAAGGGATTATTCAATTGCTTCAAAGTGATAACAAAAATCAGAGAACACCAGGACAGCAGGTCCTTCACACCAATGATCAGGACAGAGAACGGAGGAACAATCCGGGGGGAGAGAGAGAGAGAGAAAAAAAAGTTCCCAAAGTTTATTTGAAGGAAAGTTCATTATCTTGAGGTCAGTGCAGTGGTGCAGCAATGGACCATTTGGACGTGCTGTACCAGAGAGTTATTTACACTCCCTGCCTCCCCTCCCAATTTATCTCCCACCGCGATTCCCAATTTGAACTGAACTGTGGAAAGAGTTTCATTACCCTAGTAAATAAAAGCCCCCTCTTGCCCCCCCCAACCAAGTTCCTCTCACGCCCTCCAGTGTTCAGATAGAGCATAAGAACAAAGGAAATCCCAGACGAAAGAATGACCGAGATGCTTCTAGTTAGCATTCTGAAGGAGATTTAAGATCGAACTTGACCCGCATGCCTCCTGTCCTTGATTGTGGGGACAACAACTTGCATTTATGTAGCGCCCTTCACGCAGGGTGGCGTCCCAGAGCCAGTGACCACAGGGGCAATCAGGTCTTATTTGACGTAGCGGGCGTTAGAAGCATCAACAAAAACAGAAGTCACTGGGAACACGGCACAGAAGGCATCCATTCGGCCCATCATGTCTGGTCTGGTTCCTTTAATAGCAATCCTTTTAGCCCTATTTTCCTGTCCTTTCCTCGTCCCCGGGTAGTTGACGCTCTTTAAAGGTGTTTATCTTTAGTGAGTGAGAGGCAGATCGCAGGTTGAGGTGAGTTTTGAATCAGTTCTCACTCCCATGATTTGTAATGCCTTGTCTCCATCTGCTGGCCCAATTGTGAAACTCTTAACACTCGACTTCAGCAAAAATCCCTTTCAGTTTATGAAGCAGAAGAAGAAATAGGACGATTTTATATACACAGAGCGACCAAAAAGTCATGATATCTACCCTATTACCTAAAAAAAAATCATCATTTCTTTAAGGCTTAACACATGGCAATGGTATCAGGACTTTTTGGTCACCAGGTATAAAAAANGTGAGAGGAGCAAGAAGAACCACAACTTGGCATTTATGTAGAGCCTGTTGGAACTGAGCAATTATTTCACTGGCCACATGTTCAGTTCGGTTCTACATGGGAAAGATTCGCCAAAACAGAAAGGTTCCGTATGACTGTCGCACAAATTCCACCCAGTCTTAGGCTGCAGGGCCACCTTCAACAGCTGTTTGCAGGACTTCACTGCCCACAAAACACACAGTCCTATAATAAAACCAAAATCGCTGGGATCACTCAGCAGGTCAGGCAGCACTTATGGAGAGTGGAATGTAAGTTAACTCTTCAGGTCAATGGCCTTTCGGCAGATAGTTTGCAGTTGTTTCTTGTGAAACAGCTCGAATGCTGTGATGAGAGGGCAATGGGGTAGCATTTTGGGTAGCAATTTTGAAATGCACTTCTTTATCTGAACCGAATTTGTGACTTGCATTCAAGAACACCCAGAATTTGGCAGATCCTTAAATACAACCTTAATTTCTGCAGACCATACAAGTTTAAGGCCACAGAAGGCATCCAAATGGCCCATCGTGTCTGTGCTGGCTTCTTTAAGAGCAATCCTTTCAGTCCCATTTTGCTGCCCTTTCCATTATCTTTGTAGACAACTCCTTTAAAAAGGTATTTATCTCCACTTAGAAAGCAGAGATTTCCTAATGTATTTCTCTTGGATAAGGTGGGTTTGCAAATAGCGCATGTTCTGGATCTCACTGTCATGTTATCAAGATCATCGCTTGATCACAAGTAGCATTACTCAGGCAGCTGAAAGGGTAGGAATGTGGCTCACTTAATGTGGCTCACCCAGCACAAAGCTGCCGAACTGGTTTGAATACTTGAATTGTTGAATCTGGACTAGATCTGTGCGACCAGCTGCTCCCTCGCTTGGCCAAATAGCAACAAAAGCTTACTGCCTTCACCCCACCCATCCCAACCCTGGAACAACAAACTTCCTCAAAGATAACACCTGCAACCAATTCTCAAAATCCCCGACATGGGGCTTGAACCCACAACTTTCTTACTCAGTGCAACGAGCTAGGATTGCACAAAGAACAAGGAATGGAGTGGTTCACTCCAGTTGATGAACAGGCACCGTCTAAACTGAGTGAGCCAAATGTCTGTCACTGCTACAATCCTGGCACGATAAGTTTCAACCCGGAGCTGAGTTCCTGCAGGTCCCGGATAGTGAACAGAGAAGCTCCTTGCAAATTCCTGTTGGGAATACAAATCATTCACCCCAATTAGTTACTTCCATTAACTACATGATTAAGGGCACTTTCAACTCCCATTTAGTTACAATTACATGGAAGTAGTCAAGTAGTCAGAGTCTGCAGGGAAGGCTGCAATTTGCTTCCATAACAGAAGACCGATAAGATACATTGCAAGGCTTCTCTCAGAGATAAGTTTTTCATGAAGTTAAATGGGATCGAAACAGTAAACCCAGAACAATACTTTCAGAAACACCAAGACCATGAACAAGAAGGCATAGGGTCAGAGTTATAAAGGACAATTTCAAGACAACAACAACAAATTACATTTGTATAGCGCCTTTCACGTCATAAGCATGTCCCAAGGCGCTGGACAGTTGAAGGTTTGCACCCAAGCTGGGGGTTGGCATCAGGAGGGGTGGAGGGCAGCGAGGGTGAGGGAACGAGAGTGACTGAAGACATGGTCAATGAGGAAGGTTTTCAGACAAGCCTTTAGGAAGGCCAGGGAGACTTCAGGAAGTTTTTCTTTATCCAGAGGGTAATAAATAACTGAAATAGATTGCCAAGAAGGGTCATTGGGGGCAGGGCACTAGACTCATATAAGAAACAGTTTGATGCTGTGATGGGAAGGTGGTAAAATGGCTACTCTGGAAAGGTGAGATCAAATGGGTCAAAGGGCTTTCTTTATTTCTTCATAGATTCATAGAATGTTACGGCACAGAAGGAGGCCATTCGGCCCATCGAGTCTGCTCTTTGACAGAGTAAGTCACTTTCACTAACCCCAATCACCAGCTTTCTCCCCATAACCCTGCAAATCCCTCTTCCCCAGATACCTATCGAGTTCTCTCTTGAAAGCTGTTACCGAATTGGACTTCACTACCCTTTCAAGCAGATCATTCCAAATTCTAACAACTCGCTGAGTGAAAAAATTTCTTCTAACCTCCCCTCTGCTTCTTTTGGTAGATATCTTAAGACTGTGACCACGGGTCACAGACACACCTACCAGCGGAAACAGCTTTTCCCTATCTCGCCTGTCGAAACCTTTCATGATCTTGAAGACCTCTATCAGGTCCCCGCGTAACCTTCTCTGCTCTAATGGGAAAAGTCCTAACTTCTCCAGCCTGTCCTCATAGCTAAGGTTCCCCATTCCTGGTATCATTCTCGTGAATCTCCTCTGCACCCTTTCCAGTGCCTTAATGTCCTTCCTGAAGTAAGGTGCCCAGAACTGGACGCAGTACTCCAGCTGAGGCCTAACCAGTGTTTTGTATAGATTAACCATAACCCCTACTCTTATACTCTATGCCCCTACTAATAAAGCTCAGTACACCAAATGCCTTTTTTACTGCCTTATCTACCTGCCCCGCTACCTTTAATGATTCGCTTACTTGAACACCCAGATCTCTCTGTACGTTCACCCCCCTTAAGATTGAGCTACCAAGTCTATATTGCCTCCTATCATTTTTCCTACCTAAGTGTATCACCTCACACTTATCCACATTGAAATCCATCTGCCACATGTCAGCCCACCATTCTGTGTATGTCTGCTTGCAGTTGGTTACAGTCCTCCTCACTATTTACTACCCTACCTAACTTTGTATCATCTGCAAACTTGGAAATAGTGCTCTCTATGCCCAAGTCCAGATCATTAATATATATTAGAAAGAGCAGTGGTCCCAATACCGATCTCTGGGGGACACTGCTGCACACCTCCTTCCATTTCAAGAAACACCCATTAACCACCACTCTCTGCTTTCTGTCACTCAGCCAGTTCTTAATCCAAACTGTCACTGTCCCCTTAATACCGTGGGCCTCTAATTTTTTTATTAATCTCTTATGCGGTACTGTGTCAAAAGCCTTTTTGAAATCCATGTAAATAACATCCACCGCATTTCCCTCATCAACCCTCGCAGTCACCTCTTCAAAAAATTCTATTAGATTTGTTAGGCAAGATTTGCCTTTAACAAATCCATGTTGGCTGTCTCTAATTACCTCATGTTCCTCTAAGTAGAGATTTATTCTGTCCCGGATTATGGTCTCCAGTAGTTTTCCTATTACCGAAGTTAGGCTGACTGGCCTGTAATTTCCGGGTTTGTCTTTCTGCCCCTTTTTGTAGAGGGGGTAACATTAGCCACTCTCCAGTCTCTTGGCACCACTCCTGTGTCCAATGAAGATTGAAATATAATGGCCAAAGCCTCCGCTATTTGAACCCGTATCTCCCACAGCAACCTTGGGTGAAACCTGTCTGGTCCTGGTGACTTATCAATTTTGAGCCCAGTCAATCTTTTCAGAACTTCCTCTTTGTCTATAGTAATCTGATCTATGTCCTCTACCCTCTCATCCAATACTGCAGGTTTGGGGCATCCATTTCCGTTGTGAAGACAGATGCAAAGAACTCGTTCAGTACATTACCATGCCCTCTGCCTCCACATCAAGATTGCCATCATTGCCTTTGATTAGCCCCACCCTACCTTTAACCTTTTTTCCTTCATGTGCTTGTAAAATATTTTAGGATTCCCCTTTATGTTACCCGCTAACCTCTTCTCATGCGATCTTTTAGCCTGTCTTATCACTCTTTTAAGATCACTCCTTCATTCTCTATAATGCGCTTTGCTATGCTCAGTATCTTGCATCTTCCAGGCCAGCTTGGTTGTCACACATTTCCCTTTCCCTCTATTTAGACCTTGAGCTATCATATCTTTGAAGATCTCCCATTGCTCATGAGTCATTTTACCTGCTAGTCTTACTTGTCAGTCCACCAACTCTAGGTCCCTTTTTAGCCCATCAATATTAGTACTTTTCCAGTCAAGAATTTTCACCCTTGACTGTACTTTGTCCCTGTTCATGAGTAATCTAAATCTAATCATATTATGGTCACTGTTACCTTGATGCTCCCCTACCGAAACCTGTCCAACCTGATCTATATCATTCCCCAGGACTAGATCCAGCAACGCTTCCTTCCTCGTATGACTGCAGACATACTGCTCAAGAAGATTTTCCTGTACACAGTTTATGAATCTTTCTCCCGCCTTGTCCTTAGCACTGCAAGATTGAAATCAATCTTGTGTAACTATAATGGCTTGGAGCCACTCCCAAGATTGTAATGTATCATACTGTCACAATCCTTAACCCCTCCAATTACACACATTCAAATGGAAACAAACAGTTTTTATTCAAAGTTTACAGAATACTTGAAAGTTGTTGTAAAACCAGTCGTATGCAGGGGTGGGTTTTGATTTTAAAAAATTAATTTGGCATTCAAAAAAACCCCACACAGGAAGATAATTCGTTAAAACACACACATAACAAATACTTATTAATCAACCAAGCTAATCAGTAACGAGACTTACAACATTTGCTTTGTAACTTTTAACGCTTTGATTTTACTGACCAAATATCGGTGACTGACACAGACATTCAAATATAGTACATGGTTCATTAAATCGCAGTCAGACCTGAAATTCCACCTAGTCTTAGCCTACAAGACCATTTTAAGGTGTGGAACTCATCGAAGGCTAATGGCATGTTGGTGTTTATTGCCAAAGGGTTAGAATATAAGAGTAGGGAAGTCTTGCTGCAGTTGTATAAGGTCTTGGTGAGACCGCACCTAGAATATTGTGTGCAGTTTTGGTCTCCTTATTTAAGAAAGACATACTTGCCTGAGAGGGGGTGCAGTGTAGATTTACTAGGTTAGTTCCTGAGATGAGGGGGTTGACCTATGAGGATAGGTTGAGTAAACTAGGCTTATATTCTCTAGAATATAGAAGAATTAGGGATGATCTTATAGAAACATATAAGATTCTTATGGAGCTTGACAGTGTGAGGCTGTTTCCCCTGGTTGGAGAATCTATAACTAGTGGTCACAGTTTTAAGATTAACGGTCAGCCATTTCGAACTGAGTTGAGGAAACATTTCTTAACTCAGAGGGTAGTGAATTTGTGGAATGGCCAACTCCTGCTCCTAATTCCCAAGATTCAAGTTCAGTTTAGAAGCTATTTTCCCCATTCAGTTCTTTTGAAAAGAAACCAGCTTCTGAATCGAGATTAATTTGAACAATTTTCCAAAATTTCTCGCAATTACATGTTCCCAAACAATTTACACAGCACCTTTCGAATCACGTCATACGGCAGATTGGAAGTCATCGCTTGGGGAAAAGGGTGGTTTTTTTTTGGTTGAGTCTCCAAATGATTTCAGTCGACTTGTAACAAACTGGAGTTGAAAACGGCTCAGTTTCCGCAGCAGCTGACCAATGTTTTACAAGCTGAATCTTTGGGACATTAAAAACACTTGTTGCAGTGATTTAGACAAGAACGGCAGTTCAAATTTCAGACAAAGTGGTTAAGACCATGAAGTTTGACAGATTTTGTTTCCTCTCCCACACCCCACCCCCTACCCCATCCCTCCATCCTAAAAAGAAAGCAATGGCCACTTTTTCAAAGTGAAACCACAAATTAGATTTTTTGGTTGCTTGCTAAAACTTAGCAGAGGCATTTTTGCCTCATGTGCAATTGAGGAGAGATTGTCAAGGCATATATAAAAAAAACATGATAATAAATAACGACACATTCCTGGCTGTCGAAAGGGTTTGGATAAGTTAATTCTCTGGTTACTTCAAAAACAAAATCATGTGCATGATCAGAGAAGTGCGAGAATGAGAGGCATAAAATATAGCCCTAAAAAGTCAATTTGATCTTCAAATACAGGTAGGTCAGCAGATGCTGAACAAAATGGTTGCTTTAAAACAAAATAAACCACTCACGCACAAAAATAAATGAATAATACAGATCAAAAATCAGATTGTAGTCATCTTGACATCAAGAATAGAGTAGGACTGGGTGAGGGATGGGAACTATCAAAATTCATCTACTTGAAGCAATTGAATCTCCTCCTCTCTGGCTTCTGGTCTCGAGTGGAGGGCTTCACCATTCAGGTGCAGGTGGACTTTGGTTTTGTGTAGGACCCCCGACCTGCGCTGGGCAGCGAGCCCCAGTCTGTGCCACAGATAGGCGAGGGAGAAGAGCAAGGCCAGGAACAGTAGATTGAGAGCGATGTGCCAGCAGAAGAAGTTGGTGACAAACATCTGGTTGGCCATATCTTCGCTCTTCCAGGGTTTACCCGTGGGCGGGCGGTAGAGGATGAAGGCGGCGTGGAACAGCCAAGTGCCCTGGATCATCACCAGGCAGGTCTTGGAGAACCAGAGGATTGGGTCGTGGGGTCTCCACAGTTCGACGGTGAGGACTAGGCAGACCAGGGAGGTAATGAGGAACAGCAGGAGGTGGACGGAGTTCTCTACGTGGCCCTTGCCGTGCATGTGAAAGGCAAGTATCAAGGCTTCGACGTAAAAGGCCACCGCGATTGCGACACGCTCCAAGAGGACCAAGCGCTTGGGCAGGCAGGTCTGGCTGAGGATGTCCATCCAACCGCTCAGGGCAAAGTACGAGTACATGGTGAGGTGCTGCCACTCATTGGGGTGGATGAAGGGGTAATCAGGATTCTGGGTGTTGTAGAGCACCGCCTTGTTCACCCCCGGGGGGTAGAATAGCTCAGCCATGGCCGCTGCCGTGCCATACAACACCTTCATCACCCCCTCGGCTGGCACACGCCTCCACCAGCCACACAGCCCCGGCGACCGGGTGGGGGCTACTTGTGGCCCCATCTCCCCCCTCAGCACCATCAGGGAGTACCTGAACAACAACAAATAGCATTCATAGAGCGCCTTTCACGTCGGGAGGCACTGGATGGTCAAAGTGTTCCCCTCCCCACCACCCCGAACTGGAGGTTGGAATCAAAGCCGTACCTGATGCCGTAGAGAAGACCGAAGGAGAAGAAGGCCAGACCAGGGGAGATGTGGCCGATGAAAGTACCCATTGTCAGAGCTCACAGCAAGTGCACTGAACGGCAGAGGCAGATAGACAGAGAGAGAGTGAAAGAGAGAGACAGACTGAGAGACAGAGAGTTGGAAAGATATGAACTAGTCAGACCTGTTGACTTTCAGGGCGGTGTCAAGGTTGCACTTAGCCAATCAAACGTGCGTCTTTGTGTTAAAATATGAGCAAAAACAAACAGGTAGAAGATTCTACTCCCCGTCAACCAACGTATCACAACCAAGAGTCTCGCCTTCAAACTCCAAACTGTGGGGTTCAGGGAGATTGGATAAAAGGGACTTGATATGTCAGCAGAAATGAGGAATAACACGAGCAGGTGTGGAAGGATTCACTTTGATCCTTGAGCCACAAGCTTGAGCTCAAAGGAAACTGAACTGCTTTTTTTTTTGGGTGCTTCTTACGTTCAGACAGCAAAACCCACTCATTATAGAGATCATCTGTTCGACTGGTTCAGAGGGAGGAATAAGGCCGTTTATAACACAGTGAGTGGAGCTGATCTGGTTTAGCAAGGCCAGACAGCTTCAAGCACAAGATTTGCAAGACAAACCCTCATACTTAACCATAGACAGCGTCTAATTTTTTTTTAAAAAAAAGTTCTTCCATGTCTGCTGCGGGCAATTGGCTGCTACATTTTTTTCCCTCACAAAATGTACGATCAATTCACTTCACAGTATATTCTGTGCAGCGCTTTGAGACGTCTCAACAATGCGCTAACATCCAAAAATGAGGAATAACAGGAGCGGGTGCGAAAGAATTCATTTTGACCCTCGAGGCACAAGCTTGAGCCTGCGGGCAAACATTTTTTTCTGGGTGCTTCTTATGATCAGGCAGCAAAACCTACTCATTACAGAGATCTGTTTGACCGGTTCAGAGGAAGAAATACGCCTGTGGACACATTGAGTGTCCACCCTCAGTTCCAGGACTACTGGTGTCCTGGTTGGCTCACCCCAGCTTCTGCGGACCGCGGGCACTGGCAGCATCAGCATCCACAGCTACACACTCAACCTCACTAAGCCAGTCAGGAACCTGCCTACCACCACCTCCGCAACATTGCCAGACTCCGCCACTGCCTCACCCCTCAGGCTGCCAAAATCCTCACCCACACATTCGTCACATTAAGGCTCGATTATGGAAACTCCTTCCTCATCGGCCTTCCCAACTCTTGCCTTCACAAGCTGCAGATCGTCCAGAACTCTGCAGCTCGTGTACTCTCACGCACCAGGCTCCGTGACCCCATCATTCCCACCCTCGACCGACTCCACTGGCCCCGCATCCCTCAGAGGATCGAATTCAGGGCCATCCATGGCCATGCCCCCTCCTACCTCTCTGACCTGCTGACTCCCTACCAACCTGCCCGCTCCCTCCGTTCAGTGGGCTCCCGCCTGCTCCATGTCTCCCGCCCAACCTTCCCTGCCATCAGTGGCCGAGCTTTCAGCATCTCTGCCTCCAAACAATTGGAACTCCATCCCAGTCCCTTTGCCTCACTTCCTTCAAGGCCAGTCTCAAGACCCCTGACAGTCCAACGCCTTGGGATGTCCTTCCAACTTGAAAGGCGCTCTATAAATTTTGTTGTTGTTGTATCAAACGCAAGTATTATTCATCCATTTGAAGTTTTTCATTCCTGTTCAAGCTTCAAATTGTATTGGAGAGGGCTGGGGAATGTACAGAGAAGTACTTACAGGCGCGATGTGACATGAAAGGCGCTATACAAATGTAATTTGTTGCCGTTGTTCTTAATGTTAATTCTTATTAAAATGCTCCTGTTTCCTGTCACAGATCCAAAGCTTCGTGGCAAAATATTTCAGCATTAGCATTTGTCGTACGGTGACAAATATTGCAGCATCAATCTCAAAGCTCAGAGAGAGGAAGGGAAATAAAAACAAAGCCCCCTCTTGGTCAACTTCCACATGCGAATGACACCCAACTCTATCTCTCTGTCTCCACCCTTGACTCCAGGACTATTGCTGCTCTGACTGAATGTCTGTCGGACAAGATAGCCTAGGATTACTACAACAACAACAAAATTACATTTGTATAGGGCCTTTCATGTCGGGAGGACGTCCCAAGGTGCTGGACAGACAGAATTATGGACCCGAGCTGCACAGTATCCGACTTGCACAGCAGTCCTGATTAAATATAATTCTGGATGAGAGCTAATTTTCTTCAGTTGAACATCAACAAGACCGAGGCTCCCGTCAGCGCCTCCTCACCATCCATGGTTGCAAACTCCACTTTGCTAAGCCAGTCCGGGAACCTTGGTGCCTTGTTTGACCCTCAACTATCCTTTCTACCCCGCATCTGCGCCTTGATCCACTCTGCCTTCCCCCATCTCCGTACCGTCGCCCAGCTCACCAATGCCTCATACACGCCTTCATTACATCGAGGTTCGACTATGCAAACTCACTGCTTGTCGGCCTCCCCAACTCCTCCCTGCATTCAAAACTCTGCAGCCCGTGTCCTCTCCCGCATCAGGCTCCATGACCTTATCACTCCCATCTTTGCCCAACTCCACTGGCTTCCCATCACACAGAGGATTCAGTTCAAGATCCTGGTCCTCACCTTCAAAGCCTTCCATGGTCTTGCTCCCCCCACCTCTACGACCTCCAAAGCTTTACCATCCTGCTCGCTCCCTCCATTCAGCGACCTCCAGCCTGCTTCACATCCCCCGCCTCGCTCACCCCACTGCCCCCATCCTCTGGAACTCAATCCCGCAATCCCTCCGCCTCGCCCCCTCTCGCGCCTCCTTCAAGACCCACCTCTTCGACCGTGCTTTCGATCTCCCTACTTCCCGCCCTGCCGTAACTCTGTCTGTCCAGTACCTTGGGACGTCCTCTGGACATGAAAGGCGCTTTACACATGTAATTTTGATGTTGTTGCTCTAGTAATCCTAGGCTAGCTTGGCAGATAAGGAACACAACGGTTTAAGATATACAACAATGGGATTAAATATAACTAACACAGAACTATAACAAACAAAGCAGCACAATATTACATTAGTATAAAGTAATTTAAACCAACCTGACTTGCACCGTGGTCCAGTACAGGTCAGTACGTACCAGATGACAACCATTAGATAGCAACCACGAGGCACACCTGCCCGCCAAATAATTTGGGTACACCAGTGTCCATGTGACCTTCTACACTGTTTGCTAACTGCCCATCAATCGAACAACCTCGAGCCCAGATCAAGTTGCAAGTTGGGGACTTTGTATATGTTGTTTACTACTTCTTTTGCAAACAGTTTTACAACTAAATCTTTTGCTTAACCATAATCTAATTAAAGGGACAGGACTCCCCACTTCTCTTACATAATATTATATATGTTAACATATTACTGAGGGGTACAAAAAAAACAAGGTAACCATGACAGTAACCAGGATTAAAAGTAAAAAGGTATAGATATGCAAGCAAATTACACGGTCTCTACACTTTATAGTAAATCCTGTGAAGGGCTTTGAGATGGTTTGGATGAGGATTTATTATTGTAAAACAATATTTCAACTGATGCCTCGCTTGGCACAGAGTCAGTGAGCTCAAGAATAATTCGGAAACAAACACTTGACAGATTACAGCAAAATCAAGTAAATACAGATGCAGAATTCCTGGAACAGTGCTTAAATTTCGCTTCTCCAAACTTCAATCGATTTCCCGAAATATCTGTAGATCCGAAATATATTCGAAAGAGTACAAAGATGCTCCAGGGCATTGCGATGCCTTGATAAGAGATTCTCAGGAGCTAATTTTTTTTTAAGCTGTAAACGGACCACAACATTACTCAGTAATTTATTGCTGGCTTTGAACACAGTGAACTGGGCATCAATACAAAACATGCCCCAGTTAAATAAATCATGACAAGTGTAGGATTTTCACAAAGTGGCAGCATCTGTTGTCCTCGAGATTGCCATCTTAATTATTGATACCCGCGGTCACGGCTGAACAAATACTGAACGGAGGCTCGCATTATCTTTGAAACTCTATTTTGTTTTGTAACATTGATTTATTTTATTAACAAACTGCCACACAAAACCACAAGGCTTGCAATGTCTAAAATGCCTTCAAGATCATGTGTATGTCATTGCGTATCTGTACAGGGCCTAAGACAGACAGGAATACACTGCGTTGATTTCTTCACATCTTGCACTGTTCTCTCGAACATCAATTTTTTATAGTAAATGGAAATGTCACCTCGATTCTTCCATCCTTCTCCCCCCACCCCCCCTTCCAGTTGCCAAGATATACAGACAAAGTAAAACTGCACATAGTGTTCATATTAAATATGGGACCAAATGTCACAGAAGGTGCTTCAGAATTCACAATAGCAGCACAGATCCTTCAGAGACCTGAGGGAGGGCAGAGGAGAGAGATGAGAGAAGAAAAGGACGAGGGTTAAATGTAAATCAATAGTTCAAACCGTTTTCCTGCCATGAAATAGTTAACGATGAAGCAGAATTTATTGTATGGCTAGGGGTGAGGGGGTGAGAGGACACGATTCACGCAGAGAAGAATATGCACATCACAAACACACACTATACAATAGAGATTAGTTTGTAAGTACATTACACTGTGATAGAAACAAGCTGATTACACCTCCTACTTTCGCTCAGTTAACGGGTTTTAGCTGATGTGTTTTATTGAGAAAGATAAAATTCTAGACTGACACACAACAGCACGTTGCTCAATTGTGTTGAAATGAATGCAGCAGTTTACATTTATAATCGCAAGTGATCAACGGGAGGCAACAAATGCAGATTCACTGTCCTGATAAAAGTTAGAAGTAGCACGTTTTATTTTCATTTCAGAAACAGCTGATATAACAACAGCAACAGCTTGCACTTATATCGCGCCCTCCAGATAGGGTAGCGTCTCAGAGTGCTTAAAAGTGGGGGAGTGAGCATATAAAGGGGGAAGAGGGAGCAATAGGGTAGGAAGAGGATAAGACTGGGCCTTCTTCAACCAAATCTTTTTTACGATCTTTCATCAATACAAAAGTTGCTGTTACTTCTACTGAACAGGATCAGGCTCAAAACCCGGCCTATTTTTTCTCTTTTACATGACCTGCTGTGAAGCACCAGAATTTTCAGTCAGAATCTACAATTTCTATTTGAAAATTTCCAGTACTTTCTGCATATTTTATATGTATTGAGAGAGAGAGAGAGAGAGAGAAGAGACAATCGCACACACCGAGACGAGACCACACGAGACAGAGAAAGAGAAGAAATTGGCTCAACAAATGGCATTTTCGGGTTTCTTGTTTTATGTTCCGTTACTTAGAATGACAGCATTATTATTATTACTGTAGCACTTACCGTTTTCTGTAAATATATGTTCACCTGGGCAATTACCTGGTATTTTTTCCTCCTTGGGACACGTATGTCTCTCGCAGTTATCATCCTCCGCACTCTTCCTGTTCACATGTGAAATCTACAACAGGACAAGGTTCGACCAGATAGCTGTACGAAAAGGTCACCATCACCTGCAGACCAAGACAATGGTAACACACGCTTTTGTGAGTCTAATTGCATTGCCGCAGGCCCCAGCATTCAACCTGGCCTCAATCTGCAAGACAGGCTAGGCTGACTTAAATTTAAGAATGAAGAAAAATTCTTCGGTCTTAATACGGTCATCGCTTTTCCATAGTCCTGCAGGAGAATCTGCGTCCAAATTAAGACTTGTAAAATTAAGAGGCTTATAAAATTCTAGAAGTTAAGACAA
This sequence comes from Callorhinchus milii, assembly GCF_018977255.1. Lineage (NCBI taxonomy): Eukaryota > Metazoa > Chordata > Chondrichthyes > Chimaeriformes > Callorhinchidae > Callorhinchus > Callorhinchus milii. Next base: position 3,647,826 of record NW_024704752.1, on the reverse strand, counting down.
CAACAACTTGCATTTATATAGCGCCCCTCACACAGGGTAGCATCCCAGAGAAGTTAAGACAAAGGGTCTTCATAGGTTAAAACTTCGTAGAATACTGAGCCGTACACAAAAAAAATAAGTGAAAGGACGCATAACTCTTAGATGTGCCTTTGATTAGAAACAGCACAAATACTGGAACAATAAAACAACAAAGCATCCAACATTTAGGATAAGTAACTTCATATGAAAACTCAAGCTTCTTTTAAAAGGTCAGTGTCGTTTTATCAGGCGATGGAATACTAGTCTGATCGATGGACTTTCAATTACCTAATATAATCTCCTTTGTTTTCCCACAAAATATACAGTCAATTCACTTTACAGTATACTCTGTGAAGCGTTTTGAGACATCTCCAAGACGTTATAAGGCGCCGTATCAAATGCAAGGATTATTATTATTAAAACCTACAAGAGCAGAGCCAATTGCAATTCATTATTGTGGGAAAACTCCTGAATAGGGAAACTCCAGATTAGGCCACGAAACAGAGATAAATTTGTAACATTGCTTTAACTTTACTTACAGTCAGAAGCACCAGAAGACCCATCATCACTCCCAGCATCACATAGAGATTGTCAGTGAGTCCTCCTGCCCACATTGGGCCCAGTATTGTAGCGATCCCACCCACTGAACGCCGTAGTCCTTGACTAAACCCTATAGACAAAACAAAGCTCTTCAGTACCAGGAATCCACAGCAAAAATACCAGAGAGGATACACAGTTTGGGGATTAAATCTATAAAAACTCAATGATTATATCCCCCACCACCCCACATAAAATCCTTCAAAATTAGTGTTCAATCTAATAAAAGCCAGAAACAAACAGGCTTCAAAATGAGGCAGACATCCAGTCCTCACCAATTTGGCGCAATAGTGAAAATGACTTAAAACAAGTTTACCACAAGTGTTAAAAAAACACACACACATCACTTGCCTTGTGTTTTCTCTGCTGTAACCTTTGAGAATAAAGAGACTTGCGAAACGGCAACAAATGGCAGGCCGAGAATTTGGAGGAACACACCGACTACAAACTCGGACAGTAAGGTGGCAAAGCTCCCTTCAAAGGGAATATAAGACAAGAGGATGACACTGGTAAAGGCTCGGCAAAGGTTCGAAGGTCAACTCAAGGCTAACTGGTCAGAAGATTAACTCAGAGGACATTCGTGTATGTTAGTTACTCTTATGCGCCACAGCAAATGCATTTATTGAAGTATGATTTCATTTCAGCCACAAAATATACAGTCGATTCACTTTATAATGTATTCTGTGAAGCGCTTTGAGACGTCTCAATTGCACGAAAAGGCCCTATGTCAAGCACAAGGATTATTATTATTATTAAATCGTGAACTGGAAATGGTACCTCTGGGGTTCGCCAGGAAGATTAAGCACCAGACACAAGAAACATTGCATATGATCAGCCCCACGGCTAGGATGACGCGATCAGCAAACTTTGCACTCAGCCACCTCACAAAAAAGAATCCAGCTATCACCTGATGAGAAAAAGTACTTTAACAGAGCAACTTGAGTCACCTGACTATAATTTGGAAATCAAATCAGCCCTTTCTTTAATATTTAAAATCATATTGAAATCCTCCACCCAAAGGGCTGAATTTTCTCATGGGACTCGTTTGTCAATTCAATCAATTCACTTTACAGTATCTGCCGTGATGAAAAGATCTTATATCAAATGCAAGGATTATTATTATTTTACAAATTATCTATCGCACACATTGGCAATAGATGATCATTAGTTTGAAGATGATTCTCCAAAAGTCAGTATGGTTTTGAACCCTAGTCAGTTACTTACCTCAACCCCACATAAACAATACATCAGACTGTTCTCCAGCTCTCCAAAGTTGAAATATTTCTGGGTAATCGGAGTCACCATTGTCTGGAAATTACAGAATACGGCTTATTTGCAACTTGCATTTACATAGCAGCCTTCATGCAGAGTGGCATCCCAGAGCGCTTTACAGTGGCAGAGCACGATGCTGATCTGGGGGAGGGGGAGGTGACCGCGGAACGGTCAAATAGGAAGATCTTCAGGCTCGACCTGAAGATGAGGAAGGAGGGGGCAAGGCAGAGGGATAGAGGAAGAGTTCCAATGCAGTAAACAACCGTGAGGAATTTGGTACAGGGCACAAGTTTAGGGCACGATTTCTTGCTCAAAACACCATGCCCTGTGAATCCCTTTGCTCTACACCACACTAAAGCAATGTCTCAATACTGTTTTGCATGTAGAGGTTACAGGGAGGAAATTGCATTGAGGTACCTTGTAGTTGTATTGTATGAGGAAGTTTGTTAAGCTTTAGCACTCCCATTCTAAGCAAATATGATTAATCTCCCCACAAGCTTCAATTTGTTTTCCCTTGTAAAAGGTGATGTTCCTATGCAACATGGTCCAAAGTCAATCCAATGACTGTGTGTACTGTTTGTGCAGGATGCCTTTGATCTGATCTCCTACTTTTACTCACCCAGTCCATGCATCTGTTGACAGTAGCCAAACCCTGAGATTAATTCTCAACCAAGGTGTGTTTGTTGCCCCAGGTCACAGCAATACAAATGCTTTCTCTGAACTGCTGCTTCAAAGGTGACATGTGGGTGGAAGTGGATCTAGGAGAATGCCTTTAATTTGCTAAGCCTGAAGGTTTTGTAACAGAGGGTTGAAAACAATAGAAGATATGTTCACCCACCAGTGTGATTTGCACGAAGCTTTTTCTTTTAGGGATATGGAGCATTATGTACCCAAGCCTTCGCTCTTGCCAACCTGCGCCAAATACTCTCCAGAATTAGGTAATTGCCCTCTCGGGAGAGAGTGAACATTGCATTCTGTACACAAGGAAATTTCCATGCATCGGCGGCAAACATACAAGAAGAACTGGTAGTCTTTTGGGATACATTGAAGCATGGTGATGGGGTTTCTTCACGTGTCAAGATACCTGGCTGGCCAAAAAGAAATACTGAAATATTCTGCACACTCTTTAAAATTCAAAGACAACGAATGGTTTTAAGATTAAGACAGAGAGAAATATCAGAACTCGAGTTCAGTACTGAAGTGAATACTTCAGGGATCACAGCCTGGCTGTTCCATACCTCTAGAGCTGTCTGATTGAAGAGCGTAATGAACTGGGCTGTAAGAACCACCACCACTTCCTCACGGAGATACTCTGCAATGTAAAACAGTTACATGTCCGACTGAGTAAAGGCTGCGTTTAACTCTGAGCTTCGAGAATAATGAACTTTGGCAAAGACATTGGTGTACTTCAAATAGGCGTAATAGAAGAATGAAGAATAAGCACAATTCACTTCAACGTTTGCTCTTCCGGTCAGTTTGTTTTCCCAAAATGTGTCAAGATTATTACACAGGCTGGGAACTCCCCTCTCCCTCCCCATCCAACCCATCCTCTCCAGGCTCCACTGGCTCCCTGTATGAACTTCAACATCATACCTCCACAATCAACACCAGCACCTCGCTTCTACCCATACATACCCTTGCTCTTTCACTGATCTACTGCTCCCTCATCAATCCCTCCTTCCTCCACATCTGCACCAGAAAGTGATATCTCTGGCAACCTGACAACCGAGAAGTCGGTTATTTTTTAGCTATCGGATCCGTATCAATGGCCAAAGTCTACCCCACGTCCACTGGGTACCTTTTTTAAAAAAAAACCATTGTCTGGCTCAATAACCTGTCATTTTTAGCCAGAACAAAAATAGGAATATTGGCTGCACTGCTTGCAAACCCTTTTGTGTTCACCAGGTGGCACATTACTAAACGAGCAAGCAAAATCTCCCCAAGGAACAGCGCTAAAACAGTGTGAAATTGAGAGATGTGCCATTATTCAAGCCGTAGCGAGCAGTATAAAACAGTGTGTAGAAAGAAACAACACATTCTAGTTATGCTCAAACCGACGGCAAACCTAACCTACACAATACAGAGGCACTACACATCAGTCTACGCTAACACTCCATTGCAGTCTGGGGGATTGCTATTTTGTTGAAGGTACCAACTCAGTCATTTGGTTTCAGCCACCTTCTCCCTTCAATTTAATTCTTCCCCTACCCCCCCCAGTTTGGGCTCCCTGAAGCGCTTTGAGACGGCTTGCTGGCATGAAAGAAGCTGCATACACGTAAACTGCCATCATCAATTAGCGTACGGTGTCTAGAGTGCATGTGTGTGTGTGGGGGGGGTATGGATATTCCTGAAAATGGGATCAAACTCTGCCGTGGGTTATGTGGATGGTTTTGAAAGGAACACTGAGTTTGAAGAGGAGAAAGGCATCAAGTGATGTGTTGGAGCTCATGGACTAAAATGGAGATTAATGTGTGTGCGTGTGTTTGTGGTATGTGTGTTGGAATAGATTCGAATGACAGCCGTAAATTTGACCTACTTACCTTTAGTGGCACTGAAATTGTGCAAGGGACTCTCGTTCCGTTTGTCTTCATCCTCTACATGCCCGTTGGGGATGTACCGATACTCGTCTTCGACCGTCCCACCAGTCGTGGCAGCCAGTAACTGATCACTGTCGTTAATGCTACCGTACCCCAAGTTCTCCGGAGCCTCAAAGCCCTCATCAGACTGGACCAGGGCCTTTACTTCCTCCTCCAATGGGCCCGAAACCGCTGTTGTTGTTTGATGATCGTATTTGTGAACCACGGGAAGGTCATAATACATAAAGACTATAATTATTTGAAGAACGATCCACATAAAACACATGAACAGCTGCAAGAGACAAAAGTCACATGAACAGACAGATTGGGTTGCTCACCGGCAGTAAACTCGATAAATGGCATACAAATAAGCGTCTTTCTCTACATACTTTGTCGAGGGAGCAGTGATTTTCAGAGGAAACTAGTACTCGGCATCTTAAAGCCTTTGTAAAATCATCGTTTACAGTCCATGAGGCGCAAATTGCAAATCATATTACACCCTTAAAGGGAAATAACAATATCTTAACTCAACAAAGTGATAAAGGTGCTAGGATTATTGCATGCAAGGATTATTATTATTATTATTTTTATTATAGGGACAGTGCCAGACAGACACACATTCTATTGAGTCCTAGGGACTTAAACATATCATTTGTCAGTTTTGATAATTTTCCAAGGCTCTCAGATACCGTAGCCACATCAGTGACACGAGTTAACAGGGAGGCTACATCCATCCTTGGCAGCTCGGTTCATTTCAACAGCTACCAACAGCGCTGTTGAAACAAATGGAGCCAATCTGCAGAAATCCTTAACTGATGCAGCACCGGATAAACAGAGTCACAGTGGAGGCCATGAAACCCAATGAGTGCTGGAAACTCCTTCGCTGAAGTGATCTATTCTGATGTCAATTCCTGCTCTTTTCCTTCACTCTTTTAAATTATCTTCATTCAACTCCCAATTAAGTATATTTCAGCCAGGGCGAGCAGAGCTAAATTGTTCACTGCTTGATCCAAGTGACCCAGATAAACCATAGAAACGACGAGATTCTTGCCAATGCAGTAGAACGTTTCTTTAATAAAGTCCCTCTGCTCAGCGACTAAACTGATGCCCCTCCAATTGGGTTTCCATGTTGCCCACAGCACGGAATCTGCTCTGATCAAGGTCACAAATGACATTCTGACCATGTGTGACCAAGGCTCCCTCTGCCTCCTCTTCCTTCGCAACCTCTCCGCCGCCTTTGATACTGTGGACCACTCAATCCTCCTCTACCGCCTTTCCTCCCACCTCAGCCTTCAAGGGTCTGCCCTTGACTGGTTCAGGTCCTACCTTTCATAACCTCTGCAAACGGCTTCTCTTCCAGCTCCCGCAACATCTTGTGCTGCGTTCCTCAGGGTTCTGTCCTCGGTCCCCTCCTCTTCAACCTCTACATGCTCCCCCTTGGTGACATCATCCACAGACATGGGGTAAATTTCCACACGTATGCGAATGACACCCAACTCTATCTCTCTGCCTCCACCCTCAACTCCAGGACTACTGGCGTCCTGAGCGACTGCCTGTCCGACATCAAGTTCTGGTTGAGGGATAACTTTCTCCAACTGAATGTCAGCAAGACCGGGGCCCTCCCGATTGGCTCACGCCAGCGCCTCCGCTCCTCGGGAGCTGGCAGTATCAGCCTCCATTGCTGCACACTCAACCTCACTAAGTCAGTCAGGAACCTGGGTGTCTTGTTTGATCCTGAACTGTCCTTTTTCCCCCACATCCGCGCCATGACTGGCACTGCTTACCACCACCTCTGCAACATTACCAGACTCTGTCACTGCCTCACCCCTCAGGCTGCCCAAACCCTCACCCACGCATTCGTCACATCAAGGCTCGATTATGGAAACTCCCTCATTGGCCTTCCCAACTCTTCCCTTCACAAGCTGCAGATCATCCAAAACTCTGCAGCTCGTGTACTCTCGCGCACCAGGCTCCGTGACCCCATCACTCCCATCCTCGCCCGACCCCACTGGCTCCCCATCCCCCAGAGGATCGAGTTCAAGATTCTCGTCCTCACTTTCAAGGCCATTGATGGCCTTCCCCCTCCAACCTCTCTGACCTGCTGACTCCCTACCAACCTACCCGCTCCCTCCATTCAGCAGCTCCCTCCATGTCTCCCGCCCGACCTGCTCTACCATCGATGGCCGGGCTTTCAGTCTCTCTGCCTCCACACTCTGGAAACATCCCACAGACCCTTTGCCTCGCTTCCTCTCTTGCCTCCTTGAAGGGCGGTCTCAAGACCCTCCTCTTTGATTGTGCCTTCAGTCGCCCTCCCACCTCCCTGCTTTCCCTCAACCATACCCCACCCCTCCCCCATGCTCGGATCCTGACCCCTGACTGTCCAGCGCGTTGGGATGTCCTCCCGACGTGAAATGTAATTTTGTTGTTGTTGTGTTGTACGTTCCTCGTGACTGATAATTGGTGTTTTTCTCAAACACAACCTTATAGTAAGGGATAGAACTGGACACAGATTTGGGGAACTTCAAAATGGACAACCTTCTGTAAAATGTAAATGTAATTTAAAATACTGGAGAAATGGACGGAAAAGATCTGCAGCGATCTAATAAACTAGCTGAATGTCCTCCTCCTGTTTCCCTATCGACTACTTATCCTACCTGCCCAAAGGCTGCTGATTATCAAATTCTGGGTTGGATAAAACAAAATAGCCAGAGCAATTCTTACCCCAGGTGATGTGTACTTATTCACTTCAAATGGCCCCAGCTTGAATTTACAGAGTCTCAGGAATAGATTAAATCCTGGCCCTGAAAATTTAGATACAAAACCAAATCCTGTTTACGGACACATTGTGGAACAACAAAGTTTTGAACTCTTAACAGCGCTGAACGCAGCAGTTTCACGTTTTCGACCAACCGACCAAGACACGTCTTAAATAAATTGCGCGTTCTCCTACGTGTTGAATGCATTTATTTACCGATCAGCAGTCCAGCCTGTCGGGCAGCCATCACAACAGCAAACACAGTGGCTCGTTCCTCGGACGTAGTGGAACGCGTAAGGTAGCCGAATATCGATGCCCCCGCGCCCGTGCCAATCCCTGCAGAATAACATTGAAAGACATTGCTCTTTCGGGTAGAGGGTGAAGGGATTTCTGGGCAAGCGCTGTTCACTAGTCGGCTCCAGTGAGATCATTGGAACATAACTGTATACATATACACAATGACATGTGTAAAGCTCGATTCATGTCGAGAGGACGTCCCAAGGCGCTAAACAGTCAGGGATTTGGACCCGGGGGGAGTGGGGGGTAAGGGAGGGTGGAGGGCAGGGAGAGTGGACAACAGGGAGGGTGATGGGGTGCCAAAGGCGCGTTTGAAGAGGAGGGTCTTGAGACATGTCTTGAAGGAGGTCAGGGAGGGAGCGAGGCAAAGGGAATGTGGGATGGAGTTCCAAAGGGTGGGGGGGGGGGAGAAGTAAAGCTCTTTTATCAAGGATCCGTACCTGCTACGAGCCGACTTGCCAGCAGTAACCATTTTGAATAGCCCATGAAGTACATGAAATTGCCTGAAAACAAGGTTTCAACAGTTAAACCAGCAAATTGAACGCAAATTTTACCAAACTCCATCTTTGTCTCCGGGTCTTTTATTTTTGATTCTTACATTTTCCGCTGTCCAAACACACTGCGCATTGATATAGACAAAATCAGACAAAGCTTAACCCACCCATCTTACCCATTCGTCTCCCAAGCAACACTCACGACTGTTTCCATTGGAAACTCTTGTCAACTTTGGAATCTGTTCATTTTCTTTTTGACCGACAGGAACAATGGCCTCGATCTATCGTGGGCAAGATTAGGTCCGGACAATCTCTTATTGGGAGGTTTCAAAAGTTGCTGAATTTTACAGCTCAGAAAAAGAGGCTATTCGGCTCATCGTGCCTGTGCCAGCTCTCTGAAACAGCTGTGTGTTTCCTGCCCACTGCCTCTCCTTTACCTATCTCCCTTTTAGATTCGTTTTTTCTTTTTCAAATAGTTGTCAGATTCCCTTTTGAAATCTATTGTGGATTCTGCTTCAATCATCACTAATTGGTAGGGCAAAGAATTCTCCTAACCTCTCTCGATTAGATCAGTTTTGGTAACGCTTGAACTGTACACCCTCAAGTTACTGACTGAAGTGCTCTGGGACGCTACCCTGCTTGAGGGGCATCATTTAAATGCAAGTTGCTGGTGTTGACTCACTGACCAGTGAGAAATCGTGGGCAAACATAGCCTGGATCCCTCCCTGTCAAGCTAGTTCCAATCTATCTGAAAGCACGGCTCTTCAACTCCAGTTAGTATACTTCAGTTAAGACAAGGACATTGTACGCACAGAAAACAACTGGAGAACAAGTCACATCATGTTAGTGCAGAGAGACATGTCATGTCACAGAATGCTAATACAAAGGTTAGATTCCCCCACTCTGCTGATCTTTGCGATATTGCTATGTCAGCCAGGGCATGAAGGAGGCAGTGTTAATCCCGCTTATACAATCAAGCAATAATTTTTACTTGTCCCGCTATGTACGTCTGCGTAGGTGGTACATTTGCTTGAGGTACAAGAGAGGAGGAATGCAAGGAGCTTTGTGTTTAAAAAAGACACAGAAAATACAGAAAAAAAAGGCATTTACCTCATTAACGTGCTGCTTCATGCACAATTTGCATTATGATTGATTTTTTTGCAATTATTAATCGCCTGAGGAAGTAAATGACCAAAAGTATCATGCTCAACAGAGTTAAAACCATTGAGTTTCTCACCCACCTTTGAAGGTTATCGAATACAGTCCCACATTTCTCACCACTTACCACATTCCACAAATGAAATTTCCATTTCAAAAGAGCTGGAACTACTTTGTTTTGTAATGCTTCATCATTAGGTTTATATTTAATAACCTTGTATAGTCTACCATCGCACCAAACAGATTTTCCACCCAGCTCCTTTCTAAGGTTTACTAACATAGCATTAACGGCTTGGCTAGGCATCCATTTTCACAAGCAGACTATGGTTAACAGCCACAGAGACAAGACATTTAGCCCATCAAGTCTCCGCTGAGGATTTTCTCCTTCTTCAACCATTTATCCATTTCCCCCCCTTTAAAACAATTGATGGAGTCTGTTTGAAGAGTTTGTGATATCTAGATAGCCATTCTGAGGGGGATGAGGAGAGAAATATTAAGGTCTTCTCTTGTTTGAGCCTGGCCAGGGTTTTGCGCTAGTGTCCCCTGGTTCAGCAAACACAGTTTCCAGTTCAGTCCAGTCCTCTCCTGCTTAGGTTCACTGTATTCTTTCCCTTCCGCTATTTAACCATTTCCGCTAGTTAACTGCTGTGCACATTTGGCTGCCGTGTTTCACTCACAAAATACAGACAATTCATTTTACAGTATAGTCTGTGAAGTGCTTTGAGATGTCTCAATGATGTGATAAGGCACCATATCAAATGCAAGAATTATTATTATTATTTTATAGCCCTGTATCACATTCTCACTCACATCTTGGGCGAAGAAGGATTATTATTCTGCTATTAAGAACAGAATCCCTTCCTTCCTCCAAAGGATTGCGGTTGATGGGTTGACTAAGGAACATACAATAGAAATATATGCGTACTGGTTATCTTTTCTCCTCTCTCCATCCATTTCCCTTCCCAGGTCAGCCATGCAGCCAATGCCCCCAGAACCCTCTTATCAGCATTGACCGGGCACACAGATTACAAAACCGCTGGAGACAAATAAAACTGGATAGGATTAACTCACCCGCAATCTCAAACAAATTGGCAAACAATATGATTGACTTGGTCTTCCGGGTTCGGTCTGACAGGTGTCCAAAGATGGGGCCCGCGAGCAGCCCAGTGAAGCTGAATGCAGACAGTCCCAAGCCCAAAAAATAAGGTTCGGCATTGAGTGTCTGAAGGTAAGCCCAGATTGTCGGAAGGATAACAGCTGCACACAAACAGGGGTAAACCAGATAAGTTCTCTGAATCAACAACAACAGCAATGTGCATTGAGTGTGCCCTTCATGCGGGGCAGGGTCCCGGAGTGTTTTTCCGGGATTAATTTCTATTTCTAATGAGTTTGTAATTTCCGCTGGCTAGGTAAGAAATACTGTAGATAAACGGGGTTATTCTGACAAAATATCCCCAAAATGCTGCTTTACATTTTGCCCTTTGTCCCACTTAATTTTCTACAACATAATTACATTACGTAGGGTTGCAGGGTTGAGGCTGTTTACTGGCTTTCAACATACAGACACACAGAAAGGTTTTGGACTTCGGTTTGTTGTGAAATGTACATATACAGCTGTACTCTTTTTAAGAATTCAAGTTAGAATCTAAGACAAATCTGAACAGAATTGGCAAATGTCAAATGTTCAGGTCAAATTCCCAAAGGTCTGTTGAACTAATCCTTTAATGCTCCTCAGATATCACTGTTCCTTGAAATTTCACACTTTATACACAGAAATCTAAGTGAAAGTTAAGCAGGCTGGTTGGAACAGATTTTTGGAGGAATGTTGTATTTTTCAATTAGCACCACAATACAATTAAATCAATTATTATTACAATATAATGCTACTTTTGTATAGCTCCTTTCACACTAGGATGACCTCCCAAGGCCCTGGACAGGTAGGGATTTGGACCCAAGGAAGGGTTTGCGATCAGGGAGGGTGGAGGTCAGGGAGGATGGTTGAAGGCACGGTCGAAGAGGATGGTCTTGAAATGTGCCTTGAAGGAGGCAAGGGAGGAAGCGAGGCGAAGGGAATGTGGGACGGAGTCCCAAAGCGTGGAGGCAGTTATTAATCAATCATGATCATCTCATCAACGTTAAGGAAAGTAACAACCTCAAAACTGCTCTTTACAATTGGCAAGCCTACATGTGCAGAAATTAAGAGTTGCCAAAGTGTGGTGCGTGGTAGTTCACATCTGGATTCAGAAAACAGCACGCTACAATGGTATGCCAACCAAAGCACATGTGGACTTTGACAATAACTGGACCGCACGCACTTTCATTGCCTTGTTTACCCTACTGGAAGAAGCCTATCTCTGCTGGAACATGTATTGTAGCACTGGGAACCTTTACGCTCTCTGGAAAACGATCCCCGCTTCTAAGTGAAACTTTAAAGCAAGCATTCCGAAACAAGAAAGAGGTCAAAGGCACCTCCCAGAAACTCGGTCCAAATTTCAAACTCGTGAACATTTTAACAGTGATCAGAAAGAGTCAAGAGAACGAGCGGTTTCATTGACCACTGTGGATGGCAGCTCACTTACATGGGGGCGAATGTACAGTAAATACACTGAATGAGGGGATGAAACTTTCGCACACTGCGCAGTCATTTGCTTATTCCATTTTTTTTTGTTGAACATTGCAGAATTGCCTTTTTCAGGGACGACTGGGGGATTGTAACTACTTTCGGCCAGATTCGAAGAGGAAAGGTTAATGGAAACAGCAAAAGGATAGCTTGGTTCGGGTGACCACACCATAAAATATTAACACAATGGAACGCAACTGATGAAAGACTTTGCACCTTCCCAGCCAAAGCAATCACTCTCTTCCTTCCCACCCCTCTACCCCCCGCCCGCCATCTTCTAATTCCTTGTCCTAACCTTTCAGTCCCTCCACGTTCTTGCCGCACCTGTACGACTTGCTTACCGACTCACTGCTTCCCTCTGCCCTCAACATGTCCTCAAACCCCACCTTCAGCGGTCAAGCTTTTAACCTATCAGCCCCCAAATCGCTTCTTCCCTCACTCTTTAAAGGACCCTCACTCTGTGAAACCTCCATCCTGGAGATCCTTCACCTCCTCCTTTCCCCTCACCTCCTCAAGACCTTCCTCTTTGACCATCTTCCAACCCACTCCAGCCCCCAGCGCAGGTGCAATCCCTGAACCATCCAGCATGTTGGGATGTTCTCCCGACGTGAACGGCTCCGTATAAACTTAAATCTGTGCTGTACTGGGCATTAACTATTCTCTTACTGATAAATACTGGGATTGCGAGGGGATTTTTACCGCAGCAAGAGGCTGACGGGAGCTTCAGGATGTGATACAATGTGTACAATTCACTTACGCTGGATATAATAATGACAAATAATAATAATAATCCTTGTATTTGTTATAGCGCCTCATCATGCCATTGAGGCGTCTCAAAAGCGCTTCACAGAATATACTGTAAAGTGAATTCTCTGTGCATTTTGTGAGCGAAACGCAGCCATTTGCGCACAGCCGTGTCCCACAAACAGTGGTGGATCCGCAAGCGTTTTCTTTTAGGAGGGATTATTACCCCCGGAAAGCGATCCGACGATTGACTAACAACCGGGCTCTTACTTAGTGCTGGGAAAAAAAGAGGCGGGTGGAGTTTGGAAATCCGTCTAAATTTTCAGCCGGTCTGGGAACCGAAGCCGGGGTTCGCTCGCTTGCGAGGCGAGCGCCCTGATCAACACCCTGCAGGGCTGCCCCGCACGGCTCCATGAGGACGAGCACGTGTTTTGACTCGGAGATGAACTATAAAGAGCGCTGCAAGATTCCAGACTGACAGATGCCGGGATTGCGAGCGGATTATTTATTGTGTGACCCGGTCAGGGGGCTGGGAGGAGCCTCGGCGCTGGCGCCCGGGAACATTTAGACGTATTTCCTTACTCTGTTCACCCGGCACATCAAGCCTGGCCCCCGCCCCCTCACCACAAGCGCTTGGAGGCGTCGCAACGACATGATAAGGCGCTGTATTAAAGGCACGGATTATTATTATTACTATCCCTCTCACTCTCTCTCTTTCCTAATTCCTCCATCCTCTCTCCCTCCACATTCTAACCCCCCCCCCCACCCCACCTCTCTCTCTCTCTCCTCACACATTCCCTCTTTCTCTCCACACACACATTCCCTCTTTCTCTCCACACACACATTCCCTCTTTCTCTCCACACACACATTCCCTCTTTCTCTCCACACACATTCCCTCTCTCCACACACACATTCCCTCTCTCTCTCCACACACACATTCCCTCTCTCTCTCTCCACACACACATTCCCTCTTTCTCTCCACACACATTCCCTCTTTCTCTCCACACACATTCCCTCTCTCCTCACACACATTCCCTCTTTCTCTCCTCACACACATTCCCTCTTTCTCTCCTCACACACATTCCCTCTCTCCTCACACACATTCCCTCTTTCTCTCCTCACACACATTCCCCCTCTCCTCCCCCCCCCCCCCCCCCCCCGGGCCGCTCACCATACTCGATGCCGCTGAAGAGGAAGAGGAGGCCGATGCTGATGTTTGTCAGGCGGCGCCGGGTCCGCAGCTCCATAGCGACCGCAACCACCTCTGGGCCGCCCCCACAGCGCCCGCGGTTACGTCACTCACATGGGCGGGGCTTCACACCCAGAGGCGGGGCCAGTGGGGGGCGGGGCTGTGTGGGAGTGACGCTACAGTGAGGCGGGGCTGGGATGGGGAGGAGCTACAGTGAGGCGGGGCTGGGGAGGGGCTACAGTGAGGCGGGGCTGGGATGGGGAGGGGCTACAGTGAGGCGGGGCTGGGATGGGGAGGAGCTACAGTGAGGCGGGGCTGGGATGGGGAGGAGCTACAGTGAGGCGGGGCTGGGATGGGGAGGAGCTACAGTGAGGCGGGGCTGGGATGGGGAGGAGCTACAGTGAGGCGGGGCTGGGCAGGGGCTACAGTGAGGTGGGGCTGGGATGGGGAGGAGCTACAGTGAGGCAGGGCTGGGATGGGGAGGGGCTACAGTGAGGCAGGGCTGGGATGGGGAGGAGCTACAGTGAGGCGGGGCTGGGATGGGGAGGGGCTACAGTGAGGTGGGGCTGGGATGGGGAGGGGCTACAGTGAGGCAGGGCTGGGATGGGGAGGGCTACAGTGAGGCGGGGATGGGGAGGGGCTACAGTGAGGCGGGGCTGGGATGGGGAGGAGCTACAGTGAGGCGGGGCTGGGATGGGGAGGGCTACAGTGAGGCAGGGCTGGGATGGGGAGGGGCTACAGTGAGGCGGGGCTGGGATGGGGAGGAGCTACAGTGAGGCGGGGCTGGGATGGGGAGGGGCTACAGTGAGGCGGGGCTGGGCTGGGGAGGAGCTACAGTGAGGCGGGGCTGGGATGGGGAGGGGCTACAGTGAGGCGGGGCTGGGCTGGGGAGGAGCTACAGTGAGGCGGGGCTGGGATGGGGAGGAGCTGTTCAGGTCAAACTGAAGCATTTCCCACACATTAGCACATGTTGTCACCGCTTCATCTCTCAATGATTTAATACCAAAGCCAATCCAACTTCTCCCATCAACGACCCTCGGTTATTTTTTTCCGGGGGTGGGTGGGGGGGGGTAGTTGTACATGTAAGCCCTGCTTAAAGAGTATTCACAGAGGTCCATGTATATTCCCCACCCACACATGGGAGATTTCCTTGTGTCCGGAATGGGAAATGCACCCCCTCTCTCTCACTCTCCCTCTCTGGAGGAATGCACGCTGCTCACCTATTGCCAGAAGGTACTGGGCACAGGTTGGCAAGAGCCAAGGCTTCGGGACTCCAGAGCACACGTTGGGGCAACTACTCGATTTTGACCAGGTAAAGGGCACAGGACGTTTCTCAGCGTCTTGAGGAACAGTCAGCTTGTACTGTTATAACAAGGTAAAATACACGCATTGTATCGCATTGTTTTGCTGAGCCGCATTTAACCGTGAAGTTCTTCCGAAATACCAGGCAGGGCTACTTGCAGCTTTTCCATTCTAGCCAATGCACATCTCTAAACATTTGAAAATTTACGGTGTAAATCTTACAAAAAAAAAGGAAACTTTATTTAAAAATAAACCTATACCCAAATCGGATACAGCGTGTTCATCATTGCCGGTCTATGCATAATTGAATTGTATTTTACTGGGCTCCTCAAAGTGTGAGGCACAAGTTGTGTTCAGACATCGGAATACAATAATCCATTTCGTACACCAATACACGTCCTTTTTTTACATTCCAGGCAGGGAGGAAATTTTCACTTTCAGTCGTTGCTTCCCTACGTAAATCTCCTTTAAAACGGGGAGACATGAATATGTAGTTCAACGCTCGTTCCTATAGATCTATCCGGAAAGTGGCACTTCATATTGTTAACAACTCCAACCAAATTTTGGAATTCCAGGACTCCCCTCAATGTTGTCTTTGCGGCTCAGAAAGCAAGTTTCTTCATAAGAAGGTACACCCTGGAATCCACTTCAAAGCCATGCAAATTGTTTGCATCTCCCTGAAGCCTCATTAATAGTCCTCCGTAGGATACATAGGCTGATCTGGAAAGAATGAGAAGGCACAATTAACAACGTCCTGCACTCTTTGTCGCTTGATATAAAATTCTATTTCAGTTGATGAGGCACCTTTCTACCTTTCGAAGTACCACTGTTTTTATTTTCCTGATAAATCTCTGCTTTTAGCAAAGGAAAGCAACACTGAGACAATGTCCCCAGGTTACAGCTACAATGTGCTAATCGCTAACTAGTGTCAAGTGATTTCTCCGAGAAAATGCTTTGCTGTGTGGCCCTCCCACCCATTCCAGTAGTAAAATTGAAACACATGGGCTCAGACACAGATGGTTTTTTGGACAACAACATATATAAAGCCCTTCACCCAGTGCAGCATCCCAGACTGGTGTGATGGGGGTGTGGAGTTTCATGTGGGTGAGTATCCAGCTGGCATGTCCTCTCAGACAAGCAACAACAACAACACAACTTGGATTTATATAGCCCCTCCACGCCGACGGACCAGAGATCACCTGGTGCAACCGGAGCTGTGTGTCAGCATGAGTCAGTGTCTTCAGGAGAGAGTAAAGACACACAATAATACAGCCCGTCATTAATGTTTCATACAACTTAAACTAACAGGTGAGCTCCACTTCCAGGATACGAGTACAAATTGTAATGCTAATTCCATGGGAAAAGATGATGTCACAGTACATGGGCAGCATACCTGAAAATCTATAATTCACCACTGCATCACAAACAGATTGGCTATCGCAGCACAAAATCACTTCCCATTAATATCTATAGATGGACTTTTAATTAATAAAAAGCCTCAGGGTCGGAAGATTGCAGGTTCAAACCTAAAGTCTTTCACAAAATACAGTCAATCCATTTTACAGTGTGTCCTGTGAAGGGCTTCGAGGCATCTCGACAACAGGATAAGGTGCAATATCAAATGCAAGGATTATTACTATTATATCAAAGTCAAGACTTTGACCTCTCAGTCTAGGCCGACATTCCAATATTGTGCTGATGAAGCACTGCATTGTTGGAGATGGCGTCCTTTAGATGAAACGTTAAACCAATATCCCTAATATCTGCTGGTTCAGGTGAAGGTTAGAGAACCCAAGGCATGATTCAAAAATAGAAAGGAGTTTCTCCTTTTTGGGACTTAAAAGCATTGGTCTTTGAAAGAGCCGGCACAGGCATGTTGGGCTGAATAGCCTTCGTCCGTGCTGCAAATTCCTACGGTTATATAGTGTCCTGAACAGCAATCTCCTGCATACTTTATTTTTTCACTTCATTGTGGTTTGTGGGACATTATTCTATGCAAATTGACTTCTGCAACTGCAAAACACATAGCGATTATATTTTATAGTAAATCCTGTGGAGAAATTTCAAGACATCCTCCTGATGGTGCTATATCAAATGTAATAACAACAAAATTACATTTGTATAGTGCCTTTCACGTCGGGAGGACGTCCCAAGGCATTGGACAGACTGAGTTACGGCCCCGAGCTGAGGGTCGGGGTGGGGGAGGGTGGAGGGCAGGGGGGGAAAGCAGGGAGATTGAAAGCATGGTCGAAGAGGAGGGTCTTGTGTTGGGTCTTGAAGGGGCAAGAGACATGGTGAGATGGAGGGACTGCGGGATGAAATTCCAGAGGATAGGTGCAGGGTGGCAGAAGGCCCGCCCACCTATAGTGGGGCGAGCAAGGCGGGGGACGTGAAGCAGGCCGGACCCGCTGAGCGGAGAGCGGATAGGGTGGTAGGAGGTTAGGAGGTCAGAGAGATGGGGGGGCAAGACCGTGGAGGGCTTTGAAGGTGAGGACCAGGATCTTGAACTGTATCCTCTGTATGATGGGAAGCCAGTGGAGTTGGGCAAGGATGGGGGTGATAGGGTCGCAGAGCCTAGCGCGGGAGAGGACACGGGCTGCAAAGTTCTGGATGATCTGCAGCCTGTGGAGGGAGGAGCTGGGGACGCTGACAAGCAGTGAGTTTTTAATGAGGGTTTCAGCAGCCTGCGGTGTGAGATAATGGCGGAGCAGGGCGACGTTACGGAGGTGGGTGAAGGCAGAGCGGGTCACGTGGCAGATGTGGGGTAGAAAGGAGTTGAGGGTCAAACAAGACCCCAAGGTTCCGGATTGGCTTAGCAAGGTGGAGTGTGCAATATTATTAAGCATTAAATGTAAAAATCCAGTTTTAACTGAGAAGACTGCAATACACAAGAGCTATACTCACAGCCGCGTTGCTGCTTCAGTGGAGCTTTCATCACCTTCTATTCTGTAAACTTTCCCATACATAACGTACTCAAATTGGTCGGCCCTGTGACAAATAAAGAAATGAAATCGAGAGATTGAAAAGCTGGAGAATGGAACGTTCTTGAATTTTCTTAATCAGAAATAGTGCTAACAGGTTCACGCTGTGACATATTAATATTAAAAACGCTCAGACCTGCTTGCCAAAATAAATATTTGAATTCAACACACTCAATGGCTGGTCTCTCCATATGAAAAAACACATGTTAAAACTAAATGCTTCGTTGACTTTATACTGTGAAGTCCAGCAATCTGAAACTCGCATCATCTATCACTGCCAGCAGCTGGGTGAAGAGTAATTTGATTAATAATAATAATAATCCTTGCATTTGATATAGCGCTTTTTACGTCTTCCAGACGTCTCAAAGCGCTTCGCAGAATAGACTGTAAAGTGAAGTGACTGTATATTTGTGGGCGAAACGCGTCAGCGAATTGCACACAGAAGCGTCCCACAAACAGCCGTGTTTTGAAGTGACGAATTTATTATTATTTTTTTTCTTGAGGGATTATTATCAGGCGTTTGGAGTAAGGAAACTTGCCCACGGTTTCGCCCTCACCTGCCGGGAATCGAACTCAGGTCTCTCGCTTGCGAGGCGAGTGCTCTAACCACTGAGCTACAGGACTCCGCCCAGCCCCTAACCCAGCCCCCAACACCCCCTACCCCCCAGATCCTAGCCCCGTCCCCAGCTCAGGCCTCATCCAGCGCAGCTCAGCCCCAACCCTATCACACACACTTCGTTTCCCCACCTCCCCCCATCTACCAGTCGTTGCCCGTCTCGACTGGTTCCCTATCGCCGAACGGATTGATTTCAAGATCATCACGTACGTTCTCAAATTCCTTCATACCCTGGCACCTCCCAACCTCTCCTCCCCGCTTACCACACAGCCCACTACCCACTGCCTCCGTTCAACTGGCTCCGGCCTTGTGAGTCCCTCGTGCTGGGTCACTGTCGAGCGTTCTGGGACGCTATCCTGTGTAAGGGTCACAGCTGTCGCTCACTTGGCTGTCTGTGCTGCTCTGTATCCTCAGATCCTGGGCTCCCAGGGCTTCCGCCATCCGTTGCAGCTCCACAAACTCTCAGCTGATTTCAACGTTGCAGAAATGGCCTGTGCCCCACAACTGCCTCCGTTCAACTGGCTCCAGCCTTCTGTATGTCCGTAGATCCTAGCTCCAAAACCCTAGCACCTAGCTCCAAGATCCTAGCCCCTAGCTCCAAGGTAGAGTGTGTCTGCATGAGTCCTGAAAGAGAGCCAACTTTCTCCAGTTAAACACTCCTCTCCCTTGCCTGGTTCAAGACCTGTCTCAAGACCCTCTTCAACCGTGCCTTTGGTCACCGTCCTACCCTAAGCCTCCCTGCCCTGCATGCCTCCTGATCCCAAATTCCAGCTTGGGTCCAAGTCCTTGACTGTCTTGGGAGGTCCTCCTGATGTGAAAGGTGCTTTACAAAGTAATTTGTTGTTGTGTATCATGTGATATTAACAGTGAGAACCTCCATATAGTCTGATATTAACAGTGAGAACCTCTATATAGTCCGATATTAACAGTGAGAACCTCTATATAGTTCTGATATTAACAGTGAGAACCTCTATATACTCCGATATTAACAGTGAGAACCTCTATATATCTGATATTAACAGTGAGAACCTCTATATAGTCCGATATTAACAGTGAGAACCTCTATATAGTCCGATATTAACGGTGAGAACCTCTATATAGTCTGATATTAACAGTGAGAACCTCTATATAGTCCGATATTAACAGTGAGAACCTCTATATAGTCCGATATTAACAGTGAGAACCTCTATATAGTCCGATATTAACAGTGAGAACCTCTATATAGTTCTGATAATAACAGTGAGAACCTCTATATACTTCTGATATTAATAGTGAGAACCTCTATATAGTTCTGATATTAACAGTGAGAACCTCTATATAGTCCGATATTAACAGTGAGAACCTCTATATAGTCCGATATTAACAGTAAGAACCTTTATATAGTCCGTATTAACAGTGAGAACCTCTATATAGTCCGATATTAACAGTAAGAACCTCTATATAGTCTGATATTAACAGTGAGAACCTCTATATAGTCTGATATTAACAGTGAGAACCTCTATATAGTTCTGATATTAACAGTGACACCTCTATAACGTCTCGTGCGGGGTTCCTCAGTGCTGTCCTTTGTCCCCTCCTCCTCCTCATTAAGGATATCAAACCAGACTTTATACACCTTTCACAATAGGGATCAACATTGTTCAACATCACATAACTTTTCTAGGGAAAAAAATGATCTATCTATTTTTGCTTGGTCAACAAAGTCGGTTAATTTGTCACACTAGTTCCTTTATTAGCAGGTTGTCCTGTACAATAGGCATTTTCAATATCCTAGAACATTTTCAATCAGGCCCCACTTTGCTAACAAAGTCCAGTGTATGGAAAAGACGAGCTCTGAACTAATTCCAATGTTCCAAGCATATCCGGCAAATAATAATAATCCTTGCATTTGATATAGCGCTTTTTCACGTCTTCTCGATGTTTCAAAGCGCTTCACAGAATATGCTGTAAAGTGAATTCACCGTATATTTGTGGGCGAAACACGAAAGCCAATTGCGCACAGCAGCGTCCCACAGACAGTCGTGGATTGAAAATTACCAATTTATTGTTTTTGTTTTGGAGAGATTATCAGGCATGTGGAGTAAGGAAACTTGCCCAAGGTTTCACCCTTTGCCTGGAATTGAACCCAGGTCTCTCGCTTGCAAGGCGAGTGCTCTAACCACTGAGCTACAGGACTCCATGGCAAAGGCGAAAACTACACCAATGGGTGAAAATTCTACTGAAAGTAATTATTTTTACAACACAGATCAAGCCCCCAACACAAACAACAAATGTCATCTTCATATTACATTACAGGACTGCCACTGGCAGCACTGCAAGACAATTGCAGCATTTGCCTGTCAGGCTCCAAAAATTGTGGTTGAGTCAAAGAAATTAAGAAACTATGTGAGTTGAGTGAGAGCCACATTCCCACCCCCACTCCCCTCTATCCCTCTTGATTCCAACCCCCAGCTTGGGTCCAAACCCGTAACTGTCCAGCACCTTGGGATATCCTTTCGACATGAAAGGCACTATATAAATGTAGTTTGTTGTTCACCAGCTACCAACTTTACCAGCCAAGCCTGTTTCTCTGCTTCCCCCCCCCACCAAAAAAAAACTCATGAAACATTGGTTCTATTTCACTATTGAATTGTAAGCACAGAGACGGTTTAGGATTTTTTTTAAAATAGAGAGAAAGAGTTTTCATTCTCCTACCTTGATGGCCGGTCATCAGTCGGGTTGTATTCGCCATCATCTGGTGTTCCGTCCTCGTACAAAGTACTTGCTATGACAAGTCGAAACTTATCACCTGAACAAAATACACACACACTTAATAAAAGTGTATAAACACAATGGCACATCCCATTACACTTCCACTTTCCCTGATTAGAGAACGATACAAGCAGCAGTATAAAACAATACCAAACCAACAATTGCAGTATCACCACTCTTAGAATTGACCTTTCAGCTTTCCCACAGCAACAGCTAGGGTAAGTTGATGCATAACTAAATTCAAGAGATTGCGAATGTATTAGGTTACAGAAATGTTCGTAAATGGAAATCTTACCAAGTTCCACGGGATAAATCTGAATGTTTACATCAAGTATCAGGTCCATTTTAAAGGATTCACTCTCACAGTGTAGGCGAGAAACTGGAAAACAATTCAGAACTCATATAAACCTTCCGGGCAGTACTGAAACATAGCTTTTACTAGTTACGTTGATTGAAGAAAGAGAACTGCCATTTTATCTGTTATATTCAAATATCGCACATTACTTTACTGAAGAGTTCAACATTTATAAGATATACCCCCAACTGACTTGGCTGTTAAAGGCACTACCCAGTATGAAACTGCTACAATTTTCAAACGTCATTAATATGTAAATCTCATCCACAATACTCAAGTTGACACTTTTAGAATTCAACAGATGAAAGGCTTTTAGATATACGAGTGTACCCCACAAGTGATTGCCCAGAGGCCTTTAACTTCAAATAAACCTAACTAAAAGTTGCCTTTCATTGATCTGCGATAAGGTTCAAAAGCTAGCGATAATGTGTGCGTTTGAAAACAATCAAGACATTCAAGGGGGAAAGAATCTAAGGGCAAATGAGTATTTGCAACAAAAACTTGCTCCGGAAATGTCATTTAGGAAGCAATGTAATAATAACAATCCCTGCATTTGATACAGCGCTTTTCACGTCTTATAGACATCTCAAAGCGCTTTACAGAATATACTGTAAAGTGAATTGACTGTATAGTTGTGAGCAAAATGCGGCAGCCGATTGTGCACAGCAGCGTCCCACAAACAGTCGCGGATGTGACCAAATTATTATTATTTTTTTCCTTGAGAGATTATCATCAGGCGGGTGAAGTAAGGAAACTTGCCCAAGGTTTCGCCCTCACCTGCCGGGAATCAAACCCAGGTCTCTCGCTGGCGAAGCGAGCGCTCTAACCACCGAGCTACCGGACTCCGCAACGTACGACAGACCCACGTGAAGTTGGGTCAGTGGAGCCCGATGGATGCCTTCGGAGGGAAAGAGTTTCTCATCCGTGTCTGCACACCAGCAGCAGGATCCTGGATTACCAGTCCATTGGTCGTGGGCGCAGCGTCTCGAATGAGCTCATTTAACTCAGACCCTGTGCTGCTCCCCACAGAAGATTGGGCTACTTTTGGGCTCGCGATTGGGCGACTTTGGGCTACAAACGTGCTGCAGCTGCTGGCCACCCTGGGGGCCCGGGGTTTGGCGGCTCCGAGGCCCCGCGCCGCCACCCCCGGGAGGCCCCCTGTACGGTCACTCCCGCCTCGCCTTACCTCTGTCGAACTTTATCCCCTCCGGGTCGATATCCTTCACGTCGAAAATGTCTTCAAACAAAATCCCCGCCATGGCTTCTCGGGGCAGAGGCAGAGCGCGGCGGGTCACTGGAGGACTCGCACAGCACGCCGGGACACTGGAGGACTCGCACAGCACGCCGGGACACTGGAGGACTCGCACAGCACGCCGGGACACTGGAGGACTCGCACAGCACGCCGGGACACCGGAGGACCCAGCGGGCAGGCTGCAGCCCACATGTCGCCCGCTGGAGGGCGCTTTGCCATTGGTCACCAATATGGGTGACATTATAATCATTAATCACAAGTTAATAATAATAATCCTGACATTAGATGCAGAGCCTCGTCATCACGTCATTGTCCTGGAGTCCTGTAGCTCAGAGGGCGGTGGGCGGGTCACAGCCCAACGTTGGGCAAGTTTCCTCACTCGGAATAAGCGCTTCACAGGATAGACTGTAGCGTAGTGACTGTGTGGGCGAAACTCGCCACAGCAGCGCCCCCTCACCCCCCCCCCCCCCCCCCCCCCCGTCTCGGCCTCGGGATCCGATCTGAGACGCTGTCCGGCATGGAGGGCGCTATATAAATCCACGTTGTTGTTGTTGTTGACTGCGGGATACACGGGGGGGTGCGCCCGCGCGCGTGCGTGAGTGTGTGTGTGCGCGCGGGTGGAGTAACGGAACTTGCCCAATGTTTCGCCCTGACCCGACCCGCCCGGGAATCGAACCCAGGTCCTCTCGCTTGCCGGGCGAGCGCTCGAACCAATGAGCTACAGGACTCCGCCACGCGCTCCACCAATCTCCACTCTTCCGCTCTTCGCCTGCAAAACGCACAGTCACTACACTTTGCCGTACATCTCTTTGAGACACCCTGGCGACATAAAAGACTCCGCATCGATTGCAAGTACGATTATTACGATTATCGTTATTCATCAGTAGATCGATTTCATGCTCTGGGTGGCAGCAGCGTCCCCCCACAAAACACACTTTACATTTCACAGTAAAATCCTGTGAAGAGCTTTAAGATGTTTTGATAATGTAATAATAATAATGATGATAATAAGAATAACACCCCTTATTTTTGATACAGCTCAAGAGGACGTCTCAGAGCGCTTCACAGGATACACTGTATTTGCAGGCGAATGTGGTGCGTGATAAGCCGCTGTATCAAATGCAGTGATGATTATTATCACTAACATAGCCCGAGTTCGCAGTAACCCAGCGCGCCCGGTATTGTGGCTGTACTTGAGCTCACTGTTCAGTGAGGTCTGGGTACCACATTGTTGCCGTGTGCTGACAGGGTTGTTATGGGTTCATGATACTGGCAATTCCAGCTGATCACTGCATATTCCAGAAACCACCAGCTTCATCCCCCTCCCCCACCCCGACACCGACACACTAATGTATGCACAAAAGTGACCTGTCCCTTTTTTTTCTTTTCACAGCAAGTTACAGTGGGAAAGAAAGGAACATCACAGACTTTTCATTAGCTGTGAAGGCGATAAGCAATCTGCCCGCTCAGGGTAATAGCATTATGCTGATGCTGTCAATCTGTCAGACAGAATGAATAATCATAACCAAAAATAATTTGTCCACTCTGTCCTCCACCGCCTCTCCTCTCACCTCAACCTTCAAGGTTCTGTCCTTGAATGGCTATCTCTTATACCGGCTCCACTTTGTCTCCACAAGCGGCTTCCCCTCCAGTTCCCGCACCATCTCGTGTGCGGTGTTCCTCAGGGTTCTGACCTAGGTCCTCTCCTCTTCAACCTGCAAATGCTCCCTCTTGGAGACAGTAAGACACCCAATTCTATCTCTCTGCCTCCACCCTCGACTCCCGTCCGTTCTGTCCTGACAGAATGTCTGTCCGACCTTAAGTCCTGGATGAGCCATTTCCTGGCTGTTTGTGGAACGTTACTGTGCTCATATTCGTTGCCACATTCATGTGTAAAACACACAGTCACTTTAGAGTGTATCTTGTGAAGCACTTTGAGATGTCCACCTGATGTGAAAAGTGCAATATCAAATAGTAATAGTAATAATCCTTGGATTTGATATAGCGCCTTATCACGTCATTGAGACGTCTCAGCGCTTCACAGAATATAATGTGAAATGAATTGACTATATGTTGTGACCGAAACCCAAGGATACTATTTTTTTCAGAAGGTTTGAGGGCGAGGACTCAGGAACAGCCGCAAGGTAAATGACCAACTAATCCGGAGGGTCGTGAGGGCGGAGAGGAGAGGGGAAGAGGTTGTATTTGAAAACAAGACGGATTGCAACGGCCTTTGCCATCCCTGTGCGTCCCCATGTTCCAGAGAAAGCCACATTGAGCCGCTGTGCAATGAGCACAGAGAGCCTCAGTTGACCCGCACATGTGGGTGGTTACCATAACAATAGCTCTCAGTGACATGTTCGCACACAACAATGGAGGGGCGCTGTGTGTGGTTCTGCAAACCGGCCGGGTAGAACTTGCTCCGGGCATTCGGTCAGCGTCAACTGGAGGAACTGTCAGCAGCCGCTGTGTGGAATGTTCAGATCACAACAGTAAGTGCGCTTTATGTGACCAGTTCGGCTCCAGAGGCAAACGTAATATGGAAGAGCCCGTTTTCCCACCTCCACTAGCTGTTTAATAATCACTAATAGTGCTTCCATTTGATAGAGCACCTCATCACATCATCGGGATGTCTCAAAGAGCTCCACCGGATATCCTATCAAGTGAATTGCCCTTATATGTTACGGGCGAAAGGCGGCAACTAATTGCGCACAGCAGCGTCCCACAAACAGTCGTGGGTTGAGTGATCAAAAATTATTACTTTGTGAAATCTCGATGATGCGATAAGCTGTTGTATCAAATGAAAGGTTATTAATTATTATAGATAATAATTGTTCAAACACCTTTATGGGGGGAGGGGGCAGAACGTTTAATACAAAACACACTGATTATTTGTGCCCACGACTTATAAAAGTTATTCTTTAAGAAGCTCGTATCCATGTCTTTCAGATGGCTTCTAATGACCACTTTGGTGTGGAGTACTCTGGGGATATTCACCCTGGGGACTTAGTTGAAATATTCCGTCCTGCGTATCAACACTGGGCTCTGTACTTGGGAGATGGTTACATCATCAATGTTGCACCCTTAGGTAAGGCAAAGGCACGATGAGTACCAAAGGCTGTGCTCTGAAGTTAACTCTTAAAATGTACCTTAAAAATACACAAATCTAAACCGTGTTCCAGCAGCAGCCGTACAGACACACTGTACGTAAATCAGAATCTGTACATTCGATATTGCGCCTCGCTGTGTCAAGAAGCCATTCAGAATTTTCTGTGAAGTTCAGTGACTGTGTATTTTGTAGGCAAATTTACACAAAGCAATGTCCTTCCAACTGCCAATGAAGTGAATTGGTGAATTAACCTGGAGACCAGAGGAAAAGACTCTCTAATCTTTCATTTCAAATTTGTCTGCGCGCGTGTGTGTGTGTGTGGAGGGGTGGGTGGGGGGTGGTGGCGGGAGCGGGGATAAGTGGGATCAATGTATGCAAATTGGCTGCTGTGTTTGCCTACACACAGTCACTGCACTCTGCGGTAAAAAGCAAGCGCTTTGAGACTTACTCTTGACATGATTAAAATGCGAGGATAGCAAGGAATTCTGCAGCTCAGTGGTCAGAGCACTCGCCTCACAAGCGAGAGACCTGGGTTCGATTACCAGCAGGGCGAAACCTTGGGCAAGTTTCCTTACTCCTCACTCCTCTGTTCACCTAGCAGTACGAAGGAACCTGGTTGAGAGTCGATTGGCGGATCGCTTTTCCCTTCAAAATAAATAAATAATAAAAAAAGTGGTCACTTCAACCCACGAGCATTTGTGGGGAACACCGGTGCGCAATTGGCTGCTGTGTTTCGCCGACAAAATATGCGGTCAATTGACTTTACCGTATATTCTGTGAGGCGCTTTGAGACGTGATAAGGGACTATATCAAATGAAAGGATTATTATTATTATAGTAAACATGAGAGAAATAGTCGCTTCCCCTGGAGGTTCTGAATCTCGTGTTTTTGTGCTGCAGACGAGGGCCCGACGGCCACTTTCGCCAGCGCCAAGTCGGTGTTTAGCAGGAAAGCCATGGTGAAGATGCAGCTTCTCAAGGACGTTGTGGGCAGAGACCCCTACACCATAAACAACAAGTACGATGACAACTACACGCCTCTGCCCGTGGAGGAGATCGTCAACAGGGCCGAGTTCCTCATCGACCAAGAGGTGTCGTACGACCTGCTGGGCAACAATTGTGAGCATTTTGTCACATTGCTGCGTTACGGGGAACCCGTGTCCGACCAGGTACGTACGTGACGTGCACCGATGCCCCCCACCACTCCTCCCCACTCACCTCCCCCGCTGGCAAAGAGCAACTTGCGCCTAACATCGAGAAGGTTTACATGGGCACAGTTGTGAGCAAGGAAAGGCGCTGATGTTCCCAGCCCGGCTCAGTCGGTAATGTGGATGTTGAAGTTCCCGTAGGTTCCCTCTCACACGCACCCACTCCTCCCCCACCCTCCACAAGTCTCACCCACCACCCTACACATATACACATACAAACACACACACTCAAAAATTGTACATTCACTTCATGGGGACATTGCTGTGCGTAAGTTGGTTACCTAATCCACAGTCACATCCGGACAACGCAATAAGGCACAAGATCAAATACAAGGATTATCATCTATTGTTTGTGAACCAGTGGAACAGGCTGGATGGCCTCCTCATGTTTCCCTTTCCCTGTGTTAAACCAGCGGTTTCACAGCCACCGCATCCCGAAACTCTGGAACTCCTCACCTCAATCCCTCCTCTTTGCCCATCTTCATAGAGCATCCAAACACCTTCCGCCGTTGTTATTAAGCGCTCTTGAGACCCTAATCCAACCCTGCTTGAAGGGCACTGTTTAACTGCAAACTGCTGTTGTTGTTACTTACGTCACATTAATTCTGTTTTTACTACTACTAATAATAATAATCTTCTGCCCAGGCGAACAGAGCAATCAGTGCCATTAGTTTTGTGACAGCCACCGCTAGTGTCTTCTCACTGGTCGGACTCTTTCAGAACAGATCAAGGCAAAGAAACTACTGAAGATTTGGGCCGTCACTTGTCCCTTGATCAAAACTGCTGTTAAAAAAAATTTAACCCAAAGGAAATTAAAATATGGTTTGACGTTCTTTTGTTACTGTAAATTTAGCTCGTTTTTAAAATTCTGTTAAACGAAAAGTACCCCCGGGGTGAGAATTGCAATGGTGTGTGAGGCCCGGGAATCAACCTAGTCTTAGCTATGAGATCTTTTAATAATAATAATCCTTGCATTTGATACAGCGCCTTATCACGCCTTTGAGATGTCTCAAAGCGCTTCACAGAATATAATGTAAAGTGAATTGACTGTATATTTTATGGGCGAAACGCAGCAGCCAATTGCGCACAGCAGCGTCCCACAAACAGTCATGGATTGAAGTGATCAATTCTTTATTTTTTTTATTTTTATTATTTATTATTATTACTTAGTCTTAATATTTCAGGTTCGGGGGCGAAATTGAGCACTTTGAGATGTCTCAATGACATGTTAAGGTGCCATATGTCAAATGCAAGGGTTATTACTAAGAATTGAATGATTTAAGAATTTTTTTCGTGAACTTTAACACACAATGGTCTCACAGGCTAGGATTAGTTAGAATTTGGGGCCGCTGATGTGATAATTATCACCAGAAATCATTATCACATTACTTTTTCTTTTAACCTCCTCGGGGTTAACTCAAGGATACTTTTCCTGGTTTTGCATTTTTTTTTACATGTAGGTAAAACTTAGACCATAAAACCTAAGAGCACCATAGGAGCAGAAGTAGGCCATTCAGCCCCGCCATTTAATAAGACCATGGCTGATCTTCTAACCTAATTTCATTTACTCATCCTATCATCATATCCCTTAATCCCTCTATCCTTTAGAAATCTATCAATCTCAGTCTTGAATATGTTCAAGGACTGAGCATCCACAGCCTTCTGGGGTAGAGAATTCCACAAATTCACTACCCTCTGAGTGAAGAAACGTTTCCTCAAAAGGACTCGAAAGGACTGACCTTTAATCTTGAGACTGTGACCCCTAGTTATAGATTCTCCAACCAGGGGAAACAGTCTCATGGCATTTACCCTGTCAAGACCCTTAAGAAACTTATAGGTTTCTATAAGATCACCTCTAATTCTTCTATATTCTATAGAGAATATAGGCCTAGTTTTCTCAACCTATCCTCATAGGTCAAACCCCTCATCCCAGAAACCAACCTAGTGAACCTACACTGCACCCCTCTAAGGCGAGTATGTCTTTTCTTAGAATGTGTACAGTAGGAATGTGACTTTCAAATAACATACTTTTAAATCCTGGCCTTTTACATTGTGCATTTATCTACTTAAACGAAACTTTGCAAGCAGCATAAGAGGAAGGGGCTGTGGAAGGTGGGTTAGCACACTGACCTTTGACTTCTCGGTTCAAGCACCAACCTCATGGTGGTGAAAATCTCTTCAGTCAGTTTAACTGGAAGCATCCCACTTTGAGAGGACAGAATGGCAGGAATTGTGCAGAGCTGAGATCAAACTTTTTTCATCCAAACTGACCTTGTGCTTCCCCGTCGGTATTGGCCTATAACCTCCCTTAGCTCGGTGCTACTTTAGCCGTCTGACTCAGTCCGAAGCTGATGTGGGAAACAAAAAACACTGCCACCCTAAGCCAGACTCTTGAGTTTGGGGTAAAGGTATATTGATGGGTGGTGCTGAGTACAGGCAGCTTTGCTCTGCGTCTAAACCTCTCTGAATCTGTGTGCAATTGGTGTTGACAATTGGTGTGGCCAAAAACTGCAAATCAATGAGAAACATTTGAGTTTTACAGCAATAGATGGATCCACTCAGCCCATCATGTTGGCTCTATAGCTAAGCTGTCCAATTGCCCTAATCCTCACCCAGACAGAGATGGACCATGTCATTGAAATAGACAGGTGGAGAGAGAGCGAGAGAGAGAGAGATGTAGATGTGCATAGAGGAGGGAAAAAGAAGAAGGTTAAAAGCCAAAACAAGATTCAGGAGATATGATGTATTTTTTTTTTAAAAATTAGAAAATGTTAAGGCAATTGAATAACTTCCCTGGTTCTGCTTTCTGTACAGTTAATCACATCTGTGTGCAATTCTATGAATCAGGGTGGTGTAATGTTAATAAGGTGCTTTTCTTGTGTGTGTGTGTGTGTGTGTGTGTGTGTGTGTGTAGGGGTTAAACCTGTTTTATGTGAAATGAGATGTTGGTTTAATTAAGTCTCCTGTAACCATTGGAAGCAGTGAATGTATTGCAATTATTGTAACCCACAAACTGCAATAATCATTAAAAATAATAAGTTATCAGTTTGCATAGTTTATTGTGCAGTTATCAGGATTTATAATAAAAAATAATGATTTGACTCCCTCACTCCAGATGCCCCAGAGATAGGTTCGGGACACTTTGGCCATTTTCCCGCCCCCGCTCCCCCGCACCCCTTTGGCCTCCATCCCTCCAAAATCCTAACTCCAGCTCGGGTGCAAATCCTCGACTGTCCAGTTCTTTAGGACGTCCTCTTGAAGCTATATAAATGTAATCTTTTGTTGTTGGTGCTGTTGGCAGTTGATACTTCCAGTCACCAACTGTTATCCCTGCAAGACAAAGCCCTAACAGATTGGACAATCCTCACTGTACAAGCAGTGGGAAAGCTTGCCAGACAGTGCTCTCAATGGCAAGCTATGGTGGTTCTAGCTGGTTAAGCTCCAGCAGTTGCCCCACCTCCCCCAAACTCTGGGGCTCCCCCAAGCCTCAGCTCTCAATAACCTGCACCTAATAAACACCGCAAGTCACCACATTTTACAGTAAATCCTGCGAAGCGCTTTGAGATGTCCTTCTGACGTTAAAGACGCTGTATCAAAATATACAGTCAATTCACTTTACAGTATATCTTGTGAAGCGCTTTGAAACGACTGGAAGACGTAATAAGGCGCTATATCAAATGCAAGAATTATTATCAAATGTGACGGTTAATTATATTAATTTTGCTCCATGTTTGAACCTCCCAAAAGTAATATAACAGGGGAAGAGGAATCTCTATATTCCTGAGCAATTTTTCTGCAATATTTAGAGTTTATTGATTTTGTACAATTTCTCGAGTGAAGCTGCACCCAATATTTTCCCCCTCAAATTTTTTTTGATAAATTCCTGATTACTCACTGTTCCAAATAAACCCCAAAGCTTAGCTTCAGGGATCTCATGATATGAACGTGACTGAAATCTAACATTAGCAAATTACCCCAAAAAATTAATTCGAGGTGAGACCAATGAACCGAAGGAATCAAATCCTTGAATTCTTTCTTCCCCCACACCCACCAAAAAAAAGTACTCGCGTTAATTACTATATTCGCTGTTCGCAGATTTTACAGTGAAATTTACATGTCCTCCCCCTCCCAATCCCCCCTCTTCCCACTGTACACCAAGAAATAAAGTGTACAGGCAACACAAGGTTAGACATTTAAACAACAACAAATTACCCTTGTATAGCACCTTTCACGTCAGGTGAACGTCCCAAGGTATTTAAACCCTAAATAGCACATGATTTGTGATTTGTTTTCTAGAGCTGTGAGATTTGCCGAGTTTGTTCTATGTATTTGGTACCTCACAAAATCCATCAACAGCTCCCAGGACATTGGTAGCCCTACGGTGGTCTGATAGCTTAGTGGCGAGGGGTGTGTCTGCGTTGTCATAAATCTTGGAACTTCATCCCTGGTAACACGACTGGGTTTGGGATGTGTTACCAGGCAGAGCTGCGGCTTCCTGACCATTGGTCTGAACCTTGGAGAGGGTACCGGAGGAAAGCCAGCACCCTAGTGGGCTCCCCCACCCCCAAAATCATTGGAGACTAGAGGGAGAAGTTGCAATCTTAATTTACCCCAGACCTTTCTTCAGTTGGCAGTTCTTCATATTTACACGTGACGTGTCGGCGACGCTATAAGTGAGAGTTCTCGATGTCTACGCCCCAGTGGTTTGGCTGTTGGTCACTGGGGGGCCTGGGGAGCGAGTACCCATTCACAGGCTCTGCATTGGGCCCGTCCTTTTTGTAAGTGTAAGTGTCGTTGCAGTAGCTTTCCGGCGACTTCTCTCCTGTGGTTCCCGACGCCTCGTGACCGGTGCCGTCCGGTGGGGGCCAGTTGGTGTCTCTGCTGGTGGTGTTCTCCAGCTTCCTGTAAGCCCCCGCTGGCCTCATCCCACAGGACCTCCACAGGGACAGCCAGAGGCGGTGGTTTTCTATCAGCATTTCCTGGGAAAGCAAGGTCGAGCGGCGACATTGAGGAGAGTGGATGTATCCAGAGCCCCAGGGACCGGGGTCAAAGCCCCAGGATGTGGGGTGGAGATGGAGGGTGGGAATGCATGTATGAGGGTCTCTTTTTCGTGACAAAGTGGGATTTTTCCCATCTGCCCAAACGGGCGGGCACGCACCAGGTTTAAAGGCCCGGTTTAATGCCTTATCTGAAGTATGGCACTTCCAATAATGTTAGTAAGCCCTCTCCCCCCCGCCCCCCCCCCTCGCCCCACACCAGCACTGCACTGGGGTGTCAGCCTGGACTAAGAGCTCAATGTCCCAAGATGGCACCCTTCACCCCGCCCCCCCACCCCTCCACCGCCCTGAAAATTTGATGGGAATTCTAATGGGATTACCAAATCTCGTTAACGCAGCAGATTGTACTCTGCAAAACCTGAAATTCTCTTTATTTTGCCATCCCCTTCCACTTGGCCTTGCACCCCAACCCCCCGCCCCCCATCCCCACACACTCTTCTATCTTTAAACCCTGTCTCCCATCTTTGAATCCTTCCCTCTAACTGCCCCACTCCTCTCTTGCTCCATTTCCAACCCGATCCCTGTGACATTACACTAGGACAAGGGCGCTGTGGTTGTTGCGTTGTTGAGGAGGGAGTTACACTCACCTCTACGAGGTTCACGATCACGAAGTGAACAGCCACCATGATCAGAACATAGACTCGCCACTTGTATGGAGTGCAAACAAGCTGCAACGAGAGAGAGTTTCACACCAGAAGGTTAGAGAAGAGCTCAATAAACGACAGTCCTAGCATTTGATACTCAGCGACTTGTCACGTCATCAAAACATCTCAAACCCAGTCATTGAATTTCCCGTAAAGTGTAGTGACTGTGACTGCAATCTTGCAGGCAAACTCAGCAGCGAATTTGCACACAGCGACATCCCCACAAATAGCCATGACGGATTATATCTGGGGGATTTTTCCGCCAGGACCCAGAGGAGACACTCCCTCCTCTTTACCAATAGCCCTGCGGAATCGTTAACAGGCACAGACTTTAACATTTAACTGTTTAACTCAGTTTAATGTCTTATCCTCAGTTTAACGTACTTCCGATAATGATTATTATTACCTCCAGTTATTTAAAATGAAATAGAATCAGTGGATAGGTTTTAGACTGAAACGCTTTTACTCTGAGATGTTTTGTGTCTATACTAAACCGATAGGCACGGATTGACAGAACTTACATCCATCACCTTGTACACTCCACCGTGGTCAACAAAGAGGAGAAAGAGGCAAATTCCACTCTGGGCCAATAGGACAAGGATAAACAGATCTGAAACCAAGGAGTAAAGGGTTCACATGAATTTACTATTGTACACTTCGGAGAGAGGGAGAGACAGTGGAAGACATAAAGATGAGAGAATGGCAGAAAGACGGAGAAAGGGAGAGAGATACACAGAGAGTGAGAGAGAGAGAGAGAGAGAGAGAGAAAGAGAAGGAAAGAAGGATGGAGAGAAAGAGGGAGGGAGAGAGAAAGAGAGGGGAAGAGCGACAAAGCGAGGGAGAACGACAGACAGATAGGGAGGCAAAGTGACAGAGAGAGAGAGATATACACACACACAGAAAGACTGAGAGCTGGAGAGAGACTAATACAACAGCTCACACGGGTATAACAACCGTGATCACATTAAGCAAGTTACTGTGCTTAACACAATAACAAACAAACACAGTCATAACCGACCCAGGAAAACATGTCAACCGAGACGGAGTCAAGAACACTCACAGTTGGTATAAATGGGTTGTCGGAAGGGCTTTCCTTTACACATGACAAAAGCTGTCGTCACAAGGCTCAGGGTAGACAGAAACCACACTGTGGTATTCTCATAGCTCTGAAAGTGACTGCTCGCAAACGAGTGGAATGAAGGCTGGTTAACTGCGGTTACATTGTGCACAGATGTAGTGGTTAGGTTGTTTTCTGGTCGACAAGCGCTGCAGAGACAGAGAGAGTTCAAACGTTTGCTTTCTTTATTAATAAAGCTGTAAGAAAATCATGGGTCGTGATTTTGCTGTGGAAAGCACAACGTTTAACGTACACACAGACACACACACACAGACCCACACACACACAGATACATAAACCACACACACACACAGACACATACACAGACACATAAACACACACAAACACACACACACACACACAGCTACACACCAACACGCGCACACACATCGTGACTTTTTATAGCTGCCACAACCTTCAATGAACAACAACTTGTATTTATATAGTGCCCCTCACGCAGGGTAGCGTCCCAGGGCACTTGTATGATTACCGGTAGTGCGCGTTCCGAATGGAATGGGAACCCATCCTCTTCGACTGTGTTTACAGCCACCTGCCCCCCTCCCTCCCCCCCACCGGATCCGCCACTGTTCAGCCCTCTAAGACGCTATCCTGCGTAAAGGGCGCTCATTATATAAGTGCAAGTTGTTGTTGTTGTCGTCGTTGGACTGTCCGTCAAAACCCATCCTGCATTCTCATTGAAGCCGGCATTAAGACCTCACCTGTGCATATCTGTGTGCGAGTACCAGGGCTGGTTCGTCACCATCACGAAGCCGACTATGTTGAGAGCCAGGTTCAGGGCGATGTTGAGGAGGACAGAGAGCAGGAGAGGTGGAGAGATGAGCTGACTGGGTGGTCTGTACGGCACCATCATTGGATAAGCATGGTTCAGGTTCACTGAAATTCACAGAGGATTTGCATCAGGCTAACACACACAGACACACACATACACACACACCCTCATAAACACACACCCTTATACACACACACATACACACACACACCCTATACACACACACACACACATACACACACACACCCATACACACACACACCCACGCACACACTTTTTTTTGAGTAAATACTGCAGGGTTTTTAAGTTCCACATGAACAGGCACTCGGTTTAACATCTCATCTGAAGGACGGCATCTCGGACAATGCGATGGACCTAATAACAATAATAATCCTTGAATTTGATACAGTGCTTTTCGCGTCTTCTAGACGTTTCAAAGCGCTTCACAGAATATACTGCAAAGTAAATTGACTGTATATTTTACAGACGAAAAATGGCAGCCACAGTAATGTCCACAAACCATCATAGATTGAAGTGATCAAATTATTATTTTTATTTATTTAATTTCTTGAGGGATTATTATCAGGCGTGTAGAATAAGGAAACTTGCTCAAGGTTTCGCCCTGTCGGGAATCGAGCGACCAGATTCCATTAAGAATAAGAATTCTTACTTGTCATGCCAACAATCGTGATGATAGCTAGATCCTGGAACAGAAATTGGTAGCCCCCAAAGGTATTTAATTTCTAGAACAGGAAATAAATTGATGTTAATACAAAGAACACATCGCTTTTTGTAAATGTACCTACAACAACCAATTTATATTTATTGTAGATAGCATCTTGCATGTCTGGAGGACATCCCAAGGTGATCGACAGCTAAGCGCTTGTGCCTGGAGATTTTATCTGGGGATTGTTGGCCAGGACACAAGGAGAAATTCCCACTCCTTTTCCGATCTGTGCTATGGGATCTTTAAAGAGATATTTCCTTTGACCAGGAAGAATCCTGTCTCAATCCCTGGCCTGGGCTTTGCAAGTTTGCTTTATAATAATAATAATAATAATAATAATCCTTGCATTTGATATAGCGCTTTTCACGTCGGGAGGACGTCCCAAAGCGCTTCACAGAATAGACTGTAAAGTGAATTGACTGTATATTTGTGGGCGAACGCGGCAGCCAATTGCGCACAGCAATGTCCCACAAACAGTCGTAGATTGAAAATGACCAATTTATTATTGCTTTGTTTTGGAGGGATTATTATTAGGCGTGTGGAGTAAGGAAACTTGCCCAAGGTTTCGCCCTGCCTGGAATTGAACTCAGGTCTCTCACTTGCAAAGCGAGTGCTCTAACCACTGAGCTACAGGACTCCACAGGACTTTGTGATGTTGTTAGAAGGTTGAGATAGAAAAGGTGGGTAGTAATGATTAGGGGGAGAGGGAGGGAAGGGAGGGAGAAGGGGTTGGTCAACCAGCCCAAACATGGGAACGTCCAAGTAGGAAAGACTCCTCAACGCCCAATGTTGACCATGACTGCTTCCCGCACATGAGTGCGTCAGACAGAGTATCTATACAAGAGGATGCAGGTTGCGAGTTGCCAAAGGGCAATTTCAGCACAGATACCAGGAAGTATTTATTTACTCAGAGGTTATCTAACAACTGGCACAGGTTAACCAAGAAGGGAGATTGAGGCCTGGATGTGGACCGGAGGACAGATATATTTGATAGTTCATGGTATTAAGGGATATATGGCAAGAGCAGGTAACTGGACTTGCAGTACATTCAGCCATGACCTTAAAAAATGGTGGAACAGGCTCAAGGGGCTGAATAGCCTCATCTTGTTTCCACGTTTCTATACTTGGAAGGATATTAATAGTAATCCTTGCATTTGATATAGCGCCTTATCACGTCTTTGAGACGTCTCAAAGTGCTTCACAGGATATACTGTAAAGTGAATTGACTGTATATTTTATGGGCGAAATGTGGCAGCCAATTGCGCACAGCAGCGTCCCACAAACAGTCGTGGATTGACCAATTTTTTTTAAAAGGAGTTAGTATTCCCGGAAAAACGATCTGCCAATCAACTAACAACTGGATTCCTACTCACTGCTAGGTAAACAGATGCGTGCAGAGTAAGGAAACTTGCCCAACATTTCACCCTACCGGCGAGGCGAGTGCTCTACAACAACAACAACAAAATACCATTTGCATAGCGCCTTTCATGTTGGGAGGACGTCCCAAGACTCTAACCACTGAGCTACAGGATAAGATCAAATGGCCTGTAGTGCCTTCCTCATCCAAACCGATCTTGTGATCCTTCCTGCACTTACTTCTAGTTATTGTATAGTACTGAGTATCAACAATTTTCTGAGTCTTTGAATAATGGACTTAAAAAAGGTTAGACATACCCAGTACAGAAGCAAAACCGCAAGGTATTGTATCATGCTGTAAATCGCCATGAATTTAAACATGCAAAAGGAGGTGACGAGAGCTGCTCTACCCTCCCTAGAAGGGAAAAAAAACACAACACAGGATGAAGGCAAGCTTCACTGAACCGGTGAGGACTTAATAATAATTATTAATATTGATAATAATGATAATATTTTATCATAATGAGGCAATAATAATAAAGGCATAATCTAAAATTTAGAGCTAAGCCATTTAAGAGTGAAATCAGGAAGCATTTTTAATAATAATAATCCTTGCATTTGATACAGCGCCTTATCACGTCTTCAAGATGTCTCAAAGCGCTTCACAATATATACTGTAAAGCGAATTGACTGTATATTTTGTGGGTGAAACACGGCAGCCAATTGCGCACAGCAGGGTTCCACAAAAAGTCATATTCACCCAATTTTTCGCACAAAGGGTAGTGGAAATATAGGACTCTCTCCCCCAAAAGCTTGTGAACGCTCGATCCATTCAAATTTTCAAGACTGAGGTGGATAGATTTTTTGTTAGCTCAGGGTATCAAGGAATGTAGGGCAAAGGTGGGTAATTGGAGTTGAGGTACAGATCAGCCATGATCTAATAGAATGGCATCGAGGGGCTCTTTTTCATTCTGATCTTTTTTTTAACGGCAAAAACGGTCTCACCAGCTACGACTGGGTGGAATTTGGGGCCTCAATTGCCTATTCGATGGCAACGCAAGGAGTCATGCTTTGCGAATGACAAGCAACAGTTACATGATAAAGAAAGTGGGACACACACACAGCTTGAGCAGATATGGGTGGACTTACTTGATCAGTACTGTGACACATTCTATGTTGTCAATGTTTGACGTGAAGGGAGAGCTTACAGAGGCTTCATACTTTGACAGTGAGATTCCAGCGTGAGCGTTCTTTAAAGCCTAGAATTCAGAGCATTTCAACCTGTGTTCGTAATT
Organism: Callorhinchus milii; assembly: GCF_018977255.1. Taxonomy (NCBI): domain Eukaryota; kingdom Metazoa; phylum Chordata; class Chondrichthyes; order Chimaeriformes; family Callorhinchidae; genus Callorhinchus; species Callorhinchus milii. The sequence continues at coordinate 3,609,546 of NW_024704752.1, read as the reverse complement.
ATAATAATATTGTAATAATCCTTACAATTGGTACAGCCCTTTTCACGTCAGGAGGACGTCCCAAAGCGCTTCACGGGATATACTGTATAGTGTAGTGACTGCGCGTGTTTGTAGGTGAATGGGGCAGCCAATCTGCGCACAGCAGTGTCCAACAAACAGCCATGAAGTGAATCACGATTTTAAAAATAGATTTGGGGGAAGATCAGAAGAAGAAACCCTTCTCTTTCCGAACAGTGCAAAGGGGGGAATCTTTTTTAACGTATACCTGAACAGGCACAGATGAGCTTCGGATTAACGTCTCATCCGAAGGAAGGGCAACATAGAATTTGTGGTAATGAAACAAGCTCCAGTCTTTTACAGCCTGAGGTAAACCAGAGCCCTGTCTGTACTTACACCACAGTCATTGGCACCATCTCCACACATGCCCACACAGTAACTGGAATATAAAAAGTCAACCAGTTACAAGCAAGGTCTCAAATTGTCAGCGCGAGAACTTGAAGGAAAAGCTTCTGTCACTCTAGAGCTGCGTGAAATAATTGTCCTTGTGTTTGATACAGAGCCTTTCATGTTGGGAGAACATGACTGCGTGTTTCATAGAGAATTTGCACACAGCAACGTCCCACAAGCAGTCATGAAGCAAATGACCACTTTTAATAATAATAATATTTGCATTTGATATAGCACCTTATCACGTCTTTGAGACATGTCAACGTGCTTCACGGCCCATAATGTAAAGTGTTGTGACTGTATATTTTGTATATTTTAGATAATCTGAGGGATTGTAGGCCAGGATACCCTTCTCTTTTCAAACAGTGCTGTGGGATGTTCAACTTCCATCTGAATAGCCACAGACAAAAACCTCAGTTTAACGTCTCATTCGAAGGCCAGCAACTCCAACAAGCATCACCATCCCCCCCTGCCCCCACCAGCACGACACTGTCAGCCTCAAAGTGATTTTACAGGCTAAGAATTGGAAGAATTTTATTTCTTTAATCTCCCTCTCTCTGTCAATTAGCGTTATGAAACTTACTCCAACTTTTGAAACTCTTGAATGAGGCTTCCTTTCTGGCTTGGTGACATTCTGGCAAAAACTGTGGCGTTTACAAGTATCTGAAATGGAAAAATAAAGAGTTTCCTTCATAACATCACCATACTGATCAAAACATTTAAACAAGGAGACCTAGAATTAACCACAAAGTCTGTGCCTTCAGTTGCTGGCGCGAGGTGTGACACTTACCTTGGGTAATAAATGGTAAAAATGCTGAAGGAGAACATCAAAGGATTTTCCGCTTAGAGCAAAATGAAAGTTTCTTTTCTTCTCAAAATTATCCATCTGAATTTTGGTTTCCTTCAACATACAAAAGATTTGTTAACGGGAGCAACCACCCACCCAACCACCCAGGTACCCACCCCACCTCATACTACCTACGCATGGAAATTCCAGAGATAGATTGTTGGAATGGATTGCACAGTTTCTCCATGGAGGGACACATCCTGCTTACCTAATTCCAGAGAGAATTAGATCCAAGGCTTGGGGAATCCCAGAGTGTGTGTTGGGGTAACTGATGGAGTCTAACCAGCTAAATTTAATTGCATAGCTTGCCATTGAAGATACTGCCTGGTGAACTTTCCTGCCGCTTGTCCAGCTAGGACCACCCTTGTAACTGTGGTTACAACTAGTAGCACATTATTCATCTGATGGTTCCAGAAGCACTGACCTGACCATTGTCCTTGCCACTTTCCATGAGTTTCCAGCTGATGGAAGCGTGAGCACACTCATTCCCATCGGAGGAGTCGATCAGCATCAGCTTCTGACCCGCTGGGATCATCCCAGATTTTCTGGCCACTGTAACAGCTGTCTGCAGGTTGTCACCTGGAAAATACCAGGTGGAGGGATGGGTATCCGGGGACCAAGCCAAGTGTCAGCCTGGGTCAGCCATGTGTCAGCTTTCTCCTCTGAATCAGAAGGTCCTATGTCGGGACTTGAAATCACTCAGTCTAAAATGATGCTCCAGTGCAGAGCTGGGGATGTGTTGCATTGTCACAGGTGCTACCCATCGGATGAGATGCTAAACCAAGGTCCTGTGTGTGCCTGTTCAGGTGGATGTTAAAGATCCTATGGCGTTTTTTGAAATTTGTGCAAGATGTCCCTCAATCAAACACGAAGTTAATGACTCATTTTGTCTGGGGGATTGTCGGCCAGGACACCAGGAGAGAGAAACACTCTTCCCTTTTGGAACAGTGTCGTTGTGTCTTTAACATTCGCCTGAAAAAGGTTCTTTAGTTTAAAGCTACAATAATAATAATAATAATAATAATCCTTGCATCAACCCGCTGACCCAGAGGACAGAGAGCCAGCAAAACCAGCGATCCGAGCAACTGACAGTCGCCAACAGTACGTCGCCCGGAGATGCTTAGAATCGGGAGAGCAACCAACAACAACAACTTGCATGTATACAGCGCACTTCACGTGGGGTTGTGTCTTGAAGCGCTTAACAATGGAGTAGTTTAATGCCAGGTAGAGAGAGGTGAGGTGACCGTACACGCGGTGGAAGAGTCTTCCGGTGCGATCTGAAGAGGGGGCAAGGCGAGAGATGAAGGCAGAGCAGCGAGGCGAGGGGTTGAGGCAGGGGCAATCTGCTGGGTCAGGGCTGAAGGCACGGCCTTTACCTGTGATCATAACCGTTCGGATCCTGGCTCGGAGTAACTCCTCGAGCACTGGGATGGTTTGGCTTTTCAGCTTGTTCTCCAGGATCAGAAAACCCAAGAAAACCAGATCAGATTCCACCTCCTCCCTGACGATGACAACAAATAACAACTTCACCCGGGATAGTAACTCAGAGAAATTAGAACTGCATCAGTCATGAAGCACAAAGATGAAGCTCGATCCCACCCGGGTAGCTCTCGCAGAGACTCGCGGTGGAAACGATGGGCTAAATGGCCTCCTTCCTGTCTCAGAAGATTCACTGGCTCTTCTGCTGTGATGTGAGCAGTAAGAGAAAGGGAGTGCCCTGGCCATAATTTCCCCCCCACACATACGCACACTCATACATCTCCCCTCAGATAAAAATCGGTGGTTCAGTTCGCTGCTGTTTTCAGAGCAGTCGCTGTGCGCAGATTGGGCTGCCTGCGATCGCCCAGAAAATGCGCAGTCACCTCACTTTATAGTGATCACTGTGTTGGATTCTCCGGTGTTCGACAAATAAAGAAGCTCACTAACACAACCTTGATTTGGATCGAGTTATATTACAACCGGAGCAATGAACGATCTCCGTCTCACCTCTTTAGACTCGTGACCGGAACAACTCTGCCGTTCCAAAGGGATTTGTATGCGAATCCGATTACCCGAAAACCCTGTGTTGTGTAGCGCTGGAGCTCAGTGGAGAATGTCCGGGGGACTGTAATTAACATGCAGATCCCTGGTCAGCCCAGTGACAGGCTCATAAAACACACACAGTCACTACACGCGACTGTAAAATCTTGTATGAATGCGCTTTCACCCAATGTAAAAAGAGCTGTATCAAACGCAAGGATAATTATTATTACAGTACACCTCACCACTACCTATCGGGGATGTAAAAAGGATAAACATTGGAAAAATTGTGCTCTACCCGTTATATTGAAGGCTAATATTTAAAAGGGATTCCGCCCACTATAAAGCAGACCCATTATGCAACCGTTAATATGTGGAATTTCTTTTTTTTTGTCTCTTGCTAATTTCTGGATTAAATGGCAGCTAAGCATATACAGGCAGGAGAGGTTTAACTTTTTGACCCCCACCCCCCCCCATTCGGCGAATGCTGATCTGGTGGAAATCAAACAGAGTTGCGATTGTTTGCAGGGAGTATGCTCAGTTCCTGCATTTTTCTGAAGGGATTGTTTGGTTGGTGACGGATTTTTCCTCGGGTCAACCTAAGGTAGTCTCGTGTAATGTACGTATTACATGAAACTTTTTCCTCCGTCGTGTCTGTGCTGGTGCTCAAACCCCCACTGGAGTTCTCCACTCTCCTCCAGTCCCCCGTTCTTTCTCCAAACTCGTCAACATAATTTTTTCCTCAGGAATACTCATCCAAGTCGCATTATGGGCTTGGCTTCAACATCGCTTGTGAAGTGCTATGGCTGCCTCAGGTACTCCAATAAATTCTAGAATGTATGTTCCTCATTTCTACTCTAGAATTCCTCTGAGGAATTAGCCTAGATCAGGATGTGTCAGGGCTAATTGTAAGACTTGAGCGAGGCGTCCTTTGAGCAAGATTCCGAACTCCATACCTGTGGTCGGGATGCAGAGAGCAGCCACTGTCTCTGGTGCCCCTTTCAGGTAAACGGTGAATTTATCTCTTCCAACCAACTGAGTTACAACTGACATCCTCTGGAGAGCGGAGGAGAATGGGAACTGGTTCAGCACAATTATCCCTTGGACCGATTCCTGCAACATACAAAATTCCTTCTAGCATTAAGGCAATACAACCTCTGCAATACATCGCTTGGACTCCATTTGAACTCAGTTGGTAGCGGGTTGAGACTAGAGCGCATAGTTCAATATGACTCGCCAACACAGTGCAGTTTCCTGGGGTGAGCAGTTTCATTGCATTGACCAAGGTGCCATCCTTTGGGTGAGATGTTACACCGAGGTCCTCTTTATCAGCTCAGGTGGACCTGGACCTTTAATGACCATTGGAACAGAGGAAGTTGAGGAGAAACCTGGTCAAGGTCTTAAAAACGATGAGGGTTTTTGATCAATGGAGAGGAATTATTCAACAACAACAAATAAACAGAAGGAACAATAGAAATGTGAGAGTATGGTTAATGACAAGTGGGGAGCAGAGCTCCAGTGGGAGAGCACACACCAGCACAGACACAATGGGGGAAAGAGCTGGGGAATGGGATTAGAGAGCTCTAGCGGGGGAGCAAGCACCAGAATATACACATTTGGTTTTGCCCCTAGAGCTTTCTGAGGTAGTGCAATCCATGTTTCCTCAACCTGTGTGGGAACTGTTTCCTAATCTCACTTCCAGCCGTTCTAACTTTGTTTGTAAGATCGTGCCTTTATGAAACAGCAAACTCTACGACAGTCGACCTTCTTGAACGCACCTTATTGGCTTTGGGTCCTGGCTTGACAATAAAGAAATTTGATCCTCCGTCCTGCTGATTTTCATCGATTTCCTGCCATGGGTTTAAGTGACATAAAAGAGATAAAAGGACTAAAACCAGGTAGGTTTTACAGAGAGACAACCCAGCACAAAAGAGCTGAATGCCCCTCTTTTGTGCCAAAACTTTCTATGAAACTTTCAGGCATCAGTTTAGTCCTTTACTGTACTTTGGTTTGCTCCAAATTCAAATTCTTGGCAACAGAATGTCAGTATTGAGTTGACCCTCTGTGGCAGTCTCTCAGTAGTCCTGTTCCTGAGCCAGGTGAGTACGCAGTATTCCAGGGCACTGCTGATTACATAACAACCCAGTCTAGCTCGATGGCAGGACTTGGAAGGGCAGATTTGTCACTGGGGATAGGGAACCTTCCCACTCCCTCTTTTTTCAAATATTGCCAAGAGATCTTTAACCTGATCAGACAGACAGGACCTTGGTTTAACATCTCATCCAAAGGACGGCATCTCTGACCAGTGCTGCATTGGAGTGTCAGTTTAGACTAAGTGATTCCACGTCCTGACGTGAGACTTGAAACCACAACCTTCTGACTTGGAGGCGAGAGTGCTAGGTCTAAACCAGGTGGATATCGATAGTCTGTTTGCCTAGATTTCAACATGTTAGACTTTCATCTTTGTCAAAGGCGTTCTCTTACCCAGCAAGTGGCTTCAAACATTTTCAGGTCCAGTGGGTCACCTTGGAGATTGTTGTCCGAAAGGCTCAAGGAGTGGCAGCTGGCCAGAGCCCCAAAAAACGGCCCCCATGGAAGGATATCTCTGCCGCTGAACCGGAAGATGCTCTGTAAACTGGAAATCGAGGGTTAAAACAGGTGATCGGTAATGAACAATGAAAGATAACAAAGTCTGTGCTGTCACGCAAGGGCATAGTGGATGGTTTCATTGTTTAAAACTATAATTAATGGGAACAAGAACAATTTACATTTACATTGCATCGTTCAGATCAGGGGTGGTGGGGGAGGGAGTCTCAAATAGCTTCACAGGCAGAGGGGAGAATTAAGGGTGGGGAGTGGTGGGGGGTGGGGCGAGATTGCAATTGGAAAATTAGACCTAAAAGTGTGTTTTGAAGGTGTGGAGTGAGGAAGGATGGAATTCCAGAGATCAGGTATGGAGTGGATGAATTGTGGTGTGGGGCAGATCGGGGCGTGGGACTTAAAAAGCCTTTTTATGACTCTTTTTCTTTACACGGTAACAGTTACAAAGAGACCATCAATCCACCTCACTGCCCCAGTCCAATATTCTTGTGTGTTGAAGCCCCAGGGTGTGGGGTGGTCCTTGCACAAGGTGACACCAGGGTTAATATCTGTTTCGCCTTCAACACACCATTCATCAAAAGGACAAACCTGCTCAAAACACTCTCATTTTTGGAACAAAGCTATCTCACAGAGAGGATTCCAGTGTACATTATAATAATAATCCTTGCATTTGATATCGCACTTTATTACCTCTTTGAGACGTCTCAAAATGCTTCACAGAACATACTGTAAAGTGAATTCACTGTTTATTTTGTGGGTGAAACATAGCATTTTTTTAAAGGAATTATTATAACCCAGACAATGAACCGCCAGTTGACTAACCGGGTTCCTACTTACTGTTAGGTAAACAGAGGCATGTGGAGTAAGGAAACATGTCTAAGGTTTCACCCTGTCCAGAAATCGAACCCGGATCCTCTCGCTTGCGAAGAGAGCGCTCTAACCAATACATCACAGGGCTCCACATTTCACTACAAGCTATGACACATGTCAATTAATCACTGTAAAAGGCTTACATACCCTTTCCCTTTAACTGTTGCTAGGCCCCACAGATCCAATCCTTCTTCGGTCAGAGTCCCGGTCTACACACGGAAGAAAAACACAAATCTGGCGATCAGCGACACAAAGACACATGCGGGGGGGGGGAACTCTTTCTGTGTTGTTTGTACTCAAGGAAGATGGCCGTGGACGCAAAATCTGACAGCAAAGGAGCGCCGAGGAAAGGCAGCAAGAAAGCAATCCACCAACCGGGCAAAGAGCACAAGAAGAGAGTTCGAGGAAGGAGATTTACGCCACCTATATTCACAAAGCGCTCCGAGAAGCTTCCCTGCGTGAAGGGTGCTATATGAATGCAAGTTGTTGTTGTCGTTGTTCTACTCAGTGACACAAACTAAATGCCCTTTTCCCAGTGCAAGAGAAAAGACTGAGCAATAGGTCCGAGGAATAGGTCAGAGAGTAAACGTCATCTGAGAGAAAAAAAAGATTTTAAGGTAAAATGCTGTCATTTGGTTCCCTGAATCTTCATCTGACGGTTTGACGATTTTCGGAAATGGGTAATCAGCTGTTTCCGAGAATATCGCCCATTGGCACCGATCTTGCCACCTGCAAGCCACGAAATCCAGTTGAAAATATCGCAACATCAGTCACCACCACCCCCCCCACACTCCCCCCACTCCATTCCCCCCACCTCTGTGCCGTGCAGACAGATCGTGAGGTCAGCCAGTCTCCTGATCTCGCCCATGTTTTCTTTTTAACTAAAGTTAAGCCGCTCGGTATACAATCATAGAATCAGAGAATTATACAACACAGAAAGAGGCCATTCGGCCCATCGTGCCTGTGTCGGCTCCTTGAAAGAGCTGTCCAAATTAATCCCACTCCCGGGCTCTCTCCCCACAGCCTTGCAAACTTGTCCTCCCCAAATACCTATCCATTTCTCATTTGAAAGTTGTTGTCGAATCTGCTTCCACCACACTTTCAGGCAGTGCATTCCAGTACAACTCGCTGTGTGAAAACATTTCTCTTCATCTCCCCTCTGGTTCTTTTGACAATTATCTTAAGTCTGTGTCCTCTGGTTATCGACCCACACACCAGTTGAAACAGTTTCTCCTTGTTCACTCTATCAAATCCCCTCTGCATTAAATATCCCCTAACCTTCTCTGCTCCAAGGAGAACAACAACAACTTGCACTTCTGCAGGATAGCATGTCAGAGCACTTAAGAGTGCTGACTCCGAGCCGAGTTAGTTGTAAGCACAGTTGAAGAGGTGGGTGTTCAGGTAAGACTTTGAAAATCGGAGAGAGGGGGCAAGGCAGAAGGATTCAGAGAGCATGTTCCAGAGTTTTGTGGCGTAGTGGCTGAAAGTGCGACCTCCGATGGTGGGGCAGAGGGTGCGAGGAACGAGCAGGAGACCGGTGCCAGTCGAGTGGAGGTGCCGGGTGGTGGATTGAGGAGTGAGGAGTGAGGAGGTCGGAGAGGTAGGGAGGAGCCAGGAAGTGAAGGGATTTGAACATGAGTGGGGATCTTGAAGTCGATCCATTTAGTGATGGGGAGCCAGTGGCACCTGTCCAGAACTAGTGAGACGTTGGAAGAGCTAGAACAATCCAGCACAATCCTAGCTTCTCTCATCAATCACGAATGAAGTAGAGCTTACAGTGCGAGGGTGCGGGTGGGTGGGGGGGAGATGTCAGCAGCAACAGGTAACGGAAGGGAGGTTTCCTCTGGCGTAAACTGGTCCAAGGTTAAACCAGACACGAGACAGGGACCTACCTTGTCGAAACAGACGAGGTTCAGTTGTCCACAAACATTGATCCTTTGCGGGCTGATGCAAAAGATTCCTTTCTTTTTCAGCCGTCTCGTGCTATAGATGATTCCCACAGTGATGGAGGCAGGCAGGGCAGGAGAGACCGCAATAGTGATTACATCTAGGGCCTTCTTCACCATCTCAACCACAGATCTCTTTCGGGAATAGAGTAAGAAGAATAAGAATAAGAATCCTTGCATTTGATATAGCCCCTTATCACGTCATTAAGACATCTCAAAGCGCCTCACAGAATATACTGTAAAGTGGATTGTATTTTGTGGGCGAAACATGACAGCCAATGGCACATAGCAGTGTCCCACAAACAGTCATGTACTGAGTGACCAAATTGCTGTTTGTTTTTGAAGGGATTATTACCTTCGGAAAAGCGATCCGTCAACTGGGTTCGTACTTACTGCTTGACAAGCAGAAGTGGAGTAAGGAAACTTGCCTAAGGTTTCGCCCTGCCTGGGAATCGAACTGGGGTCCTCTCGCTTGCGAGATGAATGCACTATCGTCTATGCTATGGGACTCCACATAATAATAATAATAATATTAGAAATAATGGGATAAAACAAAGCTTCACAGTTACACAGCACTTTCATGTCGGGAGGACTTCCCGAAGCACCTGAAAGACCTGACTTGGAACCCGGGCTGATGGTGGGAGCCCAGGAGGCGTGCGGAGGGGAGATGAGGTCGAAGATGGGGTCAAAGAAGAAGTTCTTGAGATGGACATTAAAAATGAACTTTACAATTTGAAACAGCGCCCTTCACATCTTGAAGCGCAATCACAGGATCTTACTATACAGTGTAGCGACCTTGTGTGTCATAGGCAAACGTAGCAGCCAATTTAATAATAATAATCCTTGCATTTGATATAGTGCTTTTTAACATCGTCGAGACGTCTCAAAAGTCTTCACAGAATATATATTGTAAAGTAAATTGACTTTATATTTTGTGGGTGAAACTCGGCAGATGATTGCGCACAGCATTGTCCCACAAACAGTCGTGGATTAAAGTGACCAATTTGTTATTTTATTTTTTTGAAGGAAGTATTACCCCCGAAAAAGCGATCCGCCAATCGACTAACAACCGGGTTCCTACCTACTGCGAGGTAAACAGAGGCGTGTGGAGGAAGGAAACTTGCCCAACATTTCACCCTGCCAGGGAATCAAACCCAGGTCTCTCGTTTGTGAGGCGAGTGGACTCCACATTTGCGCTGCAGGTAGCTCCCCACAAACGGCCATGAATAAAGCCTACCCCTTTTACTAAAAAGACGCAGATGGTGTAGATCATCCCCAGGATGGCAATGACGCCGAGGCACATGAGGAAGCGGAAGGCGTCCTGGTAAAGCTTGAAGTCCATTGGCTTCGGGTACAGAATGGACCTGACCAGCTCGCCCTTGGCAGTGGAGAAACCTGTGGGCACACATTCACATTGACAGCGGACTGAATAATAAGCAACCCTCTGAACACTTCGCAAACATTTCAACCCCTGTCTAGCATAATAATGATAATAATAAACCTTGCATTTAATATAGTGCCTTATCACGTCGTTGAGTCTCAAAGTGTTTCACAGAAGTATATTGTAATGTAACAATTCTAATAATATAATAATAATCCTTGCATTTAGTATAGCGCCCTATCATGTTGTTGAGACATCTCAAAGCGATTCACAGAGTATATTATAATAATAATGATAATCCTTGCGTTTGATGCAGCGCCTGATCATGTCATTGAGATGTTTCAAAGCGCTTCAAGAGTAGTGCCTGAATACTGTATACCTCTGGGAATCTCTCCCTCTATCAGTTCATTCTCCACACCCTCATCTGTCTTGAAATCCTACCTCTTCGACCGCCCCCATGGTCATCCCTCTTTTCCCATCTCCCTTGCTAAACGCTCTGAGACTTTATCCTGCATGGAGAGTGCTGTATAAATGCAAGTTGGTGTATACCTTAGTTGCAATAGATAATTTGCACAGATCAAGATTAACCATTAACTTGTTTATCTGAATTATCCGGCCAAGGCACCAGGAGAAACTTTTTTCTCTTTTTGACCCCTGATTCCAGCCCCCCTCCCTCCGGCAACAAGGATGGAAACCTCTGACATTGCAGTACATCCCTCTCAATACTGGAGTGTCAGGGTAGGCTTGGACTCCCGACATGGGGCTTGAACACCTAGAGTGCTGCCAACTGAGACGAGGACAAGGCAAACATTTGAGATCAAAGCGAATTGGATTTGGGGAAAGAGAAAAACCGACCTGTTCGATGGACGACTGCTTTGACTTCTCCCTGGCTGCCGGTCTTGGTCTGAATCACTTGAGTTCCACAGAAGAGGAGGTGGAGCTTGTGATCAGCGCTAGAACTCCACCACGAGGTAGGACCAGCTACACTTGGCAACGGTGTCTTAGTCACGGGCACGCTTTCACCTGCAAACATGATGCAAGGCACCGGATCAATAGTACTCATTCAACCTCCATCAAAAGAAATTTGGGGAAGAAATAAGTGAAAGGAAAATGGTGCAAAGAATGTGATGTGTTCACTGGTGTCGATTAGCGCAGCATACATTATATTCCCTACCAGCCGATGTCCGAGGCACCGCCCCTCCCCCACCCACCCAAACACACGTACACCAAACAACCTTCGCACCTCCCCCTTCCCCTCATCTCGATCTTTAGCCAAATCTGCGTCTAATACGCTCCAGCTTAAGTAAGCGTAACTCCAGGGAGAGAGAGTGCACCTTCCATTCCAGACCCAGGAAATTTTCCTTGAGTAGGCGGCACATGTATATATTGTATATATGGAACTCCCAGTCTGGTTTGGAGACTCTTAAACATGGCGATGGGTTTCCGTGCGTGTCAGACACCCGTCTGGCCAACAAACATCACTTAATAACCCTTCCATTTGATACAGCGCCTTATCACGTCTTCGAGACATCTCAAAGCGCTTTACAGAATATGCTGCAAAATGAATTGACTGTGTATTTGCGGGCAAAACGTGGCAGCCATTTGCGCACAGCAGTGCCCACAAACAGTTGTGGATTGGGACTGTTGGGATTGGGAAAGTCTTAATGGTGGGATTTGGGAATATCTTAACAGCAGACAGTAGGGTGGGCATTCTGGAGGGAGGAGAGCGAGTGGGATGAAGAGCTTTCATCGCCAATGATGTTATGAAGTACGAGAAGTTCTCAGTTTGGGTTTTGCCCGCAGCGATATGAAAAGGCTCAGCCTTACCGGTGAGCATGCTCTCGTTTACAATGCAGCCTCCCTGGATCAGGACAGCATCGCACGGCAGCACCCGTTTGTTCCCTGTGACGAGGAAAAGGTCCCCAGGTACGAGTTGACTAGACAGCACCTCTTGATATCCTGTAGGAGAACCAGCAAGGCCATCAGCCCAACACCACTCCACTCCTGGCTGGGACACACAGACTTGGACCACCTTAAATAATCACAATAATCCTTCCGGTTTATACAGTGTCTTATCACATTGCTGAGATGTCTCAAAGCGCTTCACTGAATATATTGTAAAGTGGGGTGACTGTGTATTTTGTGGCCAAACTCGGCAGCCAATTGCACACAGCAGTGTCCTCCAAATAGTCGTGGATTGAGTGACCAATTTTTTTTAGGGGATTGTTACCCCCGGAAAACAAGCAGCCAATTGACTTACAACTGGGTTCCTACTTACTGCTAGGTAAACAGAGTTGTGTGCCCCACACGGTAATTGACCTTGATCCTCTCGCTTGCGAGACAAGCATGTTAACCACTACAATACAGGACTTAAAAAATACCTTACATTTCACACAGCACCTTTCATATCTCAAGCGCTTCACAGGATATACTGTAAAGTGTAATGACTGCGTATTTTGTTGGCGGGAGATAATTCCAGCATAGCAATATCATAAAACAGCCATGAATTGAGTGACCAATTGGGATCTTTAATGTCCAATCAAACAGGCACATACAGGAGCTCAGTCTAACACTTCAGGCCCACTTCAGACAATGCAATGCTCCCCCCAGCGGTGTGGTGGATTATCAGTCTAGGCTAATGTGAGATGAAAGTCCTGACGTGGGGCTTGAACCCACAACTTTCTGGTTCGTAGGTGAGAGTGTTACTGACTGAGCTGAATCATATTAGTCCCCCAACATGCGATTTGGGGGAATTAAGCCTTCGGTCGAAATCGTTTCCGTCTCACAGCTAAGCACTGAAACTACCCTGGAGCTTCAGAGGCAGAGTAAGGATCTCAGAAGGAGAACCATTCAGAAACACCATCATTGGCCTCAGACGTGCAGGCTGCTCACCTACATCTTTTCTGCAGACAGTGACTGTCATGTGATTGTGAGATTCCACCAGTCCGTGCAGCTTTACCGATTGCTGTGAACAGCAAAAGTGAAACACAATGACGTGATGTGGGTGCGTTGACATCCAGGAGCTGAAATCCTCCTGGGGTTAGCAGTCAGAAAACAGGTGGGTTGATTGCTAAGTCAGAATAAAAATAGTAACCCTCGCGGTCGATACAGCGATGTTAACGCGGGGAAAGGCTCGAAGCGATTCACAGAGGTTGGATGAAGTGTAGTGACTGTGTACGTGCAGGCGAGATGCTGTTCGTGCCCAGTTTGACGTAAAACTCACCTGCCGTACTTCGTAAACAGAAAAGGCAATGGAAATGAGGGACATGATTATAATAGCTACTGAATATTCTATGTAGTCATTAGAAATCCACAGGCACACACTGAAAACCTGGAAGACATAAAATGGGTTCAAAACCTATGGGGGGAAAAGAAAGCAGCAGAAAGTTAGAGAAAAGCCAGCTACCAGTTTAGTTTCTATATAGTCCTGTCCACTCCCTCCGCTCAGCAGCCTCTGGGCTGTTCATGTTCTCCCACCCGACTGACCCCACCATCGCTGGTCAGGCCTTCAGCCTCTCTGCCCCCCCTTTGGAACTCCATCCCACAATCCCTTCACCTTGATTCCCTCCCTTGCCTCCTTGAATGCACGACTCAAGACCCTCCTCTTCGATGGCGCCTTCAGTCACCCTTCATCCTCCCTGATCCCAACCCCCAGCTCGGGTCCAAATCCCTGACTGTCCAGAGCCTTGGGAAGTCCTCCTGACGTGAAAGGTGCCAGACAAATGTAATTTGTTGCAGTGAATTATGCCACACAATGCCATACACAATTTACACTTAGATAGCGCCTTTCACAAAGGGTGGACATCCCAAAGCGCTGCAAAAGGGGAAGGGATGGAGCCATAGCAGCGTAGGTAAAACCATTTACCAATTGTAATATGGCATAAAATAAGGTTTACCTCTTTGCAAAGTAATTTCCAAAGTGGAATAATCTGTATATCGATTGTATTGGGTCCAAATATTAATCTCCTGCATTTGGGGGGTGGGGGGGGTGGGGGAGAGAGGGAGAAACACGGTGTTAAAAAAAAGCTTTGCTTCAAATTTAAAGTGAGAAGAAAAATCAAGTGTTTGCAATAAACTATTTGCTTTGGAATGGATCCATTTCAAAATAATAGTAGTAATAATAATCCTTGCGTTTGATATAGAGTCTTATCACATCTTTAAGACGTCTCAAAGCAGTTCAGAGAATATACTGTAAAGTGAATTGACTGTACATTTTGTGGGAGAAATGCAGCAGGCCAGTGTCCCACAAACAGTTGTGGATTTTTATTATTTTTTAAAATTGTGTTTATTGATTGATTGATTTTGAAAGGATTATTATTCCCAGAAAGTGATCCGTCAATCGACTAACAACCGGGTTCCTATTTACTGCTAGGTTAAACAGAGGCGTGTGGAGTAAGGAACCAACGGTTCGAACTGGCCGGAAATCAAACCCGCGTCCTCTCGCTTTCGAGGTGAGTGCTCGAACCACTGAGCTGCAGGACTCCAATCTGTGAATTCATCCACTCAGAGCTGGACAATTAAACAATGCTTTTATTAGGCACATCCACTACAGAATGTACTGTTCAACTGAGGGACATTCCCACTAAGTACCTGGTGTTTGCTTCTGCTGCAGTTAATCCTGAGCCAAACTTAGAACGGATATCACTGCAGGAGTGGCTGTCCTCCAGTCCCCTGGAGATAAGGGAAGAATATAACTTGGCTTTAGAAATTATTTGTTTGTGTGTCAGTAAATCAGAAACATTATGCCAAGCCAACTCACCCGACTCTGACAAACTGCTTTTCATTAATCTTCCAGATGTACCTGATCTTCTGAACTTGGACATATCGTACCTGGTGGTGGGTGAACAATAACCACAACTTTTATATCTATCTATATAGTGCAATTCATGTAGGGCAGCTTTTCGGAGCGAAGGTTGGGTGGGGTGTGGGAACGGGGAGGAGGAGGAAAGAGACAGGCTCTTGAAAAACAAGATTGTTAAGCACCTCGGGACAAGGCATGAAAAGCACTAAATAAATGTAAATTTGTGTTGCTTTGTTAAAAAAAACTAATCTATTGAGCTCCGTAATTTTTTAAAAATGAAAAATAAATAATAATAGTAATTATCCTGGCTTTTGATATGATTGTCTTATTAGGCCAACAAAATATTTCAAAGTGCTTCACAGGATATACTGCAAAGCATAGCGACTGTGTGTTTTGTAGGTGAACGGGGTAACCAATTTGTGGCTAGCGGAATCTGGGAGATTGTTGGCCAGGACACCAGGAGAAACTTCCTTCTGTTTTCTAATTAAGCTGCAGAATCTTTAACATCCACCTGAACAGGTGAACAAGAGCTTGGTTAACATCTCATCATGATGGACAGCTCTCCTGGGCACTGTAATGGAGTGTCAACCTGGATTGTGAGCTCAAAGTGCTGACATGGGGCTTGAACCCACAAGCTTCTGACTCAGAGGTTAGAGTGCTACCAACTGAGCCGGGCTGACACTTGTCTTTCTGATTGCTTTTATTTGCAAGTCAGAAGAAAGAGGGAAAAGTTCCAGAGTTCCGATGGAGTGGGTGAAAACCGACGAAATTGCTCTTACTTTTAAATCGGGTTCCATAATGATTTTGTTCAGGAATGAGATCTGATCAGCGATGAGAGGGCACGGCAGCCGACTTGGGTTACATTGTGAGGATAGCTGAATCCACATGACTTTCTTTTTAACCCAAACTTTACATTCCCCCTGAAAATAATAAGCACCATTACTACCATCAGCCAGAGGCTCAGTCGGCCGTTCTCTCGCCTCTGAGGCAGCCAAACAGATAATAATAATCTGTGCATTTGATGTAATAATAATAATCCTTGCATTTGATATAGCACTTTTCACGTCTTCTAGACATCTCAAAGCACTTCACAGAATATACTTTAAAGTGAATTGACTGTATATTTGTGGGCGAAACGCGGCAGCCAATTGCGCACAGCAGTGTCCCACAAACAGTCGTGGATTGAAATGACCAATTTATTGTTTTGTTTTGGAGGGATTATTATTGGGGTCTGTGTGGAGTAAGGAAACTTGCCCAAAGTTTTGCCCTGCCTGGAATTGAACCCAGGTGTCTCGCTTGCAAGGCGAGTGCTCTAACCACTGAGCTACAGGACTCCATGTAGTGCTTTTCACGTCTTCGAGACATCTCAAAGCGCTTCACAGAATATACTGTAAAGGAATTGACTGCATATATTTGTGAGCGAAACACGACAGCCAATTGCGCACAGCAGTGTCCCACAAACCATCGTGGATTGAAGTGACCAATTCATTACTGTTTTTTTCCTTGAGGGATTACTATCGGAGTAAGGAAACTTTCCCACCATTTCGCCCTGCTGGGAATCGAACCCAAGGCCTCTCACTTGCGAGCCGAGCGCTCTAACCACTGAGCTACAGGACTCCCCACATCGGCTATCGATTTGCACACAGCAATGTTCAGGTAACAACCAAAGGAGTCAATGGACAATTTGGCCGAGCAGGACACCGGGAGCGATAAACTCCCTTCCCTTTTCGAACAGCGTTACGGGAGTCTTTTAACGTTCACCTGAACAGGCAGGTGGGAACTCAGTCTAACCTCTCATCATCTGAGCAGGGGGGAGGTGGGGGGAGTTTAAGACGGTGATCTGATTGTATGTTTTGATGCAGTTAGCAGCACCTGGTTCTTTGCTCAGTAAATGATTGAGAAATAGCTAGTGTGACCCTCACAGGTGTCTGCTAACAACCCCGTTGAACAGACCACAGGTGTGTCCTGGGTCCACACACTGTAATTCATTCATCTTGCAGCCCTTGTTTACCGTAAACACCACCTCATTTTCCTTTTGAACATATTGTAGTGAAGTTTGTGGTGTTTCATTACATGTTCAGAACATGGTCTGATTCAACCACCCCTTCAGTGGCGAGTTCCACAATCTTTCTACCCTCTGCATGAAGCAGTTCCTCCTAAAATCTTTTTTAGTCCCCCTTAGTCGCTATCTTATATTTGTGTCCTGTAGTTACAGACTCCCCAGTCAGTGGAGACAACCTGTATAAAGGAACATAGGAACAGGAGTAGGTCTTCAGCCACTCAAGCCTGTTCCGCCATTCTATTCGATCATGGCTGATCTGTACCTCAACTCCAATTACCCGCTTTTGCTTCATATCCCTTGATACTCTGACCTAACAAAAATCTATTCACCTCAGTCTTGAAAATGTGAATGGATCCACAGCCTTTTTGGGGGAGAGAGTTCTGGATTTTCACTTCCCTTTGAATGAAAAACTGCCTCCTAATTTCACTCCTAAATGGCATAGCTCTAATTGTAAGATTATCCCCTTGTTCTGGAATCCCGAACCAGAGGAAATAGTTTCTATGTAATTACCCTATCAAATCCCTTCATAAAGAACTCAATCAGATCATCCCTTTATGTCAATATCAGATATCCAGTAGCAAACCTCAAAGGGAGTTTGGAATGAACTTCTTTATG
Organism: Callorhinchus milii; assembly: GCF_018977255.1. Classification (NCBI taxonomy): domain Eukaryota; kingdom Metazoa; phylum Chordata; class Chondrichthyes; order Chimaeriformes; family Callorhinchidae; genus Callorhinchus; species Callorhinchus milii. The sequence continues at coordinate 3,591,957 of NW_024704752.1, read as the reverse complement.
CAGAGGGTGGTGAAAATGTGGGACTCTCTGCCATAAGCCATGGTTGAAACAAAAAGCCTCAGTGTGTTTAAGAGAAAACTTGATGCGAACATAATGGAGAAGGGAACAGAGGGGAATAGGAGGGGTGGAGGCTTGGGTGGAGTAGAAACACTGGCATGGACATTGGCAGTGTCCTGAATGATCCATTTCCGTGGGCAGTTCGGAAACCTGATTGGAGGCGTTCATGAAGGGAGTAGTGGGAGAGGAAGGAGCGAAGCTGGGAAGCAACAACTCATTCCAGGACCTTGGAGAGGAAATGGAGGTTGGAGATTGGCTCCCATCTGCACCTCCATACCTCAGGCGCTGACAGCATCACCATCTATGGTTCCACCCTCCACCTTACTAAGTCAGTCCAGAACCTCGGGGTCTTGTTTGACTCTCAACTATTCTTTCTACTCCACATCTGTGACATGACCCGCTCTGCCTTCCCCCACCTCCACAACATTGCCTGGCTCCACCACTGTCTCACTCCGCAGACCGCCAAATCCCTCATACATGCTTTGATTGCATCAAGGCTTGACTATGCAAATTCTTTGCTTGTCGGCCTCCCCAACTCCTCCTTCCATAGTCTGCAGATCATCCAGAACTCTGCAGCCCGTGTCCTCTCCCGGACCAGGCTCCGTGACCCTATTACCCCCATCTTCACCCGAGCCCATTGACTTCCCATCAAACAGAGGATACAGTTCAAGATCCTCACCTTCAAAGCTCTCCATGGTCTTGCTCCCCCCTACCTCTGTAACCTTCTAACCCTCTACTATCCTGATCACTCCCTCCGCTCAGTGACCTCCGGTGTGCTTCATGTTCCTCACCTCGCTCACCGCATTATTGGCGGGCGGGCCTTCTACCACCCTGCCCCCACCTCTGGAACTCCATCCCACAGTCCCTCAGCCTCACTCCCTCTCTTGCTTTCTTCAATATCCATCTCAAGACCCTCCTCTTTGACCGTGCTTTTGATCTCCCTGCCTCCCTCATGCTCTCCCCAATCCCGACCCCCAGTTCGGGTCCAAAACTCTGTCAGTCCAGCACCTTGGATCATCCTCCCAATGTGAAAGTCGCTATGCAAATATAATGTTGTTGTTGTTGTTGTTTATTGGCCTTCACACAGAATGTGCGGTCGAAGAGGAGGGTCTTGAGACGTGTTTTGAAGGAGGCAAGAGAGGGCGCAAGATGAAGGGACTGTGGGATGGAGTTCCAAAGGATGAAGGTCCTACTGCCAAAGGTGGGGTGGGCCAGGCGGGAGACGTGGAGTAGGTTTGCTGAGTGGAGGGAGTGGACAAGTCGCTATGGGATCAGCAGGTTACAGAGGTAGGAAGGAGCAAGGCCGCGAAGTGCTTCGAAGACAAATCAAAATGAAAAGCAAATGACCACTCACGGTTGGCCTAATTAGGAGAACGTCAGCATCTTGCAGAGAGCACCGGCTACATTGAGCCCTGACATCCCACTCCGGCTTCCAGTAAAACACGAGCAGCAGAAATCCACAGGTCAGCACAGCTCCAACATTGCACATGGCTCTGCGGCAGCTATTGGTCTTGTAACCAAAAATGTCCTGTGTTAGAACAACAACAACAAATTACATTTATATAGTGCCTTTGATGTGAGAAGGACGTCCTAAGGGCCTAGACATTAAGGGATTTGGATCCGAGCTGGGGGGATAGGATCAAGAGGGGTGGAAGACAGGGAGGGTAGGGGTAGGAAGGTGACCAAAGGCGCCATCAAAGAGGAGGGAGCGGAGCGAGGCGAAGGGACTGTGGGATGGAGTACCAAAGGATGGGGGCAGAGAGACTGAAGGTGCGACCGCCGATGGCGGGCGAGGACATGGCACAGGAAGGGGAGGACAGGTTGATGAGTGATTCACGAAAATATACCACACAAAGGTCTGAGAAAGTAGCTATAACATCGATCGCATTATAATAATAATAGTAATCCTTGTATTTGATATAGCGCTTTTCACGTCGGGAGGACGTCCCAAAGCGCTTCACAGAACACACTGTAAAGTGAATTGACTGTATATTTGTGGGCGAACGCGGCAGCCAATTGCGCACAGCAATGTCCCACAAACAGTCGTAGATTGAAAATTACCAATTTATTATCATTTTTGGTTTTGGAGGGATTATTATTAGGCTCTGTGTGGAGTAAGGAAACTTGCCCAAGGTTTCGCCCTCTGCCTGGAATTGAACTCAGGTCTCTCGCTTGCAAAGCGAGTGCTCTAACCACTGAGCTACAGGACTCCAGGGATTATGTGCAGTGATCTGAAAAAGGGCATTTCATCATTCAAGAGCACCATAAAGTTAAGTGTGTATTGCACTGGGAGATTGAAAGGAAAGCAAACACTCTTATCATAAGCAAGAGATCACGCAAATTAGCCATCGTGTCTCCCTCCAAATGACATGGTCACTGGACTCTACGATAAAATCCTGTTAAGCACTTTCGAGACGTCTGGGCAACTCGACAAGGCGCTGTATCGAATGGGAAGATTGTTAGCATTATATCAATGAGAGTGAATGCAAAAAGTTGCCAAATTCTGGACACTTTAAAACAGGGGAACTTTAGCTCCAAGTGACAACTTCTTCCCTGTTTGCAAGACGTTGGAAGATCATTTGGCCCGAAGGCTTAAATATTTAAACTTCAAATGACCGTCTGTGGTTGCAATGCTAGGGTGATAAAACATTGAATTGTTGCCCCCACCATCCAAAGTCCCCACACCCCAGGACCCCCCACACCACCCCACCACTGCACTCCACAGTAAAGTACCACAAAGCGCTTTCGCAATGCCTGGATGACACAAGGCGCTGGAACAAACGGGAAGGGTTATTGGCATTATATCAGTGATTGCTCATTGAAAGCTCGATTGCGGTATGTGCAGTGATCTGAAAAGAGCCATTTCATCCATTCAACATCACCAGAATGCTAAGTGTGTGTTCCACTGGGAGATTGAAAGCAAACACTCTTATCACAAGCAAGATATTGTCACTGATCCGGTGAGGACAAAAACCCAGTTACGTCCTGACAAAACTGGTCCATGATTTTGCAAATCTTCTAACTTGCAAATGTGCAAACTAAACCGCCCCACCCCCCACTCTCCCCCCCCCCCCCCTCCCCCCTCAACAACAAGAACAACGTGCACTTATACAGCTCCCTCCACACAGGGTAGCATCTCAGGGTGCTTAACAGTGGTGGAGCCTGACTCCGAGCCGCAGGGAGGAAAGTTTTCAGGCACGACTTGAAAGAGGGGAGAGGGGGCAAGGTGAAGGGACTGAGGAAAGAGTGTTCCAGAGTTTGGGGTGTAGTGGCTGAAAGCGCGACCTCCGATGGTGGGGCGGAGGGTGCGAGCGTAGTCACTGTGTGTTTTGTACAGGAACACAGCAGTCAATTTGTGCAGAGATGTCCCGAGTAATTACCCTCAAATGTAGCCACTGTATTTGCAGGCTAATATGCTGTCAACCATAAAGTTTTATCGAGCAATTTTATCTGTGAGGAGATTGGTAGCCAGGACACCAGGCGAAGCTCCCTGCTCTTTTCCAGCAGTCTTGAAGACAGGATCTGAGCAGATGGTAAACACAGCTGGTGCTGTGTGTCAGCAGTTCAAAAGATGACTGTGAGATGGTAAATAAATATAACTGGTTGGTGTCCTTGATCCGAATTTGTTGGACTAATTTAAAGGACAGAGCAGAGAAAGCAAATCAGAACACGGAGACAGCCAGTGACTAGGTAATGAAATGCCCACTGGTGGTGTCTTTCTAGGTAAATAATTGATCTGTTTATTTTCTCAGACATTTTCCTTTAAACAAAAGTGGTGCATAGAACCACTGAAATGTATAGCACTGCAGAAGGACATTCAGCCCATTCTCTCTGTGCTGCTCTGTTTAAGAACCAATCTTTCGGTCCCTTTTACCTGTCCCTTCTCCAACTCTGTTTATTGTAGTTTAGTGCATCTGTGCAGTAGATCTGAAACTCCGCCGCAGTTTGATTGGAACCATGGACAGGGTAAATTCAACAACCACAACAACTTTCATTTATACAACGCTCTTCACATAAAGTAGAGTCTCAGTCAGAGCTCTTAATTCTGGACAGACGCTGGGCTTTCAAATTGGTAGTGAAGCAAAAATATAAATATCAAAATATAAATATAAAAAAATTAAAAGTCAATTCACTTTACAGCCTATTCTTGAAGCGCTTTGAGACATCACGACAATGTGATAAGGCGCTATATCAAATGCAAGGATTATTATTATTATGCTACGAATGAATGTCTCTCAATGTATAACTGCATCTCTGTTACCCAGAGTCTCCCTTAGATCGCCCGCTCCTTGTCCAGGTCAATGATTCACTATAATAGCTGTAACAACCACTGGCTGCTCAACACGTCACCAATTCATTGGGGCTCAAATGTATAAAGTCACTGCTGAGCTGCCTGAGACGAGACATCTCCTAAAGGAGTTCCTCTCTCGTGTGCTGACCAACCATCCTCCAGATAATAATAATCCTTGCATTTGATATAGCGTCTTATTGTGTCATTAAGACGGCTCAAAGCGCTTCACAGAATATACTGCAAATATATTTATATTTTATACTTTATAATTGCATACAGCAGCATTGTGGATTGAGTGACTGAATTATTATATTTTTTGAGGGATTATCAGCCCCAGAAAGTGAACCACCAATCGACTAACAACCAGGTTGCTACTTACTGCTCAGTAAACTGAGGCGTGTGGAGTAAGGAAACTTGCCTAAGGTTTTACCCTGACTGGGAATCGAACCCATGTCCTCTTGCTTGCTTGGCGAGTGCTCTAATCAGGATACGCAACAGGATTCTACATCCAATGGAGCAATGAAGTGAATGACAGATACATTCGTCATTCACTTCATTGCTCTTTGCTGGATCCCTTGCCGTGCCCAAATTGGCTGCAGCCTTCACTTTCAAACCCACCGTCACTAACTACAACAAAAATTTGCATGTATCTAGCATCCCTCATGCAGGCATCAACTACACTTGACACCAATCACCTGTGAAATGCATGGGAGCATCGCAAGCCTTTAACACTGCAGCACTCACCTCCCCAATGCTGGAGTACATTCAAAGTCCCGAGGTGGGGCGTGAACCCACAATCTTTTGACTCGGAGTCGAGATCGCTGAACCACTGAGCCAGGCTGACCACCCACCAATCTCAACGCAGGGTCTGAATCTGGTCATTTCCTGACCTTTGTGACTTGAGTATCACAGTTTTCCAGAGCACTGCACTGCAATTAATTTATATTCCGAATCATCAAAAAAAAACTCTGATTTATACTCTCCTTCGCTTTTTCCCTCCTTGACCACAGTGTGTCGGGAAATGACAAGCGCGAGGACAGAAGAGACTGGATTGATCCCGAAAGCTGCAGTTGCTCTGTCAAACCCTGAACGGCAAAACAAGCAGCTGCAGTTTCCTTCAGAGGACAGACGGCTGACTGGCTCCTCGCCTAGTCTTAGGTCTTTGGGTTTCCGAAGCAACAACTTAAGAGGATTTGGGGACTCAGCAAGAGGCACGACTATCATGGACCGGGTACAGTGAGTAACTTGGCCAGAGCGCTTTACCTGCTCGTTCTCCTCTCCTGGGTTAAGGAGAGCTTGGTGACCCTTCAGAACAGTCTCTTCCATCAGCAATAACTGACGTCCTCTGGGTTCCCCCTCTCGCTCCCCGCTTCCTCTGCCCGTGATCAGTAATCAGTGACTTTATAAGTGTGTTACAGTTACAGTTACAGTACTGGCTCTCAGTTCAAGTGGCTGCACTTCATGCCCACGCCTACCTGATTTACATAGGAAATTTCTCATTCTGGCTGCGTCTGAATCCTTCTGGCAAATTAAAGCGCTTTGCGGAGTGAGCTCTTGCCAAAAGTCGGCTCCTAAATCATCGGGACCTCATGACCTCTGGTTCAGAGTTCTGCTCGGTTATGGTATTGGCAGGACAATAGCAACAACAACAACCTGAATTTATACAGCGCCGTAGCCTCCCAGAGCGCTTGAGGATAGAGTGCCATGAGGATAGAGTGTTCCAGAGTTTCGGGGCGCTGAAAGCACGGCCACCAACGATGGAATATAGGGCACGAGGGATGTGCAGGAGGCCGGAGCCAGTCAAACAGAGGCAGCGGGTAGTGGGTTGGAGAGTAAGCAACAACAACAAGATTGCATTTATAGAGCGTCTTTCATGTCGGGAGGACATCCTAGAGATTGGGAGGTGCCAGGGCATGAAGGGATTTGAAGACGAGACGGGGCCAGCAGAGCTTGTGTCCATCACTGCAGGTCTGTTTCCATGTCATTTAACTGCATGAGTCAACCTGGCTAAGCCAGTCGCTCTCTCTCTTCTCTGGGTCACTTTATAAAGGCCCCAGTAATTGGGGCTGGGGTTCATGATATCTGGGCTGGGGCTCCATCACTGTGCCTGGGGTGGAGTAGGGGAGGTTGTAATATTGTTGTCAGAGGTTCAATTCCTGGCTTCAATTCCTGGCAGGGCGAAACGTTGGGCAAGTTCCTTACTCCACACGCCTCTGTTTACCTCGCGAGTGAGTAAGAACCTGGTTGTTAGTCAATTGGTGGATCACTTTTCTGGGAGTAATCATTCATTTTTTTAAAAATGGTCACTTGAATCCACGACTGTGGGACGCTGCTGTGTGCAATTGGCTGCCATGTTCCTCCCAAAAAATACAATCAATTCACTTTACAGTATATTCTGTGAAGTGCTTTGCGACGTCTCGAAGACGTGATAAGGCGCTGTATCAAATGCAAGAATTATTATTAGTGTTATTATAAACGTCCTCAATGATAAAGCAGTAACACTAATCACCATCAAAACCGAATAGCAGTGAAAGCAGATGGCGGGCAAAGAACCACAACAACAACTTGCATTTATGTCGGGACCGCTTCACAGAGGTGGGGTCTGCCAACGAGCCAACGAGAGAGGGAGGGGGAGGTGACTGTGAGCAGAATTAGAAGGTCCTTAGGGGGGATTTGAAGGTAGGAAGTGTGGTGACAAGGTGGAGGGATTTGAGGGAGAGAGTTCCAGAGTTTGGGGGCATAGTGGCTGAAGACACTTAAGCAGTTAAAGTCCGGCTCAGTTAGTGACACCCTCGCCTGTGGATCAGAAGGTTGTGGGATCAAGCTCCCTACGTTGGGGCTTTGACCTTATTCAGAACTACCCCTACAGGAGCACTGTCAGAGGTGCTGTTTCTTAGATGAGAGGTTAAACTGAAGTCCTGCCTGACTGTTAAAAGGTATTAAAAGAACAAGTGGCACTATTCCAAAAGAGAATGGATTTTTCCTGGCCAACCATCCCTCCTTACCTCAGATAAACTGAACCATTTGCCTATTCGTGAGATGCAGGTGGCTGTTGCATTTGCCGACCTGGAGAATTGTTTGATAGAGCATTTACATTTCAGCGTGAGAGCATGCTATCCGAACAAGCAAGATATACTTACACTCAGCAGCTGAAGAATTTATAACATTGTGCAGTACAGCTTTTAACTTGCAACTTCCAATTGTTGCCAAATCTAGTTCCTCAATAAAACTAAAGACTGTTTGTGTGGTACCCGATAAAACAAGGGGCTGCTTACCGGGCAGTTAAAGATTACCAACTGTAGTCGATGTTCTTGGAAACAATAACAAGCTGGAGTTACAATCAATCCTTCAGAAGTATTCACCGGGAGCAGTGGATCCTGGCACTCTTTTGCAAGAATTTCTGCCAACCTGCTGGCCACTCCCCCATAACATAAAATGAACAAAATTTATTCTCTTCACTGCACAGACCAGATTACAGTGTGGGGAGCGGGGGCTAGAGTCCGGCTGTTACCGTCCCTGTTTTTTTTCTTACAGTGTTTATTTTCTGTTGCAGATGTGTGGAGTGTAACAATGTCTGATACCGTAACTTTCTCTTCAACCGTCCATGTTACAGAAGATTTGTATCAAACATGGTGACGGATCATTATCTACCATGAAAATGACAGCGCTCACACACACACACAATCACACTCCGATCCTCTGAAAGTCTAAATACAGTTAAACAGTTAAACTGAATACAATGAGGTACTTCTACGTACAATTATAATTATTCTTCCACTGCAGAAAAAAAACTTGAGGGTAACAGGACTTTGTGAACATCCTGTAGTATATCACAAGATTGGTGGCCATGAAGAACTTTCGGCCTCTTTAATCTCATCCTTCCATGATAAGAACCTGCCCTGTCATGCTGAAATGTAATGTGTCCTCCTATCACAATCTCATGTCCTGGCTTCAACCATCCATTCGTTATTTCCATTTGTTAATTAACCTCCGGGTAAAGAAAAGCTTCCTGGTATTTGTTCTCAAATTGCCTTTTGCATCAATAATAATATTGAAAGATGTTTTCAACCCATTTACCAAGTACCAACCAAGTATCTGTTAAACATCATATTCTAAACATCAAAGGTTATGCGTGAAGGCTTAGTTGAGGAAGGGCAGGAAGAGGCTCATGTGGAACATAAAAACCTGTATAGACCAGTTGGGCCGAATGACCTGTTTCTGTGCTATATATTCTAATGTATTCTAATGTATTCTGCCCCAATTCATATTTCAGTTCTCACCAGCCATTGTCTGTCCAAGTCCACTGTTGTTCAGGACTGCCACCACAGACAATTACTGGCATTGCAGTGGCAAGGTCACACACACACACACCTCTTTTTGGTCAGCCGGGTGTCTGACACTTGCGGAAACCCATCACCGTGCTTAAGCAAATCCAAACCGAACTGAGAATGTCATGCGTCCCACCTACACATGGAAATTGCATGGCTAGATTGTTGAAATGGAATGAGCACTCTGTCCCTGGATCACCTGGGAATGTTTAGCAGTTAAAATCGTGATGTTCTCAACTGGAAAGTGTCTGTGTGATAAGGGTAACTTCCATTTTGCCAAAGATATTCCGAGCTTCGCTGTGAAACTCTGCCATTTGCTGCAAGCGTAGTTTGGTTGCTTTCTTTTCCCTAATTATAATAATTGTTGCATTTGATACGGAGCCTGATCACATATTTGAGATGTCTCAAAGCGCTTCACAGAATATGGTGGAAAGTGGATTGACTGCATATTTTATGGGTGCGCCTATTGCGCACACCAGCGTCCCACAAACAGTCATGGATTGAGTGACCAAATTTCTTGTGGAAGGGATTATTCTCCCGGAAAAGCGATCCGCCAATCGACTAACACCCGGGTTCCTACTTACTGCTTGGTAAAGAGAGGCGTGTGGAGTAAGGAAACTTGCCTAAGGTTTCGTCCCGCCCGAGTAGCAGAGGCCATTGTTATGTAGACAGAAAACATATTGTGATATCTTCTAATACTTAAATCCTATTAATGGTAACAATTATTATCATGAATAAAATTGATTAATAATGAATAATTGGCATTGTTAATAAAATAGTCAATAACTGATCATTGTTAATAATAAATAAAGAATTGATAATGATTATTAATACGGATAATATGCCCTATGTTTGATATGTGGCACCTTTCGCATCGCGAGGATGTCTCAAAGCCCTTCACGGGGGGAAAAAAAAGTTTTGCATAAAAAAAGGGGGTTTTAAATATGGGGGAGTGGGGGGGGGAATAAAAAAAATTGGACAAAGCCTTTTTTAATCCAGGCAACAAATGAAGAGTGCAACACAAAGAGAGAGATGGAGAGAGAAAGAAAGAAAATAGCCCAATTGGGCGTGAAACCCGCCCCGTCCATCAGGTGACGTGGGCCCAGAAGCTCGGGCGGAACCTTTGTGACGGGACCTGGCGCTCGGGGGGGGGGGAAGGAGTTGGCAGCCCGGAGCAGCTCGGGGCGCGGGACAGGAAGTGGAGGGTGTGATGGCGGCGGCCCGTCCTTGCCGATGAGACTGGGCGGCGGAGAGAGCAGAGCAGAGAGAGAGGAGAGGCGGCGCCATGTACCGAGCCGCGGCCCCGGCTTTCTGCTGGTAAGAGTGGCGGGTGGGGACCGAGGCTTTTGGGGCCTCGAAAATCGCCGCCCAAATAACACCCGGAGACCAGACCACACATTAGACTGAGGGGTTCTACACCCCCAGAGCACAGCCCCCACCATCCCCCCACCCCCCACCCCCCCCCAAACCACACACCACCCCCTCGGGGGCTCCTCTCACTCAGCTCCTGGTCGGGTCGGGCGGGTCCTCGCTGGACATCAGCCGGAAAGGTCGCCGGACGGACAGTGCCACATATATACACACATATATATATATATATATATCAACGACAACATTACATTACCTTTCGTGTCGGAGGACGTCCCGAGGCGCTGGACAGTCAGTGGTACGGACCCGAGCTGTGGAGGGGGGAGGGGGGGAGGAGGTCAGTGCCGGGGAGGATGGAGGGAGAAGGCGGGGGGGGGGGGTCCGAAGGCACGATCGAAGAGGAGGGTCTTGGGATGGGTCTTGAAGGTGGCGAGGGAGGGGGCGCGGCGCAGGGACTGCGGGGTGGAGTTCCAGAGGGTGGGGGCAGAGTGGCTGAAGTGCCGCCAATAGTGGGGCGGGCGAGGCGGGGGGTGTGAAGCAGCCCGGAGCCCGCTGAGCGGAGGGAGCGAGCAGGATGGAGGGGGTTAGGAGGTCGGAGAGGTGGGGGGAGCAAGAGAATGGAGGGCTTCGAAGGTGAGGACCGGGATCTTGAACTGTACCCTCTGTGTGATGGGAAGCCGGTGGAGTCGGGCGGGGATGGGGGTGATAGGATCGCGGAGCCTGGTGCGGGAGAGGACACGGGCTGCAGAGTTCTGGATGATGTGCAGCCTGTGGAGAGAGGAGTTGGGGAAGCCGACAACAGTGAGTTTGCATAGTCGAGCCTCGATGTAACGAAAGCGTGTGTGAGGGTCTCGGCGGCCTGCGGTGTGAGACAGTGGTAGAGCCGGGCAATGTTGCGGAGGTGGGGGAAGGCAGAGCGGGACATGACACGGATGTGAGGGTCAAACAAGATGCCAAGTTTCTGGACCGGCTTATTAAGTGGAGTGTGCGTCCTGAGATGGTGATGCAGTCGGTGCTTAAGATGTGGAGGCCCTGATGGGAGCCAATCAGGAAAGCCTTGGTCTTGTTGACGTTCAACTGTAGAGAGTTGGCTCTCATCCAGGACTTAATGTCTGACTACCAATGGTTAGCTGTGTGGTTTTAGCTGGTTAGACTCCAGCAGTTACCCCAACACACACTCTGGGGTCCCCAAGCCATGGCTCCAGCCAACCTTTGCCTAATAATCTCTGGAATTAGGTAAACCAGATGCGTCCTTCCAGGGAGACAGAGAGAGAGAGCGCATTCCATTCCAACAATCTATCTCTGAGATTTCCACGTGTAGGTGCGATGCATGGAAGTCTCAGCTTGGTTTGGATAGTCTTAAGTATGGTGATGGGTTTCAGCATGTGTCAAGACACCGGCTGACCCCCCAAAAATCTCCAGTAGATGTCTCTGCATAGCAATCAGGAATTGTGGTTGATTCTCCCCCCCCCTTTCTCCATGGGCTCTGAGGGAGCAACGGTCATCTCTCCTGCTCAGTGCAAGCTCAAGTGGCTGTACATTTGCAGGCAAACAATTCACACACGGCAAGGTCTTAACCTTGTGGAGTCCTGTGGCTCAGTGGTTAGAGCACTCGCTTTGCAAGTGAGAGACCTGAGTTCAATTCCAGGCAGAGGGCGAAACCTTGGGCAAGTTTCCTTACTCCACACAGAGCCTAATAATAATCCTCCAAAACTAAAAACAATAATAAATTGGTCATTTTCAATCTACGACTGTTTGTGGGACATTGCTGTGCGCAATTGGCTGCCGCGTTTGCCCACAAATATACAGTCAATTCACTTTTCAGTGTATTCTGTGAAGCGCTTTGGGACGTCCTCCCGACGTGAAAAGCGCTATATCAAATGCAAGGATTATTATTATTATTAACTACCAGCCATTGAAGTGAATGGTGAGTTTATCTGGAAGATTGTTGGGAGGAAGTTCTTTCTTGTGAATAATGTTATGGGATCTTTAACAGCCACGTCTCATCCTAAAGATGTTACCTCCAACAATGCAGCTCTTTACCCAGGACTGCACTGGAGTGTCAGCATAGGTTATAAAGCCAAGTCACATGGGCTTGAAACCATGGCCTTCTGACCCAGGCGCAAGAATGCTGTCAACTGAGTCAAGATGACATTTCACACTGCAATCAGGCTGATCACAAAGTATCATTCTGAATGGAGTGGGTTTGCAGAGCAATGCTGCCCTACCCACTAATGAAGAAACTCAGCCACGGAACCAAGGCCAAAATGCAGTGATTCCACAATCTGAGAAAAGATTTTGGAAGTGTTTCAGAATAAGAACAGGAAGATAATAATAATAATCCTTTCATTTGATATAGCACCTTATCACGTCGTTGAAAAGTCTTAAAGCACTTCATAGAATATCTTGTAAAGTGTATAAGACTGTATTTTGTTGGGATGTACTCCCGATGTGAAAGGCACTATACAAATGTAACGTTGTATTGTATTTGTGGGTGAAATGTAGCAGCCAAATACTCAGAGCAGTGTCCCACAAAGATCATTCAAATCTCCAATCAATGAATGGCTTCTTTAATATACCCTACTGACAACTCAACTCAGAAAAAAAACTAAAGACCGGAAGGATTAACGGGAATAAATGAGAAGAAATATGCCTGTGATTGAGCCTCATTGGGAGTGAAATGCAGTTTGAAGAACTGTGAAGGGCATAAAACATATTTATTCACATCAAACATATTATTAAAGATATATTTTTACTACGGAGCAAGGGCGGGTCATTGGACTTGAGGCACAACTCAGTTATGACCTTATAGAATGGCGGAATAGGCTCGAGGGATTGAATGGCCAACTGTTATGTTTCTAATTACAATAGCCATTTCCCTGGAATAAAATAACTGCATTAACTCCAACTATTCGCATACGAAGTGCGGTGAGGTATCGAGGAAGCTGAGCTTTATTCATAAAATTGTTTTGGCTCTAATTGTACTGGGCCAAAATCTAACTCTTGTCTATATTCCTGCATTGCTTGACATCGGTCTAGAGGAAAAAAGATGACTTCATTGTGAATGAGTTGCTCGTGCCGTATTATCTCCCTACACAATGCTCATGAATAATAATAATCTAATAATAATAATCCTTACATTTGATATTATGCCTTTCACGTTGGGAGGAGGTCTCAAAGCGCTTCGTAGGAAAGTGTAAAGTGTAGTGAGTGTGTATTTTGTAAGGTGTTGTAAGCCGGAATATTTTTAGAATTGTAAGTTGTCTAATAATGTTGTTTTGAAACCAGCTGTGTCTTTACCACGTAGGGAAATGATCTGAATTCTAATGTAAAGGGCAAAGTCATCATTGTGTCTATTCAGAAAGGGAATCTGCTTAATACTGCATCTTTGAAGTATTTCACAGTGCAGCACATATATAGAATACCCTGTCTGGCTTGAGAGTCACTTTCATGCAGGTTTCTGGGACCTGTGAACCTCATGAATGTATCCACAGAGTTCTTCTTCATTATACAAATCACATGTACAATCATTATACTTTGACCCCCTCCTCCGTCCAAGGCATTGTTAATTGTTAGAAAGATTATGGCCAAAGTGATGCTGATAATGACATCGCCCCTTCCTTAGCCTCCTTCAAGTCCCACCTCAAAACCCTCCTCTTCGACCATGCCATCGGTCACCCCCGCCCCTTCCCCTCCCTGCTCCTTCTCTGACCGCAGCTCGGGTCTGAAATGCTGTACACTGTCCAGCGCCTTGGATGTCCTCCCGACATGAAAGGCGCTCTGCAAATGTTGTTCTTGTTGTATTACTTCTCCTGTGTAACTGATATTGGTGAAGCAGCCTCAAAAGTTTCATCTTGTTGAAACAGTCACATTTCCGTTCAGCTCAGTTGCTAGCGCTTTGGCTTCTGGGTCAGAAGATCGTGGCTTCCATCCCTCACCAGCACTTTCTCATAATCCAGACTTGTCACTCCAGTACGGTATGAGGGAGTCTGTGCTGCATGTGCTTTATGATGTAATTTGGTTGCATCACAAAGCAGCAGCTGTCTGTATTTTAGCATCAATATTGTAAATTAAACTCACAATTCCTTATGGCAAATCTCGAAAGATGGCCATTGTGGTTATGACTGTAATGTTGCTGTAAATGGGGCAGGGTGGGTGTTTGGCTACTATTGTATGTTGGGCTTTGCATTTGGATTGAAAATAAAAATGGAATGGTTACCTCTACTCCATGGTTTCATATCCCATTTCCCTGGAAAATGGAATGAGGACACTTCATTAACCACTGTCACTGTAGGTAAGACCTGCAAACCAGCATTTAACAATTACGTTAACATTAATGTCAGCATTTGTTTTTCTTCCTGAAATACTTCTTTTCTTCTATAACAGTTCAATTTCTTTGAGTCAGTCTGAGGGAAAAAAAGAGGAAGGGAAATTCTTAACAAATCTCATGTGAATTTTCAAAAAAAAAGCACCAGTCTTTTGTTTGTTTTCCTTTTCTGCCAAAGTAGTTACATAGGATACTGAGAATAGTTGGCACGTCACATTTCGCCCTCAAAATATACAGTCAATTCACTTCACAGTATATTCTGTGAAGCGTTTTGAGATGTCTTGAAGACGTGATAAGGGGCTATATCAAATGCAAGAATTATTATCAGGAGTAGTGATGCGTTTGAAGAAAGATACAGTATGTCATTCAAAAGGCAAGGCAGTTACCATATGTTTGAATGAACTAAACTCCCATCTCTTTCTTAACCTAGTATCTAACATCATTTATGAAAGCTAATTGTGGTTGCAGGTCTCAGTCAGTATCTGAACATGGAAACACCTTCAGTTTCAACCACTTCCACATAAAGAGAATAAGGCAGTTGAAGCTATCTACTCTAATCCCAATTCCCTGCTTTTTTCCAGTGACTGTTTTAACATGTTTCTTCAAATGTTTATCCAGTCGCCTCTTATATGATCTCAAGAACTCAACTTCAACAGGTATTTGTGGTTGAAAGCATTGAAGATTCTAACAACTTTATACAACATTGTGCGCAGTGAGTGTATCCACAGTGATCACACATCAACCACTGGAGTGCTGAATTGCACACAAACACCGCTACACCTGCCTTCCTCATGAATCCTTATACTTGATCCCCCCAGCCCTTTCCTGTCACAGTTCCTGGAGTAACTGGAATATGCATTCCTTACTGGGCAGAAGATTTGGGGCTCAAGACCCACATCTAGATTTTGAGCTTTCCTTTCGGATGAGTCGTTAAACTAAGTCCCGTTTGCCCTTTCAGGTGGACGTTAAAAGATTTATTCCCATGACACGATTTGCAAAAAGGGAATTTCTCCTGGTGTTTTGGCAAACTGATCTCCACATAAATTGTTCATGTACTTTATGGCTGTTTGTTAGACCTTGTGTGAATTTTACTGCTACCTTGGCTTTCAAGAACACAGCCACTACTCATAACAGCAATTCCCTGTGAAGCGTTTTTTGATAATAATTATTAAAGAATATTCCTTGCATTTGACATAGCGCCTTATTGCGTTTTCACACGTTTCAGCGTTACAGGTACACCGAGCAAGTGTGCATAACATGGATAATTTTTTTTGTCTCTTCTGTTCCAGCTTGGTGTGCAAGCATTTAGTCCAAGGCAATACTGCTGTTAGAATGAAGTTCCCTGCCCAGAGACTGCATTCGCTGACCCGAAGTATTCACCACTTGCACACGCCCTGCACTTATCCTCACCGGCCTCACTGGAACCCCGCAGCACGGCTTTATTCCACCCTCAGCAGGCCTCCCGCAAAGACAAGCAGACTGTTTCCCCCGAACATCGGATACTACCCTTACAGGAACTTTGTTATAGCTAGATTAGCGACCCGGCTGCTGAGAATTCGCTACCTTGTGTTGGGATCAGCTGTAGGTGGTGGTTATACCGCAAAAAAGGTAGGTCACAACCTCATGCTATTTCAGTCGCTGTCATGAGGCTTCTCGTGTTGCCTTTAATATGATATTTGGATCATGGCAGAAAGGAGGGTATATTAATACATTTATAGCCCATTTAGAAGTGGTTTATTGGGCATGTGCTCATCACTTCATTTCTGTCAGCAGGAGGGGGTCTTGAGTCTACTGGCTTTGATCTGACGGCTCGAGAAAAGCTGATGAGCTGACTGTCGGCTATTTGTTTTGCACACCTCCTTAAAAAGCGCGATCTGAGATTATGGAGCCAAACATCAGCGTGATAATGGGGTTGCTCTTTATGTGGTTTAATGCTGTTTCCTTGCTCTTTCTCTATTCACTTCAAATAATTTCCCAAACCGAATAGCTGCAGGTGAAGCAGCTCTGAAGCAAAAATGGAACCACTCTTTTAAGTAGAGATGCAGAACTTGAATGTACCTCATGTTTGCTTCCTATTTCCTTCTGCCAGACATACGAGCAATGGAAGGAAATGTTGCCAGATCTATCCGAGTATAAGTGGGTAGTTCCAGATTTTATATGGGAGCTGGATGAACACGTTGACTTGGGTGAGTTGCTTTAGTTGGTGCTGCTTGATATCTAGCCTGATAAATGGTTATTTAGCCCTGCTGCCCCTTTCAGTATATGCACCTAATTTAATGCCATTGTACAAAATGAGAGATTGTTTAATGATTTCTTTGTGTTGTTTACATTAAATTGGTCAAAGGACACAATAAATGACTATATAGAGTAAGTTAGGAAGAAGAAAGATTGTTGCCTTCACATACAATACAAAATTACATTTGTATAGTGCCTTTCATGTCGGGAGGACATCCCAAGGCCCTGGACAGTCAGGGATTTGGACCTGAACAGGGGGTTGGGATCTGGGAGGGTGGAGGGCAGAGAGGGTGGCCAATGGCGCGGCCGATGGTCTTGAGAGGTGCCTTGGAGGAGGCAAGGGAGGGAGCGAGGCGAAGGGATGGAGTTTCAAAGCGTGGGAATAATAATAATAATAATAATAATCCTTGCATTTGATATAGCGCTTTTCACGTCGGGAGGACGTCCCAAAGCGCTTCACAGAACACACTGTAAAGTGAATTGACTGTCTATTTGTGGGCGAACGCGGCAGCCAATTGCGCACAGCAATGTCCCACAGACAGTGGTAGATTGAAAATGACCGATTTATTATTGTTTTTGGTTTTTGGAGGGATTATTATTAGGCTCTGTAACATAAAATGGTACAACATATAAATAGTTGGAGATTAGCTGAGTGTCATTCTGCTGAGGAAAATTGAGGTATCTGTGGCTTCTGTGCGGTTGTAACTGCTCTCTTTCCAAGAATAATATTTTAATATGTATTATTAGGAACAGAAAGAGGCCATTCTGTCAGTCGAGGTTGTTCCACCATTTTCTTAGATCATAACTGATCTGTCACTCACTACCCCGATACCATTACTAGCCAAGCGTGTATCTGTTTCCCTCTCTTGAACACTCCCTTTTGAACTCTGCATCAACAGACCTTTGAGGAAGTGAGTTCCACAATCTCACAGCTCTGTTGAGTAAAGAAATTCGCTACTAACAGATCTCGCTCAAATTTAGAGTGTTTTGTTTATTTTTTGCAGAGAAAATTCGGAAACTCTTCAGCAGTGCAGAATTGGCCAAGGTGCTGCCTGATTTTGAGAAGCTTGGAGAAAGCCTGAATCATCTCAAAAGCCTCCTCTCTTCAGGTTAGTATCTGTTTGAGAGATATCTTTGAGTTATTAGTCAACAACATGCAATTACGTGGGAATTCTATGCCTTTGGAAACCAAATTAAATGAGAGCAACAACTCGAGCATTGTATTTGATCCTTGAATTATTAGGCTTTAAGCCACTTTATTTCTGTTCATGTACAGAAAACATAGTGAAAACGGTTTACAATAGCATTCATTGTTATGGAACCTGTCTAAATGTCAGATATCTCAAAGAATTTTACAAAGATAATTGACCAGTAATAAAAGTGAACCTTTGCGTTCAGAAATGAATGTTGGACAGGTATATTTTCAAAGAGTTAAGGGACATTTGGTAGTTAAAGGGCTCAAATAATGGCCTAAGCCTGCGCACAGTTTCCACTGCTATCGAATTTCCTAAAAGAAAACTATCTACTCTGTGTTTGAAGGAATCAACATTTCCTGCTTCAACCATCTCCTCAGGGAGCTCTTTCCACAGGTTTATTATTCACTCACTCAAATAGTGATTGCGTTGATTCGTTCTGAATTTACCCCCCTTCAATTGCAGGCCATGTCCTCTGGTTTTACTATTCAGGACTCATTGAAATAGCCTGTCATGATCTATGTTATCTAGTTTAGAATCTTAAATACAGCAATCATATCACCTTAGGGAGATAGCTGCTACCGTTTTAGATAACAACAACATTTATAATTATTTCATAGTGGAAGTAATTAACTTGTATGAATAATATACTCTAAATGGGGCAGCCATTTGCACACAGCAGTGTGTCCCACAAACAGTCGTGGATTGAGTGACTCACTTTTTTTTATTTTAATTTTTACAAGGGATTATTTCCCCCAGAAAAGTAATCCACCAATTAACTAACAACCAAGTTCCTACTTACTGTTAAGTGAACAGAGGTGTGTGGAGTAAGGAAACTTGCCCAATGTTTCACCTCGGCCTGGAATCGAACCCAGGTCCTCTCACTTGCAAGTCGAGTGCTCTAACCACTAAGCTACAGGACTCCTTAACCAACACCAGTGTTAGTGTACTAGTTTACTTTATTCCTTTGCGTGTTACATAATCGATTTATTTGTGCACTGGATGGAGCTGGTATAAGATTTGATTTATATTCTTTCCCCATTTTGCTGATTTTTCACAGGTGAAAGTTTGTATAGTGAAGTCAAAGGAGTCTCTGATCTGCTTCTGTTGTTAGGTGTGTAAACCCCTTTTGTTGTCATTAATCCGCCTTCTTAAATTTAAAAAGTAATCCCAGTTCTGTGTGCTGTCAGTTTTGAGGTTATTTAAAGGCTAACCTACAGTGCAATAAATATACGTTCGAAAGCCGTTTTGTTTTATGTCTGTTACATTTCTGATATTGGTTGGTGATTACATTTTTTTTATTAATTACATTGTTATATCTGAAATTCTCTCTGTGGGCATTTGTGGCTGTGCTTACTCATGGTCTACACACAAATAAATAAGATAATACTTGCATTTGGTTTAGCACCTATAATGTTGAACGTCTCAAAGCACTTCACAGGGAATTACGTGCATCGAAAATACTTCCAGCCTTTCAGCTAGTGGGACACTTTGTGTGGTCAGCAGGGTGCACGCAGGGAGTGACTTCATTGGTGACCTGATGACGTAAAAGTCAGCCATTTTGTCACACACCGTTTACAGCATGGCTACTCAGACATGGACCACGCGATAACAAAGTTTCGCTTTATTTGAAAGGATGGGAGTATTTTCTTTTAATTCCTTGCCTCCTTTGACTTCAGTATGTTTTGTGACTTTCTTTATGTGAAGGTAAGGCAGTAATTTCTTCCATTTTTTTTTTAAGAGGTGCTTTAAGATTATTCTGTAGAACGGGCAGGCGCATTTGACACACACAGAGTAGAATAGAAGTGGCCCGTAATCTGTTCACTCGGTGTGGAGTGTATGTTGCTCAATATTAAATAAAGATTGCTGTTGGAACAAAAATCAGACAAACTTTCAGTGAAATCTCAGAAGATGTTTGTCAGCTCTTCAAACTACCCATGTTAGAAGCATCCTGACTCATGAATAAGAATTTTTATATTTGATGTAGAACTTTTCACGTCAGGAGGACGTCTCAAAGCACTTCCCATGATATACTGTAAAGTGGAGTATTTTGTGGGTGATCGTGTGCACAGCAATGTTCCGCAAAACAATCGTGGAGTGAAAGGCCAATTTTATTTGGGGGATTTGTTGGCCTGGACACCAGGAGAAATGCCCATCTATTTTGAGTAACGCCATGGAATCTTTAATTTCCACTTGAACAGGCAAAGGGGACCTTGATTTAACATCTGATCTGAAGAATGGCGCCTCCAACAATTAGCACAACCTCAGCAGTGCATTGGATTGTCAACCTAGTATGAGTTCCCAAGTCCTTGAACCTGTAACCCTCTGACTCAGAGGCAAGTGTGCTCCGAACTGAGCCAGTTTGACACAATTATAATCATTTCCACTCGCATAAGTGAAATAAACTGGGAATTCTAAGTGCATTATTGCTCATCTGTTGATAGGCTGTGTGGCATTAGGATGACTGCTGCTATAATGTTCCCTCTTATGCCATGGATTGTCTTTATCGAGACATCTCAAAGCGCTTCATAGAATATACTGTAAGGTGAATTGACTATAATTTGTGGGCGAAACCCGGCAGCCAATTGCACACCATCTTGTCATTCACTGATCGCCTACCTGAAACTCCTCCATAATTCTTTGAAAAGTGCTATTTGCTCCTGTACTGAACAATTTAGTATGGTAGCTCAGTTCTTTACCATTAAGTCATGAAAGTATTAAAGTATTCGCCCGTCTCCCTTTTTAAAGCATCCCAATACATTCTGGATATGTGGCCTCTAAGACAATGCATCCAATCATATTGTCACAAGTTTTACTGTGAAGAAATGTTTTCTGATGTCATTTCTAAACAGCTTAGCTTTAATTGTCAGACAGTGTTGCCTTATTTTAGATCTCTGCAGCACAGCAATTTGCCAATTTCTCAGTTCTCCCAAGGGAAGGAGGACTAATTATTTTGCAGTGTGGCAAAAGTTAAACTTTGCTATTATGTGGTCCGTTACAGAATCTACAGAAAATGGCACTGCGATGAAAGCGTCTGATACCCAAGGATTTGACAGCAATGGCAAACCGTACAAGAAGGCAAGTTTATAATTGGAACGTGAAGTGAAAGCACCGACATTGATTAATTGGGAATTGATTTAGATGCAACATGTGGCTGAAACCAATTGATTTGACAGAAATGCCTTTGTTAAAATTGCAAAATAACTTTAGTAAACCACTTTAGGTTCTCTGTCCACATCAATGATACCTTGCTCTGACCCGGGTTGAGTGATTAAACAGGTTAATCATGTGGGGGAAAAAAGTGCTTTTTTTCACATGATTAATCTGCTTAATCACTCAATTACTGGAGGAATGCATTGCAAATTACAATCTGTGTTGTCTTAAGGGTTCATCTGTCTCTTTAAACACCAGCTTTACCTGTTGATGTCCTTCATATTTTCAGTAACAATCTCCTTGCTGTATTTTTTGTGGTGCTTGCAAAATTCACCTCTATATTTCAGACTGGTAGTGCGTAAAATCCAGGTAGCATGTCTGGTTAAACTAGGAGGTAGAGAAAATCAAAAGGGGGAAGGAGGTAAACAAGATCTCCGTGGATTGAACAGGCACTTTTGATGAGCCATTCAGTCCGGATCATGAGTGAGACTTATTGTAACCTGCATTTACATAGCGCCCCTCATGCAGGGTAGCGTCCCAGAACCCTTGTATTACGTACCTTGGACCATGAATCCTGTGGGTACCTTAAGGTAAGGTTTATTCTATCTAGACAAAAACTGAAGCTGAATAATGCCGGGATCTGGTGTTTTCTAGGCAGTAAGATGAGAATTAAACTTGCAGAAATTAGTGTGATAAATCCATTTGATATTTTTGTTTGACCAATGAGTAACTGGGGTATAGCATATTAGAATTGTCCTGTGATTGGGGAGAGGTTGCTGACTGCTGTTTGAGAAATGGTTCTATTTGCTGACATGTTTTTGGGTATGAGAGGAATGTTTCCAAGACCCTACACTGGTTAGGTTAATTTACCGACTGAACCTTCATGATTGATAGCACATGATCCCTCATAATAAGAATGGGTAGACAAAGAGCCCAAATGAGGAGTGAGTGTTATTGTAAGAAATGTTTCAGGCTTGGGATGATTTTGCTAAAGGGAAAACAATTGCAACTTGCCAGAAAGGAGTATAGGAATAGCAACGTGTACATTTCAAGTTACGGACATTTCTTGGGCAAGTAAATATGTTGTGGCATTAGTGCACTTTGTTACGGAAACCAAGTTTGGTGCTGGTATTGGAATACAACTTGGCCCCTTGTTTCTTGATCTTTTACTATTGTTACTCACAGTTCTTAGAAGAATTCTACACAAAGTCTTGAGAAGTAGTGTTAGCCAAACACATTCAAGTTTATAGCAAGGATATATATGGCTGTGGTGTAATTGGTGTGAATTTTCTGTACTGACCTAAATAACCATATTATAACTTGGATGTTGAGAGATATTGTGTACCCATCACTGAAGGACGGAAATGCAGAAGTTCTTTATTTCCTTTAGCCCTACAATCTTTCCTGCTCCTTCTAAGTTTGCATTTGTGTTTTACATTGAGCCGTTTTTTTGTTTTAACTCTTGTTTTCTCCCTAATTTCCCCCCACCCCACCACCACCCCCCCCTCCCTCCCCATTGGAAACTCATGGCAGGGTGTGCTTGGTGAGCTCATTCTAATCCAGCAGCAAATTCAACAGCACGAAGAGGAAGCACGCAGAGTGACGGAGCAGTTAAACTCAGGCTCCTCTCAACAGAAGCGAAAGGTGATGGATTGACCTGTCCTTTGGGAAACCCCCCAAGTTTATTTGCTTGGTTCTGATTTCTTTTGAGGGCGTTGTACATATTTAAATCGTTCATTGGTCTTGCAGGTTTGCCAAAAATTCAGTGAAGGGATTGACCCCATAGGTGCTACTTTGTTCAGTGCTTGGGACTTCTCGGCGTGCAATGGGAATGAACGCGTTTAAATATCTACAAACTGTTCAACTAATTATTTTGTTGTGGGTTATTTGAGCATGCAGTTTGTGTTCTGCGTTTTACCTGCATTGGGTTGTAAATGTTCTTTCAAAACTCAAAATGATAAACTGCGGAGGATGAGGTCTGCACGTTTTCTTTAGTTTTCAGGTGAATTGAACCCATGGGGTCAAAGTTTGAACTGATCCAGAAGGTGCAATCCATGTCAGTGACTGAGCAAGTGTTAGGTTACATTTATTTTGTAAGTGATTTTTTTTTTTATCCCCTCGGCCCATTTGGTTTCATGCTTCCAGAAGGTCCACCATACACTGCTCCCATCACAGCATTCAGCTGTTTCTCAAATGAACACACCGTGTATAGCCCCCATCATCCTTTCTGGTAACCCCATTCCGTATCTTAGTTACCCTCTACGCTCTTCACCCTCCAGGTAAAGCAATACTTCCTGGTATCTGCCCTGAAATTGCCCTTCACTACCTTGAACTCATTCCCTCTTGCCCTGATGTAATAATAATAATATTACATTACTATTTTTTCCCTGATATAGTAATAATAGTAATAATCTTTGGATTTTATATTAATAATCTTTGGATTTGATATGACGTAATCCGGATGGTGCCTCCATCCTTGGGGGGCGTGGTGGGTGGAGAGACAAGGATTCAATACATAGAGGGATGATTTGAGCTTATGTATCTATTTTGATGATTGCTATATAATAATCATCACTATAATAAGACCTTTCACTTCAGGAATACGTCCCAAAGTGCTTCATGGGATATATCGTAAGGTGGAAGATGCTGTGTGTTTTGTTGAACACGGCATGTGGCACTTTTGCTGGGAGCACCTTTAAGGAACAATAATTATTGTTACCCAAAACTAACTTTTTTTCACTCTTCCCTTATTCACTGTCATCTTATTTTTTTCTCTCTAACAGCGAATTGCACTTATAGCAATCACAAGCTTCTGTATTTACCCTCTCCTTCCATTCTGTTTGTGTTCTAATCCTATTGCATCGCGTGTGTTTTCGTGCCGTTTCATTCTCTGTTGACAATTTGAGCCTTATAATACTAATGACGGTTGATTGAAACAAATGTTGACAGGAATGGATCAAAATGCCATTACAAGTTTAAACGTGCATTTAAAAATCTTAAGTAACCTGGTAGCTTATTTGTTGTTAGCCAAAGATCATTGCAACAGACACTGTACACTGCAATAACTTCATACACCAGATGCCCAGAATTTCACCTCGTCTTAGCACTGAAACAGTTTTGACTCCATTCTGACATCTTGTGTAAGACTGTGTGAAATTGTCAAATTCAGGACTAAATCGGAAGTTTTTTTTGATACTGCGTAAAGGCAACTTTCAAATTAAGACAATTTAAGAGTTTCCCACAGTTCTTTGCTATCTTAAACTGCAGAAGATGACCAATCTGACAACTAATCTGATAACCAATCTTTTGTAACAAAATGGACTTGTAGGCTAAGATTAGGTGGAATTTTGGGGTGCAAGATTTTTTTTTCCCCCTTGAAACTATTTAAGGCAGAATGGGGAGGGGCAGGGAGGAGGTTTTTGTCCTGGTAAAATATACTACTGAACAATAATTGTTCCAGTCCCCAGACCTTTGTGCTGGGGCAATTCAACATTTTTATTGAAGAAATTGATTATGGTGTATGATCCGCCTAATCCAGTTCAACCGGAGTTTTTAAGATTTTCTTTCTTTGAGTAGAATCTCTGCAGTGAAGTTAAGGGAATTTGCCCCTTAAATGGTGAGTAAGT
Organism: Callorhinchus milii; assembly: GCF_018977255.1. Taxonomy (NCBI): domain Eukaryota; kingdom Metazoa; phylum Chordata; class Chondrichthyes; order Chimaeriformes; family Callorhinchidae; genus Callorhinchus; species Callorhinchus milii. Next base: position 3,567,379 of record NW_024704752.1, on the reverse strand, counting down.
ATACTCTGTAGACATTTCTTGGTGATTTTAAAAACTTCTTTTCTTCTCTACGGTTAACATTCGTTGAGTTTGGAGAATGTTAATGCGCCTTTCTGACCTGTCATTTTCTGCAAAGTGCCATTTTTCCTTGTGTTTCTTCAGATGACGGATAAGGACAAAGCTGAACAGCTACAGGAAGAGCTGCTCCGAACACAGGTGCTGAAAGCTCAGAACTGTTCGATGCCTCAAGTGTTGGGTGGTTGTAGTTTTGGACATTGTGTAGGGAAATGTAATACTGTGACCTTTCAGTAATAATAATTCTTGCATTTAATATAGCGTCTTATCACGACGTTAAGACATCTCAAAGCGCCTCACAGAATATATTGTAAGGTACATTTTGGGTTGAAACCTCAAGTGAGGTCTTGGAACCCCTAGAGCCTAGGCTCGCAATGCCTCGCTTATGAAGGAGCTATGGATGCTATAAAAACTGGTCTCGCACGACAAGTGACGACAAAGGCAAGAAGTTTAAAAGTGATCGTTTTGTGCCATGTCAAGGAATTAGCATTGTCTAGAGGGTTAATCCGTTAGCAACCCTGTCGCTTGTACTTGCCGTGTTGAGACTAGATCCCCTCCCAAAACCACCTCCTCGCTTTAGATGATCTTGCCAGCCAAACTGACACAAATCTCTTTGCAGGCATACGTCTCACACCTGTTCCTTTATTTTCTTCACCTTGTGTGGCGTATACAAGTGGTATAAAGTGGGCAAGAGAGAACTGTGGCTTAGTTAACCGAACAGTGGTCTCCCAATGCACCATGAACTGAAAGCCGATTCTACTTCAGGCAGTGAATTAGAGCAGGACTTTTTTGTGGTACAAGTGTTCTTATGGTTTCTTGCCCCATCCCCGAAAACTACCTTCAAATGATTTCAGCATAGGCAAAAGAACTTGTGGTGCTTGTAAGTGTGGATGCCTGAATGATATGGTTATTTTTCTCTCTCACGCTTTTTCTCTCTCTCTCTCTGCACAACAGCTAAAGTATCAGCGTATCCTCGAGCGGCTGGAGAAAGAGAACAAGGAACTGCGGAAACACGTGCTTCAGAAAGACGTCAAAGGCATTCACCAGCGCAAAATGAAGGTGATTTGAGGAGGGTTTTCCAGTTTATATAGAGGCAGAAATTTTCAAGCACGGAAAGTGATCATTTGGCTCATCATGTGTATGCAACTAGTTTTTTTAAAATTAATCTCACTTTCCAGCTCTTTCCCTCCAGCCCTTTTGCTGCTCAGTCATGTATCCATTTTTCTTTTGAACAGTTCTTTTGATCCTTTCTCAGTAGCCACTTGTGGTAACGAGTTCACACTCTTATCAACCCTCTGAGTAACACTATCTATTCTACACCTTTACCTCAAATGCTATCCCTTCAGGGAGTATGAGTATGAAAGGATTGAAAGTTGGGAGATCTTCCAACCAACGACCACATTCCAGTTCCATTGAAGTTTCTGCTATATTTCCTGTCCCTCAAATCTCCTCACCATGTGCATTAAATACGAGAATCCCCTTTCCTTTTTGATTTCAGAAATCTTTGATCGACTTGTATTCAGAAGTATTGGACATTCTATCAGACTACGATTCCAACTATAACACCCAGGACCACCTACCAAGGGTGAGTGGCAAGTTGCTGTCAGTTTCTTTGTTCTCACAAGAGAGATTCAGATTTTTTTTGAGATAAATCTACCCTGGGCCATTTGACCTCATCCTCCCAGAATGCCAATCCTCCCATCTTCCTATTACAGCAGCAAGCTCTTTGTTAAATGAGTTACGAACCTGGTTGCATGCAGCACAGTGATGTAATCTGGAAGGAGGTTAATGCTGATCTTGAAGCGCTCCGGGACACTACCCCGAGTGAAGGGTGCTGTATAAAATACAGGTTGTTGTTGTCTAGGGTGGTTAATTGACTGATTGTTTATTGATTGTTTGCGATGCTGCGGAAAGGGTATCGAAGATATTCTGTGTCCGCTTGCACTTGTTTTACTTTCTTAATTAACAAATTATCTTCTCTCAGGTAGTTGTGGTCGGAGATCAAAGCGCTGGGAAGACCAGCGTTCTGGAAATGATCGCCCAAGCACGAATATTCCCTCGCGGGTCTGGTGAAATGATGACCCGAGCACCTGTCAAAGTGAGTAGAGAAGTCTGCGGTTTGGAAACAAGCACTCCATTAAAGGTCCTCATTCGTAGAGCAAATACTTGATTTGTTTGGAAGAAAGTCTCTCTCTTAGGCCTTGAAGGAAGCCTCGGTTCATGTTGGATCCATCTGCTTTGCTCTTTTTGGTAAAGAGCAAATGCTTGTTTTTATTTGGTTCGCCAACAAAATACACGGTCAATTCACTTTACAGTATATTCTTTGAAGCACTTTGAGACATCTTGATGACCTGATAAGGTGCTATATAAAAAGCAAGGATTATTATTATTTGAATGAAACTCTCTTGTTCCTGAATGAAACCTCAGTTCACAATAGATGTTTCTGCTTTGTTCCAGCGATTATGGTGAATAAAATAAGTTAGGCTTTTTGAAGTTTTCCACATCGCTGACTAATGAAATTATCTCGACATCTGTCTCAATAAGTCCCACCCAAACATGTAACGGATCCTAACTTGTTCCAGAAAGAGTTTTTAATTTGTCTTGAATAAATTGAAATGCCAATCCCAAAGAAACAAATAACTTAGACAACGTTTAAGTAATAATAGTAATAAATAATAATAATCCTTGAATTTGATATAGTGCTTTTCACGTCTTCTAGATGTCTCCAAGTGTTCCCAGAATACACTGTGAAGTGAATTGACTGGATACTTGTGGGCGAAATGTGGTAGCCAATTGCACACAGCAATGTCCCACAAACAGTGTTACACAAATAAGCAAGTGATCTCCCGAATTTGTGCTCCACTCCTGATTTTGCTGGTGAAATGTTAACATTTGTTTTACCTGGTTTCTCAGGTGACACTGAGTGAAGGACCTCACCACGTGGCCATTTTCAAAGACAGCTCCCGAGAATTTGACCTCACCAAGGAGGAAGATGTGAGTCCCGCAAGCCTTTTGTTTGACCGTCAGTTGACTTGCCAGCAGAGTGCCAACACTTTCTTCCTGGGCTCCAATGCCGCTGATGTTTGACCAGCTTTGCTGAAAAAGAGAGTTGGATTTTGTCGCTAAATCATTCTAATGAGAATCAAGCAAACTCGTTGGTCGCTTTGCTTATCGATACATTGCTTATCGATCCAATCTGCTGTTCACTTAGTTTCTCTCACTCACATATTTTCCCCCCTTGTTTTTGTAGTGCTGTTACCAAGTAGGATCACTCATTAGTCTCTGAGCCATAATCTTCATAGGTTGATTTCCCTCTAAAATGCCTGAGGAACAAAAAGAGGTTGGCCTGCAATTTACCTCATGTAGCTGTCACTAAGGCCTCCACAAGTTATTTATCCCAGTACAGCTGAATATAGTGTACAAGTCTGACTTGCTATGAATTACAGTACAGATGTTGAGATAACCTATAACAGCAACTTAGGCTTTAGAGTTTTCTTTGTTTCAGTGGCTGTATTGATATATGCCTTTGAATGTACAGGCCAGGAGTTGTAATGGAAGTGTAAAATACAGGTTAAGATCAGCGGTGACCTGGCCTGAGATCCCAATTCTCATAGATGTCCACTTTTTGAAACAGTAGTCCTCTGACTACTGAAAGGTGATGAGCAACACTCCTGCAATGGAGTGTTAAACCTTTTCTCTCCAGTGTCCAATGCTGGAGTAAAGCTTCAAAGTGGACGTTGTTTCAACGACCCAGCTGATGGCTTTTGTAACGCTTTATTGGAAATTAATAACTATTTGATTAATTGAACTCACATAGTCTAAGCTGACACTGCAATGCAGCAGTGGGGGGTGTTACATCGTCAGTGATTTCGTCCTTCGGGTGAGACGCTATATTGAGGTCTCGTCTGCCTGTTCAGGTGGACGTTAACGATCCCATGACACTATTCGAAAAGAGCAAGAAGTTTCTCTCCCGTTGTCCTGGCTAACAATCCCTGAAATAAAACCGGTCAACAACAACTTGCATTTATATAGCGCCCCTTACTCAGGGCAGAATCCCAGAGTGCTCCAAAGCTTTGGAACTCTCCCTCAATCCTCCAACCTTACCTCTATCTTCCCTTCTTTTAGACCACGACTGAAGACCTTCCTCTTTGACCGTGCTTACAGTCACCTCCTCCCTCCCCCTGGTTCGGCGTCAGACTCCATCACTGTTGAGCGCACAAGATGCTGCCCCTTGTCAAAGGCACAATATAAATGCAAGTTGTCGTTGAAGTACTTTTCTGCTTTTCTGTGTACAGCTAGCAGCGTTGCGGCATGAAACTGAAATCCGAATGAGAAGCAGTGTAAAGGAAGGGCAGACAGTCAGTCCTGAAGTAAGTAACGGATAGATGAATATTGCTAATTGCATTAATGCCTTTAAATCCGATTTCAGGGTATGTTGAAGTTTATCGGCATTTTGAACAACATTTTACAGGAACAAACAAATACCAAATACGTTTCTGCTAATGCCGTAGTTGTGGATTGGTATAGTGACCGCTTTTGTAAATGATACATCTCAGTGAAGCTATTTGTTGCTGATTAATGGTTCAGTTCACTTTGTATTTGACTTGTTTTTTAGACAATCTCCTTGAGCGTGAAGGGTCCAGGCTTGCAGAGAATGGTGTTGGTTGATCTTCCCGGTGTCATCAGTGTAAGTGTCGGAATATGCTCTCTCCTGTAGATGGGGGTTACTTGGCAGAAGCCACCCACAAGCGAATTATCAAGGAGTCATCTTTAACATTGCTGATCTGATTGAGAGGTTTTCAGTAAAGTTCTGAACAACAAATGCCAAGTCACGGTTAACTTCTGAACCCAGATTTGAGATAATAGTTTTTAAATCGTTTCAATGCACTTTTTTTCTGGAATGATTTGTGACTGTCTTGGGATAAAGTACGTTTCGGGTAGTTTATTCAGTTCAGGCTTGCAAGGTGTGACTTCTGTGCAGTAGCCTTCACCCTGAAATATTGTTGTACCATAAACTATTCAATTCATGAAATTTGCAGCTGACAATCAGGAAACTGTTGTCAGTACAGTGTTACTGATCAAATGAGGGTAAGGTTTTCTGTGAAGAAACAAACCTAAACTTTTCTTTTAGAGGGTACTGATGAACCTGCTTCCTACAGTCGTGTTGATCTGTTTTGTTCTCTTCTTTTGAAGACGGTTACATCGGGCATGGCCCCTGATACCAGAGAAACCATCTTCAGCATAAGCAAGGCCTACATGCAGAACCCCAACGCCATCATTCTTTGTATCCAAGGTAAATGGCAGCCACTTGTATAAAAGAGAATTTATTATTAACTTAGGTTGGTATAGCACCTTTCACATCAGGAGGATGTCCCAAAGGGCTTTGTGGGAGATACTATTAAGCAGTGACTGCTTTTGAGGCCAAATTTACTCTTAGTGAAGAAAATATAATGTCCGATGTGCGAATGCTAGGTGCACTGTTTCTTCTAGTGCCCTGGCAACAAATCCCCCAAATAAAAATTGGTCACTTGCTCGATCGTTGTTTGTGCAACATTGCTGTGCACAAATCAGCTGCTGGGTTTCACCCACAAAATACACAGTCATTCCACTTTACAGTATAACCTGTGAAGCTGTTTTAGACGTCTCAATAATGTGATAAGGGACTATATCAAATGCAAGGATTATTATGAAACAAAATTATTTTTTTGAAAACAAATCCGATATCTTTCACTGAGTCGGATGCAAATAAGCTAAATGGCCGTTGCTTTGTGCTCACCCACATAAACCGTCTAAAATTACAATAAAGCAAAAACTATTCAAGGTATCAAATAGGTCGGCATGTTTCCTTTGGCTATTTATGTAGCTGGAGTTTTCGTGGTCTTGTGTCTTGCAGATGGATCAGTTGATGCAGAACGTAGCATTGTGACGGACCTGGTCAGTCAAATGGACCCACACGGCAAGAGAACTATCTTCGTGTTGACTAAAGTGGATCTAGCAGAGAAAAACCTAGCTAGTAACCCCAGTCGGGTATGAGCGTAATAACTAAGTTAAAACTTATGCAATACATCTATGAGGTCCGTCTGCTATCTTGCTCTTAGCTCTCTGCGTCCTTTCTGTGGACTCTACCTATTTCCAAAATGTATATGATTACGCTCTAGGTTACCATGCAATTAGGAACATTGTACAGTACATAGAAAATGTATAAAGTATTCTGTTGAGTAGCCCATTAGATATACGTGCTATCGCTGTAACGTGTTGCACCTTTACAGATACAGCAGATTGTCGAAGGCAAACTCTTCCCAATGAAGGCTTTGGGCTACTTTGCTGTTGTCACTGGCCGAGGTAAGCCGCGATTTTAAAAGCTCCGTAAATTGTTCATTCTAAGCCAACTATTGCTACTTAGGACTTTTATCTTGCTGGAAAGAGTTATACAGCAATAGAGACTTACCTGTCCTGATCGAGACTGATGAGAGAAGTTAACATGTGCATAGTTGGAGTCCTGTAGCTCAGTGGTTAGAGCACTCGGCTTGCAAGCGAGACACCTGGGTTCAGTTCCAGGCAGGGCGAAACCTTGGGCAAGTTTCCTTACTTTCAAATCACATGGTGAATTTCCCTTGATGGCTCAACCCCTATTTTGTATGTTGTTATGAGAATGCTTGACGTGTGTGTTTTGTTTGAATAAAACAGGAAACGTCAATGAAGGTATTGATTCCATAAAAGATTATGAAGGGGATTTCTTTCAGAATTCAACATTATTGAAGTAAGTTTTTTTTGTCCAACTTCTGTTGCCTTATTTCCAGGTTTTAAGCTTAACATTGGGGCACAGAGCACTTGGTTTCAGGAGCAGTGCAATTCTCACCCATTGGAGGATAAACACAGTGGATATGAATGACAGTGAATTAGCTCTCCATTGAGAGAGAAAGAGAAGAACATGAAAGGACTTGAGATAAAATACAAATGAAAAGAAACAAAATCATGGCTTGCAAACTGAACGATTTCTGGGACATTGCAAGGCTCAAATTGATTGACGTGTTTGTCTACGAAAATACAGTCATTTTCCTCGACACCAATAACTTCAAAAGAGCTTTGAAGCCTTTAATATTATAGGTGCTACCTCAGATTCAGGGATTATTGTGCCTGCCATTGGTGCAACAATGAAATGATCCTATGATACTCCGTATTCTAGGCATGTTTACTGTGCCTTTTACATGTGTATAATGGAGGTCAGGGGACTAATTGAGTGCCTTTGCCTTAAAGGACAGGAATGCTGAAGGCTCATCAAGTGACTACCAAGAACCTGAGTCTGGCTGTATCTGACTGCTTCTGGAAAATGGTCCGGGAGTCTGTGGAGCAGCAGGCAGATGCGTTCAAAGGTAAATGCATAATCATTGTCACGTTATTCAAGACTGCAGTAATTCAGTATCACAATCTTCCAGATTAGTGTGGAGTTCTGTAGCTCAGTGGTTAGAGCACTCGCCTCGCAAGTGAGAGGCCTGGGTTCGATTCCCAGGCAGGGCGAAACGCTGGAAAAGTTTCGTTACTCCACACGCCTCTGTTTACCTAGCAGTAAGTAGGAGCCCAGTTGTTAGTCGATTGGCGGATCGCTTTTCTGGGGATAATAATTCTTTAAAAAAATAATAAAATTGATCACTCAATCCACGCCTGTTTGTGGGACGCTGCTGTGTGCAATTGGCTGCCACGTTTCTCCCATGAAATATAGAATCAATTCACTTTACAGTATGTTCCGTGAAGCGCTTTGAGACGACTCAAAGATGTGATAAGCCGCTATATTAAATGCAAGGATTATTATTAACAGTTTAAATCATTGATTCCATCAATACTGCAAAATGCAACCCCTCCCCTCTCCGGCTTTGCTTCTTAATAGTCGCATGAGGTCTGTCCTGTGGGAGATGCAGCTTGTAATTTGTAGTGTGGTAACTCAAATTAAATGGTAACTATAAAGAGCTGGAAGGACGGGCGAAAAGTGTGCACCTCCTATAATTGTATAGAGTTGGGGGGTGGGGGTGAGGGGATAAGAGAAGCGTCTCGGCCCATCTCTGCACAGAGGAAAGGAAAAATTGCAGAGAAAGTCACTGTACTGTGCACCTTGGAGCAACAAAGGCATCATTAAGAGAGGTCTGAGCAAGTTGTCTCCGGGTACTGTAACCAGGGATCTCAAAGAGATGAGAACAATCACTTTATTAAAGCAGCTGTCTTATTGACTCTTGTACTGTACTTATTATCATAAAGGGCTGCATGAGGCTTGACTTATCAAGGACAGGAGGTGGTGCTGTTGTGCTGCTGTGTAGGAAGAGGAGGTTTACTGCAAAAGCACCACCAGTTATTATTAACCAAAAGACTGATGTGAGGAATTGGTTTGATTTGCACCTGTTAGTTTTGCAAAATCGCGTAACATTCCTCTTCAAATCACTTTGATGATAAAAAGAGCCATGAGAATGAATTAAATAATCGGACAAGGGGCTGAGAACGAGAGTTCCATTCCCCCACCACCTCGAAAGGAAAGCAGAGATAAATATTGGGAGAGTGACCACGAAACAGGAAGTGTAAAGGAATCGGAGCACAGAACTACGATGGAAAGAAGTGGAGCGAAGAAGCTTTGAAAAGAACGAGCAGACCCTAAGGGGTTCAGATAAACTGAATTTAATATGTTTAAACAACAGCACATTATCAATGTCTTTCACATCGGGAGGATGTGTAAAACAATTGAAAGAAAAGCAACAAGTTGATGAACGCAGAAGAGGGAAGTTGAACAACCAGTTCAGATTTAATTTCTTTAACAGAGATGTGTGTGTGTCCTCTCTTTTTTCCAAAAGAGTCTAATCATGGCACCTTTTATTGCCACTAGGATAAGCCACTAGGATAAGCCACTCTAGGATAAGCTGATACAAAGTAGAGATTAGACCTGAGATGTTTCTGTGTTTTTATAGCTGAGCAGGACATGATGCATTTACTGGCATGTTTTAATGAATGGGTTTTTTAAACAAATTTTTGTGAAATGCTAAGTATTTCTATCTGCTGCTAAAGGAGTTTGTTTCACGTGTTTTCCTCCCGTGTCACCAAAAGGCAACAACTTTGATGACTTTATAATAATGATCCTTGCATTTGATATTGTGCCTTATCATATCTTCGAGCGCTTCACAGAATAGACTTATCAAGTGAATTGACTGTATATGAAATGTTCATAACTATAGAAAGCGAGGATACGCATATTCCAGTCAGTGATTGTCTTATGTTTAATATCCCAATCTTCCCTTGGTCAAAACTCAGCAGGCTTTGTATGTAAATAAGCAATTTACTAAGGTGTCTACTCGAGGTGAAAAATGAAGCTTTCTTCAAATCCAATAACATTTGATCTAATGAATCTCAGAGGGGATTGCTGTTGATCAATAGTCGTCATTAAGATGAGGATTGTTCACGGCGCAACGTCACTTTAGAGAAAGCAGACAATTTAACAATCTGAAGTTGAATAGCTGCCAAGTTAGGAACAAGTCTCTTTACTTGTGAGTGAGAGTATTTTGCAATTAATCCTCCTCCTGCAATAACAAGATTGAATTTAGTCAAGAAATCCACAAGTAAGGACTGAAAAGTGATACTCCCAAGTAATCACTGGCTGTACTATAAATGAAACCAGTAAGAACGAACTTGTATTAATTGCCCTGATGTCCTATTATTATTGTTATTGTTGTAATTAGTGACTGAAAAGGCTGATTCTCAACTAGAATAGAATTCCAACTATTCCGCCAATTAGTTGTGCGTGAGTGCAGAAGTGTGAAGTTTGTACTTGTACCTATTTTCTTTGAGACTGGTGGTGAATGGGCAATCTGTCTCTTAACTCCAGTACCCTAGCATCCGCCCGCTCTCCCCGTATGTCAATCACCTTTGGTGTTCCGGGAATTGAGTAAGATAAAATCTGAACTTGCCAGAGCTGTAAATCACCAGATTGGATTGTATCATTTATACAGTACAGTTTATATTTATGTAACACCTCTCCATCGGGAGGGAGTCTTCAAAGCACTTCCTAGTGCTGGGTAGACACCCGAACTGAGGGAGTTGGGGAAGGGAAAGATGACCGAAAGCGTCTGGGTCAAGCCGGTACGTTTTGAGACGTGCCTTGCAAGAGGGGAGGGAGGGAGAGAGGGAAAGAAGGAGGGAGGGAAGGAAGGAGCGAGGGAGCGAACGTTAAAATGTGAGAATGTTCACAGCTCAGATTGGTTATGCTCATATTTAACTTATATTTTTAATGTGCAATATATCCTAAATACGGTCATTTTTTTTCTTTATTTAGCTACTCGCTTCAACCTCGAGACAGAATGGAAAAACAACTATCCACGGCTAAGGGAACTGGACAGGGTAAGGTAGAGGAACCTTGGTGTTGCTGTCTGTTCTCCATTTAGCTGCTTTTACTTCTAACTAACGCTTTCCTTTTGCTAGAACGAGCTATATGAAAAGGCTAAAAATGAGATCCTGGACGAAGTGATCAGCTTAAGCCAGGTTACACCAAAGCACTGGTAAGGAACATTTTATTAATAATAATACCTGCATTTGATATAGCGCCTTATCACATCATTGGGACATCTCAAAACAATTCACAGGATATACTGTAAAGTGGATTGACTTGTATATTTGTGGACGAAACTTTACGTTTTTGTGATCTTAAAGATTAAGATAACCTGTTAATAATTTTGAATCCAGCGTTGTATCGCCATACGATATAGCCATTTTACTCAATCCCCAATTGAAAATTGCATTTAAATTATTGCTCTGTGGAACAAAGTATTTATAAACCCGTTATTGTCTTAAATAACTTCTCAACCAAAGTGAAGCATTTTAACACTGAGGAATTGCAAGTTGCCACGTACGGCCATAGTTGAACGACCAATTGTTAATGGAGGATTGTTGGCCAGGACACTGAGATATAGAAATCTGCACATTTTCTTGAAAGTTGTTCATCTCTAAAATTAAATTCCCATTAGTTTCTGTAGTACAGTGTTTTGATTACATTGCAAAGCATTTCATATCTGCCTCCACAGAAATTATTTGGGTGTTTTGGGAATCTGCTATGATAGATTAACAACTTCCAGGGTTTGAGAAGGAAATACATCAGTGTTGCCAAATCAATGTAATGATGAATTGTGCAGTCCCTGCTATTGTTCCTGGCACCTCTTGTTAAGTATACACAGCGGCTGAGTATAGGGCCCGTTCAGGTTTATATTAATATGAATTGCACACAATAGTTTTCTATCCAGGAGTCTTAAAAAAAATGTATAAACGATCAATAGCATTGATAGATGAAGCTTATTTCTCACTTATGGCAGGCGTCAGCTTTTTTTGTGCATTTGTGGTTACAGACTTGAACAAGTGTGCAAAAACCTAATGGCTGAAAAATTCTGTATGTTTTTTGCTCGGGAGAGGGTACAGTTAAATAGTATTCTTGGACTAAACTACTGTGTTATAATGGGGTCAGACTGTATTCCGTGCAGTAAAATGCAGCTGGAAATCATTTAAACTGATTGGGAACTGCCCTGTGTTATTTTTTTTATTTCAGGGAAGAGATTCTTCAGCGGAAGCTGTGGGAGCGAGTCTCAACTCACGTGATTGAGAACATTTACCTTCCTGCAGCTCAGACCGTGAACGCTGGCACCTTCAACACCACTGTGGACATCAAGCTCAAGCAATGGACTGACAAGCAGCTGCCCCACAAAGCCCTGGAGGTGCGATCCTGAGCTCTAGCGGGCGCTTTCTCTTGGCTTGCACTGCGAGCAGTTTGCTATTGTTTGAGTGGAGGAACGGAAGTCAAGGTTCAACAATCAGTGGAGTGTAAAAGAATGCGGAAGGAGTACAGTTTTAAAAGAAGGAGCCCTTTCTCTGCCCGCTTTCGTTTCTCTTCTCCATGCCTGCTCTCTGCCTTTCCTCTGCACTGCACCCATCTTTCATGTCATTCCTCATGCCACTTCTCACAATGCATTGGACTCTGTCGATGATGGCAACCCTTCATAATCAATAAATGAATGGCCTCAGCAGGCATTCATAACGCAAGAGCCAAGACAAAACAACGACAAATTGCATTTATATTGTGTCCTTCAAGTGGACAGCCTCTCAGAGTGCTTTACAGTGGCGGAGCCTGATAGAACAATTCTTGTATCATTCATTGAACCTCTCCCGATGTCCACACACACTGAGCAGTGGTTGTCTGGATAGTGAATGCATTGATCTGCAGTGAGAGTCTTGGGCCTTTGCTGATGCTGAAGTCAGTTCCACCACCTGAAATGCCATCCCTGTTGAGATTAGAGTGGTTGGGACACCTCAGAGATTGACCTTGGACTTTCCTGCTCTTGATGGCTCAACAAAGTGCAGTGCATTGACAAAGGAACAATTCTTGCAAACAATTTCAATTTGGAGGAAGAAAAAAAGATACACTTGTTTAAAATGTGAAAGTTAGTTTTGCTTCTGGTCGGGAACCTAAATTCTAGGTCACAAATGGCCTGCAACTCATATTAAATAGCAATGAGCTTCAGAGATCACTCTAGTAACACACACAATACACACACACACATACACACATATGTATTGGACTGCTGAATGCCGCATCAAATTATTGTTGTCGTTTTTGCTTCCCTCCTGCAGGTTGCCTGGGAGGCCCTAGAGGATGAGTTTGCTCGCTTCATGTCCGAGCACAAAGGGAAAGACCACGACGACATATTCGACAAACTAAAACATGCTGTCAAAGACGAAAGCATCAAACGGCACAAATGGAATGAGCGGGCTCAAGATAGTCTGGTACGGCACAGCGTGTTTGTTTGTTTTTTGCCGTCATTATTATGAGTAGTACAGCACAGTCTGGTTTTTGTAATGAACGTTACAGGTGCAACAAAAATATTGCCCAAAGTAAGTTCTTTTTAAAAAGAACGAAAACAAAATGAGGTTGGACATTTTGACTTGACAGTGGCGAGATTTCTCTACCTTGAGACCATAGTGGCATGATAATCACTGATAACACTATGTAGCTCCCTTTACAGGATATAGTGTAAAATGTGGTGCCTGCGTATTTCGTAGGCGAGTGGGAGCCAATTTGCCCACAGCAATGTCCCACAATCGGCCATGAAGTAAATGACTGATTTTATTTGGAGCAATTGATGGCCAGGACATCAAAAGAAACTCCCTTCTCTTCTCGAATAGTGCCATGTGGTCTTTAGCGTCCACCTGAACAGGCACGAGGGATGATGACAACAACAACAACTTGCACTTATATAGCTCCATACAGAGTTGCGTTTCACAGCACTTAAAAGTAGCGGAGCTGACTCCGAACAGGGGAGAGATGGCCGGAAGCACGGTCGAAGGGGAGAGTTTTCAGGCGGGACTTGAAAAAGGGGAGAGCAGGGCAACCTCCGATGGTGGGGCAGAGGGTGCGAGGGCCAAACAGGAGGTCGCTGCCAGTCGAGGGAAGGCGCCAGGTGGTGGATTGTTGAGTGAGGAGGTCGGAGAGATAGGGAGGTGCCAGGGAGAGAAGGGATTTGAACACAAAAAGAGGTTTAAACCAAGGTAGGAGGGGACCTCGGTTTAATGTCTCATCCAAAAGAAAGCTCCTCCCTCTGGTGCATACCCCCTAACACTACACTAGAGTGTTAGCCTAGACTATACAGACAACCATTAGACTCAGCGAGAGTGCTACAAACTGAGCCAGGCTCCATTGAATGTAAGTTTTGATATATTTGGTACCCTTATTAACGTTCAGTTTTTTTGCCTTCCTCTAGCGAGTCATCCAGCACAATGCTTTAGAAGATCGTTCAATATCGGACAAACAGCAGTGGGACGCAGCTATCCAATTCATGGAGGACACTCTGCAATCGCGCCTCAGAGACAGTAAGTTTTGAAAACTAAGGTCCTGCTTCATTAGTTTCCCGATTACAGTGCGCATGGGTAGATTTCCATCCTCTGTAGAGCAGTCAATCATATTGCTCTGAGATATGTGTCTGTGAGGCTATTGGCTTTTTTCTAGACTTAGTTTAATATTGCCAGATTTCAATCATCAAAACCTCTGTGATCCTGTGCCGATTTAACAGTAAGAAAATTGATCTTCCTGTACTATTTTAAATAAAATATTGGTTTCCTCCTGTCCTTGACATTAAGGTTTCTTTCTTTAACAAGTATCTAAAATTGTGCTTCCATGTCGAATGGGGAGCAGGCTCTGGTTCAGTCATTGCTCAGCAAGTAATGACATTGGTGACATTGGTCTTAAATTGGTTTGGCAGTCACTGTTTGGAAATGTCTAAGCGCAGTTTAAGGGGAATTGACTATGTAATTTTGATGTGTGTAATGTGCCTTATTCTTGTTTTAATAGCCGATTCTGTAATCCGAGATATGGTGGGTCCAGATTGGCAAGAAAGATGGTTCTACTGGAAATCAAAGGCCCCAGAGCAGGTGAGATGAGGTTACAACAGATGCAGGACGTGCTATATTCCTGTAACCTGTTAATGAGGTACTTACACTACAGTTTGAATTGCTTTGAAAAGCAACAACAGCAACAAATTTCATTTGTATAGCATCTTTCACGTCAGGAGAACATCCCAAGGCGCTGGACATTTAGGGATTTGCGCCCAATCTGGTAGTTGGGAGCAGGAGGGCGGAGAGGGCAGGAGGGTGACTGAAGGCATGGTCGAACAGGAGGGTCTTGAAGGAGGCAAGAGAGGGGGCGAGGCAGAGGGATTGTGGGATGGAGTGCCAGAGGGTGGAGGCTGAGTGGCTGAAGGTCCACCTGGCCATGAACAGTACATTAGTATGTCCATTCAAAATGGAACTAATGTTGCAGTTTGGAGTAATAAAAGTATTCTCATTTTATTAAACGGTTGTGTCTGCAACTGACAACTAACTGCTCTACTCCACAGCATGTTCGAAATGAAACCAAAAATGAACTGGAGCGTTTGTTGAAGATCAATGAGGAGCACACGGCTTACCTGGCTAACGATGAAGTTACAACAGTCCGTAAGAACCTGGAGGCTAAGAGTGTAGCCGTGGACCCTATTCTGGTAAGGTTGTCACCAAGTTGATAGCTACAAATTTCCCACTGTTATCGCTTCTGGAGGTAGAACAAAATGTTGGATATTCTGTTACTTTCTCGTGATGTGCAGCCGAACCTCATTATAATGAAAGCCGCTTATAACAAACCCCCGATTTTAACGATCCCAACGCCAAGACCTGATTGACAGCCAAACCCTATCCAGTGAGCGCCTGATATTGGCAATCTTTTCTGCCGGTCCCGAGGAGGGTTAGTTACAGTGAGGTTCGACTATCATATATTAGCATTTTGTAATTAAAATTTTGGCATCTTTTTCTTAAACGGTACTGATAATGTTAAAGGCGGATAACTTTACGCTTTTGTGTTCCTGAAGAGTATGGTGAAAAAATATGGTCCATCTGTCCTTCCACCCCCACCCCACCACCACCACCACAGCAGCTTCTGTACATTAAGAAGATACTGATCAAACATTCTTACAAAGTTTTCTTTAAAAAAAATGATTTGAATCCATGAAATATCTCATGCCCTCAAAAAAAGATCCCTTTAAAGCTCTTGGGCTGGGCATTCCACCACTCAAGTCTTTTTAAATGCTGAGTGGAGGTGGGGGTGAGGAGGGGCGCAGGGGAGATTAATCAGAGTTCTGCTGAAATCTTGGCAGCAAAGTACCAAGGTGAATCACCACTAAACAGTACAGACTAGAGACAGCGTCCATTGTATAGCAGAACAATCTTGACCTTATTAAACATTTTCACTGAAACTTTCTGCCTCTATCTCCAGATTAAAGATACTTGGCACCAGATTTTCCGCAAGCATTTCTTGAAGAAAGCACTGAACCATTGCAATCTTTGCAGAAGAGGTTTCTATTACTATCAGAGGCACTTTGTAGACTCAGAGGTATGTTCACAGAAGGTGTGTAAAAACAAAATAATCCTTTATGTTTCTAACCGTGACGTTGCAAGTGTGATATTTGCAAACCAGGCTCATCGCGATTTGCAGTTTGCGCCTGAAATTAAGTGGATCGCTTTATTAGTAATAATTCTTGCATTTGATAGGTTTGCAATAGATAGTTTCACCCACAAAATACACAATCACTACACTTTACAATATATGCTGTGAAGCGTTTTGAGACTTCGCGAAGACATGATAAGGCTCTATAGCAAATGCAAGGATTATTACTATTATATATAATTCTTTCACTGTTCTTCCCACAGCTGGAATGCAATGATGTTGTTCTGTTCTGGCGCATTCAACGAATGCTAGGCATCACAGCAAACACACTCAGGCAGCAACTAACAAACACTGAAGGTAGGTAGGAATCCTCTTACTTTGACTCTTGCACTACAGAGTTATTGTTTGATAGGGCGTCACCGCAGCTGTATTGGCAGAATTATTGATGGCATGAGAATAGTTCACCAGCATTGCTCGAATTCTAATCGCACTTCCTTTCCCTGATGCTGTCAATAAAACTGCTGGATGAGGAGTAGGAAGAAGTAGGAATGTTATTGATAAGTTCCTCTGGTTAAGATTAAAAGGACAGATTATGTGCTAGAAACGCTGAGTGCTACACTCAGAATTCTGTGTGTGTGTGTGTGTTATTTTGTCCATGGAGACATTTTAGGTGATGGACTGAAGAGATGTAGGCCAAGAGGAACCCGATAAGAATTAGGCTTGGCGCCAGCCAGGGCAGTTCTCGTGGATAGAGCAGCACCTGTGCTTTAAGCGGAATCAAATGGTTTCAATGTCTATAGGGCTGCCCATTAAAAACTTTACAAAAACGAAATGGCTAATTACCCGGACCTGATCCGACCGGACGTCTTCCCTTCAGCAGATTGCCATTTTCAGAGATTACTTGTGCTGTGTGTGGGTGAGGGCGGGGGCAATGAAGAGGAAGTGAACTCACCAAAAAAGTGCTGTAGTCTTCCAATTACCGACTTCAATTGCTTGCTCTTCACCCCCAGGGTTTGAGTTTTAATCACCGAAGGAATTCCTTTGTGGGCTTTTGGTGTAAAAAAAATAAAGCAAAGAAAAAAATTGTATGGCATGTGAAAGAGGAAAATCCTGGATTAGACTCTTTTTTTAAAAAAAAGTCTATACATGATGGAAATCGTACATGAATGTAAAATAGCCTCTAAAGTGATGGTTTCATTGCTTGATAACTGTTCGCTGACAGCTATCTATAGAAAGGTCTGACTATGCTAGGAGCAGGCTGCACTGTATTCTACAACTCACCCAAAACAATTCCACTGCATTCCTTAATCGCTGAATGATGATGATAATAATAATAATAAGCCTTGCGTTTGATAAAGCGCCTTTCACGTTGGAGGGGTGTCTCAAACCGCTTCACGGATTTCTTGTCATGTAAAAAGACTGTGCGTGTTGTAAGCAAATGCAATCCAAAATTGCCCCCTTTTTTNAAAGTGTGCCAAAGGCACTTAATCCACGAAATGCACCGTCATTACACTTGACAGTATATCCCGTGAAGTGCTTTGGGATGTCTCAAAGACTTGATAAGCTGGTGTGTCAAATGGAAGGATTATTATTAATAAAACAAAAATGACTGTTTATGTCCTTTCCGTCCCCGCCAGTGCGGCGCCTTGAGAAGAACGTGAAAGAAGTGTTGGAGGATTTTGCTGAGAACAATAAGAAAAAAGCTGAGCTATTGACGGGGAGGAGAGTTCAGCTCGCGGAGGACCTCAGTGAGTAAAACTTCACATCCCTGTTTACACTGCTGCATTGTGTCAGCGCTGGATACACACCACTGCGTGTTTTACATTAAGCTTTCAAACTGTGCTCAGGTTTATTCATTGAGTTAAAACAGCATCCGAACAAATGCAGCGTTAAGTTGTATTAACTTCAAGATCCTAGTCAAGATAAGCGCTCCAGGATCCTTCCCTGACTGAAGGACGCTGTATAAATGCAAGTTGTTGTTGAGATCTTAACTGAGCAACCTCCACCAACCATTCCTATTTAATGCCCTCTCTGTTGGGTTTTGCTGTCTATCTAGAATTGGCATTTGTTGTATATCAATCAGGGCAGCAAGTTCTCCAGCAAAGGATAGGTTGTGGGGTTTATGCATTTCACTGGCAAATTTTTAGAATCCCGTGCGAGAAAGTAATTGCCATTCAGCCTTTGAACAACAGGTGGCAACATTGGCTGTGTTTAAAAGAATGTGGATGGGATATGGTGTAGTAGTGTTGTGCATGTTTTCAAAGCAAACAGACTTTGTTATATGTTCATAAGGAACGTATTAATGTCTTGGCTATTTACTTTGTAATGAAAATACAATTTTTGCGGCGGTCAAATTTCAACTCTCCATTGCGTTAGGTTTTCTGCTGCAACTGAATTGTTTAATTAATGGAAAAAAACAGTTGATATTGTTTAAAGGAGTTCTCTCAATCTGCTTTGTGCTGCTAGAAAGAACTTTGTCCAAAGGAACGTAGGTGATGATCATAACAGAAAAATGTATAATATTGCACACAAAGTGATTACCAAGTTTGTCTACAAAGCAGTTTTTAAGATGTTTGTTAAAGTGCTATAAAATGTACTTTTGGGCTCTCTACTCCATTTATAAAAGGTTGTGCTTTAATTTATCAATGTGGGGTTATTACAAGTGTGCATTATCTATTCGGTATGTTGTTTCCTAGAATAGATGCTATCCTGTGTGAAGGGCGTCCTGTAAGTTGTTGTATGTCTATTACGTCCTAAACAGATTGCTTAGAAAGAGATCATAACATAGTACCCAGTTACCTGTTGGTACAGTGTACCATAAACATGGAGTGACATTGTAGTGGGCTAATGCTCTGAGAATGGTATCTTAGACTGTGAACTCAAGTCCCAACATAGGCGAGAATGCTACCAGCTAAGCAAAGCTGACACCCCATCTACCCAAGTAGAAATGAATGGATATCGGAGGACAGATCAGCCAAGGAATTTCTGGAAACCTCCGAGTAGAGGCTTTAGAAGCAGCTGGAGACAGTGACCTGCTCACTCACTCAATCAGGGTAGCTCAGGGCAAATACAAAATGGGGAGGAACAGTTTGAAAACCACCTACTTCAAAAATCTGTGCAATGGCTTGACGGGTTTTTGTTCCCAGCTCAAGAAATATCAGCGAGTCTTACTAGCATGTCTAGGCTTGTTCCCTCTGCGGATTGTTCCACCGATAATGTTACTACTTCTTGGGAACTTGGCTGCAGGAAGCTTCATTGACTGACTTTGTAAAGAAGCACATGGCACAGAATAGAGAAGGAGAGTTGTATGACAGTAATTGGGGGAATTTGATAATGATTTTGAAAGCGTAATTCAAGCCATTTTCTTCCTGCAATGTAAGCCACGCCGTGGGCCGTTTAATATTATCAGCGAGTGATGAAGAATTGTTTACGGACTGTTGGATGTGGCGTTGGAATCGGAATGACAGTGCAAGCCTTTGGTTGTTGATATTGTTGGCGTGTCAGGACTTGGTAATGGCTGGTGTGTATAACTAGACACTGGTTGCTATCCACATAAATTACACAGCACATTCAACGCTCACAATTGAAGAGAGGAGCAGTTAGCTTGAAAAAGGATTATTTTGTTGCTCAGGTGATCCTGAGTTAGTCCTGCCTAGTGTAAATAGAGAGATAACTCCCAACAAACCAATGAAGACTAGACAAGTTCACACTTTCTGTATTTTCGCAATATACTGTATGTGTGTCTATGTAAATTTACTGCAGCAATTTAATGTAAGAAGGTTGTAGCATTAGTTTTAAAAACAACGACCATAATTTATGGAGCAAATTTCATATCGGGAGGATGTCTCGATGCACCTCACAGAACAGGCTGGAGATCGGGGAGCTGAGGATTGAGGTGGTGGGGGGGGGTGGGGATTTGGGGGGTGACCAAAAGCGCAGTCAAAAGCAAATGTCTTAACATAGGCTTTAAACATAGGTTGGTGAGGGTGGGAAGGTGAGACAAGAGTCTCTTTGATGCCGTACCAGAGAACGGGGGCAGAATGGTTGAAAGTTCGCATGGGTCGGGCGGGGAATCATGGAGCAAGCTGGTGCTCAGAGAGAGCAGAGAGAGCCGCTGGGACGGTAGGTTTACAACTGTGTGACACTCTGTTCTGATAACACATTCACCCCATTTTCAGTCGGTGGAAACTCGCATTGTACTCGCAGCCTGTCCACAGCCACATCTGGCCTCCGAGTAGTCATTCAGGAACCCAAGCTCGCTCGGTGCACACGGTGGCTTTCTCCTCTCCTTTTGAAGTTTGATCAGAGAGCTGCAGAGCAGCACGCCAGACCTCCTGCCTCTGTTTACTGTTTGTGGCATAACATCACTCGAGCAGTGATTGTTTGCCTGTCTGTCTTTCTTTCTCTTTCTCTCTCTCTCTCTCTCTATCCATGCCCCTTGCAGTGCGCTCACAAAGTGGACTGCAGCCTGCCCAGACTTGCCCGGAGTATTTCTCCCTCGCCCCCCCCCCACCACCCCTTTCTCTCTGTTCGCTAGCATTTACTGTTATAAAACTTAACAGAAATGTTTAGATCTCGAAGGCCTTGGCAACTGGCTCTTGTTGCCAATTCAAGTGGCTTGTAATTAATGAAAGACAATTCTGGGAGGAAAGTCGGAATGTACTGCAGCGACAAATAGCATTCAGAGCACTGTGTTTCCCCTGTATCCCTTGGCACACACGCTTTTTACACATAGCATCTTCTGAACAGTTCCTGCAAAGCATTAGCATGAGGTATGCGAAGCAAATGTTTTTAATAAAAAAAATCGATGTAATTTATACGTTTGAACCATCAGTTGGATGAGCAGGAGACATGGATATTAAGTGATATGTGAACGTTCTCTGGTGTAGTTTAGAAAAAATAGTTTCTCAAACTTGGTTTGTAATTTTTTAAAAAATGTATCAGAGCAAACGAGCGGTACAGTCAAGCCTTGTTATAGCTTGGTCCTCTGAGTCTAATCTCTGAAGCCATGTTATAAATGTGTATGTGTGGACGGAAAAAGGCCAACTTCAAGGTTGTCAAATCAATATCACTTCCTCCATGATAGCTAAATAATCCCTGCATTTGATATAGCTAGCGCCGTATCGTATCTTCAAGATAATTCTAAGCACTTCATAGAATATACTGTAAAATGAATTGACTGTATTTTGTGGGCGAAACACAGCAGCCAATTGCGTACAACAGTGTCCCACAAACAGTCGTGGATTGAGTGAACAAATTATTATTTTTAAATTGATTTATTTTGTGAAGGGATTATTACCCCCAGAAAAGCACTCCGCCACTCGACTAAACAACCTGATTCCTACTTACTGCGAGGTAAACAAGCGTGTAGAGTAAGAAAACTTGCCCAACATTTCACTCTGCCCGGGAATCGAACTCGGGTTCTCTCGCTTGTGAGGTGAGCAGTCTAACCACTAAGCTACAGGACTCCGCAGTATATCTCTAAGGAATACTGTTGATATCACTTCCGTTTTGAAGTGTCATCAGCTGCCCTTCCCGGGTATATTAATGCACAGGAAATGACAACAGCAGCAACCTGATGACCTGAAAGTCGGCCATCTCGTAGTGTGGCAAGCCGACTGGTCAGTGCTGAGAATAGGGTGTATAATGCCACTTGTTAGAGCAGATCCAGAGGCCATCAGTGCAAAGAATTAGGTGGTGTTATACTGGCAGGCCTTAAAACAGGCTTCTCCCGTACTTCTTTGGCTTTCAGTGGAAGCATATTAGGGTGTAAGAATTAAATAGAAACTCTGACTTTCCTATAGAGCAGACCACAGAAGTCATGAAGTGAATGACTGACTTTACCTGGAGGTTGTTGGCCAAGACACCAGGAAAAACTCCTTTCTCTTTTTGAGTCATGCCATGGGATCTTTAACGTCTTAAACGGGCAGGCGGTACTTTGGTTTGATGCCTCATCTGAAGGACGGCACCTCCACCAATGCAGTACTCCCCCACCACTGTTTTGGAGTACCAACTGTGATTTCAAAGTGGATCTTGAACCAAACATCTAACTCGGAGGCGAGAGTGTTACCAACTGAGGCAGGCTGACTGACACCCCACGTCTGATGCTTACAAAGATTAGTTAGCTTGTTGAGTGACTATTACATATTTCAGCCCCCGGCCATTTCGAGCGGGCAGCAAACTATTTTAACACTTACGTATGTTTCAGGCAGATATTTTATAACTGTGACATACTCATGTTGCACGTTTTTATTTCTGATCTGAGCATCGCTGGTTGTGTAGGTATCTCTGTGAAACGTGCATTAGATTAACTCTTCAAATTCAATTTGCGGTAAACACTGGCAGCAAAGTGTGACTGACATGGTGCAGTTTGCTGAGACTGTTTTATACAGAAAGAGGCATTCCATGGTAGCCGCAGTCTTCAAAAGGCTAAGCCTCGATGGCAGGCAAGAGTTTACTGAGCTCAGAAGCTGTCGGAAGATTAAGACCCCAATGCTGAGATGTTGAGGTAATTGATGAGGAGCCTGACATGGGGTTGTAAGGCAGAAACAGAACATCACACAACCAGGCTCGTTCTTTGGAAACCCAGTCTCATCATTTAAAGTCATGGATGAGAAGAAATGATGAATTGTTACATGACTAAAGACTCATTTACTAACCATTAATCTGAACCTGGCCTGTTGGCTTCAAAAGCTTCTGAAGTCTTTAGGCCCATGTTACGCTTGTAACGTTTTGGATGATGCATAGGGTTGCTGTGCAGTGATTGAGTGACCTAACGTGATGTAAACTGAAAAGCCAAAGCTTGTGATAAAGCAACACCCTCTAACTGGAGGTAATGCCGTAGAGATATGGATAGCTTTGGCCTTTGCTGAAATAAGCCGAATAAAGATGTGGTCCAGAAACTGTCACGTATCGAAATGCCGCATGTTAAAACAAAATTATAACTGCATTGCATCAGAATACACTTGACGGCAAGCAGTCCTGTAAGTCAAAGCTGTTTATTCATGTTACAGTGAGGGTTGGTGTCCCATTGTTGCTAACTGCAGCTTACCATGTTAGCCCACAAAATACACTGCAGTCCACTTTAACGTATATCGTAGTATATCATATGAAGCGCTTTAAAGCTTCCTGACGACATGATAAGACGGTATATCAAATGCGAGGATTATTACGTGCAGATGTGAGGGTTTGGGGGCCAGAGAATCAATTGAGTTGTTTCCCTTTGTTAGTAAACGTATGGAACTTTGGTGAGTGAGTCTGCCACTCCAGTGGCACATAAGGGTTTAATCTGTAAAATTCACAACTTTGAATCTGTAAATTTTATAAATAGCAAATCGTGCAGGTGCCTGTATGAGTCCCAAGGCGACTGCCTCCTTAAAAAAATACACTGCTCTCCACCCAGATGTCTGCAGCCTCCTTTGGCCTCGATCCAGCTTCACACTAGAAGCTCAGACATCTACTGATAAGTTAGAGGTGCTGGCTAGTTAATCAACTGCAGCAAAATTACATTTGTATAGCACCTTTCACGTTGGGAGGATGTCCCAATGCGCTGGACAATCAGTGTTACAGACCCGAGCTGGGGGTTGGGATCGGGGAGGTGGAGAACAGGGGTGGGAAAAAGGGTGATCGAAAATGCAGTCAAAGAGCAGGGTCTTGAGATGGGTTTTGATGGAAGCAAGGGAGGGGGCGAGGCGGAGGGACTGCGGGATGGAGTTCCAGAGGGTGGGTGCAGAGGGGCAGAAGGCAATGGTGCAGCGGACGAGGCGGGGAATGGAGCCCGCTGAGCAGAGGGAGCGAGCAGGATGGTAGGGGGTTAGGAGGTCACAGAGATAAGAGCAAGACCATGGAGGGCTTTAAAGGTGAGGACCAGGATCTTGAACTGTATCCTCTGTGTGATGGGAAGCCAGTGGAGTCAGGCGAGGATGTGGGGTGATAGGGTCACAGAGCCTGGTGTGGGAGAGGACACGGGCTGCAGAGTTCTGGATGATCATAATCAGGACCGTGGAAGGCAAGAAGAATATGAGCTGTATTTTCTTTCTCAGATCACGAATGATCCTTTAATTACTAACAGCCCAAGCAGCATTGTGCACTGAGGTAGTTAGGAATCAAGGTTTAGTGTAGAGGATCCAACTATTTTTTGAAGGCTTTAGAGTTTTCTTTGTTTCAGTGGCGGAAGCATATACCTACCTGTATTGAATGTACAGACCAGGAGTAGAGTTGTAATGGAAGACAGACAGGTTAAGATCAGCGGTGACCTGGCCTGAGATCCCAATTCTCATAGATGTCCACATTTACAGTAGCCTTTCAAAATAGTGGTTCTCTGACTCCTGAAAGGTGATGAGCAACTCTCCTGAAGTGGAGTGTTAAACTTTTCTCTCCAGTGTCCAATGCTGGAGTAAAGCTTCAAAGTGGACTTTGTTTCAGCGATCCAGCTGATGACTTTTGTAACACTTTCCTGGAAACGAATAACTCTATTTGGTTAATTAATTTAATTGAACTCACATAGTCTAAGCTGACACTGCAATGCAGCACTGGGGGGTGTTGCAGTGTCAGAGGTGGCCGTCCTTCAGGTGAGACGTTAAACCAAGGTCCCGTCTGCCTGTTCAGGTGGGCATTAAAGATCCCATGACATTATTTGAAAAGAGCAGGGAGTTTCTCTCTCCTGTTGTCCTGCTTAACCGTCAATCCCACACATAAAATCCCACACATTGCTCATTCATTCCGTGGCTGCCTATTCTTATTAAGAATAATAATTCTTCTTATTATAATATTATGATTATTATTTTCCCCCGAGTCCTCCGCTCCCCCCTTGGTGGCCGTGCCTTAAGCCACTATGCCCCAAGCCTCTGGAACTCACTCCCTTCACCTCACTCCCTCCCTTCCCATTTTCAGGTCTCTGCTGAAGACCTTTTCGACCGCGCCTTTGGTCACCTTCCTCCCCCCTCCCCCCTGGCTCGGTCCCGGGATCCGTTACTGTTAAGCGCTTTGAGACGCCGTCCGGCGTGGAGGGCGCTATATAAATCCAAGTTGTTGTTATTAATTTGCACCTCCAAAGAATCAAAGAGTCAATGTTCCTTTATTGTGCCCCTCTACAATCATCTCTTCTGCAAGTTGTGTCTCGCTTGCCCCTCCCCACTCCTGCTCCCATGTACTGTTTGTTGGTATGGCTGTGCAATGTAAACACTGAAGTCGTGGAATGGCCCTGGAGATGGGAGCTCAGGCTGACAGACAATGCCATGGTTTGTGTTTGGTTCCCTCAGAAGGGTGGTTGTACCGTTGATTTATTACCGCTTTTTTTTCTCTCTCTCTCTCTTTTCCCCCAATGCCTATTCTTTGAGCTGCACTTCCAGTGAAAGATTTGACAAATGGAGATTTATGCCATTTGACAGCAGGATGGGAACCACGTTCCCTTTTGTAACAGTCAGAGAAAAAAAACAGGGCTTTTCCAGCTTCTAGCAATGTGTTTGTAGTCCTGAACCCTTTCATATGCTGGGAATGTACAGCCAGGAGAGAAATGGCATCTCCCTTGTGTTTTCTTGACCTGCTGACTGACCATTCACTTCCCATCTGTTTTTCAACCCGCAAGGAACAGGCTGATATAAATCTTTCTTCTCAGGAGATAAATGATGATGTGAATCTTAAAGGGCAGCACATTGGGTGGTGTGGCCTTTTTAAAAACCTCCCCAGTTTTCCCTCTGGGCCACGTCCACTCGAAAAACTGTGTCTTATGAACTAGGTGTTAGAAGCTGAGGGAAAACAGTGGGTCCCTCTGAGGCAGTGCTGTGAAAGCTTTTACTTGCTTAAAGGGCTCTTTGTCAGCAGCAGTAAATCACAGTCTTGTTCAGTTTGCAAAGTAAGCTAATGGATAAGTTTTAAGGGAAAATAAGTTGCTGCAAAAAAGAAGTGTTCTTTACAACCGTGAGGTTCACCAGTGAGCTATCGCGTGTTGCGGGACTGGAATGCTCATGTTCTTCAATAGGATTGAACGAATTAATTCGGACGACAAGCAGGCAAGCACCGAATGCTCAATGCTGACACAGGCTGAAGCCTTCTACAATTCAAGCTATGGAACACTTTGTCATTTCTCTATCAATTAAATAAATCAGTTGGGAGAGAAAAGAGCTAGAGCTAAAAGCTTAACCAACAGGCTTCAGAAGGAGAATGTGAAAATGATTTTACTTGCAGTCAGACTCCAAAGTGTTTTTTTTTTCAAAATGGATTTTTCTTTTTAAAACAAATAAAACAAAGATGTGAAAGTGTTTTATTGGTGAAGCACGGAAATTGTTCAAACGGGAAAGAAAATGTAGATTCTCAATCTTTCTCAACTCTTAATCTATTCCAGTATTCTGAAACTCCATTTGTCTGTCAGTCTTCCTCTTTCATGTAATCTACACGGTGTTCTCAAAGTCCTGTTACCCCCATGTTTTTTTTCACACAGTGCACTAACAACTGAAACATGTGGAAGAATGACGATAATTGTATTTAGAATCACTTCATAGTATTCAGTACAAGTCTTTAAGTGTATTTAGACATCCAGAGGATCGGTATGAGTACGTGTGTGTGGTGTGTGTGAGTGCCATCATTTTCATGATCGGTCACCATGTTCGGTTGCGAGATCTTCCTTAACATGGATGGAGTGGATGAGGAAGTTACTGGTATTAGACATTGTTCGACTCCACTCATCTGCAACAGAAAATAAAAATTCACTGTAAGAAAGAAACATGAAGACAACAGATCTTCGTGTACACCCTGTACAAGCTTTTAATACCCCAAACTCAGCATCACCAAACAACCATTTCTTAACTGTATCCGGTTTCTCCCTTGTCTCTTGAACCTCGGTCAATCCTGTATTATGGGGCTTGACTATTCACCAGCTAAAACCAAGACTGTGAAGATACTTGCATCATTCCTCCATTTTCTTGCCATTAACCCTTACAATATATGCCACAATATTTCAGGGTGCAAAGTAGCCTATGTTTAAAAAGAAAAGCAAAATCCGAACTGAATGAGATTCCAGTTCCCTTTTCTTCTTTTGAAATCCCTTGAGAACAGTTGTCAGATCCCTTAATCTGTCAGGGTTTTGTGCTGTCAAACCCTGATTACAAGCCAATTAGATACATTATCAACTACACAGAACCCTACAGCAGAAGATTAGAGATGAGAAAATGAAGTGGCTGAGGTATCTCTTCATGTGGAGATGAGGGGCTTCCACTGAATGGGATCCCAGCTCCGTCTGAAAAGCACAGTGTCTATAATATGCACACGAAGGGATTCCCGGGATATGTGTTAGAGGATTATGAGAATATTCATGGCTAGATCAGAAATAAGGAATTAACGCATGGAATCACTCAACTCTTGAGTAAACATTGTTCAAAAGAGTCATAGAATGGCATTAAGGAATCAGGGAGTCAAAGGTTAGAGGACATTATGAATCATAGTTTTGTGTCTGGATGCACAAAGATTATGAATTAATTTCTTACAGCATTTTTCCAATGGTTTGGCCCGTCTTACTTCACAAAGGTTGCGTTTCCCATGGACTTTAAACCAACTCTTAAATTCATGATAGGCCCCAAGAGATCAAAATGGGGTTTCGGTACAAATCGTTGCTGGCGTCTCAAACCATTGGCTGGAAATCTGTCATTCTGAGCAGGTGAAGGGACCAAGAGAATGTGAGTCCACGTGAGAGAGTTCTGTAATGTAGCTCCAAGGTAAAAATGGACCTGGGTCATTAACAAAGCAAATTTCTGTAATCGGTTCACAGTCAATTGGGTGAGAGATATTAAGTGCAAACCTTTTGTAGCTTGTGTTTGCGATATTGTTTACATTGGTTCAGACTTTCAAAACACACTGCCTTTACTTCACCAGAATGAGCATTTGAAACTGAGGCACGTTTCCAATCCGCCTTTGACTGAAACTGTTTCCCAAACAGTGTGATCAGACCCAACGTGAACTTTTATCTTGTGGTGGTGGGAGGGGGGGGGGGGGCAGGGGTTCCAGAGACTGAAGCCACCGGTTGTTGTAATCTCCAGATCAATTTGTGGTACTGTAGAGGCTGCAGATGGCATTGTTATTTCAGATGTGCCGAGAGGATGTTTCCTATAGCAAGCCGCAACAATGGCAGCGTGCAGTCAATGAGTTAATACTTACAATGCAGCAGATTAGTTTCAGACCTCAGCAAAGAACCTTGCAGCTTGTCAAAGACGTTCAGGTGGAATGTAAATAACGACCTTTCCAGCCCACACAGGCAACAATCCCTTGCATGTTCCGACTACATAATGTACACACAGGCATTCCTGTTATTAGCAGTCTAGACCTCGCGGTAAAATAATAAGCAAAAGCCTCTGATCAATTAAACACAATCCTGATTTTAAACTGCATTCGTGTTTAAGCTAGAGATGCGCTGAATCAATCACTTTCATACACTGGCACACGCACAATCACCTGCCTGGTGGAGGCACAATTAATTTGTGGCCCTTTATCCGTTGAGCATTTTGGCGAGTATTTTAAGTCCGGATTTAGTCGAAATAAAGAAAGCTGTTGCTCCATG
This sequence comes from Callorhinchus milii, assembly GCF_018977255.1. Lineage (NCBI taxonomy): Eukaryota > Metazoa > Chordata > Chondrichthyes > Chimaeriformes > Callorhinchidae > Callorhinchus > Callorhinchus milii. The sequence goes on along the minus strand of NW_024704752.1, from coordinate 3,538,796 downwards.
TAAATCGCCTGTATTTGCTTTATTTTTAAATAACAAAGGCTGTGTATTTGCATCCGGAAGGTTAGGGAATCTTGCTCACATTGTTGTGTTGGATGTAAAGTGCCATAGTGTTACAACAGAACAATGGCATTTGGATCACTCTTGGCTGACTGGTTTCATAAGGTTTTATTGGACAGATGGTTTTTATGAAAGGATCCGGGGGATAAGAAAGGACAAAATGCAGGGAAGCTGGAGGTTATTTTATAGTCTGTTTCTGGTCGTTTGGTTATCATTCTGATTGTATTCATACCAACTAATCTTGCTGTACAGTGTTACCGTTCTTTGCAACCATTTCACTTCATTATTTTCAAGGTCAGTGAACTTTATTCAGAAGCCAGAGTTTGGGAACTTATTTCTGTGCTTAGGAACTGACAGGAAGCCCAACAAAAGCTACCGTTAGAATTCTAATTCTGTCTCTCCCATATGACCCCCCAAGCAGATATGTGTGTGTGTGTGTGTGTGTGTACGTACCTGCTCCTTCGTGATCCTTTAACTCTTAACAAGGCTTTTGAATTTTCCCTTTTGTCCCTATTCACTAAAGGGCTGTGAAAATATAGTGGATCAGGAAGGGCAAGCTGAGAAAGGTTACAGTAATGGCAAAGGGCTACATTTTGCCTGTAGATGCGTTTTAAGCTTTAACCTCATAAGCATTTTTTGTGAAGCTAAAGACCTGGGTTGGTTTTTACCTCATTTACCTTGTGTTTTAATTAGAAGATAGGAATGAATATTGCTCGTGCTTTGTGGGTTTGGTCGCTATTTTGTTATATATAGACAAATTAGTCTCACAACTGCTGCAACAACAACAACTTGCACTTATATAGCGCCCTCCACGCAGTGGAGCATCGCAGAGTGCTGAACAGTGGTGGTGCGAAAGGTATGCGTTCTATCTGGCGCTTGCTTCCAGTTTAGATTATGAGCCATTTTCATCACTGGTTGTTCAAAGCGATTTAGTGCAGATAGCCCTTGAGAATTGATAGATCTGGAGAAAATGAAAGGGAAAATAAGGGTAGAATTATTTTTTGGTTCGATCAGAACAGTTGCAAGTCAAGAATGAAATGTAGCATTGGATCTTATGAAATACAGTGGGATTATATGTATTGTGCCAATAGAGGTGATTGATAGGCTATGCATGCTGCTCACAGCTCGGGATTCACTCTGAATTATCAAACGCGTTGAAATCGCTTTTATCATTTTCTTCCAGAAAGGGTTCGTGAGATTCAAGAGAAATTAGAAGCATTCATCGAAGCTCTTCATCAAGAGAAATAACAGCGTTGCAATGTATGTATCGTGTATTCACCAAATAAAATGCATCGCATTTGAATTCAGACATCAGACACAGAAGTACAGAACTTTAATTCCATGCAATTATCAGAAGGGGTTAAGAGGACTTCTCAATTAAATACCTTAAACATTCATCATGTGATCAAATTTCATGACATCACACTAAACCCATCCCGAATGAGCCATGCCTTACAATGTTATTAATTGCTTTCCGCACCAACTTGGATATGGGGAACGCTATCAATTGTTTTGAAGCTTCAGAATCCCACCTTGTACAATCCAACTAGGTCCACTTGCTAAACAGTGGCCATCAACTATATAGACAGTCTAGTACCAGCCCACAGTTAGACCGAAGCTTACTAACTGAAGGAAGCCAACTTTTAGTTATATTTGGGCATGAACAGAGAACACCTGCTTACGCTATGACTCCAGTACTTTAATAGTGGGGGGCTCATTGCTTAACTCCTATTGGTTCAGTGTCTAGTATTAGAGGCGGAAAAATATTTTACAGTGATGAATTTATTGCTAAAACTAATAATGCATCTTGATCATTTACTTAAGCGATACCAAAAACATTTAAAACGCATACAAGAAAAGGTTTGTTTTAAACCAGCCAATCCCTTTGAATGGTTCTGAACTTTAACTTCTAACTTGTTTGTATTTTTTTTCTCCCCCTCCCAGCACTCCCTGGACCTATCCCACCATGATTCTCATCACGTCACCAGGATTAAGCTTTGAATTGGTATAATCCTAATGTTTTTCTCTTCAGTGCCCATTAATTTGCCTCGCTGGCCTTGACCAGAGCCCTGTGCTCCGAATAGCCGTTACAGGAACAGGAACGTCTTGTCTGAGACACTGCAGAGAAGTTTCCGAAATCTCCGTCTTACTGAAGGCATCACTGTAAAGTGCGCACATTCAATTTGGGAGACCGCTTCGATCCTTAGAGTGCTTACCTTTCAACTGAGAATTTCATGGACAATATTTCCTAGTTTCTTCTTTTTTTAAAATCATCTTGACCACTTCAGCACAGAAGCTTTGGCTAAATCACGTTTTCTATTAAACATTTGACCTTGTTTTCGAAGCACATTAAAAATGGCTGATTGTCTCAGATGTGCAGCACCGCTATGTGTCAGTGAACATGGATGGAGCTGTATGTTTTTTTTTCTTGACAAATGCACCATATCTGTATTGTCTTCAGTACAAGTATCTTAACTCTTTTGCCTCTTGTCCAGCTCAGCACAAAATAAAAGTCTGCTGTCTGAACAACTGCATTCACCCAAAGTTAGTTACATGTGCTTCCCTGTGTCACCCGCTTCAACCATACAGTCGACCGTGCACTTAATTGTAAAGATCATATCTCTTTTCCGAAACCCACTGGAATGGGGAAGAAAATTTAATATAAGATTAAAAGTCATTGTAAGAGTAAATCTTTGCCTGGAATCCAACAAATCAGAGTCCTATCCAGTGTGCTTTCCATTTGGCTCCTTTGATGTTGGTTTTGTGTTCAGTGTTTGCTGCAGAATCCTCGAGACTTTGTGCAAACACTCCCATATAAACGGCAGTGGATAAAATTTATGGTGGTTCGTGAACTTTCCTTTTAATCTTTGCCAGCGTCCCAGGCGGTTGCATGATGTGATTAGTGAAGGCTCGTGTATTTATTGGATGCAGTTGTATTTAAATCAGATTGAATAAAATTTTGGAAACAAACAAAAAAGGGTGTAGGCTTCGAAATGTTTACAGTGAATGTTTACCCAGTGCCCGGTAGTTTCAGTTTGAGGCGTTTCAGGTATGGAAATTCATTATATATAAAGAAGTCATTTGGGTGCTGGTCGCTGGGTCACTTCAAATGATATATAAACCTGAATATTGGCGGGGAGGGGGTGGAGTGAGGAATAGTGTAATGTTTTCTTATGATCAAACTGAAATTCCAGCTTTTTTTGTAGCAGTAAACTGCAAAAGGACAGTAGCAGTAAGCCGGATGCATCCCTTCAGTGAGAAAGTGCATTCCATTCCTGTCATGGGGAAATTTCCACATGTAGTTTGCAAGCGTAAGTGGCACTGTGGTTTGTGTACTCTTGGATACCCTTAAGCACTGTGATGGGTTTCCCCATGTCTTTCACCCAGCTGATCCCCTAGTGTTACATTTTATTTTATTTGCATCGCAATAATCTTATCAATTTATAAACAGAATGCTTAAGAGATTGGCGGTTGGGCATTCAGCATCTCTGCCCCCACACTCTGGAATTCTGTCCCGCAATCCCTCAGCCTCACCCCCTCTCTTGCCTCGCGTCTAAAGACCTTCCTCTTCGACTATATTTATACAGCGCCTTTCACGTGGGGTAGTAGCTTGGAGGCTTTTGCAGTGTCCTCTTAAATAAGGCTTTTCATCAGTGCGTTACCAATCCTTCCTGTTGAATAAAACACAAGCAAGCAATGTGTAACGTACCCTGCTATCCTAAGGGTAGATATTGAAGAATTCATGTGATTGAACCTTTTTTATCAATGCTTTTGTGTTTCATATCTCAATTTTGCTTAGCATTACTATTTAAGGAAAAGTGCATTCAGTTAATGGAATTACTGTGTTACTGAAGTTGGGCACAGCTTCTGACATGGTTTAGGTCCCTTGTTGGTAGGAAAAAAAGGGAAGTTAACAATCGTTCAGTGCCCTTTTTAATTTTACTTCAATAGATTCTTTTATCATCATTGTAAAAAAACAGTACTTATATCTTCTGAATACACTGCTATATCAGGTTTGTTTAAAAGCAAATTCAAAATTTCAATTGAAAATGTATTCATTTAACTGGATGGTGAAAGGAAAGTCTCATTGCTATTGTAGGTTTTCTTCATCTTGGTTTTGATCTGCACTGAGGTGTTCAGAGATTCATTACCTTTGAATGACAATATGTTGCGTTCAATCCGATAAATCAGCAGTGCACAAACGTTTGTGGATGGCCAGCCAACAAAATAATCATACAAGTAACAAAATAGCATAGATTTATAATAATCCTTGCATTTAATATAGCGCTTTTCAAAACGTCTTCTAGACGTCTCAAAACGCTTCACAGAATATACTGTAAAGTGAATTGACTATATTTGTGGGCAAAACGCGGCAGCCACTTGCGCACGGCAGTGTCCCAATTTATGCTATAAATCAAGAAATATTCAATCTAGAAACATTTATTTTGTTGGCTCAAAAAAAGAAGTTGGATACCACTGTGATAAACCTATTTTAAAGGGAGAAAGTATAGAAGTTTAAAGTACCGGAGTATAAAAAATAAAACCTAGTACTCGACATATTAGGAAATGCATTTAATTCCTGAGAGCGTACGATTTATAACTCTTAATAACGATGGCAGCTCAGGTTAACAGATTTACCATCACACTGGTAATGGTGGGTTAGAAATTTACAAAGCTCCTGGCTCGAAAGATTTAAGACAAAGTGATTTGACAAAGAGCCTTTTTTTAAAAAAAACGCTAAACTTTTGCCCAGTGACTGTTTCACCTCATGAGAAGCACAGTGTTCACTCTTTGTATCTCGGCCGGCAGCGTTCAGGAACAGGGCAGTCCGCAGCCAAAGGTGGGGGGGGGGGGGTTGGTGCTGGTGGTGTGGGGGAGGGAAGGATGGGGTCAGATTAGCATTTCCAAAGGCCCGCAATGACTAATAGTGTCACCACAGAACTGTTGCTCACTTGTGTACTCCTATTATGTGGAAGACACAAAGAAGCTGAGGGCTGGTAAAGAACTGTCACATCACGCAGTCTCGGAGCCAGCCCCAAAGCTTCATCTCTCTTTTGCAAGGCCTGTTCCCTGTCCCTCCCCATCCCTCAAAGGCAGTGAATGATCTCTGAGGTAGGTAAATTTATTCAGTGATACAGCGGATGATTCTATTCTGACTTCATGCCTGTACCATTTGTTGCCCTGCTTGTTGAAGGGATGGGACGGTTTTCAGGGCTTTGTTTCTAATGATTTCCTCACACGTTTGGAGTTAATGGAGACCTTGTCTGAACCCAGCAGAGCGGAAATTCTTCTGCTACAAGCTGTGTGGGGATGTTCGACCACCTCGGGAGTCTGTACAAATGGGGTGAAAGTGTACAGTCTCGACAACAATGAGGATGCTTCCAGTCACTGTCGCTAGTCCCACACCTGTAAATATTGTGTCCGTTTAGTGGTAGCCCAAGCAGAACGTTCCCAGTAAATTACTGGAATTGTTTTAGCTCAACCAGGATCTTTTCAGTCATTTTTAAAAGGAACAATTTACTCCAGTTGGCAATCGCCCACAGCGCGATAATAACAACTTGCATTTATATTCATATATAATAATAATCCTTGCATTTGATACAATGCTTTTCACGTCTTCTAGCCATCTCAAAGCGCTACACAGAATATGCTGTAAAGTGAATTGACTGTATATTTGTGGACGAAACCCGGCAGCCAATTGCGCACAGCTAGCACCCTTCACGCTGGATGGGTTCTCTGAGCACTTGTAATAATAAAAGATTACAAAGAACGTACAGCATGGAAACAGGCCACTCGGTCCAACCGGTCCCATGCCAGTGTTTATATTCCACATGAGTTTTCACCCATTCCACGCTCCCTCCTTATACCCTCCTTATTCCCCTCTCCCTCATTTGAATGTCTAGCTTGCTTTTGAATGCATCGTCACTATCTGATTCAAACCACCCCTTTAAGAGTGCTGTAGTTTTGGGGGTGCAGGAGGTCACAGCCGAGGCTGTTCCTATCCTCACCACGTGTGCCATGTCCCGTGACACTTCAACAATAATTTTGCACTTTTATTTTGGTCAGCTGTGTGTCTGACACGTGCGGACACCCATCACCATGCTTGCTCTTAAATAGCGCCTTTCACGTAGGAGAACGTCTCTGAGCACTCTGGAAATTTCTTCCTCGCTGGGCTGATCATGGAAAGTTACGGATCAAATGTGTCCGCTTGGCTCAGCCGGTGATGAGAAACCATTCAACATTATGTGAATTGGGAGGGGAAAGGGCAGGGGAGTCGGGCTAAACAGAGAGCTGGCACCTGTACAATAGACTTAAAGACCTCTGTCTCCGTGCTGTACAAATCTATGAACTCATCTGCACGCAAGGTTGCCAATGGTGTTTTCACCTGGTCGTAGCCTGTGACAGTGTGTTACAGGCCTTAGAATTTAAGTTTGTGCAGCACTGGAAAATTCTCTCGAGACCAAATTGAAAAATTCTTCCGCAGGCTAAGACTAGGTGGAATTTCAGACCTCCGGAGCCTCAGTCTGCGAGGAATCCGACCCGCAAATCCCAGCGACACGTCCGAGCCTCGAGCCTGATCATTTCAGTTTTGTTGTAAATCTCGAGCGTCATAAATAATTATGGTTCCACAATGACGGAAAAAAAAAGTTGCTTCGCTCTAACTGCACTGAGACTTTCTGGAAAGTGTCGGTAATATCAGTTGCAGCTGAGGTGTCTGGGTGCCTCCGCTTACCTAAGCAGTTGGCTCGAGTCAGTACTCTTAACAGGAAACCTAAAGGACAGCAGTTTACAAGCTCCAATCCATGATAAAACTGAAGGAAATCTGAATGGGAGCCTGCTAAATAACTAGATCAAAGGGCAGGGCAGCCCTGCGCTTAGCCTCCCTGCCTGTAAAGTCCTGCCAGATGGCATGTCACACAGTGAGATCTCCAGCACAGGAATCCCTGCCACTCCAGCTCCAGCTCGGGAATTCAGAGTGGCACCAATTTCATTATTTGCCTCATCTCTGGCCGTTCATGGTGCGCTCTGGGATGCTACCCAGTGTGAGGGGACCGAAATAAATGCAAGTTGTTGTTTGTTGCCCTGAATTTCCTGGTCAGTGGGATCATTTGACATTGGGGTGCAAGGAGGAGAGCCAAAATTGTGTCTATGTGCGTGTCTGTCTGCGTGTGTGTGTGTATGTGAGGGAGGACGGGTGTGGCGGGGGGGGGGGGTGAGAAGGAGTAAAGATCTGAACCATCTCTTCCTTCCTGCAGATAAATAAATGAATGAAAGTTTCCGCAAGTCAGTTTACCTTAAAGTTTTTTAAAAAAATATATGTAAAAGTTAAAGGACGTTCCTCTTTCCGGTTTGCAGACTTATCTGTTTTACAGGTTTTTGGGGGGGGTTGGAAATGTTTGGAAGAGGCCCAGAGGTTAACCTTGCTCAACATTTCGTCCCAGTTTCGTAGAAAGTTCGAAGCTGCGAGGTCGATTTTTTGGGAGATTCTATCAGCCCGCAGACTCCAAGTCAACAACGACAACAACTTGGATTTATACCTCACTTTTCACGCGGGGCAGAGTCTCGGAGCACAGCAACGTCAACCTGCCTGGTGGAAATGCACATCCTCTGAAGGGGGATGTGTCACAGAAGTGACCCTTCGACAGCTCTGAGGTAATAAAATGGAAACAAATTTGCCGTGACTCAATCTGTGGTAAGAAGTGAAGTTTAATACCTCGGGCTGTTATTTATACTCTTTCCCAAGGGGGATGAATTTCCTAAACTGTACTGCTCGCTTGCGCCCACAGCGCTCAGTATAAATTGAGGCAAGCAGAGAGGGGAGAAGCTATATTTGGCAGATGGCCAGAGAAGGTAAACTCTGTCAAATCCTTTTTTTTTAAAATGTGAATTACAGCCACACAATAATTCACATTTATTGACCCCCGCCCTACACCTCACTCCCCCCGCCCCCCCCCCCCCCCCCCCCACACACACACACCCATCCCCTGGCCTCCTGTTATCTGATGCTGACATTGATTTCATTGTTGCTAGGATTCAAATGTAAATGCATCACTTTGAGCCAGTGATATACTGCCTACAGCCTTACACAATGGGAGATTTGAACCGTGGTTTCCGTGCTTTCCCACCCCCGACCCTTGGAATGATTGTAACTATTCCTGACTTTGACTTCTAATTTTTTTTAAAAAATTTAATTCTGCAGTAATTCGAGGCAAAATGCAAATATTTATTGCATTTGACGTAGTGTCTTATCACGTCTCAAAACACTTCACAGGAACCACTGTAAAGTGCCCTGTGTGTTTGTTGGCTAACTTGGCAGGCAATTTGACAGAGAGTCATAAAGTGAATCTCATCCGTGATTAGGTGAGCACAGTGCATCACTCTGGGGAGAGAGTGTGCAGACAAATCAAAATTTCCATACTTATATGGAACTCTCAGTAGTTTAGTACGGACACTCTAAAGCAAAGTAGCAGGTTTCCATATGTGTCAGATACTTGGCTGTCGAAAATAAATTCTGCCATGGATTAATAATAATAATAATCCTTGCATTTGAGACAGCGACTTATCACATATTCGAGACGTCTCAAAGCACTTCACAGAATATACTGTAAAGTGAATTGACTATATTTTGTGGGTGAAAAGCGGCAGCCAATTGCGCACAGCAGTCGTGGATTAAGTGACCAAAGTTTTTTTATTGATTTTGAAATTAATTACCCCTGGAAAAGCGATCCGCTAATCGACTGACAACCGGGCTCCTACTTACTGCAAGGTAAACAGAGGCGTATGGAGTAAGAAAACTTGCCCAATGTTTCGCCCTGTCCGGGAATCGAATCCAGGTCCTCTCTTTTTCTAACTGCTAAGCTACAGGACTCCACGATTAACTTTTCTATCTAACGAAAAGAACTAACAATAACTTGGGGGCTTCTGCAGTAATCCAAGGCTTTGTAGGCGATAACATGGTGCCCATTTCACGAGCATCAAGAAAACCCACCTCCAACCATGTGGTTAATGTCCCGTTATCGCGTATTGTTGGCTTGTGAAGCGCTTTGAGACGTCTCGAAGACGTGATAAGGCGCTGTGTCAAATGCAAGGATTATTATTATTAATCTGTATCAAACTGTTTTCAGATAGTGTTAAGATTTGAAATAAGAAAATGACTTGGCATCTAACTTTTTTTGGGGTGGTGGGGGGAAGAGGAGGACAAATTATCTATAAAATGTAATTATCACCTACAGATGAATCCTTTTAAATAAACTACATGACCTAAGTGTAAGCATTGTGTGTTACGTTTTCTGACACATGCAGAAACCCATCAGCGTGCTTAAGAGTATCCGAACCAAACAACTGAGAGTTCCACACATCTGTTTTCTGTTTGTCTGGCACGGAGTACGCACTCTCTGCCCAGAGGGATAGACTCTGTTTATGTTTAGGTATAGGTTGGCAAGAGCCAAGGAGTGGGGGAACCCTTTGATAGTTTTCTGTTAATGACTTTCTTTACATTATGGCTTTGTATCAAATGCAAAAGGCTTGTTGTTTGTATCTCCTGGGCCAGCACCAATACAATTGCAACACCATTTGCATTTATACAGGGCCTTTCACATCGGGAGGATTCTCTCAAAGCGCTTGACACTGCAATTGCTTCTGTACCACTGTGAGGAGCAGAAAAGGGGACTCGTCTTGGAGGCTTCATGCAGAAAACATCTGTTTAACATCTTTTGGCTACACTGGGGACAGATGTTTCATGTGTTGCTGTTTGCACTATGATACGAGCCGTGTGTGCCTTGTAGAGGCACGCAAACAGTGTTGTATTTCCCTCCCTCTCTTTGCAATGAGTTATCCAACATACTCTAATGTGGGGGTGCCTGCTGTTGCTAATCCTGATTATTTACAATAAAAGTGTAACAGAAAAATAATTTCATTTTTTTTAAAAAAAAGGCAAAGTTACTTCAGGCAGAGGGTTATGGAAAGGTGGAATAAACCGCCCCAGAGAGGAGCAGAGGCAGAAGCAATTGGGGCGCTCAAACTTCGATGGGTATAAAGAGGTGTGGAGAAAAGACGGGGAGTGGGGATTAAAAGATCTGAAATTATGCCATAAACTGGCACGCTTGACCAATTCATATCCTCTCCGCACTGTGCCATCTGTCATGCAGCAAATCATGTTTTTGGCAAAAGAACCAGAGGGGAGACGAGAATTGTTTTTTTACCCAGTATTGCATTGCCTGAAAGGGTGGTAGAAGCAGATTTGATAGTAGGACGTGAAAGGTGTCATATAAATGCAGTTTGTTGTTGTTTGTAGGCAATAATCCAAGATCCATTTTGTGCACAAGGCCCACACGCAAGCACATGTTGAAAGACCATTAATCTAGAGGACTGTTGGTTAGTATAAACAAAGAAATTCCCCCTTCTTTCAATTCATAAATAATAATAATAATAATCATTGCATTTGATATAGCGCCTTATCACGTCTTCTAGACACCTCAAAGCGCTTCACAGAAAATGCTGTAAAGTGAATTGACTGTATAGTTTGTGGGCGAAACGCGGCAGCCAAGTTGTGACAACACGTCAGCTATGCGGAGCTATCTGCTGCATGTCTAAATCCTTTCCAGAATCGTCAGCCAACAGGGAAACAAACATGTTGATTTTCCTGAGCTGTGGTTTATGTCTCATGTGGGGTCACGTACTCCCATCAAATGCACAAACAAAATGAATCAAAACAATATTTGCATTTGATATAAACCTCTCCGTCATGTTTGAAACCTCTCAAAGTGCTTCACAGGAGGAAGTACAGTGCTCAGCGTTAGCTAAACAAGTGCGGCAGGCTAGCCTGTGCCAACAAACAGCACTGAGATGGGTGTCCAAATATAGTCCTGATATAATGATATAAGATAAAGGAGTATTGGCCAGGACATCAGGAGAACAAACTCGGCTATTCTTTGAGATCTTTAATGTCCACCTAGAAATTTCCTGTTCACAACCTGCTGCCGTATTAGCCTACGAACGCACAGTCACTCCATTTTACATTCAATCCTGTGAAGCGCTTTGAGATATCATGCGCTATAGCAAATGCAAGGGTTATTATTATTAGTATTATTATTATAAGTGGTGAACGAGTCCTCAGTTTAACCTCTCACATGAAAGACGACATCTCACTATTGCCTTGGATGTAAACTCACGTCTCGGTGTAGCTGCCCACACCCAAAATCTTCCGTCCCGGAGGCGAGAGCGCTACCAAATGAGTCGGATTAGGATTTATATAGGTTCCTGTTGCCTGACATTTTGGTGCAGATTAATCAGATTAACTTCTGCTGTTAAAACGTAGCAAAGAGAAGAGATTGAATTTTTTCTTAGCAACAGGTCTCTCTTTTTGGGGGGGATAAACTCTTCCTACCGGACAAATCTGTCGCCTTACTTTGGAAACCTGGAGAGGAATAATAGGGGGTTTTGCTTGACACGTAATCCACAGTTGAAGGGGAAAAGAAGTATCAATGGGTTAGAGGTGAGGAAGAAACATGAAGGGAACACTGGCATCAGATGCCTTTCTTCATGTGGTGATGAGGACCATGAGTGAATAGGACCCTCGCAAACTCCCCTAAGGAGCAGCTTCTGATGAAAGAGCTTGTGGGACATGAGATGGAGGATTAGGAGAATATTCATGACCCTTTTGGGCTAGCAGGTGAGTTTGGCCTCAGCAGATCATCCTTTGGGCAAACAGTACACAAAGAGTTTGGTTACCAGGATGAAAGTGGAGCAACAGAGTTACTGATCTCCTTAAAGCAGGCACATAACAGATCCCCCATTCATTGTAAGCTGAAGCACGGACTATAGCTTTTATGTTTGAAGTGTTGTCATGTAACCAAATCACAAGACATGTGATATTGCTCGAAGAAGAGACCAGAGGTGTGTGCGCCCACATCTACTTGCGTGTGTGTTTTCTTTTATTGTATTCTTCATATACCGATCTCCAAACCCTTGGGTATAAAGCTTCAGCAAAGATCACTTCACAATGTGGAATCGTTTAAATGTTACATCCGTAATACTAATGCCCATGCTCACTGGAAATGAAGAATGTTAAACAATAGGAATGCAAATGCCACTCAAACCCAGTGTGCAAAAATACACTTTTTCGACCCCAGTATGTATAGTTTCTGTTGGACTTCAAATGATATATATATATATATTATGTATAAAGTTTGACAAATATACTCCCAATCAACTTTAAATATTTGCAAATGTTTACACAGTGGTTTTGCAATGGAATATTTTTTAAGCTTCGCTGCTTGCAAATATTTAATGAAAATGTTTGTTAGAATCCAAGCCCACCCACCCCAGATACAATCGGTCACTTTCATATTTGTGGCTGTTTCGGGATCTTACTGTGTGCAAATTGGCTGCCATGTTAACCCACAGTCCAACTTTATGCAAAGTACACTTTGTAGCACATTAAAAAAAACAGATGTCGCTGGGAACAAATCCTGTGAAGGGCTTTGTGAAGTTTTGACGTCCTGATAGGTACTGTGTCAAATGTAAAGACAACAAGATAATCGAATCACTGAGTACAAGCAAGTGATTTTTTGCAATTTTGGAAACTTTCTCTTCGTCCAGCAAGTTTTGAGACTTGTCTTCAGTGAACTTCTGATGTTAAAACACAGGAAAGAAAAGGGATCGATATTATTATTACTTGGAAACCAGAACCGCGATATTCTGCTTAGCTTCAGGAAGAACGATGTTTTTTTTATCTTTAACATTTAATGTTGTGTGGAATTGCGGAAAATCCTTAGGCTGACCCTTAAACTTGGAAGCCGCTCATGACAGGACGTAGTGTAAGTGTAGTAACTGTGTACTTTGTAGGTGAAAGTGGCAGCCAATTTGCGCACAATGATTGTGTGTCCCCCCAAAACAAACATGAAGTGAGTATAAAACCGCTTAAAGCCAGACTGACTTAAGGGTAAATATAAAACGGCCTCCAACTTAATACTAAATGTAATATTTCTCTTTAGCACAGTTTAAAATGGTTCCTGGAGATTGAGAGGATGTGAGATTTCAGGCATCAGAGCCGTGTGGCTTATTATTTCATGAACAAATCGCATTAGCCAACTTTGCAATGTGGCAATGTGTGACTCAGTCACTGTTGAGCTGACCTGGGCTACTCCCTCCAAGACCAGTCGCCATCCAGCAACGAGTCTCGGAGGGACTAGAAAAATAAGTGCCTTTTTTTCCACCTAATCATCAGCAGGCTTTCAAAAACACACAGCCTCATATGACCCACCTGGTGGCGAGGGGTCGGGAGATCCTCACAGCTTAAACAGCATCTGGTTCATCTCATCTCGAAAACATATGGCCTTTCTCACCTTTGCATCAAACTGTACGAAACCCGGATAGCATAGTCATTTAGGATTTAGTTCTGCTGCTAGCTGTCCAACAGTTTCTGCCTGCTTATGACTCTACTCGTGAAATATATTAACTCTGTGAGGATTTTAGTACATCTGCACCAGTTGGGTTTTTTTGTCTTTAAATATAACCTGTTTTTACACTCAATCTTTCGTAGATCCTCAACGTGATCGACTTAACTGGTAAATCCCAAACCACTCGCAATTCATTCCCTTGTGGTAAATTTGAGCTCTCTTTAAAATGCGCCTGAAATATTGAGATTTGGAATCCGTCCAAGTGGTTAAAAAGTGGTGGGGGATACTGTGCTGTATATTACAGGACCTCACTGCCTGCTATCTAAAGATTACAATGCTACATCTAAACATTCAAGCTCTCTGGGACGCTATCCTACGTGAGGGGCACTATATAAATGGAAGTTGTTGTTGCGATACAGACTTTGGCTAATGATTGTTTTATCCTACAATACTAAATTCTAAAGATGATCTATGTGTCTCTATAACTTTCTGCTTTGCAACACTTAGAAATGCACAAGAGTGATATTTACCGGAGGGAGTGTGATAGAAAATAAATAAGTGCCTTTTTTCCTCCCCCAGAAAACTCCAATTCTAATTTTTTTTGCTCAGTGGAATTTCGTCTTGTTATCCTGACGTACCCGCGGGAAAATAATACTAACAATAACAGCAGCAGCGACAGAAATTAGCATTTCGCCCACAAAATACACAGTCAATTCACTTTACAGTATATCCTGTCAAACACTTAGAGACGTCTCGACGATGTGATAAGGCTCTAAATCAAATGCAAGGATTATTATTATTGTACGGTGCTGTTCACAGGAGGTAATGTCCCGGAGCACGGTCAAAGAGAAAGGTCTCCAGTAAGTAACAAGTCAATAATCCTTCTGTTTGATATAGTACCATTCATGTCGGGAGTACTTAGAGGGATGTACAGCAGAGTGACTGAATTTTGTAGGAGAATGCGGCAGATAATTTGCAGACAAATGAATAAATTCTGAGACTTGGGGGTGGGGGAGGGAGGGGAGTTTGGTCGGGGTGGAGGGAAATGACACTTGTAGCTAGTTCACATCTCGCAACCTCTTTCCTTGGAATCCCATCTCCGTGAACTTCCCAGCAAACACTTTGACAGCTGCTCGGGTTCGGTTCAGCGTTAGCAAATATTGATCTAATCTCTCGAGGACCACAACAGCATTGAGCTTGTTGACAACGAGGAGAAGGCAGTATTGTCCTCTTTTGTCCGGCTGGAGTAGATCTTGGCCTGGACTGTGGTAAGGACAGCGGATTCTGTGTCAATAAACAGGGGTTTTGTTGTTAACCGTAGAGTAGGTCTGAGTTTGGAATGTTTGCTCTGTCAATTTCACCGTCCTCCCAACAAGCCTGGCCAACAGCTTGAAATACGATGCTGATCAACACTGAATTCACTGCAACCGTTCTCGCCCAGCCCAGCCCAGCCATTTAATCTATATAACAATAAGCCTTCTGCTTTCTACACTTGTGTGCTGTTTATGCAATGATTTGGCACAAAACTGCCGTTATATGATAGTAATCTTGCCTTTGATACATGGTCTTTAATGAGGAATGTCATTATGTCAAAGGAATGTCAAAGGGCCTCACAGGTAGTTACTTCAACTGTAGTGACTGTGTGTTTGTAGGCAAACGTGGCTTCTGATCAACTTCTGTAGAGGTCGAAAGCAGCCAATAAAGCTGGAGTCTGACTGGCCAGAGCACCCGTTGACATCCTTGTCAAATTCTTGTCAAATAGTCCCACGAGATCTTTGATGCGCCAGAGGAACACGAGTAAGAGCAAAACGGAACGATTAATTGTCAGTGTAAAA
Source organism: Callorhinchus milii (assembly GCF_018977255.1). Lineage (NCBI taxonomy): Eukaryota > Metazoa > Chordata > Chondrichthyes > Chimaeriformes > Callorhinchidae > Callorhinchus > Callorhinchus milii. Next base: position 3,523,504 of record NW_024704752.1, on the reverse strand, counting down.
ATGGTGCAATGTTGCATGTAATGGGTGCTGATGCAAAGGAGAATGCAGAGTATATGCACTGCCTAAAGTTCATTAAATCAAATGCTCAGTTCCTACTTAATAGTTGTCATCGTTGGAAGGCATTTGAGATTCCACAACTTGCAATCACAATGCTCACATCCCTTGATTGGAGCTTTTTAAACAACAACAACTAGTATTTAGGCTATATAGCACCCTTCACGCAGGATAGCGTCTCGGAGCGCTAAAGGCCATTCCCCTTATTGTAGATCCATCCTCGTTCCTCGTATCTGTGCAGGATTGAATTGCTGAACAGCAAACAAATCTTCCATCAACTGAGGTAGAAATTTCAAGTTGTGTTTCTTGATGCTTTGTTGTCGGAAACCCTTTAACCTGCACATCACCAGCAAATTGAGCTCTCTTATTATGAACCACAAGAGGGCGGTAAAGAAGATTGGTTTCACCAGGCCCCACCGTTTCCCTAAAAGAAACATGGTCGGTCAGTGAAAATGACTGTAGGGTGAGAATGGGGGTGTCAGTTTCCCATGGGATTCCTTAATTAAAGAACCCGAGAGGATTCCTTCCAATAACCTGACAACACCCTGGTCCGTGGGTAAATGTAGGAGCAACTCCCTTAAGAAACTGCTTGATGCTGCGATGGGAAGAACAAAGTCTCGCACTCGGAAAGCTTGAGATCAAAAGTTGACCAATGGACATTCTTGATCCAAATCTTTCTCGTGAGTTAGTAAAGGCCTAAAATGGTTAAACATTTTGATGCCTCAATGGTTAAACGAACCACCCAGAGCCCTGGTCGGTCGAGTCATAGTGGGATATCAATGACAAACTCTGCGGGTTTTAGTTGGTTAGACTTCAGCAGTTACCCCAATACACAATCGGGTGACCCCCCCCCCCCCCAAGCCTTGGGTCTTGCCAACCTGCTCCTAATATTTTCCGGAATTAGGTGAGCAAGAAGTGACCCTCCAGGGAGAGAGCGCGCGTTCCAATCTATCTCTGGAATTTCCATGTGTGTGCATGGAAATCTCAGTTTGGTTTGGGTACTCTTAATGGTGATGGGTTTCCGCACGTGTCAGTCACCCGGCTAATAAAAAAAAGGGCCTCACCTCCTCCCCACAGAAGGAGAGGGTGATGCAGAGGTGGGGAGAGAGGGGTCCAGGTTTAAATGCAATTGAACCCTTGAACCAAACAATGCACACCTCATAAACAGGAACCACTGTACGTACACACTTCGAACCAAGCCTAGCAGCAGGTCACACAGTGTGTGCTATTGGAATGATTGCGGCTGTGGTATGGTGTGGTGCGGTTACTGAGGAAACACAGCCCTTTGTTGTATCGGAGGAGTCATTACATTTCTCAATCGCCGCCACTCTCGAAGGAATTTCTTACAACAGTGAAATCTGGACAAACGTTGTTTCAGATTAGGCAGCCTTTTCTGCACCGGTTCCCTTTGATCTTCACTAACAAGCCTGCTCATTCACATCGCATCACCGGGTCACTGTCCCTTGGCCCGCGACACTTTACATAGCGCTGAGCCGAACATGACAGTACCTTTGCCCCTTGCTCGTCCCAGCCCCCACCCCCACCACCACCTGCCATTAGGTTTCACGTATGAAACAAAACCTTGCACTTTTATAGCACCCTTCACCTGGGTTAACAGCCCAAACTCCAGCACGTTACCTCAACACACCTCTGATCAGAAGTGATACCCCCCCACCCACCCAACCCCACACCCACCAGCCCCTCCCCACCAACCTCCAGCCTAGACTATACGAGTGGAGCTTGAAATTTCTGACTCGGAGACGAGAATGCTATCAACTGAGTCAGCCTGACACAAGCTCCTTTGCTCTCTTATGTGGTAAAATTCTTGATGCTTGACGATATCGCTCAGGGGACAGCTCCTGGTCTGTGCGGTGTCTGCCAGCTACAACCGGAGGCAGGTTCTAGCACGGGAAACTATTTACCGCAAACGTCAGTGGTCAGTGAGACACGCCGGGACCTCCTGGTGTAGGTGTGTGCCAATCCTGATGACGTCTTTAGCGTTGCGATGTTTGGAAAGCATTTCTTTGATGTGGCGGGTTTTTTAAAATACTGCCTCACAGTGATAGAGACCTGCCGTTCTCCCACAAAAAAACTTCACAGTGTAGCCCTTCCTGACATGAAAGGCATCGGCTCACAAGTAAGGATTGCAAAAGGATAACGATGTGCTACCCAAAACACTGCTGGGCGTGAAACTTTTTCGAATGCTTTCTGAATCAGGGTTCATTTCTTATGGGATTCCTTAATGTTGCCTCACCGAAGGCAACGACAGCTCTTTCTAGTCACCAGAGGTACGTCACACTTGGGTCTGGGTAACAAACATCCAGCTACTGGGACCAGTGGTCATTTGTGACTCAGAGGAATCGTCATTCGGTCCCCTCTGCTGGCTCAGGCGGACATTAAGGAACCCGTGACATTATTTGAGAAGGAGAAGGGAGTGTCTTCCGGTGTTCTGGCCAAAATCTTCCTTAGCCAATTTATCATCGACTTCATGCCTGTCTGCGTGACCTGGCTGGTACGTTTGCCTTCAAAAGCAGTCACTACACTTGCCAGTAATTATGCATGAAGCAGAGTTGAAGCCTTTTCAAGATTATAGATGCTATGATAAAGCAAATTCAAATACAGACACTCCACCTCACAACGTATTCCATGAAGTGCTTTGAGACGTCCCCTCGACATGAAAAGCGCGGTACCATTGTAAGAATTATTATTTATTACAACTTCTTCATTTGCAAGCTCTGCTTGTTTTCAGCTCGTACGGTGAAAGGCGCTATACAAATGTAATTTTGTTGTTGTTGTATCCAGGTAGAGAGTACATTTCTTTGACACTGACAAATGGTCTTCGAGTTTTCTCAAACCCTGTTAAAACAGCCACTTCATTGACAAACCCTCTCTGCTGAGCTGCTTTGCTGAGGTAAATAACTTTAGTGAGTACCAAATACAACATACAAAAGAATACAAGAATAGCTTTGTAAGCGGAGGTTTGCATCAGCGCAAATGGGAGTGACAATTGTACAAAGGTGGGAATGTAAGGTAATTAAAGAAAAGGGAGTTGATTTCAAAACTTGGTGCTAACAGTGGAGTCTGGCAGGATATTGTCACTGTCCATCTACTTGAAAGAGATGCTATTACAGATAAACATTGACATTAATGAATAGGTCCCTCATGATTCACATTTGAACCTGTGCCGTTCGTCTCTTGGTGAGGGATTCTTTGGTGATGTATCCTGACAGCTTTCCTCGATTACCACCGTCTCAGTTTTGACCTCTGACGAGCGGACTTCGTGACATCATTTTTTTTAATAATATTAAAAAATAATAATATTTGCATTTGATATAGGGCCCAATCACGTCTTCGACACGTCTTAAAACGCTTCACAGAATAAACTGTAAAATTAATTGGCTGTATTTTTTTGGGGGTGGGGGGGGTTCGAAACGCGGCAGCCAATTGCGCACAACAGTGTCCCACAAACAGTCGTGGATTGAGTCACCAATTTTGTTTTTTTATGAAGGAATTCTTACTCTCGGAAAAGCGATCCGTTAATCGACTAACAACCGAGTTCCTACATTTATATATATATATATGTTATATATATGTTATGTTATATGTTATGTTATATATATATATCTATATGAAAATAAATGTGTGCAAATAATAATAATAATAGTCCTTGCATTTGATATATCGCCTTATCATGTCATTGTGATGTCTCAAAGCACTTCACAGATTATATTGTAAAGTGGATTGACTGTATATTTTGTGGGCGAAATGCAGCAGTCAATTGCGCGCAGCAGCATCCCACAAATGATTGATGCTCATGAGTAGTTTTGGACCATGGTGTTTGCAGGGACTGTGGGACCAGCTAATAAAACACAAGTAGCCTGGCTCCGTCTGTTGCACTCTCACCTCTGAAGGTTGTGTGTCCAAGTCCTCAGGTCAGGGGGTTTGAATCCATATAGTCTAGGCTGATGCTCCAATACAGTACTGGGGTGGGTGGGGGAAAGGGTTGTCCTTCAGATGAGACGTTAAGTCGAGGTCCCATCTGTCTGATCAAGTCATCGCAAAGCGTTTTGAGTTGTGAAAGTTGCTGTATAAATTGTTTTGTCGTGATAGGTGCTACAGTACCAGCATATATATATATATGGAGTCCTGTAGCTCAGTGGTTAGAGTACTCACCTTGCAAGCGAGACACCTGGGTTGAATTCCCGGCAGGGCGAAACCTTGGGCAAGTTTCCTTACTCTACACGCCTAATAATAATCCCTCCAAAAAAAAAAAACAATAATAAATTGGTCATTTCAATCCACGACTGTTTGTGGGACATTGCGACAATTGGCTGCCGCTTTTCGCCCACAAATATACAGTCAATTCGCTTTACAGTCTACTCTGTGAAGCGCTTTGAGATGTCTAGAAGACGTGAAAAACGCTATATCAAATTATTTATTATTATTATTATTTTTATTCTATTACAGAGGATGGGCTCCAGTGGGGAGCAGTATAAACGTAGCATTAATTAAATAATAATAATCCTCGCATCTGATATAGCACCTTATCGTGTCATTGAGACGTCCCAAAGTGCTTTGCAGAATATACTGTAAAGTGAATTGAGTGTAAAAGTATTGTAGGCTAAACTAATTAACGAATCTTCCCATTTAAGGGTTATTTCTGTGATCACCACATCCCCCTCCCTGCTTTAACTGAAACATTCCCTTCCCCAGCCATGGGAAAATGCTGCTTGCTTGAGACGAGAGTGGGGGAGTGGAGGAATGGAGGCTTCTAGCTGCTCACTGTCTGCTGTTCCCTGTCACCTGGCACATGCCAAGTGCTGAGTGGTAGCGCTCGAGTGCATCGAGCTGAATCTCCAGCCCCTATACAGCGACTGGTGAGCGACTGGTGAGAGGGTGGTGATGGGGGTGGGGGGTGTTGGGAGTGAAAGTCTCCCACTGCGTAACCCAGCTCCTCTTGCCAACAAAGCCATCAGAAAGGGAAGAAAGACATGCATGCAATGCCGGCCAAATGCATAGGGGTATGTGGGTACCAGAGGAGCCTGGATATGCTTTTGAAAGAATCTATTCAGGTTAATTAAACTGTGCAAGTGCACGTGGCTCGAGACAATGAGAAGATGTGCTTTCCCTCTGTCTGGGGACGTGCTGCCCTCCCTCTGTGTGGCGAGCCCGACCGGCAGCTCCTCTGGGTTCACCCACATTCTGCTATTCTGCGGACTTGACTGAGTTTTCCCACTTTGCCTTCTAATGTGATTGTCCCTATGTTAGGTATCGGCCCTTGACCATATCGTCGAGACGTCTCAAAGCACTTCACATTGTTTTACCGTGAAACACAATTGGCTGTGTATTTGGCAGACAAGCGAGGCAGCCATTTTGTGCACAGCAACATCCAGCAAACAGATGTGAAGTTAGCAACCAATTTTATTGGGGGATTGTGTGTAACAGTATATCCTGTGCAGAGCTTTGAGACGTCTCATCGATATAACAAAGCGCTATATCAAAGGATTATTATTATCGTTGGCCAGGATTTTGGGAGAAACTCACTTTTTATGGGATCTAAATGGAATTACTTTGAGACGTCTCAACGATGTGATTGGGCATCGTATCAAATGCATAAATTATTATTTATTATTACAAATTTTACATAGACATATCTATAATTAATAATTATTCTCCGACTATCAAAAAGTACCCCGATGGGCAACTCTAGGGAGGCTAGACATACAAATGGTCTGCTCCTGCCCCCAAATCTTACTAGTTGGGGGGATAATGTGCACAATTTGCTAACAGATTGTTAAAATAATAAATGGGCATTTAACTAATTTCACACCAAATGGGCTGAAGAATGCTTCCAGTAACGTCGAAGGAAAATCTAAAATCTGTTCGTCAATAGCCTCTGTGTTCTAGAAATCGCAGGATCTCTCGTTCCTGACTGAGAAATCTCTTAAGAAATCCTACAAGTTAGACGACTATGGTAGCCTCCTAACCCTCCTAGTGACCCGAGGAAATGAATAAAAGACTGAGTAGAAAGGTCATTTGTTAGCTGTCTGCCTACCCAGGTATTCCTGTATCACTGGATGGGTCAGACCTCTTATTCAAGGCATAACCAAACTTCTTTAGTGGCAAACTGAGCCCTCAATAGACTGAATATCAGATCATGCAACTCAAATACCGATTTCATTGATCTGCCAGGAGGGGTGGGTGGGGGTTTGGGTGGTGGGGGTGGAAGTAGATGGAGGTTGGGGGTGTGGGGTGGGAGGGGGGGTGCGATTTTTGTTCATAAAAAGGTATTCCAACAATAAGGTTTAAAGTTATTATACCAAAAGGTATCATTTGATACAGTACCTTATCACGTTGTCGAGACATCTCAAAGCGCTTCACAGCATACGTTGTAAAATGGATTCACTGTGTATTTTGTGGGCGATATCGCAGCGGCCAATTGAGCAGTGTCCCACAAACATTCGTGGATTGAGTGACCACATTTTTTTTAGGGAGTATTACCCCATCCGGGAAACGATCCACCAATTGACTAACAACCAGGTTCCTACTTACTGCTCGGTAATTGGAGAAAAAATACCTGAAGCCACACACTGATATTGTCGCTAATATGTGGCTGTCAGCAATACAGCAGGGCTTTCCGCAGTCAATATATAAATTGATGCTAGGGGGAATTTAAAAACAAAATGTAGAGCTGCAACTTGCAACGACAGCAAGAGAAAGAAACCTTTCTTACCATGGTGCTATGGCTGTGCTGGTTTCAGCTGTAAAACAGATGAAAGTAGAGTTCAGAGGCAGGTAATGGGAGCCAGGGATGCATGTGAGCTGACTAAATGGTCATTGTTAGGCGCAATGCAAACAACGAGAATGGTTTTAAATGCGTCCTTGGTTTACAGTGCAGCCCTCGATAGCCTGTGATCATGTTTTTTATTAGTTCAGTGTCTTGCTCTTTTATTCACAAAAGTAAAAAGAAAAGCAAAGAATAAAAGATCTGAGGATTATGTGAGGCCCTGTCTAAGTGCACAGAGCAGGTCAGGTTCCTTCTGGTACACATATTCATTTCGACCCCTTTATTTTTCAAGTCCTCTAGAGACCGAGTTAAGGCAGGTTCAGAAAGCTGGCCATCATTCTTACGTGTGTGCTTGTCTAACCTTCACTGAGTAAACTGATGACTTGATTCCCAAGCCCCGGAAATAAACAGTCCCCTTCAGGGGAAAAGGCAGGGGGTTTCGATGGGATTAAACAGGGGATCAGGTAGGTTCTGCTTCACTTAACACTGCTTCTGCAGCAAATAAACAGCTCAGGTGACTGACAAAGGGCAAATGTGATGGTGGCTGGAAAGGGATTCCCTTTGTAGCTTAAGGCTGTGACAATCTTCTACGGGTTTTAAACTACAGTTTTCTCTCCAGGAAAGAGACGGGTGATTTATTCAGAGGGAATAGTTGTCACTTAGACACGTTTTGTTTTTTATCTCAGAAATAAAACCTTAAACGTGGAACTATTCTGCCACAGCTCTGCAAAGTGCACTTTCTCTGTTATCTACGCTGGGTTGTTTTTAGCTGCTCATTTTACAATGAGGGCACCATTTCGGCCAATTCTTTATCAAATAATTTTTTGTGGAGTCCCATAGCGTAGAGGTCAGCGCGCTCACCTCACAAGAGAGAGGACTCGGTTCAATTCCAGAACAGGGCGAAACCTTAGGCATGTTTCTTTACTCCACATGCCTCTAGTTACCTAGAGGTAAGTAGGAGACTGGTTGTTGGTCGATTGTTGGATCGCTTTCCGGGGGTAATAATCTCTCCAAATAAAATTTGTCATTCAATCCACAACTGTTTGTGAGATGCTGCTGTGCACAATTGGCTATCGCATTTCGCCCACAAAATACACAGTCAATCCTCTTTACAGTATATTCTGTGAAGCGCTTTGAGACGTCTCAGGGACACAATAAACCGCTATATCAAATGCGAGGATTATTATTATAATAATATATCGGTATGTTGGAGAAATCTTTTTGGGGAAGTTGGATAAAAGGATAGATCAGGGGTTTAATCCTTGTTCAAGCTGTTACTACAATATCCATGCTATTGAACACGTAACCAAAAATGTAGGGGTAAAGCGAAGAGCAGGGGAACAGGACTAGAGAGCTACAGTTAGGGAGAGCAAATACCAGCAACAAGACATGATGGAGAAAGAGCACGGGAATGGGATTTGCCAACAAAATACAGCCACTCCACTTTATTCAGTGAAGTGCTTTGAGACTTCCCAATGACTTGATAAGGCGTTATATCAAATGGAAGGATTGTTGTTTTTACTACTAATATTATTATTAGAGTGAAGAGCTCCAGTGAGAGAGCGAACACAAACATAGACACAATTGGTGAATGGTTCCATATTCTGCCCTTTAAACCCACTCCGAGTCTATGAACGGGCTTGTGTTAGTTACTGAATGGCAGGAATCTGATTGACGACACTTTTCCTCTACAAAAATCTGCATTTTATTTATTTCACATGAAATAAAATCCAGATTCGGGTGACAGTGCAGACTGTTCATTTTAAAGACACACAAAAAAAGTCAGACAGTGGTTAAGAGATGCCTGTGATTCTGTATTGTGCAGGACTTCAAAGATGGTGCTGAGGGCATGGTGCACCCCAGTTATGTCTCCCTGGCAAGACTGTATAAACTGGTGAACCACAAGTTAAATTGCATTGCGTCTGCCGAGATTGGATTCTTAGCCTCAAAGCTGTCATGGTAGGGTGGGGCATAGCTGCTAAGTCTGGCACGAATGGCTTGGCACAATTTCTAATGCAACACGAACAGGGGAAGAGAGTGCTAGGAGATTTCTATCAAGTCCCGTCTAAAGACCTTCCTCTTGCACCTTGCCTTCGATCACCCTTCTACCCCCACCCTCCCTGCACTCCACCCCTCCTGACCCCAACTCCCAGCTCAGGTCCAAAAATCCCTGACGCCCGGGGACGTCTTTCTGACGTGAAGGACGTTATGCAAGTGTAATTTCTTGTTGTTGTTCTGCCATCGTATTAGATCATGGCAGATCTGCACCCATGGGATTTATAATAATAATAATAATCCTTGGGTTTGCTCCAGTGCATTATCACGTCATCAGGACATCTTGAAGCACTGCACAAGACTAACCCTGTGTGAAGTGTAGTGACTGAAAAGTGCAGTGACTGTGTTTGAGATGTTGATATCAATGATTGTCTTGGAGGAGCAGAATTCAAGGAGACCATTTGAAATCTGACAAGTGTAGGTTTGAGTTCTTTTGAAATGAATAGCGAGTACAGGGAACTCCAGGCAGGCTTTCTGGTGAGCAACATCGCACCATCCTGCCCACAGCTAGGACACGCATCCCTACCGCCGAATGATGGTTGCATCAAGATGGATACCAAACCCTGGACAGATGTATCATCTCCTCAAATCAAGTTAAATTTAAAACTTACCATAACCGGGAGAGTCTTATCATCTATATATAGAAAATTTGTTCCTTGTCCTTAAACAAGCAAATGTAAATTCCACAAGAACCACATCTATCGCTGTATTAAAGCCCACATCCTGGATGCTTGGAGCTGTGGTTGCTACAAGCTAAGAACGTTCCCATTCAAAATTGCTGAGGTCTTTGGGGGGGGGCGGCGGAAAGTGGAATTTCTGTGACCAAGACGCTGTGGGAGACTGACTCCAGTAATGAGCTGCGATGTAAAAACTGGATTAAAAAAGTGCTGTTTGCCACACGTCAGCGCTCACTTTGACTCAGATGTTCAATTTCAAAATGACTCAACGGCACATTATTCTATCGTTACTCCATCTTACATCGTTACTCCACCTTACATCGTTACTCCATCGTACATCGTTACTCCATCTTGTGTTGATCATAGCCATGTACTTCGCACCTTTCATTTTCGGTTTTGTCAAATTCTTAGAGAAACGATGGTCCTTTCGCAGTGTCCGAATGCCTCGAGGCGCTTCGCAGTGAGTTCCTGTCGCGAGCAGACGCTGTGTGTTTGGAAGGAACAGCCGCAACTTGCATTTATACGGCTACAACGACAAATTACATTTGGAATAACGCCTTTCACGTGAGGAGAACGTCCCAAGGTGCTGGGCAGTCAGCGATACGCACCCGAGTTGGTGGTTGGGATCAGGAGGGATGGCGGGTAGGGGTAGGAGGGTGACCAAAGGCATGGTCGAAGAGGAGTGTCTTGAAAGAGGCAAGGAGGGGGGCGATATGGAGGGACTGTGGAATGGAGTTCCAGAAGGTGGGAGCAGAGAAGCTGATGGCCCGCTCGCTAATTTAGGTGTATGTTAAAGATCCCGATGGCACTGTTCAAAAAGAGCAGGGAGTTTCTCCCAGGGTCCTGGACAACAAATCCCCTAAAATAAAATTGGTCACTCACTCCATGGCTGTTTGTAGGGCATTGCTGTACGTAAACTGGTTGCCACATATCCGCAAAACACACAGTCACTCCATTTTACAGTATATCATGTGAAGTGCTTTGAGACGTCTCAACGATGCAATAAGGCACTGTATCTAATGCGAGGATTATTATTATAAATATCTGGTGGAATTTCCCCCCAGTGCCTTGTTTTAGCTGTTGCTGATGCCTATGATGAGAGATGCCTATGATGAGAAATAAGTGACTGTCTCTTGAGAGATTGGAGCCTGTGAGTGTTATCTGCATCCTGGCACTGCTATAGGCATTTGAGCTGGCCCTTTCCACCTTCCCCCCCTACCACCACCACCATCAACCCTTTCCCAATGTATCATTTTTGGGGAGAGCCGGTTAATTACCAAACGGGAGCTCCTAAAGCAAAGTGCCTTTTATCCTGACTCGTCGCAGATTAATGAGCAGTGGCATGTTTCTCTCTTCCTAGCAATTCATCATCCAACACAACCAGTGCTTTAATGATTAAACTGTTTGCCTCGTGGGGTCCCTTCTCTTTTAATTGCTCTCCCCGGCTTGTGACCTGGAAAAAACAAGTGACAGCTTCCATCAGTGAGCCTGGCTTGCCACTGGCTTCTCTCCTTTATTTATTTCTTTGGCTCGTACAAGGTTCATTGAGATCGCTCCTCTGTTAACTTCATTAAGGAGATCTATGGAGGTCAAGTGTTACTGCATGCACCGGGGGCGGGGGGCCGTGAGGCTAATCACCACAAACAGGTTGAAGGCAACCTGTTTTATTTCACTTCATCTGTTGGTTGCAGCTCGGTTATTAGGGTCTTGTAGCTCAGTGGTTAGAGCACTCGCCTCGGAAGCAAGAGGACCCGGGTTCGAGTCCCGGGAGGGGAGGTTGTGTGTGTATGTATGTGGGAGAGTCGTGTGTATGGCGGGAGGTGTATGTATGTGTGCAAGGGTTAGGAATTTGTATGTATGAAGGGGATGTAAGTATTTATGTGTGTGTATGGGGTGGGGTGGGTTATCTGTGTGTGTTTATGTGTGTGTGTATGTATGTGGTGCAGGTGGGTGGTTGTGAGTGTGTGTGGGTGGGGGGGATTGTATAACACAGTCTGTGTGTAGGGGGGGTATGTATGTGTATATGTGGTGGGGGGAAGAAAAGATTGAATTGGCCTCTTTCCCTCTCTTCTTACAGCTGATGTCCCACAATCACGTGTGACGGATGACTTGGATGCTGGTGCCAGAGACAGTTGGGGGTTGGGAGATGAACCCCACCAGTCACTGGCCTCTGGAGCAGAGAGCGGACATTAATGTGCCTCCGAGAACACAAAAACAAAGGCTGTAAGAACGTGACATTTTTCCATTAATAACTATTTCCTGCTTTATTCAAAACCGTTCATTAACTTTGCTCGTCTCTGATAATGATGGCACCCCCGGTGAGAGACCTATTCTCATAAACAGACTGTCAGAGGCCAAGGACTGGAGCAGAGGAAATAATGAGAAAGGATTACAATGGGATTCATCCCCTGCGGTGACAGAGTATCACCAGTCCTCATCTTGGTTAATTAGCAGTGGCAGTAATAAACTGACCCCCTGAAAACTGTTCAGCCAGCCAAGGGAAGGTTGTGTACAAAAGACCCATTAAAGGTTTGTTGACTGGGACCCGGGCCGAGTGCTGCCTTGGCAAGGAATGAGGTACAGCAGCTTAATCATAATGTTAATCTTTAGCTGTTGATACAGCACTTCCGACGTCAAAACGTCTCGGGGCACTTCACAAGGAATTCGTGTCAAGTGTAACTGACTGTGTATTTGTAGGCAGACGTGGCAGTCAATTTCCGTGCAGCAAGGTCCAAAGAACGTCCCACCTTGAAGCGAGCGAACAGTTAATCCGAGCGTATGTTAACCTAGCAGGCTGATGACCCAGTGCAGGGCAGTACTGGGGGAGTGCTAGTTTGTCAGAAGTGCTGTCCTTCAAATTCGAACCAAGGTGACGGCTGCCTTTTCAAGTGGGCATAAACGATTTTGAAATTGGCACAATTCAAAAAGAAAAAGGAGTTTCTCCTGGTGTCCTGTCCAACTATCCACCAAATAAAATCAGTCACTCACTTAATGGCTGTTTGTGGGTCATTGGAGTGCATTGGTTTCTGCATTTGCCAACAAAATGTACGGTCACTACAATTTACAGCAATTGCCTGTGAAGCACTTTGAGACATTGCAACGTTACAGGAGCCATATAACAGAAGAGGATTACAACTATTCGGTGACTGTTCCCTTCATTGCCCCTAAATGCCTGGACTCTGTGGTGGTCTCTTGTTAGCAATAAAGAAATATATAATAATAATAATTATTGGGTTTGATTCCTGGCAGGGCAATACCTTGGGCAAGTTTCCTTACTCCACTCACCTGCATTTGATATAGTTATGTATCGTGACATCTCAAAGTGCTTTGCAGAATAGACTGTAAAGTGAGTTGACCATATATTTGTGGGCGAAACGTGGAGGCCAACTGCGCACAGCAGTGTCCCACAAATAGTCGTGGATTGAAGTGACCAATTTTATCATTGTTTTTTTCTTGAGGGATTATTATCAGGTGTGTGGAGTAAGGAAACTTGCCCAAGGTTTTGCCCTGCCAGGAATCAAACCCAGGTCTCTCGCTTGTGAGACGAGTGCTCTAACCACTGAGCTACTGGACTCCAGTGGTGGGGCGGAGGGTGTGAGGGACGAGCAGGAGGCTGGTGCCAGTCGAGCGGAGGTGCTAGGTGGTGGATTGGGGAGTGAGGAGGTTGGAGAGGTCGGGAGGTGCCAGGGAATGAAGGGATTTAAACACGAGAGTGAGGATCTTGAAGTCGATCTGTTCGGTGATGGGGAGCCAGTGGAGCCTGGGCCAGAACTAGCATTTTATCACATCAAAGTGTCTCAAAATACATAATTGTGGTCAAGTCTCAAGTGTTTTTATAGGCCAATGTGGCAGCCGTTTGCGACAATTTGCCGCAAACAGCCGTGAATTAATTAATCTCACTTGTAATCTGAGCGTTAAAGTCCCAACAAGATGGTCAAAAACATTATCACTGAGGATCAGAATGAGATATGTAATTTACCCTTTTCACATCAGTTTGCGCAAATAAACTGTCATCTAATTCCAGCTGTTTTCACTCAAGAATCCTTATCAGGGAAGTATCTGTTGCGAAGAAGGAGAAGAATGAAGAGTCAAATTAACTGGCCCAGATGTGAAGCGGCCAGGAATTCCTCAAGGAAATGGGGTCGACATAGGAGCTGAGTAAACTGGGACAGTACCTGAGGACTGAAAGTCAACGAGTGTTGGTAGTTATACTGACTTACACAGCGAGGAAGCACTTTTAGAGCTTTATCAATAATAATAATCCTTGCATTTGATATAGCGCCTTATCACGTCTTTGAGACGTCTCAAAGCGCTTCACAATATGTACTGCAAAGTGAATTGACTATATTTTGTGGACGAAAACATCGCAGCCAATTTCAAGCACAAAAATAGTTCAGTAGAAATATATTTTGTAGGAATCCCGGTGAGGAGTTCTGAGACGTTTCCACATGATGGGCGCTATACTAAATGCAAGGGTTGTTTTATTATATTAACCCACTGAGCTCATCACAATTTGCCACTCAGTTGTTTTGCATTTATCCAGGCATTTTCTTTTAAAATCCAAAGAGGGTTGAATGGTGAATAATATTTAAAATTAAAATGTGTGAAGGACTAAAAAGTTGGCAGCAAACAACTCTGCTGCTTGCATCTGCCTGTATGTAGCGCTACATGCCCACACTTTGGTGCCACTATGGTGGCATCAGACTGGTTTAGTTCATGCCACTCTCGCCTCTGCATGAGATGGTTCAATCTCCCACATCGGGGCTTGGAGCTCACTCCTATGAATTACCAGGGGGGGAAGCGCTGCATTGTTGGAGGTGCCGTCCTTCGAATGAGATGTCAAACCAAGGTTCTTCCTCCTAACGAGATGAATGTTAAGGATCCTGTGATATTGATTGAAAAGAGAAGGCAGCTTCTCCCGTCCGTGCTGACGGTCCCTCGGATAAAATCGTCCGTTGTCTTTGGTGGAGTTTTTGACGTGTGCAAATTGTCTGGCGAGTTTGCCTTAAAAATAATCTAATCTAATAATAATAATCCTTGCATTTGACATAGTGTCTTATCACATCATTGAGACGTCTCAAAGCTCGTCATAAAATATATTGCAAAGTGAATATTTTGTGGGTGAAACTTGGCAGCCAATTGCGCACATCAGCCTCTTACAAACAGCCGTGGATTGAGTGACCAAAGTGTTTTCTTTAAGAGACTATTACCCCTGGAAAGCAATCCGCTAATCGACTAACGACAAGGTTCCTACTTACTGCTAGGTAAACAGAGGCGTGTGCAGTAAGGAAAGTTGCTTAAGGTTTTGGCCTTGCCCGGGAATCAAACCCAGGTCGTCTCACTTGGTGGCGAGTGCTCTAACCAATACACTACAGGACTCCACTAAACAAAAAAAATCACAGCAATTATCTTCGAAACGTACATTGCTATTATTCCTAACTCGACAGAATGGCATCAAAGTATTGAATTTCTTTTCTTTTCTTTTTCGGAACAACAGTTGCTGCCCTATGTCTGCACGCACAATAAAAGTGCGGCTTTAATAAATCTGACCCAAACGGTATTGCGGTTCCGTGCAGAAAGACGCCACTGATTAGCGTTTGCAGCATGGTACTGGGAATTTTGCAGAAAATCATTTTCACAGCTGTTTTATGATGCGAAGCATGTGTGTCTCTCGAACTGCAAAGGATATTCAATACCCCAAAGGATTAAAGGAAAGCTCTCCAATGTTTAAAGGGAAATTGTACATCTGTACAAAATGTTATGGCACTCGCACAAACAGAATTCCTCGGTGACTTCGAATTCTATCCGAGACAATGGTTGTTATCCAACAATATGTCAGCCTGGCTCAGTCGGTAGCACTCTCACCTCGGAGTCAGAAGATTTTGGGTGGGTTCACAGGACATCAGGCTCGTAGCCTAGGCTGAAGCTCCAATGCAGTGGTTGGGTGTGTGCTAATTAGGGTTAGGGAACCTTTGGATGAGAAGTTAAACCGAAGTGTCGATGGGGGACATTAAAGAAATCCATAGCGCTATCCGATAAGAGAAAAGGAGATTTTTCTCTCCCAATGTCCTGATCAACAAATCCCCCAAATAAAAATTGGTCATTCACATCATAGCTGTTTGTGGGACATTGCCGTGTGTAACTGGGCTGCCCTCGTTCGCCTGAATACATCGTGCCACATCCTGTGAAGTTTATTGAGACGTCTCAATGACGTCATTCCAAATGTCAGGATTGATATTGTTATTAATATTTATATCGAATGCAATCAGATTTTGTTAAACAGTGCCCTTAGCACATCAGCAATCAGAACATTAGAGAAAAACATTAGCTACTTCAAAAGCTGTTCATGTTTCCTGGATTAAACCGATGACAATTCAAATTCAAGAGAGAGAGAGAGGATAATTGTGGCTCGTTTATCCATACCAGTCCCTACAGGAGACTAAAATAGCTTGAATGAATGTGCAATGTATTAAGAAAAAGATGATACATCTGTACGTTTTAATCTTATGAATTGGGAGACACGGTTAAAGCATCAAAGTTTAACCCCCCACCCCCCGCCAAATCTTCTCTTAATCTTAATGTTCAGGTTTCATTGAGGTACAACAACAACAACAATAACTTGCATTTATGTAGTGCCCCTCACATTTGTGTAAATGCTGTGAAGTGCTTTGAGATATCCTCGAAAGGTACCATATCAAATGCAAGGATTATTTCATGTGTATTGATTGGGTCTCCTAACAATTAGTTTTTGTTCGGATGGATTTTAAATTGAATCAATTCCATGTGGTGACTGTTGGCAAGTTGTTCTGAAGGGCGTGGGTGGGAGAATGTGTTATTTTATTGGAATAAGATTGTGGTCATTGAATATAATGTGCATATGAAATTTGTTATATGTTCCCTTCAGGGGTAAATCCACATATATATATAAATATATCAATAGCTTTATTTTCTGCTCTTCTGCTACCCACATAAAGCACGGCTCTTGATTGAGAAGAGACTACACTGGCAAGGAGCTCTTGCCTTGGCTTCGTCAAAACACTGAGGCACTGCTGACTTTGCAAGTCCCATCAGCTTCACGTAGGATAGTAGTTAGAGCACTCATCTCGCAAGCGAGAGGACCTGGGTTCAATTCCCGGGCATGGCAAAACCTTAAGCAAGCTTCCTTACTCCACCTGTTTACCTGATTGTTAGTCAATTGGCGGATTGCTGATCGTGGGTAATAATCCCTCAAAAAAATTAAAAGATTGATCACTCAATCCACGACTGTTTGAGGGACACTCCTGCGCGCAATTAGTTGCTGCGTTTCGCCCACAAAATATGCAGTCAATTAATTTTACAGTATATTCTGTGAAGGGTTTTGAGATGTCTCGAAGAATTGATAAGGAGCTATATCAAATGCAAGTATTATTATTAGTATCATTATTATTATAAGTTCCTGAGGCAACATCGGTTGACCCCAGCAAGGCCACAGCAAACAGCTCCAGCATTGCCCTGGTTGTGAGGGAGGGCATCTTCCTATGCTCGGGGTAACAACCAAAGAAACTCCTTGTATTTGTCAACAAAACACCTCAAAGCCCCTCCAAGGTAAGGGTGATTATTTATTATCCGGGTCCTTATCAATATATTGGTGAATAATCATTCCCCATTGGCTCCACAATTGTAAATGGCTTCTGCCTCCCTCCCTCCCTCCCTTTCTTTCTCTCTCTCTTCCTCCCACCTTCTTTCCCTCCTTCACTTCTCTACACTCTTCCCTCCTCTGCTCCCTCCACATACCTCATTTCACAATCAATCTGCACGACATAATTAAGCTTCAGAGACATACGAAAGACATTTACTCCAAATATTTCTTACTCGAGCAACACTTGGACCCCTTTTGTAGGAAGAAATTGATTCCAGAGGCAAACAAACTGCAGAAATAGAAGTTTATTAATGAAGAGCAGAGGCAGTGCTGTGTTTCCCTGGTCATGGGCTCAGTGCGTAAAGTGGAGTCCTGCAATGTAGTACCTTCAACTCCCTCGTCCCCCTAAGATGCAGGACCATCTCCAAACCCACCCGATCCCCCTACAACAACCATCTCCGCCGCCAAAAAACCCAAACCCATCTGCTCGAGCGCAGATGGTGAAAAACTGGCCTGGCTCGAGCATCTCCACAGCTACCGCCGTTCTTTGACAGGCGAAAAACAGCCTTCTATTCCAACTTCATCTTGGAGGCTAAACACAATCCTAAAATTCTTTATTCCACCACCCACTACCTCCTCCGTGCCCCCCCTCAGGCCTCCTCAATCGTCGTATCAAATGCCAAGTGCGAGGAGGTCATGGACTTCTTTTCATCTAAAATACTTAACATCCGCCAGGCAGCCTCATCCACCCGCCCTTGTCACCCACCAACCACCCCCTCTCTGTCCCCCTCACCATCCTCATCATCTGCTCCTACCACCACCCCCATTCTACATTCCTTCCTCCCCACCTCTCCCTCCTCCCTCTCACCCACCATCACCTCCATGAAACTCACCACCAACTTACTGGTCACACAGCTCCCCCTCCTCTGCCCACTACTGGCTAACGTCATCAACCAGTCCCTCTCCTCCAGAACAGTCCTGCCTCCCTCAAAACTGCTGTCATCACCCCCCTCCTGAAAAAACCCTCCCTAGATCCCTCAAACCCCAGCCATTACCGATCTATTTCTAACCTGCCATTCGTCTCAAAAGTTCTAGAACGCGTTGTTGCCAACCAACTCCCCGCACACCTCTCCTCCCACTCCCTCTTCGAATACCTCCAGTCCAGTTTCCACCCACAGTACAGAGACTGCGCTTGTGAAAGTCACAAACGACGTCCTCTCTATGTGTAACCAGGGCTCCCTCTGCCTCCTTGTCCTCCTGGACCTCTCCGCCGCGTTCAACACAGTCGATCACGCCATCCTCCTCCACCGCCTTTCTTCCGTCATCTACCTCAGTAGGACCGCACTCGCCTGGTTCGAGTCCTACCTCACAAACTGTCAGCAGTACATCTGCACAAACGGCTTCTCCTCCCGCTCTAACCCGGTCACCTGTGGGGTACCCCAAGGATCCCCTCCTCTTTCTGATCTACATGCTCCCTCCTTGGGATGTCATCCACAGACATGGGGTACATTTCCACATAATAATAATAATAATAATAATCCTTGCATTTGATATAGCGCTTTTCACGTAGGAGGACGTCCCAAAGCGCTTCACAGAATATACTGTACAGTGAATTGATGAATGCAGATGACACCCAACTCTATTTTTGCATCTCTCTTTGCGACCCCCAGTCCCCTGATGTTCTGTCAGCTGCCTGTCAGATCTCAGGGGCTGGATGAGCGCACATTTCCTTCAGCTGAACGTTGACAAGATGGAAGCCATACTCTTTGGCTCTCATCAATGTCTAAAATGTCACGGCTCTCACCTCCTCCACCTACCCGACCTCCCCCTAAAACTCTCTGAACCCATACGCAACCTAGGCATCAGGTTCGACACCCACTTATCTTTCCTCCCCCACATCCGGTTCCTCACAAGCACTGCTTTCTTCCACCTCCGACGCATCGCCCGTCTCTGCCAATACTTCTCCCCAAAACCGCTGAAGCCCTGGTCCATACCTTTGTCACCTCTCGGCTGGACTACTCTAACGCCCTCCTCGCCGGTCTCCCACCCACTACCATCCATAAAATCCAAATCATTCAAAACTCTGCCACCCGCATTCTCACCGCACGAAACTCCGCTCCCTGATCACCCCAGTCCTTGCCAGACTGCACTGGCTGCCTGTCCCGGAGAGGATCGATTTCAAGATCCTCACTCTTGTATTCAAGTCCCTGCACCGCTCTGCACCCCCCGACCTCTCTTACCTCCTCTCTCCAATACCCATTGCCTTTGTTCCTCCGGGTCTGGCCTCCTCTTTGGCCCCCGAGTCCTCCGCTCCACCCTCGGCGGCCGTGCCTTCAGCCACTATGCCCCGAGGCTCTGGAACTGCCTTCCTCTCTCCCTTCTTCCCATTTTCAGGTTTCTGCTGAAGACCTTTCTTTTCGACCGCCCTCTTTCGACCGCCGACCGTCACTTTCTCCCCCTGGCTCGGCCCCGGGATCCATTACTGTAAAGTGCTCTGAGACGCCGACGGTGTGGAGGGCGTTATATAAATCCAAGTTGTTGTTGTTGTAGTGGTTAGAGCATTCGCCTCGCAAGCGAAAGAACCCGAGTTTGACTTCCTGGGCAAGGTGAAAACATAGTTTCTTTACTCCACATGCCTTTGTTTATCAGCAGTAAATAGGAACCCGGTGGACTGGTGGATCAATTCCTGAGGGTAATAATCCCTCCAAAAAAATAATAAGTTGGTCACTCAGTCCACAATTGTTTGTGGGACACTACTGCACTAATTGGCTGCCGAGTCTCACCCACAAAATATACAGTCGATTCACTTCACAGTATAATCTGTGAAGCGCTTTGAGGTGTCTTGAAGCCATGGTAAGGCGCTATACCAAATGTAAGGATTATTATTATTAACGTCTCTTGTGATCTTCTGACCAAACTAATTGCCTGTCTAGGAGGAGATTTGAGCAAATAACCAACCGCTCTGCTGCCGCTCATTCACAAAAATGCTTCCAATACCTGGCAACAAAAAAGGCAAATGTCGAGGCCTATTCTTATGTTACAATTGAAAATCCTGTCTTTGTTGTATTTCTGCCTGTGTACATAGAGAAATTCCAGGACAGCACTTAGTACTTTCAGGTAATGATGGGTCATGCAACGTCCGACCTTGGGATAATTACAAGGCCATTATTAGCATTCTTCTGAATGTGACAGCACCAAGGATCCATCTGTGTGGAGACCAGGTCACTGACAGCACCTGTGGAAGCTGTGGGCTGGTTGATGGATAAACTAAACTCCCCGCTTGTGCGCTGTGGGGTTTTGCTGATGGTTTTACCGTTCCTCAGTTCACGAGGCAGACACCACTGTCACACTGTACTCCCGGACTGGGAACCATGACCCGAAATTCCTCATGATCTTAGCCTGACAGCCACTGTCTTAACATTTAGGACCGTGCGGAAATTTGGGCGATTCTTAAACTCGATCTTGATTCGGAACCTGGTTTTCTACAGTTCCTTGAAAGAAACTCAGCCATTAATGCAGAATCTGATCTCAGGGCACAGATTTGCTTATTTCCCCCACAAAAATACACGGTCACTTCACTTTACGATAGATTGTGTGAAGCGCTTTGAGACGTCTCAATGACTTGATCAGGCGCTGTATCAAATCCAAAGATTATTATTGATTCCTTGATCCGAGGCTTGATACGGATAATACGGTGTGTGGACACTCTCCCGTTGATTATTCCTCAAGACGCTTATTGACCCGCGGTTGCTTGGGTTCACGTGCACTCTGACCCCCTCTGCAGTCCCCTCTTGGGACGCACATCCCAAAGCGTTTGCCTTGCCGTTCGCGGGATCTGTGTTGGGTTACATTGGGTGGGGGGGGTATTGAGCCTTTGTTTAAATATCCTTATCTTCGCAGGGCCAAAGTGCCTTTGCATGCCTGCTCTGCGCCTGAAACATAACATGGAGACAAGTTGCCCAGAGCAGGGTTTTTAACCATTGCTTCCCTCTGTCTTTGATTCTTCTCGGCAGCCTGACTCTTAGCGGGGACTGAATGGGCTGTGAGGGAGGTAAATATATTCGGTGACACAGAGCGGATGATTCTATTCTGACAAATTTCTGTACCATTTGTTTCCGTGCTTGTCTGAGGGATGGGACGTAGTGTTGGGTTCTTTGTCTTGGATCCTTCCTCCCTTGTCTGAGCCCAACTGAGCGGAAATCGTGCCGGAGAGGACAAAGGCCTCGCTGGGTCACCTCAGAGGTTGCTATGAGGAGATGCTCGCATGACAACTCTCAAAAGGAAGTGCGGATAACAAGCGAATGCCATTGAGAATTCAAGCACTGCCTCTCACCACATCTGGCTCTCAGCTCTTGGCTCCTAAACACTGGGAATACCACTCCATTAACTCTGCCTTTTTCCTGCCTGTAAGCATTTAGCCTCTCGTTCCAAGGGATCCATTTACTCCATACAGGATAATTTGTTTATGATGCCGCTAGCACGGATGGAAACTGGGATACTGCTGTGCGCAATTGGCTGCCGCATTTCGCTCACAAATACGCGGTCGATTCACTCCGTGAAGCACTTTGAGATGTCTCAACGACGTGATATGGCGCTGTATCAAGCGCAAGCGTTTATTATTATCATTATCGCAATCTATGAAGTACATTCGCGCTCTCACAGCTAAATACATTCCGCTTCCTAGCTATTTTGCCGGACACTGGCTGCCGCATTCACCCGCAAAATATACAGTCACTGCTCTTCACCGCAAAATCCTACAAAGCCGTTTGAGACGTGATAAGACGCCACATCAAATGTGAGGAATATTATTATTATCAGTGGACCAAAGTCACTGCCTCACTCAATGTTTCTGTACAGGCACTTTCCATCGGGTAGGGAGTGGTGGGAGAGGGCTATGGATAATAATTGGGAGCGGGATCCATACCTGACTTACCTCCACCCTAGCCCAGCGGCACTGAGGCCAATTTCAGCACGCCTACTTCTGTCTCAGCTGGGATCAGTTAACTGTGTTACGTGTGTGTGTGTTGCCTTGCCCCGCACCATAATGTGATTTTGCTATCAGAGCACCCAGTTTAAAGCCAGTAGTTTCAAGTCTGTCCTGAGCTTTTTATTGTTCACACGCATAACCTGAAGATCTTAATTCTCCAGAAACCACTCCCGGTGATCGCGAGCTACATATTGGAGCCTTGAGTGAAATCAAGTGTGCGATCGATATCCAAAGCATGTCTTTGATTTCTTCAGTTATAATTGCATAAAGGTATAATTGGTTCAAGGAAAAAATATTTCTTATTTAATTTCACTGGAAATCACATCAAATGTAATCTGAATATATGAGTGAGTGAGTGAGTGAGTGAACAAATGAGTAAATGAACAAGTTGATGAGTGAGTAAACAAATGAGGCAGTTCGAGTGAGTGAGACAGTAAGTGAATGAGTTACTGAGTGAGCAAGTGAGGGAGGGAATGAACGAGTGGGTCACTGAGTGAGTGAGCGAGTGAGTCAGTAAGTGAATAAACTAGCGAATGGGCCAGTGGGCAAGCGAGTGAATGAGCGAAGGGAGCAGGTGAGAGAGTGCAAGCAATTGAACGAGCTCAGAGACACAGTTTTAACCATTCGCTATCATTACCTAAAATGCACAGAGGTGCAGAGCTTTCCCAGGACACTTATTATTTCCTGAACAAACCTCGGGCCACAGTCGCCAATTACAATGCAACACAGCTGAGAACAAAGAAAGCTCTCCCCGGCCTACAACAGGACACGATCTAAGGATGTGAAAGATGCTCAGACCTGTGACAAAGGTTCCTCGTCGTGTGGGGCTGAGATGAGAGGAGGGAACGCTGAGTGAATGCGGAGCACAGGCCCTGAGATGGAGAGGCTTTTGATGAAAACCCTTTATGGAATATGGGTCAGGAGGGATTATGATAATATTCATGACTAAATCAGACCAATAACAAGTTTCTAACGGATTATTAGCTTTAGATACTTAAAGCATGAAACGAGAAGAAAGGACCGGGTCACACAAGGTCATATGACAAAGACACAGTAGGCCGCACTGAGCAAAGTATCTGTCTCTGGGACCCTGGATTTCGGAGTCTTTCTAAAGGCAGTGCGTCAGGAACGTTAGCTTCTTTCACGGAGTATCATCTGTCACCCAGTTCACAGCTATAACTTGCTGAAATCTATAGGTGTCAGTTTATTCGCCACGATGCACTTGGGTTTATTCAGTACTCAGGAGAGTGGTAATAATAATAATCCTTGCACTTGATTACATCCCGCCTAAAGACCACCCTTTTTGATCGTGCTGACAGTCACCTCCCCTTGGCTCGTAGTCAGGCTCCGCCACTGTGAAGCGCTCTGGGATGCTACCTCGCGTGAAGGGCACTATTCAAATGCAGTTGTTGTAGTTGAAGTTGTAGCGCCTTTTCAAGTCTTCGAGGTGTCTCAAAGCGCTTCACAGGATACATAAAATCAAAATGATACAGTACAGTTCCCACTCCCCCGCTTTCTCCCCATAGCCCTGCAAACTTGTCCTCCCCAAATAATATATTGTAAAGTGAATTGACTATGTATTTCATAGGCAAAACGTCGCATCCAGTTGTGTGCAATAGTGTCCCACAGACAGTCAAGGAATGAGGGACCAATGTTATTTGGGGGATTGTTGAAGCTCCCTTCTCTTTTCGAATAGCGCAATGGGATCTTTAACATCCACCTGACCAGGTAGACAGGACCTTAGTTTAACGTTTCATCCGAAGGATGGCATCTCTGACAACTCAACCCACTCTCAGCACTGCATTGGAGTGTCAGCTCAGATGGTGATTCCAAGTCCCTACACGGGGCTTGAACCCACAACCTCTGAATTAGAAGCAAGTAAATTGCATTCAGACAGTTAGCTGGTTAAACTCCACCGTAACCTCCTCAGCGCAACCACTGGGGTCTCCGAGGCTTGACTCTTGACAACTTGTACCCAGTGCATTAGATAGGCAGGGTGCATCCTCTCATGGGGGTCAGGGAGAGATGCAGGCAATGTGCATTCTACTGCAGACAAATGGAAATTTCCACCTATGCTTGGAACCCTTAGTAGTTTAGGTCAGATTCTCTCGTGCTGGGTTTGCATGTGGATTAGACACCCGGTGGGAAAGGTGGTATATAAAGATGTAAGGAAAGTCAGGGCTGGTGTTAGATGTTGTGTGTGTGTGTGTGTGAAGAAAGAGTGAGGAAGAGACTGTGAAGGAAATTGACCAGAATAAGGGCATTTGAGAAATCCACTGGAGTGGATAAGATCTCACCAGCCCTGTGATATGTGGCCGATTCAGTGGTAATTAGGGGGTCGAGCGGCACTGGATCCTGCCTCCTAACCAGGAGACATCATCCTACGTGAAGGGCGCTAAATAAATGTTGTTGTGAGACATTGAGATCTCATAGGCGTTATACCTTTTAACTTTTTACCCGATTTTTCACCACCAATTTCCCAGTTATTTCTTTTTGGGGGCAAAAGACCCTCTCTCACCCCAATCCAGCTTGGCGTTGCTGTTAACCGTGGAGGCACCTGCAGCATTCTGCCTGTGGAGGGCACCCTCGACACTTGCCAAGGTTGAGAAGCAACACTTGTTAACACTCTTGTCTCGGATAATTTACGCTTGGAGCTCAAAACTTTGGCCAAGTGAAATAGCTGTATATCAGTGGATGCTGGGACTCAGCAAGCTGAGTAAGGAAAGGTTTTCTCCCCGATATGTATGCAGTGCTGAGAGTGCATTGTATTATCAGATGTCAAAACGAGGTCCCATCTATGGCTGTTCAGGTGGACATTAAAGATCCCATGACACTACTGAAAAGGGAAGGGAGTTTCTCCCAGATAAATTGGCCGAATTCACTTTGTCACTCCATTAGTTATTCCTCGCTGTTAGGTGTTACGGTTCTCACTCTTTATAGTGGGGGTGGGGAGATGGAGAGAGGGGTGGGTGGAGGCATTGACGCTCACTGCACACAGGTGTGGGAGGTGAGTGCGGGGCTGCTGCTTTCCCTGGGAGTTGTTAGGCCGTTCAGTCTTTTGTTCGTGTTGTTTACTCAGATGGTGCTCTCTAGTCTGGGTGCTACTGATCTTTAATTCCTATGGAGAGCGGAATCCCTTTGGGGTGGGATGGCTTTGCACCTCAGGGGGTGGTAGATTTGCATAATGACCTGACACAGTGTGATGGATGGACTTTTGTGACCCTCCACCCCACCACCACTTCCCTCTTTACCTCTCAATCAAGGACAGACACCTTGTTGATGAGCTAATCCTGTCCAGCGCAGCAAGCAGCAGTTGAATGTTACCGTGTTTCGTTTTGCACCGGGATTTTGGTTGAAAACGCAACTCTTTGTTGAGTTTTGAAAGTTCTGAAAGGGGGTGAAAAGTGAAAAATTGCTTCATCTGGTGCGTTAATTGTTGCATTGGTGATAGATGCGCCTTATCGTGTCATCGAGACGTCTGAAAGTGCTTCACAGAATATATTGTAAAGTGAATTGACTGTATATTTTCTGGGCGAAACGTGGCAACCGATTGCGCACAGCAGCGTCCCACAAACAGTCGTGGATTGAGTGACCCAAATTATTACTATTACTTTTTCGAAGGGATTATTACCTCCGGAAAAGTGATCCACCAATCGACTAACAATCGGGTTCCTACTTACTGCTAAGTAACCAGAAGCTTGTGGAGTAAGAAAACCTGCCTAAGGTTTTGCCCCGCACTGTTCCTCTTGCATGCGAGGCGAGAGCTTTAACCAATACCCTACAGGACTCCGAAATATGAACCCGTCCAGCCTCATCCCACCCCTCCATACTCTGACAACGTTAACCTCCCCTCCCCACTCACCCGCTATTGTGCTTTAGCCTACAGAGAACCCAAACAAGCAGCTTGAATGATTTCTACAAAAGAAATCAGTATCCCCCTAACCAGCATTGCGATCGATCGCTCAAGGTGCGGAGGGAGGCGCGGGGGGGCAGTCAAAGTCAAAGTCGGAGTCCTGTAGCTCAGTGGTTAGAGCACTCGCTTTGCAAGCGAGAGACCTGAGTTCAATTCCAGGCAGAGGGCGAAACCTTGGGCAAGTTTCCTTACTCCACACAGAGCCTAATAATAATCCCTCCAAAAAAAAAACAATAATAAATTGGTCATTTTCAATCTACGACTGTTTGTGGGACATTGCTGTGCGCAATTGGCTGCCGCGTTCGCCCACAAATATGCAGTCAATTCACTTTACAGTGTGTTCTGTGAAGCGCTTTGGGACGTCCTCCCGACGTGAAAAGCGCTATATCAAATGCAAGGATTATTATTATTATTATTATTATAATGGCTACTGGCAGGCCGGCTTCAGGCCCAACCGTTGTGTTGGAGCTAGCCGGGGGGCTCAGACTGGGCAGATAAACAACAACAACAACAAAATTACATTTGTACATTCACCTTTCACATCGGGAGGACGTCCCAAACTGCTGGATAAAAACGGAGCTAGAGTGTACACTGAATTTAAATAGTAAATAATTAGAGATAGAAATTGACCGAAGACATTTCTCGAGAACTAAATTCAAGAGCTGCGAGTTTTCGCTTCGAACAACAACGACAGATGGCGTTTATATAGCGCAGTTCACTCGGGAGGACTTTAGATGAAGCGATTAAAGCGCTCAGCACCTTACACGCTTGTCAGGTCACAGCTGAAGTAAGTTTGAATTCGTGAACGGGCATGAAAACCAGCACAGGAGGAAACAGCTCTCCGATGATTGCACAGAGAATCCGATCTGTCAAACCCAGAGAAAAGGGCCGAAATATTTAGAATACGTTGGAATATACAGCACAGAAACAGACCAGACCAGGGTCGAGAAAGCGATAGAAATCATCCGGGCAGATCGCAGTCAGGGGAGTCTGACTCAGTGCTACCAGTTAACTGGGAAGGGACCAACCGACTGCTTCTGCGAACCTTATCTCAACGTTGCTTGTATTTCAGTGGCTTGACATGGGCTTGCACGTCGCACAGCTGTGCGGAGGAGACGCCAGTGATTGACTGCGAGCCTGGCTGGTCTGTGGGCAGAACTTTATCCGGAGTTGCCATTCCTCGTAAATTACTGAGCTCGCGTACTTTGCAAAGGCTGAGCTGCAGCTGCCACAATTCAACCGGCAATGTAACCAGCGCTGGGTTGTTGGTACATGGGTGACGTGAGGAGCGTGCAAACCCCGGGCCATTCATGGCACCAGCCTGTCAGGAGCCCTCGGTAGAGCCAGTGACGAGATTTAGGATCAGTGTCTATTATAATACAGGGGGCTCCAAACCAAACCCAGGCAAAGCAACAGTCATTAACATACAGTAAACCTCACATAACTCGTGTATCACTTGGGGATCATACAAGGTCATGTGAGTTATAATAATAATAATAATCCTTGCACTTGATATAGCGCTTTTCACGTCTTCTAGAATATACATATATATAGAATATAGAGTTATGTGAAACCTGCGTAGATGACTTATGTAAAGTTATGTGTCAGTCGTATAAGAGAGAGAACGACAGAGAGAAAGAAAGAGAGGGCAGGAAAGAAAGAAAAAGTTTCACAATGTTTCACAAGCTTCACGTCAGTTATCTCTCTCTCTCTCTTTCTCTCATTCTCCCCATCCCCTCTCCCGCCCATCCACCCACAGCTCCCTAACACTGTCTTGTTGACAGTGCAGGTTGTTGAGACAAGGCATGTGCTTGTGTGCATCTCTCTCATGATAAATACTCGCAGAGGGTTAATCTGATTACCTCCCGAGGCCGATGTATGCTCTACCACACAGATCAGGGCGATGGTCAAAACATCGTCTTTGTGCGGTCGTGATGGAGTGATGGACAGCGGTAACTGGTGTGTGATTTCCTCCAAATAGCCACAGATGTTAACTGTAGCTGAGGTGTGGGGGCGGAAAGCAGGTTAGCAGTCAAAAGGGTCAGAACGCATGGCAGTTCAATGTAATCTGCTGGGGTGGGGGTGGGAGGGGGGGTAAGTGACAGCACCCAGGACCTCCTAGAGAGAGGGGGAGAAATTGTTAATTTCATTAGACCTGTCGCTGCGCTTCACATGCTAATCGTTATTTGACTTGCATTAATTAACAAATACTCCCGCCTACACACGACGAACAATGGATGCAAACCTAATCTCGTTAGCAAGTCTTTGGATATAGTTTCAGAGTTTTCGATTTCAATGCCCCTGCGCAGGACTGGTGGATTCCGGTCCAAATACACAGTGCCTACGCTTGACAGCAAGTCAGTGCTTTAAGCCATTCTCCCCCAACACCCCCCCACCGTCACCCCACCTCCCATCCCCAACTGCACAAAATTGCTCTTTCACTTCGCAAAGTGTGCAAAGTAAGACGGCAGCCAATTGCGCACCGCAGTGTCCCACAAACAGTCGTGGATTGAGTGACCGAATGATTATTTCTTTTGAAAGGATTATTACCCCCCCGGAAAGCGATCTGCCAATTGCCCAACATCCGGGTTCCCACTCACTGCTAAGTAAACAGAGGCGTGTGGAGTAAGGAAACTTGACTAAGGTTTCATCCCGCCCAGGAATCAAACCCGGGTCCTCTTGTTGGCGAGGTGAGCGCGCTAACCGCTACACGAACGGGATTTCACAAAGGATCCTGCAAGATACCGCAAGATACTATGACACCAACATATTCACGGGTGTAACAACCTTTCAGTAACAGGCTGTTCTGAAATACCTATTTGACCTCGAGCAGGAAGGCACGGATTAAACACCGTGTGATATGGGTGTTATGAACTCTGAGAGAGTTAAAAGTGCAGAAGATTGTAAAATGTTTAAAGTTTTCCATTGTATTGATAAGAGATCAGATTTTGTATGTGTCATGCTTCACACTGAGCCAATCTTCCCTCGATGCACTTTGTGCTTCTGATAACAGGAGAGTATACCTGGGACGGGGCTGGATTGAACAACATCAACAGCTTGCATTTGTATAGCGCCTCTCAGCGTCATGTTAAAACGTTCTCAAACATTAGGCAGTTTTTGTCAACAACAACTTGCATTTGCACAGCAAGCTTCACGTCTCGGAGCGCTTAAAGTGTCAGTGAAGGCTCCCGGTTTGCTCGGTGCAAGGTAAAGCCGGAATGAAACTGTACAGTGGGAACGGATAAAAAAGTAGCCTGGGCTTTCGACCTTCAGTCAGATGTTCTTGGGGCCTTGCTTACTGCTGGTTTCTCCTTGGACCCACATTGGCGCAGTCCCAATGCTTATCAATCACCTTTGATCAGATCAGATCTGATCAGCAATGCACAATGTTTCGCATACATGTCACTCGATGCATTAATGGAGCCAACATGATCAGCCCCTAATTTTGCTGCTCCCAATGGCTTTGGCTCAGGACTGAGAAAAGCCCCACACTGGCGAGCTCACCTCACTGAGGTGTTGGGCTGGAACATCAGCGGAGATGGCTACCTGGGATTTGAGCTTGCGACCTGCTGACTTTGAGGCACGAGCGCTACTGACTGAGCCAAGTGGGCGCGTGCTGGGTTGCAGTGTAGTGTGAGAGGATTGATTGCACACAGTTGTCAAGTGCGCGATTTAATCTTTATTCATTTATTCGAGTCGTCTTCATGCCTTTGGCCGGTCACTGCGATAGACGCAACAATGAATATTAATCCTCGATGAGTACGAACACTATATCTACTACTGGCAGCATTGACAAACGTGAGATCAAAAAAAAGGCACGATTTCAATATTTCAATGGTTTAGGCGGGCAAAGCACAGCAGATTGCGGGACAAATTTGCATCACATTTGCATGCCGTTTTGGGGAGTTTAAGCTGCTTTACATTCGCGACGCGGAGAGGAGAGTGGCAGCGACTGCCAGGCGTTGGAGGGTTCAGGCACGACTCTAAAACATGTGGAGATGTCGCTGCGCACAAAGATCGGCTGCCGCATTCTCCCGGCAAAAAAAAAATCCCGGCCACGGCACTTCACAGTGAAATCCTGCGTGTGGCTTTGAGACATCCTCCCGACGTGAAAGGCACCGTGTCAGACGCGAGGATTAAAAGACTGTATTTATTACTTGAAGCTTAACTGTCAACAGCTGCTCCACTGAAGGTGAAGAGTGCAATTTCTTGGGGGCTTTCGTTTTAACATTCAATTTGCTTACCTGTACACTATGCAAATAAATCAGGGCACCACCAGACTAAGCTCGCAGACAGAAGCCTCCCGCAGCCTGTCAACCAAACACTTCAATTCTTTTTTTTGCCACAACACACCATTTGAGGAACGGTTGGTTGGGGCCCGTGAGCTTGTATTTTAGTGAGGGGGGGGGTTGGTGGGGAGGAATCAATTGCACACGGGCTTGTTTGCACACCTTATTTGTGTGCGGTAAATTTCTATGCAAATCATGTGATTTGCATCTGTCATTTTCATGGCAATCCAGCAGTTTAGCTTAAACCCTAAAGATCCTTTGATGTTTCGGTTGAAGACGTGATAATAATCCTTGCATTTGACATGCAGCGCCTTGGTAGAATGTCTCGAAACACTTCACCAGGATTTCACGATAAAGCGTAGTGACTGTGTATTTTGTAGGCAAACGCGGCAGCCAACTTGTGCACCGCAAAGTAAAGTGAGCGATGGTAGGAGGAAGTCTTTTGAGTAGTGTATTCATATAAAATAATAATATAATATAAATCATAATTTTGAATAATAATTAATTGGGTGCAATCCTTGTCTGTTCATCACCTTGGGACGTCGTTCCAAAGTGAAAGGTACTATACAAATACAATTTGTTGTTGTTGTTGTTGTCGCAGGATCTTTAGCGTCTATCTGAACAGGAACATATGGGAAATAAGAACAGAAGTCGCTGGGAACACGCAGCAGGTCAGGCAGCATCTACGGAGAAAGGAAAATGAATTGACCTTTCGTCACAGATGAGAATTGGGTTTAACACTACATCTGAAGGATGGCACCTTTGAAAATAATAATATTCCTAATAATTTCGCCCACAAAACATGCAGTCAATTCACTTAACAGTATATCCTATGAAGCGCTTTGAGACGTCAAGAAGACGTGATAAGGCGCTATATGAAATACAAATTATTATACTTTCATTTGATATCGCGTCTTATCACGTGACAGTGTGAAGCAAAGTCTCAGAAACCTATTGAGCTGCCGTGTGCCAAGGATGTAAACCCGAAGCTGAACGTCCCAGGCTTGTGTCGGTCCCTTTCAGACTATGGGGTCCCTGACATCTTGTGAGAGCCAGCAAGTGGAAGCATAGCTCAGCCATTAAAAACTGTAGACACAGTCATTCCTTTTTGTGTGCGTGTGTGGATATCTGCGAAGGAAACATCACTGGCTAGCTGACAGCCAGGCATCTGAGTTCATTGCAGGGGAGGGTTGAGGTGGATCGGGGAGGGTGTGGAGACGGGGTGTGGGCGGTGGAGAGAGCTCAACTGAATTCCCTTTGGGATAACTGTGCCTTTTGATAGATCCCAGTGTGAGCTGTTTGCAGCTGTGGTCTTACCCCAGGAGTGTGCAATCAGTGATTGCCTTCAGGGAGTGTGGGGGTAGGAAGGGAGGGAGGGACAGGAGTCTTGGCACTGCACTCGATTATTCAGAATTATTTGTAAAGCGCTTTCAGATGTCTTCACAACATGGTAAGGCTCTGTATCAAATATTCATAATAATAATAATCCTTGCATTTGATACAGCGCCTTATCATGTCGTTGAGATTTCTCAAAGCACTTCAAGGACTATACTGTCAAGTGAATTGATTGTATATTTTTGTGGGCGAAACGCGGCAGCTGATTGCGCACGGCAGTGTCCCACAAACAATCAGATTGAGTGAACAATTTTTTTTATTTGTTCCCAGAAAGCGATCCACCAATCGACTAACAACCGGGTTCCTACTCACTGCTAGGTAAACAGAGGAAACTTGCCTAAGGTTTCACCCTGCCCGGGAATTGAACCAGGGGCCTCTCGCTTGCGAGGCAAGTGCTCTAACCATTAAGTTACAGGACTCCATGGTTTATTATTATAAAAATGCAATTTCTCTCCTTTTTTTCCTCCTTCTGTTCCATATTGCTTTGCTCCTCCTTGATAACACCTCCCTGTAACCACTGCCTTGACTCCTACACTTAGCTTGTTTGCTTTGTGTTATCTTTTCCTGAATGGCTTTTTGAAACAAAATCCCTTGTGCGCTCTTTAATTTTGTGATTCCAACTCCTGGGAAGTTGTACTTAACCCTAAGTCGGTCTAAGTATTGACGAACTTTTATCAAAGGCTTTCTTCAAAGCCACGCAATTGTATTGCTTTAAAGACTGAAATTAGCATGGAGATTATTACAGATTGGGAAAATAGCATTGAATACTAATGTACTTGTGGTTCTGACCAACTTTAATGGACAAGTGCATGTAAGAGCTTGCCCAAAGGCTGTTGCTTTGTCCAGCCATTCCCCATATAGAGTGTAATGTGTATCAAGTGTGTGAAAGGTCACTGAAGGTGTTCACAAAGTCCTGTTACCCACCGCTGTCTTTTCTCTTAGAATGAATGTTTATTTTCTGTTGCAGATGAGTGGAGTGTGACAATGTCCGATACCAGTAACTTCCTCCTCACTCCATCCACGTTATGGAAGATGTCGCATCGAACATGGTGACGGACCATTATCTGCCATGAAAATGACGGCGCTCACACTCTCAATCACTCACTCACTCACACACATAAATATGTCAATTCTCCTTCCTTCGGATGAGACATTAAAACAATATCTCGTCTGCCTATTCAGTCAGACATTGAGGAACCCAGTAGAGGGGAAGGGAGATCTTCACCCTGTGTCCTCGCCAGTGAATCTCCAGATAAATTAGTTGTCCAGCCCCTGGCTCTTTGTGGGAAAGATGACCAAAAGTGTAATAGGAAGATCCTGAGATGGACCTTGAAGAAGGCGAGGGAAGGGGTGAGGCGAAAGGACTCTGGGATGGAGTTTCCAGAGAGTGGGGGCCAATGGGCTGAAGGCCCGACCACTGATGGTGAGACAGGCAGATGGGGGGGACATGAAGTAGGGCAGTGCCCACCTAGTGGAGGGAGCGGGTGGGTTGGAAGGTTTTAAGAAGGTGGCGGAGGTAGTGTGGAGTGAGACCACAGAAGAATTTAAAGATGAATGTGAGGATCTTGAACTCGATCCTCTGAGCGATGGGAAGCCAGTGGGGCCTGGTGAGGAGGTGGGTGATAATGTGGGAGAGGATGTGAGCTGCAGAATTCTGGACGCTCTGCAGCTTGAGGAGTGAAGAGTTGGGAAATAAAGGATTAGGGCAATGGACATGGTTCTCTGCTAGACTGATTAAACATTCCCTCTGTTTAACTTGTCTAACTATCAGCTTAGCAGCCAGGGAGGTGACTGATACATTAATGAGTTCAAGCATTCAACTCTCTTGCTATTGCACATTAAACCTTCCCCCCTTCCCCTATAACCGCACCCCCTTCACTCCCCCACCTCACCGCCCCCACACACCCCCCCTCCCCCCCACCGCCCTTTGCCCCCTGGCTGTTTTGAGTAAATCCTGTTTTCCTCACCGGACGGAGGTAGCATTGAGAACAAATGAAAGCTGCTTTTATCTTTCTCTTGATGAAATTCACACTGAATTAACGGAAGAAATCTACCTTGAAATTCCCAGCTGGGGTTCAGCGGGAACAGATGGCACAATGCACCTCACCCCAGTGACTATGCCACTGGTTCCAGTTTCTCTATCGGAAAAGAAAGTGCTTCCCAATAAATTCCTTGACGTGCGTCCGGGCTGTGAAATAATCTTAATGCTATAAGTCTCTGATCTGCTGTTACTGTTTTAAGAACCAATTGACTATAGCCTGACAGCTCAAGTGCCTGATTGCTCAACTCCCAATCCCCTGTGCTTGAGATACAAAGGTCTATCCCAAAGATCTATAGTCAGGCTGTTAGATGTGTTAAGCGTTATATAAGGTATAGCTCAGCGCTGTACCACACTTACATTGCATTCCCCCGCTCAGCCAGCAGGGGCACTCTGCATTTAAACAACAACAACTTGCATTTATATAGCGTTTATGTAGCATCCCGGAGAGCTCGAATACAATTAAGTACTTCTAAATACACAAGTACTTAAACCATTTGCTCTACAAACCCTCGGCTGCTGTCCAGTATCTTGGGACATCCCCCTGATGTGAAAGCCGCTAAATAAATCTAATTTATTATTATTCTACATTTAGAACATTTATTCTGTAATAAAGCTTCCCTTTTAAAGTTTCCCCATTAAAGGTTTAAAGTTTCCTCTATTTATGTGGTTGCTTTGTACGATGGAGATTTCCCTCCCTCCGCAATCCTCCCCCCGCTCCTCTCCCCTCACCACCCCCCAAACCCTCCTTCACATTCAGAGCCATAACTGGGTCATTGCAAAGGTTCTGGAAGCAATATAATGAAAGTGAAAAATGGGGCTTTTTATAACGGGTTAAATGCAATAATCTGTTATGAAACGTTGCATTTCTTCACCAAGATTTTGGTTTAGGAAAAGAATCTTTACCTAAGCCTCATGTAAAAAAAACTCCGGCACGGAATGGTTGGGCCAAGTGGCTTGTTTCCGTGCTGTACATTCTTTGTAAATCATTTTAGATGAATGAAGGAGACTTTTGGGTCTATGCTGCAGGTATTTCTCGAATCCCAATTCCTTACTCTCTTTCTCTCTCTGTAATTTGTTGTTGTTGTTGTGTGTGGTCCTGATCCCCGACTGTTCATCACCTTGGGACGTCCTCCCGACGTGAAAGGTGCTTTACAAATGTAGTGTTGTTGTTGTCGTTGTGCCTTTTCCTACCTACCCGATTCCCTTGAAATGGAATGTCACTATTCATTGCGTTGCAAGGTCAAGTCTGAAACGTTCCATAACAAGGTGTTCCTTGTGTTGGTTAAGACAAGGAACACGTTGCGAAGTATTACACACTCTACCCCCGCGTCCCTCCCTCTGGCCTGCATCATGCGTCATCCCATTCCCGGACGTTCCCGCTTCACAACGGCTCCCATCAGTGCAGACGCCAACCATCTCATCTTTAGTTAATATTTGATCCGTTTTGAATTGCCGAGCAGTTAACCAAACAAAAAGTGACACCGCTTCTTTTGGAGATCTGTTAAACCTGGCTGGATTTCAATGAGCCACGTTTGAGATAACTTAGCGTAGCTGGGACGACTCCAACTCAGGAGCTGGGAATTTTGAAAGCCATATGGATAAAGACAGGATCTGTGCTCCCTTGTACCTTTCTTTCAATAACTTCATACCTTCAGGGCTCTCGAGTTTATTGCTCTGTGGGGGTTAAAGCGGTTGGATATTTGTGACAAACAGTAACATCAAACAAAGTGCTGATGGTTGCAGTCTGTGTGTTGTGATCATTTCAGTGAAGCTAAAGTGATTTGGTTGTGAAATTCCAAAGCTTTGCGACTTCAAAGCTGGTTTAAACTTTGTGTGATGGGAATTAAAGGAGAACTGTGTCTGTGAGAAGCAGTGGGAGTGTAACCTGCCTTTGGCTTCCCATTCTTTCCTCTCACCCCTGATCTGGCTCCTGCAGTTCCAAGATAATATCGTCCCCTTTCTCACACGGATCCACATAACAGGGCAGAGACAAGGGGGTTTCTGTCAATATTGGGTCTTTTTTGGGGGGGGAAAGACTGCATTTGCATGTCTGGCTTTATTTATCAACTTTGGGTCAAAATTACATTGTGACCTGCAGAGAATTGGACAGGAGGATCCATAGTGGTCATTAAACCAGCGCAGTGGGAGACAAAGTCCAATCCTTGCCATGTGTCAGATGGGAAAGTGAATTGATATATATTCTTACATACTGAGAGTTACATGGAGTGATAGTGCACGGAAACAGGCCATTTGACTTAACTTTTCTGTCCCGGTGTATAAACTCTGTATAATATTATATTGATCCTCACAATTGACACAGCGCTCTTAATGACAGAATATTTCAAAGCGTTTTGCAGAGATTTCTGTAAAGTGTAGTGACTGAGTATTTGTTGGAAAACTTAGGGGCCAATTTGCTCACAGCCACGTCCCATAAACAGCCATGGAATGAATGACCAATTTTATTTGAAGGGCGGGGGAATCGTTGGCAAGGATACAGGGGTGAAACTCCTTTCTCTTGATGGGTATAAAGACAGGAAATGCCACCAAAATAAAGTGATGAGACTGTGACCCTCACATCGGGTTAAAATCCTTGCGTCAACCTTGACCCTGCATTCAATTGTATCACGGACTGCGGTAACCCAATGGGGACCAATTCACTGTTGTAAGGAACAGATTGCAACAGCAAATCCTTAGCTAAAACTAAAAAATTGGTCACTCAATCCACGACTGTTTGTGGGACACTGCTGTGCGCAATAATATACAATAAATTCACTTTACAGTGTATCCTGTGAAGTGTTATCTCGAGATCCACATAACGACGTGATAAGGCACTATATCAAATGCAAGGGTTATTATTATTAAAACAATCGCTGCTCTTCAACGATCATCCCTGACGAATCACACGCATCATCATTTTTTTTACCCAGAGAGTTGTTACGGTCTGGAATGCATTGCCTGAAAGGGTGGTGGAAGCATTGATCAATAGTTTTCAAAAGGGAATTGGATAGATACTTAAAAAGGAAGCATTTGCAGAGCTACGGGGTAAGAGCGAGGGAGTAGGACTAGTTGTTGGCTCTTAGAAAGAGCTGGCACAGGCACGATGGGCCGAATGGCCACCTTCTGTGCTGTAATAATAGAGGAATAATTGAGTGAATTTTATTCTGCGTATTTTGCGTCCAAGCTACAAGAGATCTTTTTGCTCATTACGATGCCCAATCCCTTTTCTGCCCGAGGTGAAAGGTCGCACAAATTTCTTAAAACACAACTTTATTAGTTCCTCCTTTGCACCCTAGGAGCTTCATTAATTGACTCCTTGGAGTCTGCGTTCTGAGCAAATGCTGAAATCATGTGGAAGGCATCAGGCAGACAGACAGACTAACAGCAGACAACCTTATTCATTCACTCCCTAATGCTGGAGACCATGCACTTAAAATGTTACATTCCTTATTAGGGGCTTTGTTCCCAGTTGCTATGATCCACCTGAATTCCTGTGGGTCATTCCCTTCCCCACTACCCCCAAACCCGTCACATCTAGTTCAAACAACTGCCCTGGTATCAGCTTGGCTCCGTTGGAAGCTCTCTCGCTTCTGGGTCAGAAGGTTGTGGGTTTAAAGGCCCACGTCAGGTGTTGACATCACAGTCGAGACAGAGCAATACTAAGAGGGAGTCATTTGCAGGGTAATTTATTGGAGATGGATGGATGCATCTGGGAATGGGGCAAAGATACGTAAATGGGGCCTGAGTTTATTGCTCTTTCGAAGCCCGGCACAGACACGATGGGCTGGATGGCCTCCTCCTCTGCTGCATCATCACACGTTCTGCCCCGTAGATGAGAGATTAAAACAAGGCTCCTGTTAGATCTGCACTGGCTCACAGAACCAAAGCAAGGAGATTAATTCAACCCCACCACTCGCCTTATCCCCATATCCGTTCACACCCCTTTCTTTCACCTGCCAGTCCACCTCTTCCTTGAAATCTACAATGGCTTCCACATCCACCATCTTACTTGGCATTTACACATCCCAACAACTCTGGGTGCATAAAGGCTCCTTCTGTGGTGAGTTCTATGGTTCAAGAAATTACTTCAAACATGTGACTGGAGACTAACCTGCGCTTGATATGGGAAAAAGGCGGGTAGTGGGATTGAATTGATAGAATCATGGCATTTAATAGACCAGGAAACCACTTGACCGATTATGCCCTGTGTTGGCTCTCTGAGTCCCTGTGACCCTTTTATACTATTCTTGATCAAATATTTATCTAATTCCATTTGAAAGCTATTATGGATTCTGCTTCAACCACTAGTTTTGCTAGATCATTCTGTTACCACAATAAGCATGTGTGTGTGTGTGTGTGTGTGTGTGTTGGTGTTTTAAAAAAAATCACCAAACCACTCCCTTTGTGTTTTTGCTAATGAACTTAAACCAATAATAATGATAATCCTTGCATTTGATACAGCGCATCACGTCTTCGACACGTCTCAAAGCACTTCACAGAACTTACTGTAAAGTGACTTTACTGTATATTTTGTGGACGATGATCATTAGTTATTGACTCACCGACCAGTGGAAATAATTCCTCCCTCCATACCTCATCAGAACACCCCCCTTACAGTTCTGCACACCCTTGCTTGACTGGAAGGTCGCTGCAGATTAGCACTTGCAATCAAATCATGGTGTTATTATAATAATAATAATAATAATAATAATAATAATAATAATAATAATAATAATCCTTGCATTTGATATAGCGCCTTATCACGAGACGCCTCAAAACTCTTCACAGAAT
Source organism: Callorhinchus milii (assembly GCF_018977255.1). Lineage (NCBI taxonomy): Eukaryota > Metazoa > Chordata > Chondrichthyes > Chimaeriformes > Callorhinchidae > Callorhinchus > Callorhinchus milii. Next base: position 3,484,900 of record NW_024704752.1, on the reverse strand, counting down.
ATACTGTAAAGTGAATTGACTGTATATTTTGTGGGCATGGCAGCCGATTGCGTACAGCAGCGTCCCACAAACAGTCGTGGATTGAGTGACCACATTTTTTTAAAAAAGGGATTATTACCCCAGGAAAGTGATCCACCAATCGACTAACAACTGGGTTTCTACTACTTACTGCTTGGCAAACAGAGGCGTGTGGAGTAAGGAAACTTGAATAAGGTTTCTGCCTGCTCAGGAATTGAACCCAGGTCCTCTCGCTTGCGAGGCGAGTGCTCTAACCCACTGCGCTACAGAATTCTGAGTAAATGTCACAGAAAGCTAAGGTTCCTCCGACACTTTTCTGGCTAATTTGTTCTGTTTTGTCGGTCGAGCTTTGGAGTCCAGTTGACAACAGAAACCTATGAAGCTGTCACTGTTCATCTCGAGCTCGCTGATCAAAGCTCGGGGAAACCAGAGTGGGCCTCCCTGTCTCGTGGACTCAGAGCCAAATCTTTCCGCTCTGTAATCAAAGAGCAATAGTTTTTTTTTAACTCGGCCGCCTTTATTCTTTTTGTTCTGAAGATTCGAGATCAAAAAACCCAACAGCTGCTGCGTCGCTGAACTACTTTTCCCTTTTTTTCTTTTTGCCCGGTCAGCTGGGTGTCCGACACACGCGGAAACCCATCGCCGTGCTTGGGTTTCACGGCCGTTTTCTGTGCGTTTAATGGAAAGGGATCCTGTACGGAGTGCGCGCTCTCTCCCCGGAGGGCAGGTTGTTCAATCCCAGAGAGTTTAAGCATCACCTAAAACCTTTTTGGTGGTGGGGGGGGGGGGGTGTCGGTCTGGTGATGGTGGTGGGGAGAGGGTGTGCGTTTGGGGTAGGGGGTTGAGTGGCACAACCAACCATTGCAAACCCTGGCGGGCTTTCTTGCTGCTTGGATCACCCTCATTTGAGAGCTTTAACTAGGATTGCAGTTAGTAAAGTGTCCAGGTAAATTCCAGGCCTTAGGACGTCCTCCCGATATGAATGGTGCTACACAAATGTAATTTGTTCTGACGGAAGGTCATCGACCTGAAACGTTAACTCACTTTCCTCTCTCCATAGATGTTGCCTGACCTGCTGCCTGTTCCCAGCGACTTCTGTTTTTATTTGTAATTTTATTGGATTCTCTGCAGGTCAAGCTTTCTTACTCTGTTTACCTCGCAGTAAGTAGGAACCCGGTTGTTAGTCGATTGGCGGATCGCTTTTCCGGGGGTAATAATTCCTTCAAAAAAAATAATAACAAGTTGATCGCTTCAATCCACGACTGTTTGTGGGACGCTGCTGTGTGCACTTGGCTGCAGCGTTTCGCCCACAAAATATACAGTTAATTCACTTTACAGTACATTCTGTGAAGCGCTTTGAGACATCTCGAAGAAATGATAAGGCGCTATATCAAATGCAAGGATTATTATATTATTAATACTAGTCACTAGCTCTCTTGCCGCAAGTCAGAAGGGTATCGCCTGTTCCTGCAGTAGATGGTTTAGGTAATAAACCACTATGGGAGCTGTTGTCAACATTCAATGGGAGTCAATGCTTTGAAGTCAGATACCAGGTTCAATTACCGTTCTTCAGAATGATAACCGTTTTTAAATCATTTAACTGGTTTGCAAATACCCACCTGACCCCAGATCGGGTCTGAAATTCTGTACACTGTCCAGCGCCCTGGGGCATCCTCCCGAGGTGAAAGGCGCTGTTACAAATGTAATCTTGTTGATGTTGTTGTTGTTGTTGTATTGGCATCATGCTCTGCCACCGTCAGGCACTCTGGGACACTACCCTGCTTGAGAGGCGTGATATAAATGCGGCTTGTTGTTGTTGTGTTGTTATTTGCTCTGCGTCCAGCTGCACATTTTTGGAACCTCCAATAAAGCCGAACAGTTCTGTTGCCCCTAGATTCATTTAAAAAAACGGTATTAATGTTTTTTAGTATATTGTTCCGGTCCGATGCTGTCTCTTTCTACATCAGCCCTTCACTTGGTGTGTTTTGTACGTTTTATCGCTGCTGTTACTTCAAGTGGAACTAAAGCAGCGGTGAGGTCATTGCTTTTAATTGCGTTGCTCACTGTTCTCTTTATTCAAAGACTGTGAATGTTTCCCAGATCTTTCCTTTCTCTAGTTAGAGCGCATTATGTGTGCACTAACATAGGCAAGTTGAGTCCTCTGGCCTACTCCCCTCTCTTCCCTTTCTGTAAAGGATATATTGTAAAGTGTCGCGCTCTGCGACGCTATTCTGCGTGATGGGCTATATAGGCGCAAGTTGTGGTTGTTGCGACTGCGTGTTTTGTAGGCGAGCGGGCAGGTGAAATGTGTAGAGCACAAAGGGTCCAAATAATGTGTCCCATCTCCCTGCCATTTTCACAGTGCTCTGAACTTTCACAGCTTTACATTGATCATATGGAAACTGAAATTGTCTCTTCCTGTTTCTATAAGGCGTATAAGAAAGAAACGTGACTGACTAATTTCAAAGTTGTCCATTGGAGAATGAGTTCTGTAAATAATCCTCGCATTTGGTGCAGTGCCTATGTTGTCAAACCATTTCAAAGCGTTTCAAAGTTTTTTTTCGCGACGTGCATTTTGAAGACTAACGAACCAATTTGTGCATTGCGGTTCCCCACGGACATCCGTGAATGTGAATGACCAATTATTGGCCTGAGAGAAACTGCTTTTTCTTTTACGTCTGCCTGCGCAGGCAGACGGGACTTCGGCTTAACGTCTCATCTGAAACACGTCACTTCAAACAACGCACCCACCACCCAGCCACGTCCCCCATTTGCCTGTCAGCCTAGACTGAGCGGGAGCTCAAATTCCCTATAATGGGTCTCGAAGCGTAATCCAATTTAATTAAATTAATCAGGGAATAGGGTTACTACAATGTACGTTAATTAAGATAATGACACAAATGACAGAAACAGAGTTTCCTATTGCCTTTGTAAGTAACCCTGATTGTGTGCAGCAACTTTCTTTGTTATCAAGGGCTGATATATTCACCAGATATAATTTGTGGTCCCCCCGAGGAGAGGTTAAGGACTAAGAGCAGGGATTGCCTTTGAGTTGGCTCTCTGCCACTGTGTCGTCTGTCCGGGGCTAATCAAGTTATCATATCAACAAATCTCCCTCGGCCGCCGTCCCCAGTGTCTGGCCTTTCACACAAATCTGACGGCTGCCGTGAGGACAAATTTCTAGCAGCAGGATGTTGGAGGATTCCCGCCTGGTTGTGTGAAAAGTACCTGTAACCTCCACACAAGCCCTCCGCTCCCTCACGCTGAGAGTTCACTTTATGTTAGCCTCATGCTGCTCCCGGCTATCAGTCAGCAGCCTGGGTTAGGGCCAGCACTGCAAAGAATAAGCGCCTGGTTCTCTCCCTCTTTCACACACGCATCACTAAATACAACAACATCAACAATAAATTACATTTGTATACCACCTTTCAAGTTGGGAGGACACCCTAAGGCACTGGAAATACAACATAATAATAATAATCCTTGCATTTGATGTGGCACCTTATCACGTCGTTGAGACATCTCAAAGCGCCACACACGATATATTGTAAAGTGACTTGACTGTCTATTTTGGGGCAAAATGCGGCAGCCAATTGCGTGCAGATGTGTCCCACAAACTTCTGTCCCAGAAGGGACCAAATTATTATAATTTTTTCTGAAGCATAAATTCATGTTGCACACTGCAGGAAGATCAGAGCAGTGGGTAGAAGGAATTTTCTCACACAGAATTTAGAATTCATTGTCACAAGTAGCTATTGAGGCCGGATAAATAGAATCATTCAAAAGTGAACTGGATTAGCATTTGAGCAGGAAAATAGACAGACACTTGGGAAGTAAAAGTACCGAGGGCTTTGGAAAAGTTGGAGAAATACAATTTTTTTAATACAAAAAATAAGCGTGATCTAATAGATTCCATGTGCTGATCTGTCTCCGTCTGTGACTATAAGGTTTACAAGAAAGTATATGACCTGGAAAGTAGGTTTAATAAAAAACAAGGTTAACTCAGGAAGCAATGCACGAGGGAAACAAAGAGCATTCTCCTCATTTTTGAGGGGTAAAGTGCAGGTCATTTTAGAAGTCAATTGGTGGATCACTTTCGAGTGGCAATAATTCTTCAAAAAAAAATTTAGTCACTCAATCCACGACTGTTGTGTGAGACATTACTGTGCGAAATTGGCTGCCGCATTTCACCCACAAAATGCACAGACACTTTACAGTATATTCTGTGAAGCGCTTTGAGATGTCTCAAAGCCATGATAAGGCGCTATCATGGGTTATTATTGTTATTACTGTTATTATTATTATAATTATTATTATTATTATAATAAGCCAAGCAACAGAATGTGAAGATTTTCTGCTGTCTGTTCTCTAGGTCCAGAATAGGAGAGCAATGCTAAAGCGGGAGGCGGGGGTGGAATTTGTGTGTTGACTGATGCAGTTCCTACCCCCTAACCTCTGGCTAGAATGCTCTCCCTCGCTCTCTCTTCCTCTCTGTTTACATTTGTATAGCGCTTTCAAGTCAGCGAACTCCCTCCCTCTAACCCCCTCAGTTGGAAAGGAAGATGATGTTATCATTGGCACGGTCAAAGAGGTAAGTCTTCCGGAGTGACTGGAAGACAGGCAATGAGAGGGCAAGGCGGAGGGATTGAGGCAAGGCCAACTGTTTACTAACGGAACAAGTTCTGGAGACAAAGCTGAGATCTGCGGTCAGCAGGAATCCTATAAGCCGCTGCAGCCCTTACAAGTGGTAGAAAGTGCTCCATGTTTATCTATGACTTTGTGCTGGATTTTGTCAAATAAAACTCGCACCGTTCAGAGGAATTCCCACCTAATCCCTGGATCCTGTGAAAGCATGTTATTTCCCTTTAGCTCTGAGTTTAATGTTTCACATCGGCTTTCAGTCGTCCTGTGTTTGTTTTGTTCCAGTATTGCTTTTACCTCTCAGTCTTCAATTCCATTTCCCTCTCTCTCCTCCCACCCCACACCCCACAAACCTTAATTTCCTTTCTGTACTGACCCAAGATTTTAATGATTCTCGAGGTTAATCTTGCATTGATGTAGTGATGGGGTGGGATATCACACCTGTCGGTCAGGACACCTAGGGAAACACCCTTCACGCCCACAAAATATACAGTCAATTCACTTTACACTATATCCTGTGAAGCGCTTTGAGACGTCTCATAGATATGATGAGGCGCTGTATCAAATCCAAGGATTATTATGATTATAGCGACCTTGGTTTAATACAAAGGGTTGCCACCTATTACAACGCATAATTTCTACCCCCTCCCACACCCCACCCACCCACCACCACCACCCTCAAAGTCCTGCAGTTGGGCTTGAACCTACAACCTTCTGACCCAGAGGCAGGTATATGAACAACTGAGCCAGGCTTGAAGAAGCAAAAGGTTGGGGCCAGGTGGGGTGGGGGGGAACAATTGATAGGGAAGCAGAGAGGAAGAAGTAATGGGGAGAAAGTCTACAAATGCAATGGATTTAATCCTTTCCGTGTATTACAGCACCTGTCATGTCCAAAGGACGTCTCAAAGAGCTTAACAAGAATTACTGTAAAGTGTGGTGACTGTGTATTTTTGGAGGTGAATGCGCACATCAACACCCCGCAAACAGGCAGGAAGTGAATAAGCACTTTACATCAGTGGGATTGTTAGTTGGGACACGGGGAGAAACTTCTCTCTTTTTGAGCATGAGGAATGAGTCTATTTTCTCAAGGGTCTTCGCAGTAAATTAATTGGAATGAAAAGAATCTGTCAGGACCAAGGACAGAGATATGGAGCCATGAGATGGGGATCAAACAGGGAGCCAGAGCGATAATAACCAATTGAGCCAAGCTGACTGTTTGTGGGACCTTTGCTGAGTGCAAATTAGCTGATGTAACTTGTCTACAGTCACTACACTTGACAGCAACTCCCTGCAAAGCGCTTTGTGATGTTTCAATGTTTCTAACAATAGCAACAAATTACATTGGTATGACGCCTTTCAGGTCGGGAGGACGTCCCAAGGCGCTGGACAGTTGAGGATTTCTAGCCATTGAATCAAGTGCTTATTGATCGGAATTATTGATGATTGATTTCATCGTACAAGACTTCCCCATGAGCCAATGCGGGAACACCTGAGACGCTGAGTTTGGGTGACAGTGACAGCCTGACGTTTTAAACCAGAAAGACTTTTGTTTACCCCTTTAAGCGCGACTTTTCTCGCATAGTTAGCTTGCACCTTACCCAGCTTAGCAGTTTGACTCCAATGGCTCCCCATTAGAGCTCGCTGCTTTTAACGCCTCCTGTTTATGTGACACTCTGGGGGCTGAGGAATTTTAATGGGCCTCCAACGCTTCTGTCAACATGTAACCTAGCGGCATTTAAGTAAAGATTTACAGAGCTTTGAGAAACAAAAACTACCGTTAGCTCTGAGGCAGAGAAAGAGGGAGAGAGAGAGAGAGAGAGAGAGAGAGGGAGAGAACCACGAATGAATTTATGTGCTATTCTCACTCAAGTTTTTTCTCACTGTGAGACCTCTGCTTTACTAGTGATGTGTTTTGTACAGTGCTCATACCACACTGTTGCAAGTTGCGGTCCCAGAAAGATATTTCACAGCATCCTTCAAATAGACCCTCCTATGAGGAGGTTTTGAAGGCGAGAGAGAGACACAGAGAAAGAGATAGACAGCGCCAAAGAGATTTTTGAAAGCTCCGGTGGCTGAAGGCACGGCTATCATGGAAGCACTTTAAAGTGCTTCACGGGAATATTTTTTGTTTAGTTTTTTTTTGGAGATGGGGGGATTTGGTTGGATGCCGCTTTTCCACAGTTCGTCCAAAAGTGGCTTTGGGATTTAAGAATTTTCCACAATTCTGTGTGACCTTAAATAATACTATTAATTAATACTAATAATTTAGTCACTCGATCCACAACAGTTGGTGGGGTCACTGCTGTGCACAATTCGCTGCCCCGTTTCGCCCACGAAATACATAGTCACTAGACTTTACAGTATATTGTATTTACAGTATATTTTGTGAAGCGGTTTGAGACATATCGAAGACATAATAAGGCGCTATATCAAATGCAAGTATTATTATTATATACCGGCAGGTGTAGTGACTGTGTTTTCTAGGCAAGCATAGACCAGAGTTGGAAGATGCACGTTGGTTGTTACATGTGATCGGAATCGACTCTCATCATCCTGTCCTGATGTTTTAAGCGAGTGAAATCGCAGCGTCCAAAAGCAGCACTGAAATCACCCTGAGCATTACTTGAGAGCAGAGCCATATTTCCTTGCATTTACGGAGGCTTAAAGAAGAGGATTTGTTTGACAACCTGTGATAAAATAGTTGCTGCAGAAACCAAACACTCGGTTGCAACGGTACAGGAATAAGGCAACAAATTGACACTGTTTAGTCACCGGACAGGATTCAGAAGCAGCTAATTGCTCTTTTTTTCATTCTTTGATTTTCATTGACTTGTGGTGCAAGTTTCTCACCAACTGAAAATGTAATGCATTCATCATGATCATAAATGTTGACAGATATTTTACCTCCCGCTGGAGTTAAAGGATATTGTCTGAGGGGGTACCAGATGCCAGATATTGTTATATAAGCACCCACTTCCCAATTAACCCTCTCATCTCTCAACAGGGGATTTTAATTCCGACACTGCAGCCCTCCCGAAATACTGCACTGGAGTGTTAGCCCGGATATTATTAATCCTTGCACTTGATATAGAGCCTTGTCACGTCGTTGAAAAGTCTCAAACCGCTTCACAGGATATATTGTAAAGTGGATTGACTGTGTATTTTGTGGGCGAAACGTGGCAGCCAATTACGCACAGCAGCATCTCACAAACAGTCGTGGATTGAGTAACCAAATTATTATCATTTTATTGTTTTGGAGAGATTATTACCCCCGGAAAGGGATCGGCCGATCGACTGACAACCGGGTTCCTACTTACCGCTAGGTAAAAAGAGGCGCGTGGAGTAGGGAAACTTGCCTAAGGTTTCATCCCGTCCAGGAATCGAACCCGGCTCCTCTTGCTCGCATGCTAACCAATACGCTACGGGACTTCGCCAATGTGAGTTCAAGTTCCAATCTGGGGCACTCCCAACCGGACCAAGATCCCACCACCTAACTAAATAGCATTGCATGACAGTTTATCTGCAAATGTGTTAAATATAGAACCAGAAGCAACTAGGATTTGGAGACACTGCAGACAGTGTCGCATGCCTGAAACACGGCACCAAAGATACGGTGGCGACTTTCGAGCACTCACTCAAGGCTGCGGGAATTTGGCCAAAGAGGCAGGAATGTCTGACGCTGACAGGGGAGACTAGCTTTTTTTTTTCGCTTCTGGATTATCGCCGCCACAAACTGAGTTTAACTGGAGCGCAACCGGGCAACTTCTCCGGGCAAACCTCCAACCGAACAGGAATTGATTTGACCCGACACCTGAGTTCCCGGTTAGGAAATAACTTGCATTTATATAGCGTCCCTCACGCAGCGTGGCGTCCTAGAGCGCTTGACAGCGGTGGAGCATGGCGTTGAGCCGGGGGGAGTTGACCGTAGGCACTGTCGAAGAGGAAGGTCTTCGGGCACAACCTGAAGATGAGGAAGGGGAGGACAAAGCGGAGATGGAGGAAGAGTGTTCTAGAGTTTCCAGGAGCAGTGGCTGCCCGAAGGCTGCGATAGAGGTCCGACGCACAGCTGGGAAATGTCTGAGTTCGGGTAACTTGGTGGAGAAATGAGAAATAAGAGAGAATTTCACGCATATTTTTTGCCCAAACTGGCAGCCGTGTTCACTGACAAAATAACACACAGTCACTGCACATTCCCATCAATCCTGTGAAGCGCTTTGAGACCTGAAAAGTGTTGCATCAAAATGCAAGTATTATTTTTATTATTATTACTACTGCGATGATGTGCGCACTGATCCCCAATTTAATTTAATAATAATCCTTAAATTTGATTTAGCGCCTTATCACGACTTTGAGACGTCTCAAAACGCTTGACAGAATATACTGTAAAGAGTAGTGGTTGCATTTTGTGGGCCAAACCCAGTAGCCAATGCGCACAGCAGGCAACATAAACTCAAGAGTGGTTGATTTGAAATCAAAATGTACCAAATTTACCCCACCTCACACCAGCTCCATTTGTGATCCAAACCCAACCGTGTTCAGCATTCCCCCCCTTAATTTGCTGTGTTAATTAATCGCTCGCTCTGGAACCGTGAACGTTCAGGGGCAGACGATATAAACACAGGTTTACACGAACGCTTTCGTAAAAAGAAATCCAGTGCTGTCAGGAGCCGTTAGCGTCATGTGTATTTAGCCACTTCCCTCCCTCCCCCCCACTTCCAAACACACTAATGCGTGAATGATTCTCTTAATTATCTTTTTGTTCACATCTAAGTTGTTTTTTTAAAAAAAGAGCCCGAATCTGCAGCTCGGAGCCAGGCTTCTCTGCGGTCAAACTCTCCAACCACAGATGTTCCAATTAACAATTTAGCACATCGCTATAATTGGCCATTATTCCGACGTTTAAATTTGGACTCAGCTGTCATCCTCGGTCTGACTGAGCAGCCACCAAAGCGGCTGAATACACTAATCCCAGGAAGAGCCAAGGCTCTCCCAATCCAATGATTCGGTTCACACAATTTAAAAGAGATCCCAAAAATTGAATCGAATCGAATCGTTAATTGACCACTTTTGGCGGTTCCTTTTTCTCCAGCCCGTACACCATAACGTTCAAATTTCCTGGTTCCCCCGTCTCTACAAAGAGAAGTTTCTCCTGGTGCCTTGGCCAGAGATCCTTCAGATAAGATTGGTCGTTCACTTCATGGCCATTTGTGAGACGTCACTGTGCGCAAAATTGTCTGCTGCGTTCGTCTACTTAAGCACACCAATACCACACCTTGCGGTGTAGCCTGTGAAGCATTTTGAGGAGTTTCGACATGCAGTAGGAAAGAATATCTAAATTCAACATTAAACGGGGAGAATATGAAGAGCAGGTGGATGCGGACAGCTGCAAACCACGCGTGGAGTGTATAAACTTCACTCCTTGCCGTCCGCCACAATGTTCTGTGTATGAATTTCCTCTGTTTATAAAAACACAAATCCTGTTCCTCAGGCAGACGTGCGAGTATGTGTGTATGTGTGTATGTGTGTGTGTGTGTGCGTGTGTGTGTGTAAAAAAAACAACAACCCTCCTGGTTTGCTTACATTCCAGTTTACATTCGGCGTTTTGTTCGACCCTGAGCTGTCCTTTCTCCCTCACATCCGCACCACAACTGGCACCGCCTTTCATCACCTCCGGAACATCGCCAGACTACGGCACTACCTCACCCCTCACGCGGCTGAAACCCTGGTTCACGCCTTTGTCACCTCAAGGCTGGACTATGGGAACTCTCTCCTCGCCGGCCTTCCCGCCACCTCCCTCCACACTGCAGGTCATCCAGAACTCTGCAGCTCGTGTACTGTCCCGCACCAGACCCGGGACCACATCACTCCCACCCTCACCCTCGCCCTCGCTCGCCTCCACTGGCTCCCGATCCCCCAGAGGATCGAATTCAAGATCCTCATCCTCACCTACAAGGCCATTCATGGCCTCGCTCCCTCCTACCTCTCCGACCTACTATCCCCCTACCTACCTGCCCGTACCCTCCGTTCCTCCTGCTCCGGTCTGCTCCACGTCCCCCGCCCCAACCGCCCTACCATCGGTGGTCGGGCCTTCAGCCTCTCAGCCCCCAGGCTCTGGAACTCCATCCCCCAGTGCCTTCGCCGCCTCCTCCCTTTCCTCCTTCAAGGCCGGTCTCAAAACCTTTCTCTTTGACCGTGCCTTCAGCTCCCCTCTCGACTCTCTTCCCCCTCCTCGCTCCCTCCCTTCCCTCCCCTCACCCTGACCATTTCCCCCTCCTCGCTCCCTCCCTCCCCTCACCCTGACCATTTCCCCCCTGCTCGGGACCTGACCCAACTGTGCAGCGCCTTGGGACGTCCTCCCGACGTGAAAGGCGCTTTATAAATGGAATCTTGTTGTTGTTGTTGTTGCCACATACACAAGTTAACACGAAGCAACATTCAGCTAGAGATTCCTACAAAGCGTACTATGCGAAACTGGCTTGCCTTGTTTCGGCCACAAAATACACAGTCAATCCACTTTACAGTATATCCTGTGAAGCACTTTGAGAGATGATGTGAAAGGCGCTGTACCAGATGCAAGGATTATTATGGGATTATTAATGTTCTTAGGCTGCAGTTCCGATATTAGACAGTTTCTGACCGAGTGCAAAATATAAATCAATCAACCCTGACTTCAACTAAGAAAGATCTGGAGGGGGAAGAGAGAGGAACAAGAAACGAGGAGAGAACTCTGGCTGCCTCACCCTGGGATATGTTGAAAGATGGCTTAATCACGTTGGCAGTGTAACAAACATGTGGTTTACGAAAGCCTGGCTGTTTTTCATAATTAACTGCGTTATAGCTAGTTTTTGGCCAACGAAAACCTTTGCAATAAGCAGCTGGCACCGTAACTTTTACTGCACCCTTGAGCATTCTCTTTGTGGGAATCTCTCTGTTGGCAAAACGGCCCTGTCTGCATTTGCCTATAAAATATCTCCCCAGTCGCTACACTTGACAATAATTGCTGGGAAGCTTCAAGACATTTCAATGTGTAAGGAACTGTAAAAAGGCAAGTGCGTGATGAGAGATGATGAGCTCTGATCATTCCACCTTGCTCCCTCTTTACCTATCATCATCATCACCGTCATCATAATAATAATAATCCTTGCATTTGCTATCGCGCCTTATCACATCGTCGAGACGTCTCAAAGCGCTTCACAGGCTTTTCTGTAAAGTGGATTGACTGGGTATTTTGTGGGTGAAACACAGTAGCTGATTTGCAAGAAAAGGATCTTACACCTTAATAAGTACATATTCTTTCTTTGGTTCACAACCAGGTTAATCCACGAAGCTGTTTATAGAATCACAGAAATACACAGTTATACAGATACTCAGTGTGTACAAATACGTAGACAATAACACTTCATATACAATACTAATACAAAATAATATGATGCCTCTGTTTACCTAATAGTAAGTAGGAACCCAGTTGTTAGTCGATCAGAGGATTACTTTTGGGGGGATAATAATCCCTTCAAAATAAATAAAATAATGATGATTTGGTCGTTCAGTCCTCGGCTGATGGACAATGCTGTGCACAATTGGCTGCCACGTTTCGCCCACAAGATATACAGTCAATTCACTTTACTCTCTATTCTGTGAAGCGCTTTGAGATGTCTCAATGATGTGATAGGGCGCTATATCAAATGCAAGGCTTATTATTATAATACACATTACTAATTCATAGTATCGATGATACATAACAATGGTATATAATAATACAAAGCAGTATCTGCTGGTAATCACGTTCTCATGTTTCTGCCGTGCTTTTATTTGTTTGGCTTTATCTGGACTTATTGTCTTTTAAGTAGTCTGTTGCCTGAAATAACATTTGAATTGATAGAGGGCCAATGCGAGTGTGGTTATTGACTGTGCACTCAGTTCAAACAGACAAAATTCCCACCTCTGCTCACCAGATTTGAAATTGGTGCAAATCAGAGGTTGGTTTATTTTGGCTTAGAAATGGAGGGGAGGGGCAAAAGCAAATGTCCTGACATTTTCCACCACGACACAGATCTTAAAGACATGCACAAACAGCATAAAATTTTATATAATACTAATAATAATCCTTGGGTTTGATATAGCGCCTTATCACGTCTTCTAGAAGTCTCAAAGCTCTTTGCAGAATATACTGTAAAGTGAATTGACTATATTTTCCAGGCAAAATAATAATAACCCTGTTCTTACCCCAACCCCACCTTCCCCAGTTTTGAACGAGAAATGGGGACCATAGCTTCTGTTTGGCTAACTCCGGCCTCCTTTATGGGGTCAAAGTTGTGACCTGTGTGATGTGATAATCATCAACAGTGCTAATTATTGATCGCACAACGCCATTAGCGAGAGTTAGGGATTTGTCTGTAAATTGGCCCCTTCCTCCAACTCCGTCACCAGTGGTTAACCCTGGCACACCCATCAGACCTGCTGGTTAACGATTACCGTCAAGTTTAGTGACATCTATAGTCAAAAGAGATGTCAGCTGAGTCGGTAGCAGTCTTCACCTCTGTTTAAAAAGGGAGGGGGTTTCTCCCAGTGCCTGGCAAAAAAATCCCAATTAGTTCTTTACCCTGCGGCTGGTTGTGGAGTCTTGCTGTACACACATTAGCTGCTGTCTTTAGACCGCAAATCATTACATGCGACAGCAATTCTCAGCGAAGCTCTTTGAGCCGTGGTGGGAGCGACGATATCAAATGCACATAATATTATCCTTATTATTATTATTATTTTTCAGCTCATAAAAATGAAAGAGAGATTTTGAAAACGTGCCAGTGATTCATTCCCTCGGTCCCATCATGGCTCAGTCTCGGCCAGGCTGATGGGCCCCGGGTTGTGTGAGCTGGAGGATTGTGACACTGCAGTTTGGTTGTCGCTAACATGGTCTTTCGGCGCATGATTTAAAGTGATTGAGAGTGAGACCCTGTTCCGGTGCAGGGTGCTGTACAATAACAAGTTGTTGTTGGTCTTGTTGATTTAGCAGCTTTAAAGTGTGAGTCTAGAAGTGTCAGCCTGAGTTAAATTGTCGACTGGGTCTCCCCCTTATCTTTGGCTTAGTGTCCAACTCTGCCACCGCACAGCACTCAGAGGCGCTATCCTTTAAATGACGATATTCTGCGTGCTTCTGATGAGATGTTTAAACTGAGGTCCTGCCCATCTTTGACCTGAACAGGGCTCCCTGCCTCCTCATGCACCTCGACCTCTCCGCCGCCTTTGATACTGTGGACCTCTCAATCCTCCTCCACCGCCTCTCCTCCCACCTCAACCGTCAAGGTCCTGTTCTTCACTGGTTCAGGTCCTACCTTTCACATCACCTCCAATTTGTCACTGCAAACGGCTTCTCCTCCAGCCCTCGCACCGCCTCGTGCGGCGTTCCTCAGGGCTCTGTCCTCGGTCGCTTCCTCTTCACCCTCTACATGCTCCCCCTTGGTGACATCATCCGCAGACATGGGATCAATTTCCACATGTTTGCGGATGACACCCAACTCTATCTCTCTGCCTCCACCCTCAACTCCAGCACTACTGGCGTCCTGACCGATTGCCTGTCCGACATCAAGCCCTGGACGAGGGACAACTTTCTCCAAATGAACGTCAGCCACAGGCCCTCCTGAGTGGCTCACGCCAGTGCCTCCGCACCTCAGGCGCTGGCAGCATCAGTCTCCACGGCTGCACACTTAACCTCACTAAGTCAGTCAGGAACCTGGATGTCTTGTTTGACCCTGAACTGTCCTTTTTCCCCACATCCGCGCCATGATCGTCACTGCTTACCACCACCTCCGCAACATTGCCAGACTCTGTCACTGCCTCACCCCTCAGGCTGCCGAAACCCTCACCCACACATTCGTCACCTCAAGGCTCGATTATGGAAACTCCCTCCTCATCGGCCTTCCCAACTCTTCCGTTCACAAGCTGCAGATCATCCATAACTCTGCAGCTCGTGTACTCTCACGCACCAGGCTCCAAGACCCCATCACTCCCACCCTCACCCGACTCCACTGGCTCCTCATCCCCCAGAGGATCGAGTTCAAGATCATCGTCCTCACTTTCAAGGCCATCCATGGCATTGGCCCCTCCTACCTCTCTGTCCTGCTGACTTTTTACCAACCTGCCCACTCCCTCCGTTCAGCGGGCTCCGGCCTGCTCCATGTCTCCCGCCCGACCCGCCCGGACACATCGGTGTCCGGGCTTTTAGCCTCTCTAACCCCATACTCTGGAACTCCATCTCACGGTCCCTTCGCCTCGCTTCCTCCCTTGCCTCCTTCAAGGCCGGTCTCAAGACCCTCCTCTTCGATTATGCCTTCAATCGCCTTCTCACCTCTCTGCCTTTCCTCAAACCTACCCCACCCCTCCCCCATTCTCGGGGCCTGACCCCTGACTGTCCAGCGCCTTGGGATGTCCTCCCGACGTGAAAGGCGCTCTATAAATGTAATTTTGTTGTTGTTGTCTGCCTGCTCTGGTATGTTAAAGGTCCTACAACAATATTGGAAAAAAGAAGAGAGTCTCTCTCTCCCGGTGTCCTGGCTGACAATCCCCCCCCAAATAAAACTGGTCACTCACTCCATGGTTTTCTTGGGATACCACTGAGCCCAATTGGCTGCCGCGTTTTGCTCACAAAATACTTAGTCAATTCACCTTACAGTACATCCTGTGAAGCACTTTGAGACGTCTCAACAACATGTTAAGGCACTATAGCAAATGCAAGCATTATTATTATTATTATTATCCAACAACAACAAGATTACATTTGTATAACGCCTTTTACGTTGGGAGGTCGTCCCAAGACAGTGTACAGCATTTCAAACCCGAGCTGGGGTGCGGGGAGGGGGGGAAGGAGGGTGGCCGATGGCATGGTCAAAGAGGAGTGTCTTGAGGCGAGACTTGAAGGAGGCTAAGGAGGGGGAGAGGCGGAGTGACTGAGGGATGGAATTCCAGAGGTTGGGGGCAGAGTGGCTGAAGGCTCTCTCGCCAATGGTGGGGCAGGTGGGTCCTCCTCTGAAGGATATGGAGCCAATGGAGTCAGGCGAGAGTGGGGGAGATGGGGTCACGGGGTTCGGTGTGGGAGAGGACACGGGCTGCAGAGTTCTGGATTATCTGCAGTTTGTGGAGGGAGGAGTTGGGAAGGTCGACAAGTAGGACATTTGCCTAGTCGAGCCTGGAGGTGATGAAGGCATGAACAAGAGTTTCAATGGCCTGAGGGGTGAGGTAGTGGCGGAGTCGGGTGATGTTACGGAGGTGAGGGAAGGCAGAGGGGGTCATGGCTTGAATGTGGGGAAGAGAAGACAGTTAAGGGTCGAACAGGACATGTAGGTTCCTGACTGGCTTGGTGAGTGTGCAGCCATGGAGATTGATGTTGCCAGAGCCTGAGGCACTGAGGCGCTGGTACGAGCCAATCAGGAGGGCCTCAGTCTTGTTCACATTCAACTGGAAATTTGCTCTCATCCAGGACTTGATGTCCGACAGGCGGTCTGTCAGGACAGCAGTGGTCCTGGAGTTGAGAGTGGAGACAGAAAGATAGAGTTGGGTGTAATCCGCATACATGTGGAATTTGACCCCATGTTTGCGGAAGATGTCACCAAGGGGGAGCATGTAGATATTAAAGATATCCAGTGTAAAGGGCGCAGAAAAATGCAAGTTACTGTTGTTAAATGCTGCGCTCTCTGCTTGTGGCAGAATATAGCAATTTGGGGCTTGCAAATCCAATGGGAATCTGGCTTCATTACAGATTCTGCTCCACACAGCCCATCTGCTCAGCAGACTGTGCAATAGTGTCATGAGCGATCTGGTCCCAGAGCACTCCTAGTGAGAGGTTCTGGCAAAGTCTGAAACAGAAATCCTAACTTAAAAACTGAATTGAGAATTTGTCTTTATCTTCTGTTTTCTGAAGAGATTCCACAGAAAGTGTTAGCAGCTGTTTTGTCTTGTTGATTTCGTTGTGAGCAGCCTTCCTATTACAATAATTACATAAGAATAATCCTTCCATTTGACATACGATGAGGCATCTCAGAGCACTTCACGGGATCTACTGTAACGTGTGGTGGAAGGGAAAAGGTCCTGGCTAACAATTCCTTCCCCCTCCACCGTCCCCCCGCGCCCCCACACCGCACCCCCGCCCCCGATAAAATTGGCTGTTCACTATATGGCTGTGTGTTGGATGTTCCTTTGCACAAGCTGGCTCCTATGTTCACCTGCAAAAATACACAGTCACTAAGCCTTACAGTGTATCCTGTGCAGCACTTTGAGACGACCTCCTGATGTGAAAGGTGCTGTATCAAATGCAAAAGGTTATTGTTGTCACTAAAAACTCATCTCTTTGATTTCACCTCCGTTCTCCCATTCCCCCTCCTGAGCAGCTCGGGCTCTGTCTCTGTGGAGCGCTTTGAGACATTTCCCCCACGTGCGAGACGTGACATGAGTGCATGTTGCTGTTTTGTCATTGCGCAGTACATGGGACCTCTGGTAGAACTGTGCAAGGTTAAAACGTTTTGGTTTGGATTCAACAATAAGCCACTGTAAAGTGGTCCTGAGCCTTTACTCCTTTGAGGAGAAAATTACAAAATCATTCTCAGATGGAGTGCAAAATGGAAACATGTGTGCTTTCACCAACTCTGTTCCAAGATCAACGTGTAGGGCTGGTGTTAAAAGTGACTCATATAATCAATGTCAATGTGTTGCACCCAGAAAGACTGAGGCTTTACTCCCAGATAACCTGATCTGCCCTCACACCCACCCCCCCCCCCCCACCCCCACCCCAGGCTCTGGACCGCTCTCTGTTGAAGAAATCGTACAGTTCTCACTGTTCCATTACAGTCTCCAATGGGCTGGTGCAGCTATAGCCATGACTGAGCCCCCAGCCCCACCCACTACCCCACCACACCCCCCACCCCACCCCACCATCACCAGTTACAGGCAAACATTCTGTTTCTCTTACCCCTGCTCTCTGGAACTCCCTCCCAAAATGGCTTCCTCTTTTCTAGTATATACGTATCTGTATGAATAAGCTGTTGTTTGTGGAGGGAAGAATTGGGAAGTCCCTCAGTCAAATCAGTTTCACACTCACAATACACACCCAGTGGGGCAGGGGCAGGGGCCCTGGCTGATTTTTCTACTGGGGCACTATGGCTGATTAAAGAGTGGGCTTTGCCTTTCACTTGGGAAGAAAGAACGTGCACTTCTTTCACCCCTTATCATGTCGAACCACCACAAAGGGTATTGGAGTAATTATTGCCATGTTTGTTGTATCTGTTTTGAAGCTACGTGTGGCAGCCATATTTGCGTACAGTAAGGCTTCATGATTGGCTGTTGGGTGAATGGTCTGCCCTTACACCCCTCCTGACCCCCAACTCCCAGCTTTGGTGTTGTTGTTGTTCTTGAGGGATTGTCAGCCATGACACCGGCAGAAACTCCATTCTCTTTTCCAACATTGCCACGGGGTAATCAAGTGCTCCGAGATGCTGTCCCACATGAAGGGTGCTATATAAATGCAAGTTGTTGTTGTTGTCATTGTCTTTAATGTCCACCTGAACAGGCGCAGATGGGACCTTGGTTTATCGACTCATCCAAAGGATGGCACCTCTAACATTGCAGCGCTCCCCCCATGTATCATAGCCTCCTTAGGTTAAGTATCAGAGAATTCTAAGCATGCCACTGGGAGGTAAGAAGGATCCTTCAGGAAAAGGAGAAAATTGGCCAAAAAATATTGTTTTACCAGTCTCCGTTTCATAACCCTACTAACCAGTTCCGTCTATCTTGTCTCTGCAGTTTCAGTCTTTGCTATTGAGTTCCCCACAGTATGTGGTGGTAGCGTCAGCCATCTGCCTCCCTTGACTTTCAGAAGACATAGAGATGGATGAGGATTCAGTACAATTACAGATACAACTTGTTAATGATTTTATTGCCCCCAAATTGAAACGCTCCTAAATAAAACTGCAGGAACCTTACTTTACCCACAGCTCATCCTTACACGCTCTAAATATGTATTAACTAGCGTTAATTGTGGAACAGTTTAGTAGCATTTAGGGAGACAAAGATGGCTCTTACAATTGGAAATAGGAACCATTTAAATGAATGTGTGCCTTACAGCTGATGACCCAAGCTAATGAGTAGTTGTATAGTTATGGAGATGTGGTCCTCTTTGGTGAGAATAGGTTTATTACTTTGATAGGAAAACACAAAAGGATCTGCATTAAGTCCAGACATTAGAAGCCATATTATCCTATTGTCCTGATGTAAATGAAGAGAGGTTGGGGTTTATTGTCTTCATTGGCTCTAGCTGCCTTCAATGAGCTGGAGGAGTCACTTTTCAATTAAGGTGAATGGACTGGCTAACTGTCCCTTAATGTGCAGGATTTGGGTTCAAAGGGTTTAAAGTGTTGTTCGCAAGGTGAAAAGTGCAAGAAGCAGAAGGATTACATTAAGCATCATGTCTGTTAACAAAAACACCTAGAATAGGGCTGGGCTGCCTCATTATATTGCAATATTGATAGCATAGGCATTGAGACTTTTGACGGTTTCCTAATCCTAATGTCTGGGGGTGGAGAGCTCCTAATAATCTATGTTACTGCAGTTTACCAGGAGCTAAATCCCTCCCAGAGTTATTTATTCCCATTAGTTTAGGTTTTTCCACTGATAACATTAATACCAGTCAGATCTGTGTGTCTGTTGGGGTTGACAGAAGCAAATTGTTCTTTGATATTGTTATTATCAAAGTCTGGTTTCACGTAAGATTTTATTCAGCTTATTGCATGTTAAGGATTTCCATATGGTTTCCCTCTCTTGCTCAGTTGGGTTGGGGCCACTGCTATGTGCAATTGGTTGCCCGTTTCGCCCACCAAATACACAGTCAATCCACTTTGCAGTATATTCTGTGAACACTTTGACACATCTCAACAGTGTGATAAGGTGTTATATCAAATGCAAGGATTATTATTCTTATTAATTTATGTTTATACAGCGCTCTTCACATCAGGAGGAGGAACCTCAATGTGTTTGACGCTGCACTGCTGGCTGGGCACCCGAGCTGTGGGTTGGGTCGTGCGCAGGGTGGGGGGAAGATGACCGAATGCGCGCTCAAAGAGGTCATCTTGAGATAGGCCTTCAACGAGGCGAGGGAGGGAGGGAGGGGATTGATCACAGTCTCGACATGGTTGAGGGCAGAATAGGACAAGTGTGCGATTGGGACATGAGGCAAAGGGAGTGAAGCAAGGAGTTCCAGAGGTTTGGGGCCACAGGAACAAATGCTTTATTCAAGGAAAAGTAATGAAGATTTGCCAGCGAAGCTTTTAGAACAACAATCTGTGTGGATACTATTCTGTTCGGACCATGTCACAAAATACATTTTAGTTGTTTAGCCGGGTGTTTGACACACGCAGAAACCCATCACGATGCTTAAGGGTATCGAAACCAGGCTGGGAATTCCATGCATCCCACCTACACATGGAAATTCCAGAGATAGATTGTTGGAATGGAATGTGCACTCTCTCTGGAGGAGAGTATACGAAATACACAGTAATTGTACAGTTTATCCTGTGAAGTGAATTAGAGACAGCATCCCAACCTGAAAGACGCTGTATCAAGCATAAGAATTATTATATTTGGTTGGCATTCCACGTCTGAATAACCCTCTCGTTTTCTCTCTCTATCTCTCCCTCTCTCTGTGTTGAGAACAAATCACTCACCTCCTTGTACTTTTTTAGTGTCAATCTTTAATTTAAGCACTCGAGCTACTGACTCAATGACCAGTGGAAATAACTTCTCCCTATTTAAGATTATCAAAGCCTCTCAGATTAACCCTGAATCATAGCTTTGTTTCTTATGGACTGGGTGAGGGCGAAGGGGGTGGGGGAATTGACTTTAATTGATGTCAGGGACCGGGTGAGAAGAATTGCGACAGATGAACATCTGATTTGTGTGTTCAGCTTGTAATCAGTCTCCAAGGTTTGATCAGCTCAGGTTTGCTGTGATGTTCTACATGTGAGGACACAACCGCCTATTCCCTCTGTCAGTGTTGCCTTATCACTGAACCATTGTCTTTCTTTGTCTCATTTGGGTCTTCCTGGTCACAATGTGTGTCAGACTCCCCAAACCCTTTGTTTCAGATCCACTTAGCCTTGTTGGCTTTATTACCATTCTAATGCGTCTCTTTACAAATGCGAGGCTGGACTCAGTCTGCATAATTGAAGAGAATTGGCCATTCTTCTGCGACTTTGTTTTTAAGCTTAACCTTGTGTGGCACAGAGTTGGGGCCAGGGTAAGTGCTGGATACGCATTGCCGTTTTTCCTAATCTCAACGGCAGCAATAACAACTTGCATTTATATTGCACCCATCACTCCGGGAAGCGTCTCGGAGCGCTTAACAGTGACGGAGCCTGACCCTAACCTGGGGGAAGATAACCGTAAGCACGGTCGAAGGGGAAAGTGTCTTGCTCCAGGCCCCGGGGAATCAGCAGCATAGGAGGCCACATTCAGCCTCACTCCCGCCTTGCAGCTTCAGAACGCTCTGCGGAGACTTTTCAAAGTCTTAAGAAGATCTTGTTGTGTTCTGTCACATCTCGTCCCAGCTCTGCAGTCAAGCAACAGCCAACTCGGACTGTTTTACAAAACCTACTGTATGTTTGTGATTTTAGACATCCCCTTTACGCCATCTCCCCACCTCACCCTCGACCCCCAGCCCCAGCTCGACACCTCTGACGATGCATTCCCTCCCACCCGCCCCATCCACCTGCACTGCATTAGAGTGTCAGCTTCGACTGTGAGCTGAAAGTCCTAATGTGGGTTATTGAACCCACAACCTTCTGAGTCGGGGAGACGGGAGAGTGTAACTGACAGAGCGAGGCTGACCCTAGCTTTTCAAAATGCTAAAAGTTTATATATGTATTATGGCCAGGAATTTTTTTTTCTCGATTTGGTGAAAAATGGGGAAAAATACAATTGAATCCCGATATTCATCGATTTTTAAAAAAAACAACAACAACTTGCACTTATATAGTGGCTTCCACGCAGGGCAGCGCTTAATAGTGGCGGAGGCTGACTCCGAGCTGGTGAGGAGGAACTGGTCGTAAGCACGGTCGAAGAGGAAGGTTGAAAGAGGGGAGAATGGGGGGCAAGGCGGAGGGATTGAGGGAGAGTGCTCCTGAGTTTTGGGGTGTAGTGGTTGAAAGTGCGACCTCCGATGGTGGAGCAGTGGGTGCGAGGGACGAGCAGGAGGCTGGTGCCAGTCGAGCGGAGGCACCGGGTGGTGGATTGGGGAGTGAGGAGGTCGGAGAGGTAGAGAGGTGCCAGGGAGTGAAGGGATTTGAACCCGAGTGTGAGGAACCTGTCTATAGAGTGTTAACCTCTGCAAAGGCTGATAGAAACTAATTGTGGATTGACATGGAGGGTGACAGATCACAGGTGGGTAAATTGTGTGGAAGCTTGAAGCTATTTAAGCCTTTTCAGGTTCTGTTTATTCAGATGGAGGCATCATGCAGGTCTGGGTGTAGCCTCTCTCTTTGTTGGTCTCAGATATGATAATTTTTAAAGGAGGATGAAGGTTGGTGGGCATTTAAACCCGAGGGTTGGATTCTGACAGACAGTGATTGATGTGGGGAGAGGGGAAGCCTACTCTTTTGTGGTGCAGGTTGTGTGCTCTGTTTGCCGGACAGGGTGTTTGAAACTCCATGGTTTGCATTCATTCCCAGCCCCTAAATCCTTCTTGTCAAAGGCAACGGAGTCTGGGGAAATCATGTGACAGGTTTGCAAAGTTAGCACAACAGAAATCAAAGTGGGGGTGCATGGGGAGAGGAAAGCAGCTCAACTTCAAAAGGCTTTTAAACCCAACTATTTTATTACATAATAAATCTGCTGGCTGCTGGCGTTTATGGAACAATATACTTTATTATATCAGATTCTGCCATTACCGTTCATGCCACATTAATAATAAAATAACGTGGGGGTGGGGGTTCGGGAGGGGATAGAATTAAAGGGGCGAAAGTGGGCCACAGTGAGTTGCACCCTTAGATTTGATGTGGCACCTTTCACTTTGGGAGAACACCTCAAAGCGCTTCACAGGATTTTACTGTAAAGTGTAGTGATTGTGTATTTGTGGAGAAACCTAGCGGCCAATGTTGCATTTATACACAGCAAAGCCTCACAAAGAGCCGTGAAGTGAATGACCGATTCATCCCAAGAATTGTTGGCCAGGATACCAGGGGAAGCTCCCTCCTCTATTTTACCCTTCTTATCACTTTATTTCAGTGAGGGGCTGAGGAGAGCAGCGGGAGTGGGGGCGTGGGGTGGGGGAGGGGGAATATCTCCGATGTAAAATGGTCGGGCGTACTTTCTTTCATTAGAACGAATTCAGCACTTCTCGAAAGTCGTGCTGCTGATCCAAAACTGGTGGCAGCAAAAAGTGATGAGTGTTTATAATAATATAATAATAATCCTTGCGTTTGATACAGCGCCTTATCATCTTTTCTAAGCGTCTCAAAGCGCTTCACAGAATATACCGTAAAGTGAATTGACTGTATATATTGTGGACAACCATGCCTGTTTGTGTGCCATAAACAGTCGTGGATTTAGTGATCAATTTATTTTTATTTTGAAGGCATTATTACCCCCGCCAATCAACTAACAACTGGGTTCCTAACTTACGAATTCTCCAGCAGTAAAATGGCTTAACGTGCGTTGAAATGAGGGATGCACAAACGTGAAGCCTGTGGTTGAGAGAGTATGATTGTAAAGCGATGTGGTACTGTTGTGATGTTCTGAGGGACAGGAAATGCTGTCATGGTTACACTATCTGACCGGAAAGGAAGAGGCATGTGCTCGAACTGATTTACTTTCACTGGTGAGCTCTGTATTATGACAATCATAGACCAAAGGAACGGTCACCAAATACTGTATTTGCAAAATGCGACTGCATTGCTTTTATTACTATCAATAATAATAATTAATAATCCTTGCATTTGATAGAGCATCTCTCTTGCGCCTCAAAGCGCTTCACAGCATTTACCATGAAGTGGAGTGACTGTGTATTTTGTAGGCAAACAGTGGTACACAGTACTCTTTGCTCACAAACAGCCACAAAGTGAACGATCAATATTATTTAAGATCAGGCCACGGGGAGGCCAGGAAACTCCCTTCTCTTTTTGAATGGGATCTTTCAACACCCGCAAAAAATGGGTTTGCTTCAAAATGAACGGAAGGGAGACGGTGGAAGCAGAAAGTGTTGATTCTTTCAAACGCAAAATTAGATCGATTTCCTGTAGGAAATAATATCTTGGGCTATGGAACGTAGTTTGGGACACAACATGTGCACGTGTCTCCCAGGCTGTTACCAGCGACTGAGCTGAAATGTGGCAACAGGACAAGTGACAATGTGACAAGTAGCCAATTCATCTGATTATTTTGGTCAGGATATATTCTGCTTACTTAAATGTCTCAATTCACTGGGAAGTGAAACTGAAAGGGGCGCCAAATGGAAAATCTATCTTGTGTCCACCTGCTTATTGGAATTGAAGAACAAAAGCCAATTCTGGACACAGTCACACTGACGACTCATTCATTGGTTTCGGAATAATCCCCTGTGTACGTGATAAATTTATAAGTGGTTTTACAGCACCCCAAACAGAGACTTGGACAAAGCATTCACTGGGGGGCATGGACGGGTGGTGGGGAGGGGGGAAGCAGAAGAGAGAGTTCTACCATCAGTCATAGTCATCAAATAATGCCATCACTGTGAACGCCAAATATCAGTGTGACTCCTCCGGTGGAGTGGTGGTGGGGGGGAGGAGGCTTTACATAATTAATTGAGCGCTGCAACAAAACCAATATAGAATTCTGTTATGTCAGCATTGCCCTATAAAACGAGAGTCCGTGGTTGCTTAATTGTGAATAATTGTGTATTCACGTCCTTTCAATAAAAAAGTGCTGATGGTCGTGTGTAACCATGGTTCGTTTCTCCTGGTTCCTTGACCCCCACAGATATCCTTATGAGTTGGTGTCCTGGAATCTCTCCTTTATGTTATGTTTCACTAAATTAAGCTGGCCTGACACAGAGGCACACATGCTGGGGATTTCATTACTTTTCATTTGCTCTCTCCACGCAGCCACTATACGGACCTGTCCACAGCTGTTTGGGCTTATCAGATTGTTTTGCCATCATATACACTGAATATAAATTAGCTACAAATGATGAACTTCCACCTCGCTTCTTTTCCTATTTCCCGAATAGGAGCAGAGTCCGACCCCGGTTAAAACATCAGCCACTCGTTCTCTGGAACTCTTCCGTCTCCCTCAAATCCTCTCCCTCTCTACTTTTAAAGGCCACAATGAAGACCATCTCTTCGACCCTACTTTGGTTACCTTTCTGCCTCTTCACCAAACACCCGCCTCAGCTGCCTTGCCCAGCTCGGATGCCCAGTCAGCTTTGTGAAGCACTTTGAGACTTCACCCAACATGAAAGGTGAAAGGTGCTATATAACTGTAAACTGTTGTTAATAATAATAAGCCTTCCATTTAATCCAATGCCTTTCAGGTTGGAAGGATGTCTCAAAGCGCTTCACAAGATTTAACTATAAAGTGTAGCGGACCGTGTAATTTGTAGGGGTAACTGACAGACAATTTGGCCAAGGAATGTCCCACAAACAGCCATGAAGTGAATGATCAATTTTATCTGGGGGATTGTCAGGCAGGACACCAGGAGAAATGCCCTTCTATTTTTAAATAGTGCCACAAGATCTTTAACATCCACCATCCGGAACGTTTAATGTCTCATCCAAAGGTCGGCACCTCATAATAATGTAGCCCACTAGGACATCAGTTTAGACTGTGAGCTCAAAGCCCCGACGTGGGGCTTCCACCCACAACCTTTTGACTCGGAGGTGAGAGTGCTACCGACTGAGCCAAGCCGGCACATACGTGTTCAGCACTTAAAGGATCAAAGTGTCAGCCTATGACAATCTAGCTGTCCTGTTTTCCTGCCATAAACTGCTTTTTCTTTTGAGTGTCTTATCTTGGAGCAAGTGAGCTCTGATAAGTATGTGAAACTAAAAGGTGGAATGAACTTCTCAGTGGTTGAAGTAGAAGCAATTTCCTCTGATTCCCACACTGATAGCAGCCTCCATTGTAAATGGGCTCAGTTATAGAGCCCTGGAGCCAATGATCATTCAGATCAGTGCAGGCCTCTCAGCCTTGGTTATCTTCACAGTATTTACTGGGGAGGTGGGTGGGAGTCACACCCAAGTTGATTATTCAACACCGCAACTCTTGAGATGCCATTTTATCCCTTATAAGATATCGGTCGTGTGAAAGCTTGTCTTGTTTAATGGCATTTAATTTCTGCAATGATTCACTAAGCATTTAGCTCAGATGTGGCTGACTCACAAACCGTTATTAAGTTGTTGATAAACTTCCTCCTTGTATATGATACAGCTCCTTATTACGTCACCTCATTGAGTTATCCCAAAGTGCTTCACAGGATTGTTGTGTATTTTTGTAGGCAAGCATTGCAGCCAATTTGCGTACAGCAATGTCCCACAGACAACCATGAAGGTAATAATGGCCAATTTTATTTGTGGGATTGTCACTTAATTTGCCATTGAGCGCACTGCTAGCAACCTTCCGTGCTACCTGTACAACTAGGATCACCCTATCCTTTAGGGCTTTGGCTTCCAGGGTTAACAGGAGCTGAGTCTTATATAATAATAATAATCCTTGCTATTGATATAGCGCCTTATCACGTATGCGAGACATCTCAAAGCACTTCACAGAATATACTGTAAAGTGAATTGACTGCATATTTTGTGGACGAAACGTGGCAGCCAATTGCGCACAGCAGTGTCCCACAAACAGTCTTGGATTGAAGTGACCAATTGTTTTAAGGAATTATTACTCCTGGAAAACCGTTCCGCCAATCGACTAACAACCAGGTTCCTACTTATTGCTAGATAAAAAGAGGTGTATGGACTAAGGAAACTTGCCCAACATTTCGCCCTGACAGGAATCGAACCCAGGTTTCTCTCTTGCGAGGCGAGTGCTCTAACCACTGAGCTACAGGACTCCATTGGACCTACATATCTGTCTTATGAAATAGCATTACAGGCTAAGACTTTGTGGAATTCTGGGGGCCCCCTGGTGGATCGGGAGACCCTGGCACTGTTTGCTCTTAGATTTATGCGTGTACAAGTGAAGAAAGGTCCCACGGGAACCTTTATTACTCACGCGCAATAAAGATAAGGTGAAGATAAAAGCAATTAGCTAACCTAAACATAACGCAATGACAGTAAAATATCCAGCACTGGGCCCACTGTGTTTGTATCTGTAAAAATAGAGCCCTGGCAACCACCCATGCCTGGCAACCAGTGCCCAGCCAGGCCAGAGTCAGAGAAGGAGGGTAAACTGGATGTGTTAACACTGTAGTTATCTTGGCTCAGTCGACAGCACTCTGTGTTCAAGCCCTGCATCAGGGACTTGGAAGTTATCATCTGGGCTGACACTCAAATGCAGTGATGAGGGCCAGGGAGTGTGCTGTATTGTCGGAGGCGCTGTCCTTCAGACACAATGTTAAAGAAAAACCGAGGTCTTGTCTGCTTGTTCAGGCGGACATCAAAGATCCTGTGGCGCTGTATGAAAAGAGAAGAGAACTCCTCCCACTGTCCTGGCCGACAATCTCCCGAATGAAGATTGGTCACTCATTCCATTCATGGATGTTATTCAACAACTTGGATTTATATAGCGCCCTCCACCCCGGACGGCGTCTCAGAGCGCTTGTGAGACACAAATTTGTTGTTTGTGAGACATTGCTGTGGGTGAATTGGCTGTAGTCACTACACTTTACGGGAAAATCCACGAAGGGCTTTGAGGGGTGTTGACATGGTATATGGGGCAACTGTTTATCAAAAGCAAGGATCAGTGGATGGGGTGGGGAGGGGAAGGAAAAAGGAAAAGGAAAAGGAAAACGTGCCCATCGATTAAGGCAGCGCTTGAAGACAGATAAGAAAGTGGGGGGTTGAGACGGAGTGACGGAGGGGGGTAGAGGGAGGGAGTTCCAGCGGTTGGGGAGCATAATATCTGAAGGCGGTGACGGGAGTGGGGGTCGGGGGGGGGGGCTGGGGGAGAGGCGAGCAGACGAGTGGGATAGGAGCAGAAGAGAGGTGGAGAGGAAGGCAGTGTGATTTAATTCCTTCCTGCCCATAAATTCTTGTGTCAATAATTCAGCGAACATTTATCACACGCGCCTCCAATCTGGGCACTTGTGCAGGCAGCTCTGCCGGTGGGTGAGTGGAACACAATTGGCTTGAGATTTTGTTTTTGTGTAATTGCAATCGAGCTACCTGCAACTTTCCGACATCGGCAGATCCGCTCAGTTGAGCAGGAACAAAACTGAACTATAAGTGACCTTCTGAGCTTATCTACAATTATAATTTCAGTCGGCAGCAAAGTTAATTGTTTCCAGTAGAAGAACGTGGTTCATTCTCACTGCCACATCAATCAGCTTTACTCCCAGGACTCAGTCAACCTCAAGTGCTCTGCGCTACACCCATGAAAGTGCGTGTTCAGTGGGGGATTAAACCCTGGTTATATCAGGCTCCTTCAATCGCTTCACCTCATTTGTCATGTGAGACCACAAGCTCTACAGATAAGAAGGCCCCATGTTCCAATCCTAATCCAAGCAGAGTTGAGCTCTTCTCAGCTCAGGCACCAGTTAGGAAATGTCCTTCCAAACCCCATCACCCTCAGAAGCAATGATACAGTGTAAGGAGCAACTCCAGCCTCTATAATGAGACTGAAGGAGCGGTTAGCACATGAGTTAAGTGTACTTAAGGGGGCTGGAATAGCTCTGCCTCATTGTGTTGCATTGCTTACTCAGGCTGAAGAGCAAGAGGGAGCAGCACTAATTCTTGGTTCTACCCAACTTAGTTCTGTAATTGGGAAGAGACACTGGATAATAGCAGGTTGGGGGAATGTGAGGCAGGTTCAGGGCTGATTCCCATTTAATAATAAAATACATAATCCTTGGATTTGATACAGCGCCTTATCATGTCGTTGAGACGTCTCAAAGCGCTTCGCAGAATATACTGTTAAGTGTAGAGACTGTATATTTTGTGGACGTAAAAACCGTCAGCAAATTGTGCACAGCAGTGCCCCACAAACAGTTGTGGATTGAGTGACCAAATGAACCAAACTATTTCAGGACTTGTGAACTGGTCTGGATTCCAATCGAGAGGGTTGACAACAGTCCCTCTTCAAATCTTCTTTGAGGCTTAAATTAACTATCAAAATGCTAATGCGCTGCCCATTATCTCGGCTCTTTTTTCCCCCCCTTGTTACTGGATTTTTGCGTGGAAGCTCCCAATTATACCCAGTCTCATTGCAGAAGGACTGGCTTGTAACACTGGCAACATTGTGCTGCTAATAGGATTCTCATAATCAACCAAGAATGTTAGCCTTGTTCGAGACCTTTCGGTGGAAGTTAATTTAGCAGGGTGCCGCAATCTGTATTTAAAGGGCACACAGAGTATTTAGGAGAAACGATCCCTGTGTGTGGAGACCGGCCTCTTTCAGCTTGAGTTGCTTAACGTCAGCAGTTTGTAAGATGTCAGTACAATTTGGCGAATCCACCCGACTCCTTGCAGCAGAATGTGAACAGTAGGAAAAACCTCCAGTGGCCCGGTCCCCCAACTCCTTCCTCTGCCTTCCTTCCTTCCTTAAGCATCTTATTATTCGCACCACCTCCCAATCGCAGTCCTCCTCGCCAGGGGCAGGAAGTGGCATTAACACCACCCGGGTAAAGACTGAACATCCTAGCAGTAAGTAGGAACCAGGTTGTTAGTCGATTGGTGGATCGCTATCGCGGGGGTAATAATTCCTTCAAAAAAAAAATAATAATAATAATTTGGTCACTTGATCCACAACTGCTTGTGGGACGCTGCTGAGCGCAATTGGCTGCCGTGTTTCACCCACAAAATAGTCAAGTCATTTTACAGTATATTCTGTGAAGCACTTGGAGACGTCTAGAAGACGTGATAAGGCGCTATATCAAATGCAAGGATTACTATTATTATTACCTTGTCCTTTACCTTAACTATCTCGTTCTTGCTCCAATCTCCATCCGTTCTTCCCTCCCTCCTTCTTCTTAGACTTCCTGCTTTTACCTTGTCTTGAATCACTTCAAGTCTCGGAGATGTGCTTTGCCTTGACTTCCCAAGCGAGATAAACACTCTCTGCATCCTGTATAATCTTTTGGCAGTTTCCCTTGAAGGAGATGTTAACTCTCTTGATAAGTGAGATCTCATTCACTGCATCTATCCTGACATCCTACAGGGAGCTTTGCAGAGTGTTGTAAGGCCCCCCCACCCCCCACCCCGTCAGGACTTTAAACTCACACAGTCCAAGCTAAGGCTCCAAAGCAGTGATGGGGGGGATCTCTGCATTTTCGGAGGCGTCATCCTTCAGATAGGATATTAAACCAAAGCCTGTTCTGTGCTTATTCAGGCACAGCTGATGTTATAGGTCCCATGGCACTGTTCAAAAAGAGAATTGAGTTTCTCTCTCCCTCTCTCCCAGTGTTCCAGTCAACAATCCCCCAAATAAAATTAGTCACTCACTTTGTGGCTGTTTGTGGGATGTCGCTTTGCACAAATTGGCTACAATGTTCACCCCCAAAAACATAATTTACAGTACGTCCCGTGAAGCGTGTCCCGTGAAGCGCTTTGAGACATCCTCCTGATGTGCAAGATGCTAGATCAAATGCAAGGATTATTATAAAGCGTTCATTCATTACCACAAGGAAAATGTGAAATGAAATGGCACTAGTTTTACCCTATTGTTACCATAAGACCATAAGACTTAGGAGCAGGAGTAGGCCATTCGGCCCCTCGAGCCTGCCCCGCCATTTAATAAGATCATGGCTGATCTTCTAACCTAATTCCATTTATCCGCTCTATCCCCATATCCCTTAATCCCTCTATCCTTTAGAAATCTATCAACCTCAGTCTTGAATATGTTCAAGGACTGAGCATCTACAGCCTTCTGGGGTAGAGAATTCCACAAATTCAATATCCTTTGTGTGAAGAAATGTTTCCTCAACTCAGTTTGAAATGGCTGACCCTTAATCATGAGACTGTGACCCTAGTTCTCCAACCAGGGCAAACAGTCTCACGGCATCTACCCTGTCAAGACTCTTAAGAATCTTATAGATTTCTAAAAGATCACCTCTAATTCTTCTATATTCTAAAGAATATAGGCCTAGTTTACTCATCCTATCCTCATCCCAGGAACCAACCTAATGAATCTATGCTGCACCCCCTCTGAGGCAAGTATGTCTTTGCTTAAATATGGAGACCAAAACTGCCCACAATATTCTCGGTGCGGTCTCACCAAGGCCTTATACAACTGCAGCAAGACTTCCCTACTCTTGTACTCTAACCCTTTTGCAATGAACGCCAATATGGCATTAGCCTTCTAGTTGCTTGCTGTACCTGCATACTAACATTTTGTGACCTGTATACAAAGACACCCAAATCCCTCTGAACACTAACACTACCTAGTCTCTCCCCCTCTAGAAAATAATCCGCTTTTCTATTTTTACTACCTAGGTGAACAATCTTCTTGCCCACTCACTTAACCTGTCTATTTCCCTTTGCATTCTTCGTGTGTAATCATCACAGCTTACTCTCCCACTTATCTTCATATCGTCCACAAATTTAGATATGTTAAGTTCTATTTCCTCATCTAAATCATTGATATAGACTGTAAATATTTGAGGTCCAAGCACTGATCCTTGTGGCACTCCACTAGTCACATCCTTCCAATCTGAGAAGGACCTGTTTATCCCTACTCTCTGTTTTCTTCCTGTTAGCCACTCTCCAATCCATGCTAGTATATTACCTTTAATTCCATGGGCTCTAATCTTATGCAACAGCCTTTTATCTGGCACCTTGTCGAATGGAAATTCAAATACACCACATCTACTGGTTTCCCCCTTATCTAACCTGCTAGTAACATCTTAAAAAAACTCTATAAGATTTGTTAAACATGATTTCCCTTTTGTAAAGCCATATTATGATTTTCTATATACCCCACAATGACGTCCCTAATTAAGGACTCAAGAATTTTCCCTACCATCGATGTCAGACTAGCTGGTCTATAGACCCCATTTTTTATCTCCCACCCTTCTGAAATAGCGGCGTTATGGTTGCGATCAATGGGAACCCTTCCAGAATCCAGGGAATTTTCGAAGATCAAAAACAAAGCATCCACTATCTCTGCAGCCATCTCTTAAAAACGTAGGATGCAGGCCATTAGGTCCAGGGGATTAATCCTATCAATTTCTCTAGTACTATTGCTTTACTGATGTTCATTTTTATTTAAGTTCCCCACTAACATTATCCTCCAAATTCCCCTCTATTTTCAGTAAGTTTTCAGTGTCCTCTAATGTGAAGACAGAATGCCCCATTTCCTTTGTTGAGCTTTTTGTCCCTACTTAACACACTCTTTCTTTATCTCCCAAGTTGCTACTCTGCTCTACAGCCATGACTGTTCCTTGCAATGTCGGTTTACATTTAACTGTAGCTGTAAACCTCCTCCCACCCCTTAATAATTTAAAGTCCTGGAGTCGTGGAGTCCTGTAGCTCAGTGGTTAGAGCACTTGCTTGGCAAGTGAGAGACCTGGGTTCAATTCCAGGCAGGGCAAAATCTTGGGCAAGTTTCCTTACTCCACACAGAGCCTAATAATAATCCCTCCAAAACCAAAAACAATAATAAATTGGTCATTTTCAATCTATGACTGTTTGTGGGACACTGCTGTGCGCAATTGGCTGCCGCGTTCGCCCACAAATATAAAGTCAATTCACTTTACAGTGTGTTCTGTGAAGGGCTTTGGGACGTCCTCCCGACGTAAAAAGCGCTATATCAAATGCAAGGATATTATTATTATAAAACTCTGCCTATCTCCCTATTTAATCGCTTTGCCAGGACATTGGTTCCAGGCCGGTTAAGGTGGAGCCCATCTCGATGGAACAGCTCCCTTTTCCCCCATTATTGGTGCCATTGGCCCATAAAACGAAACCCCTGCCTCCCACACTACTCTTTCAGCCATGCGTTTAACTCTTTAATTTGTTTGGCCCTGTACCAATTTGCACGTGTATCGGGTAGCAATCCGGAGATTACCACCTTGGAAGTTCTTCCTTTTAGTTTCGTTCCCAGTTCATTGAACTCACTCCTCAGGTCGTCACTACACTATTAGTTCTACCTATATTGTTGGTTCCTATGTGGATCACCACAATTGGATCATCCCCTTCCTGCTTCAAATTCTTCTCCAGTCCTGAAGATATATCCTTAATCCTGGTGCCTGGAAGGCAACAGAGCCTTCGTGACTCCTGGTTGCGGCTGCAGAGAATAAAATTGAGAGGTTTTAGAGTCTACATTACATTTGAATCCTTCAACTCGTGCCGGTTTTACTGAATAAAAATCCTTTTATCTGATCTGCTCCAAAGATCAGTTATCCCCTGTGAGGGCTGAGATATTTCTATGTCTCCAGAGTTCCGATGGAGTATTAATTAGCCCTGGTAATATGTGGAGTTGGCTTATTTTTTCAGCTTCCATTAAGGAATCCGTGTAGAAATACTGCAAATTAAGAGTGACTAGATGTATTTTGCTAAACAGAAAAGGCTGTATTTATGTGTTTAAAGTAAGCTTTCACATGTGCTAATTATAGGAAGTTTTCATTTAATGAAGTTGATGTTTATAGCACAAACATGTTAAGGCCACATCACACAACACAAATAGGATAATCAGTGCTCAGTTCCCCCATTGCCCTCAGATGCCTTGGAACCAGTTATGGAAAGGAATATGATACACCAGTCAAATCCTTTTGGTCCCTATATTTTTGACACCGAATTAATAATAATAACCTTTGCATTCGACATAGCATCTTACATCAAAATGGCTCAAAGCACTTCATAGGACACACTGTAAAGTGCAGTGAGACTCTGAGACACTACCCTGCATGGAGGGAGCTATGTAAGTGCAAGTTGTTGTTGGGACGTCCTCCTGATATGAAAGGCGCTATACAAATCTAATCTTGCTTTTGTTCCTGTTGTTGTTGTAGTGACTGTGTATTTTGTTGGGGAATGCTAAACTCTTAGGGTAAGATTAGGTAAAGCAAAGAGAGCGAGAGCGAGTGCGCACACCATTCCAGATACGGGGAAATTTCCAATAGTGGGTTCGCGGTTCAGTGAGACAGATCACAAATTGCCTGACAACGGAAGGGTTAAACTCAGCGCACTGTACTTCGCAACGCTTCCTAAGTCCTTGTAAAGTTTTCCGATTTCTTACGACGTTAAAAAAAAAATTCTGCAGTTACAATAAACGCTGGCGTCAACGAGCAGGAAAGCCAAAAGCTCAGCGTCAAAAAAAAAATAAGATGATGAACAGTTGTAAAAATAAGAGAAAGCGAGAGCAGGCCTGGCGTGCGTGTTCTCAGCTGGGTTCCCTCTGCTTTGATGTCGAAATACCAAGCCTTGTGTTTGCTCGGAGCAGCTGTCTGACGTTCATTCAGCCCTTTTCCGATCATTCCACTTGCAGTTTGCAGCCAGTGTCCCTGGAAAGCCTATTGGGAGGGGTCGGATTTCACGTCACACGGTCCTGGACTCTTGCCCTGCTCCTGGAACGCATTTCCGAGCTGTCAATATCGATCATAGCAGAGCTTTACAGCAACAACAATTTGCATTTACATAGCGCCCATCATGCCAGACAGCATCTCGGAGCGCTAAACACTGTCGGATCCTGAAACCTAGACTGGGTGGGGGAGGGATGAGGTGACCGTACGTACGGACAAAGAAGAAGGTCTACAGTTATGATCTAAAAAAATTGAAGGAAAGGGCAAAGCAGAGGGATTGGGGGAGAAGGTTCCAAAGCTTCGGGGTGTAGTGGCTGAAAGTGCGGCCACTGATGGTGAAGCGGAGGGGACGAGGGACAAGCAGGAGGCTGGAGCCAGCTGAGCGGAAGCCGCGGGTAGTGGAGTGGCGAAGAAAGCAGGTCAGAATGATAGGGAGGTGCCAGGATTTGTAGACACAAGGAAGGTACAAGGCCATGGAGGGCATTGAAGGTGAGGATGAGAATTTTGGCACAGTGGAGCTGGGCGAGGGTGGGTGTGATGGGGGTCACAGTGCCTGGTGCGGAGTTTTTTTATAATATTATTAGCTTATTATAATAAGTGAAAGAGATTTTACTTGCGCACTGCTTTAACCTTTCAGTGATGCCACTCCCAATGCATAATGCAAAAGGTTACATACGTCAGCAAACAAAATCTCAAAGTGCAAAGAAATCTCAAAGTGTTTCTTGTATCTGGGTGTGTTCGCGTGGCGTGCATTCATGTGTGGCAAACAGCTGGCCCTAAGCAATTTACCGATTAGAATTTTATGCTGTCTAAATAATAATAATAATAATCCTTGCACTTTGATGCAAGGATTATTATTATTTAGTCCACTTTGATACAGCGCCGTATCATGTTTTTGAGATGTCTCAAAGTGCTTCATAGATAAATCTGTATTATGATTTTGGTTATTATTATTTTATTATTATTATTATCGGGATTGAATGAGACAATTTTATTGGAAATGAGCTTGCTACAGTTGGGATCACGGTAATAGCTGGGAGTTCCCCTGCATTCCTCCTGACACTGACCGTTAAGAATGGGTGTACGATATGAAACAAGCCATTTCTTGTACAACCAGCATAACACAATGATAGATAGACACTGGATGGACCTGAAAATACAAAGTCAAATTGTTTATCCGGTGTTTCGTGAGCAAGGCTTTGCCTGACGTCTATAATGCTCCTTCTTTCTACTGGGGGAGAACCCACCTGAGTTCCACTTGCGTCATCTTTTTCACTCTGATAATGGAGCTTCCGTGGCCTTTAGCTGTAGCTGTTTGCTTTAAACATCTACATAAGCTGAGTGACAGTCTTGTAGGCTTCCAAAATCCAAGAGATCCAAGAGATCTACCATGTTTTTTTTTGCTTTTCTTTGGAATTATATGAGAATACAAATGTAAAAAAAAGTGCACATCAGTACACATGTGATCTTTCCTTCTACAGATGCTGATGTTGTGACCTTCACATGACTGATTTAAAGTAATGTGGACAATCACACTTTAAAACAGTACAACATGGAGCACACGTAAACAATTATTTTGTTGCAAAAATTAATTTGTCAAAGTGCAGAATCCTGAATATTGATTATTTCCCACTTGACAACAATAATAATAATGATAACAATGATAATAATGATAATAATAATAATCCTTGCATTTGATATAGCGCTTTTCAAGTTGGGAGGACGTCCCAAAGCGCTTCACAGAATATACTGTAAAGTGAATTGACTGTATATTTGAGGGCGAACGCGGCAGCCAATTGCGCACAGCAATGTCCCACAAACAGTCGTAGATTGAAAATGACCAATTTATTATTGTTTTTGGTTTTTGGAGGGATTATTATTAGGCGTGTGGAGTAAGGAAACTTGCCCAAGGTTTCGCCCTGCCTGGAATTGAACTCAGGTCTCTCGCTTGCAAATGTGCTCATGTCTTGACTAAATAAGTTCACAAACACTTTGTCACAATTTAACTCAGCCAAGTTGGTTTGAATGGATTTAGTGTGTTTTAGCTTCACATTTAAAATCCTAAAATGCCAAAGTAGTTGCTTGTACTGAGTATAGTAAGTTTTATAGGAAGAACTAATGTCGTTTTCAATTTTGTTATGTTATGCTGTGTTCATTTAAAAGTGGTTTGTGATGTGAAAGATATTTTCAATGTTACATGATGGTGCTTAATGATGGTAGTTAAATGATCTGTGGACAATGATTAGACAAGTTTAGCGTGCTTCAACCTTGAAGCAGAGGGAACTTTATAGAGGTATATGAGATTTTAAAAGTGATTGAGAAAATAGTCCCAGAAAAATACATTCAGATAAACTAGGAGAGCAGAACAAGCGGTTTGGGAAAGAGACTAGGAAGTATTTTTTCACCCAGAGGGTAATTAATGACTGGGCCTGCTCACCAGGAAGGCTGGGATGCTGAATTCATTTGAGAAACAGCTTGCTTCTGCATCGGGAGGAAATTAGGGTGCGTATTTTGGAAGGATGAGATCAAATGAACTTAAGGGCCTTCCATATCCAAGCGTACATTCATACATGGAGAGTATTTTTTCTCAGGAAACAGTTCGCCCACATTGCTGACAAATAATGAAATCATAATTATGCCATTTTTTAATATAAATATTTATTTTAAAAGCTTTCAAAGACATTGCTTCATTTACTATCAAATATAATATAATTCAGTATTAAAGTTGCACAGTTGACTGCTAGTAATAAGTTACTGTCAGTAAATACCATGATGTATGAAATTATACTGATATGTCAGAAGATACACAATAAATATGTCAGAAATAAATATTGTATGCTGTTAGTTTAAGCAAGTTTCCTTGGATTTTCTTCACTTTAACCAAAGTGTAATTGATAATTTGCTGCATTTCCAACGATACATCTACCAGTCATCCATTCTTGTTCGGTGATTCTCAATCTTTCTTTCCAGTTCTTGGTTTTGAACAATATTTCCCTATATCCTGAAACAGCATGTACAGCTCTCCTACAACCTTGGTCTTTCTCTGTTCTTTCCGAGCTGGAAGGTATAGATGAAACCAATAGTTAGTCCACTAAGAAATGGCCAACACCAGAAGAACCAAGGTATAGCAGCACTGCTATAGCTGTGACTGCCCGTCTGGTGATATTAGCTCAACTTTAAACATTTATTAGTAGAAATGTTGAACTTGTAAGTAATGAACCAGCATTATCATGGGTATCCAAAAGCAAAAAAAAACACTGTGTAATTAAAGATCTTACCATTCTGTATTCTATGAAATGTACAAAATATACATCTTACCTTCCTCACTTCCCGTTCTAGCTCTTCAAATTTGTGATCTGCTTTCATCATTTCTTGAGCATCCTGAGAAAAACACATTCAAGTCAACTAAACCTTACATACAGTACGTTTCCATGTTCAGTTCATCCCAGCCTTTGCTCTAGTGTGTCTTGCTAATAATAATAATAATAATCTGAACATCTTGCTGTTGTAGCTTGATCTGAGGTTTTCCTCCCCCCAGCAGAGCGACAGAACACTTTCTAGCCATGTAGTTTCTTATTTTCAAAGTAACTGACCGCTTGGGTGTAAGATGCATTCAATCAAGTTGTTTCTGGAGACGAGGAGGAAGGAAAAGAGATACTTACACATTTAGATATGCTCATTTTCAGAGTGATAAACGCCTCCCTGACTTTTTTGATACGTGAATATTTCCTGTGCAGTTCTTCAGATGCCAGGTCATTTCTCAAATAGAAGTCAACAACTTTGTGGAGCAGATAGCATTTCTCGTCTTCCTGTGAGTAAAGCGTAAATCCAGTTTACTTTCCCAAACTATAACACCACCATTCATCATAATCCTGTGCTATCACTTGTGTCTGCACTATTAAGAAAACCATCAGCATTGATGCAATGTAAAGGTTTATACCTGAAGACCCTGAAACAGCTTCTTTCCTATAGTCTTGTTGCTGTATCCTTTTCCTGCTCTTGAGCCTGTTTGAAAAAAATAGTTTCAATGAAGTCTTCAATCAAAAGAAACATACTTTGGGCAGTGTGCTAGCTGTAAGTAAGACAGTAGCTTGACAGTAAAAGAATTTTTTTACTCACCTCTTTTGACAGGTCAAAGATAGTGGGCTGCATGAAATGCATGTAATCTTTATCCACATTGCAAGACTCCTTAAACGGGGCACAGTTGACCAGGAGAGTAACGTAGCCAAGGGCCAATACTGCTGTACTCCAAAGGCATCGTGAAAACAATCTGTTCGAGAGATCTAGCTCACCTGCAAGATAAGAAAACCAACACTGATATGATCACAAATCACTCTTTTGCACCTTACAGTTGAGACCAAGAAAAGACTGCAACCAAATGCAAGAGATTTCAATCAAGTCAATGAATTTCCTCACTTTGTACTTTTCTGAATACAGTGCTCGTTTGCATAGTTTATATATCTGTCTTGAGTCGTTCACAAAAAAATCCCTCAATGACCTAATGACGTGACACGTACTAACCAACTTAAGTTTCCTTTTGGTTTCAGGTAATAAAACGGGATATATTTTTGCTGATTTATGCACAGCGCAATAACGCGAAGTCTCTCTTTTTCCAAAATAAAACCAGAAGAAAAAGCACTTAAATTGCGTTTGCAATTATTCTGCAGAGTCCATTGTGGATTTCATCAACAACAACAAATTACATTTGTGTAGCTCCTTTCATGTCGGGAGGATGTCCCAAGGCGCTGGATAGTCAGGGATTTGGATCCGAGCTGGGGATTAGGATCAGGAGTGTTGGAGGGCAGGGAGGGTACGGATAGAAGGGTGACTGAAGGTGCGATCGAAGAGGAGGATTGTGAGACAGGCCTTGAAGGAGGCAAGGGAGGGAGCACGGCAAAGGGACTGGGGTTCCAAAAAGAGGGGTGCCAAGAGGGAAGTGGACAGGTATAATATGAAGGATAACGGCTTGCAGGGTTAGGCAGAGCAGTGGGATTAAATGAACATCTTGCTCCGAGACCAACATTTACTTGTAAGATACAGAGGGCAAAAGAGGAACCAAAATCTAATCTCGGGAGATAGTCACCACAAAAAATGACGGCTTGTGGCTTTGTTTACCTGACAGTTTGACTGACGCTTTTTATCTGTTTGTGTTGTTATCGGCCTGTATGTTTATTTATTTTTCATCAGCGCCAGTTACCTATCTTATTTCCATTAAAAATTATCAGTGATCATTGCTATCTGTTGCTCCCGAAGGTTTGTTTTGACAGATGCCTGTTGATGTTACAGAGACAGGAAACCTTTCTCTCCACCTTCCGCCCTTGTTTGTTTGGCTTTTGAGTTTACCAGAAGGAGGAGGAGGGTGGCTGTGGGGTGGAATGGGGGGCAGTGAGGGGTTGAGAGGAGGGGAGCACATGGCTCGAGGCTAGCTCAGGATACTGGGTAGAGCTGGGTTTGATTCCCGGGTAGGGAGATACCTTAGGCAAGTTTCCTTACTACAAATGCCTTTGCTTACCTAGCAGTAAAAAGGAACCCAGTTTTTAGATGTTTGGCAGATAGCATTCGGAGGTAATAATCCCTCCAAAAATAATTTGGACAATCAATCCACGACTGTTTGTAGGACACTTCTGTGCGCATTTGGCTGCCTTGTTTCACCCACAAAATACACAGTCATTCCACTTTACAATAAATTCTGTGAAGCACTTTGAGATGTCTCAACAACGTGATAAGGTGCTATATCAAATGGAAGTATTATTATTAATATGCCAGCTCCTGGTCTTCCTCCTGAAATCAGTAAACAATCAAGGCAGAAAACTGTTCCCACTGTTTGGGGAACTGGAAGTAAGGGATGGGGGCAGGGGGGTAGAGGGAGCGGAGGGGGCGTAGAAGGGGTGGTGGATTGGGGGGTGGGGTGGAAACAGAAGCTCAGGATTGTCCCTGGAGGAGTTAAGCGAGAGGTTAGAAAATACTAATGATTTGGAGAGTTATGCCTTTGGCCCTCTGTTGGCTGGGATCAGGATTGTCATAGCTTGATCTGAGGGGTTTAATCCACCCTCACAAACAGGAAGGGAAAATGCTGAAATATGGAGCTCGCTGGAACACTTGGTCACCAGGCTCTGGGTGACTGGCACGACAGGTCGTGAAGAAAGGAATCAGATCTGCGTCGTCCTTTGAAAATTTGAGACCGAGATTTCGCCCACAAAAATACAGTCAATTGACTTTGCAGTATAGTCTGTGAAGCGCTTTGAGACTTCTCAAAGACATGGTAAGGCGCTATATCAAATGCAAGGATTATTTATTCTCTGTGTGTGGTGGGGGGGGTCTGCTATGTGTGTGTGTGGGTGGGGTGGGGCACGAGTTTGTGGGAGGGGAGGGCATGTATGTGAGGTAGTGGGGGAAGGTTTAGCTGGGTGACAACCTGTTTTGAGGAAAGTGGTTTGGTTTAATTCGGCTTAGAGGGTTCATTGCGGTCTAACCTCGCTGCTAAAAAAAAATCGCAACGTATGACATAGCACCTTTCTCGTCTGGAGGATGTCTCAAAGCCCTTCACAGGATTTACTGTAAGGTGCAGTGACCGTGTATGTTGCAGGTGACTGTGTATATTGGAGCCAATTTACACACAGCAGTGTCGCACAAACAGTCATGAAGCAAAACAACCATTTTTAGTAGCTGGAGCCTAAGCCATATGTTAGGGATTTGGCTGGTCCATCATCAAGAGTGTCCAGTGCCCTGTCACTGTGTGTGACCTCAAGGATGCACAAGGCAGTGCCTTTATCCCTGAGCCAACAATGAAGCCATCCAACAATAGCAACAACAAAATGACACTTGTACAGCGCCTTTCACATTGGGAGGACATCCCATGGCACTAGACAGATAGAGTTACGGACCCGAGCTGGGGGTTGAGGTCGGGGAGGTTGGAGGGCTGTAGAGGGAAGCAGGGATATTGATGGCGCAGTCCAAAAGGAGGGTTTTGAAATGGGTCTTGAAGGTGGCAAGGGATGGTGGGGAGGGATGGAGTTCCAGACGGTGGGGGCAAGCGAGGCGGGTGATGTGAAGCAGGCCAGACACCGGTGAGCGCAGGGAGCGAGCAGGATTAGGGGGTTAGGAGGTCGCAGAGGTAGGTAGTGGGGAACAAGATTGTGGTGGGCTTTGAAGGTGAGGACCAGGATCTTGAACTGCATCCTCTGCGTGATGGGAAGCCAGTGGAGATGGGCGACGATGGGGGTGATAAGGTCGCGGAGCCTAGTGCGGGAGAGGACATGGGCTGCAGAGTTCTGGATGATCTGCGGCCTATGGATTTAGCTGGTATTTAGCTGGTAGTTTTCATAAGTCATAACAACATTTCTTAAGAAAAAACCTCTAAACATCTCCGTGAAAGCCAATCCTCTTTCTCCCTTCCCCTCTCGTACTGTTTTGTTCCAGTTCCATTTCTGCAACCCCAGTTTGAACTTCCCATTGGCACCGGTCAGTTGCCATGCCGCTTCTGGTCATAGGACGTCTCAGTGACATGATGTCAGTATGAATCATACCTCTAGGCTCTCGGCTCCCATTGTTCTCCCCCTCATGACGAGGAGGAAGCCTTTCAGGGGGAGATTTACACAGGAAACATGCATCTCTGTGAGGTCTTAACCAGAGGCCTTATTACAAAGGTGGTGTTGTGGCAACCAAACCGGGATCAATTCACGCTTCTTATTAATTTGGGCCATTCTTGAGGCCGAATCGCAATGGTTTCCAAATAATAATAATAATAATACTAATCCTTGGATTTGATACAACAACGAAAACAACAGCAGCAAATTGCATTGTTTCGATCCTTTCATGTCAGGAGGATGTCCCAAAGCCCTGGACAGTCAACGATGTGCACCCGAGCTGGTGGGTTGAGATCAGGATGGGTGGAGGGCAAGGAGGTTGGGGATAGGAGGGTGACCGAAGGCACGGTCGAAGAGCAAGAACTTGCGCCTTATCATAATCATAGAGATGGCCCGAAGTGCTTCATGGGATTTTACTCTGAAACGTAAGGACTGTGTCATTTTGTAGGCGGACATGGCAGCCAATTTTTCGTACATCAATGTCCCTTTTTATCTGGTGGATTGCTGGCAAGGAAACCAGGAGAAACTCCCTTCACTTTTCCAATAGTGCCGTGTTATAAAAACATGCTAGACGAAAAAAGACCAAGGTCTATCTAGTTCGCCTTCTATCATCCTGAACGGGCACATACGTAATCCCTGTTTAACATCTCAACCAAGGACGGCAATGCTGACAATTTAATGCTCCCCTCCAGCATTGTATTGGCTTGTCAGCCGAGACTGTGGGCTCCAATTCTCAACGTGAGATTTACACCCACGATCTTCTGACCCAGAGAAGCAAGAGCGCTACTGACTGAGCCAGGTTGGCACCTGGATAAAAGAAAGACATTGAGCATGTGAATAGAAACAAGAT
Source organism: Callorhinchus milii (assembly GCF_018977255.1). Taxonomy (NCBI): domain Eukaryota; kingdom Metazoa; phylum Chordata; class Chondrichthyes; order Chimaeriformes; family Callorhinchidae; genus Callorhinchus; species Callorhinchus milii. The sequence continues at coordinate 3,442,182 of NW_024704752.1, read as the reverse complement.
GATATAACATGAACCAGGTTTTCCTGTGGAAAGAGTCCAGGGACTAAGTTAGTAGAGGAAAAAGGGAGATGATGAATTATCCAGACAGGAGAGAAAGGCAGAAGGGCAACAATCTGATAGAAAATGTTCCAATCCAATGTCCAATGTGTGGGAAAAAAATTAGAATGAGTGTAACAACAATTTACCTTCACATAGTGCCCTTATGCAGTGTAGAGTCCCAAAGTGCTTGACAGTGGCGGAGCAAGACATCTTGATTATAAATAATAATAATAATCCTTACAATTGATATGGAGCCTTGACTCTATTAAGTTCTGCCACTGCTAAGCGCTCTGAGACGTTATCCTGCATGGAGGGCGCTATATAAAGTTGTGGTTGTTGTATGTCAGGAAGACGTCTCAAAGCCCTTCACAGAATATACTGTCGGCAAATGCAGCAGCCAATTTCCACGCAGCAAAGTTTGACGGACAGCCATGAAGTGATTAACCAATATTTTTTACTCAGGGGCTTGTTGGGCAGGACAACAGGAAAACTCCATATAATCCCACGTAATCCTTGATGTCCACTTGAACCCACAGGCGGGGCCTCGGGTTAACGTCTCATCTGAAGGCCGGCACTTTTGACAATGCGACGCTCCCCTCCCCACACCCTAGCCCAGCCCTGCATTGGAGCGTCAGCCTAGAGTGTGAGTTCAAAGTCCCGAGGTGGGGCTTGAACCCACAACCTTCTGATTCAAAGGCGAGAGTGCAACTGACTGAGCCAGGCTGATGCTTAAATTCCTTTGCAGTGGGAAATCCTGTTATAAACTTTTAACAAATAGCCAGCTTGTCGTAGGAATAGGCATAATGGACTATCATTTTTCCATCCCCTCCTCACCCACCTACCTCCCCCTCCCCTTCTGTCCTCTCTTGAGTCGTTGAATATTGACTTTTACTGGAGACTATCTCTACGAAGGCTGTAAGGTTTCAGTGAATGGCACTAAGCTGTTTATTAGTAGTGGCTGCAATACTAAGTGTTTTCCAACCCTAAACTTGACAGTGACCCACTCCCCCCCCACCCCCACATACATTTGTGAGGGTGGGTGTGGGTCGTGGGTGACAAGAGGAAATTGGTACTGTCCAGGATCCAGGTTGGGGAGCGCATGAGACAGTGTCAGTTGTATCTGAATTCAAAATGACAGTTCAGGAACAGGGTGGGATGTGTTAATTACACTAGTAACTTATCGCACTTCCCAGTTGCAGTTAAGGGTCCCATGACCATCATCGAAGCAGCTGGGGAGAAGCTCTCTCAGTCCTATCTCCGCTGTCTTCACTGAGTCACAGCCCAGATGTTCAGTTAATTGGAAGCTACTTTGCTGAGTGAGAGATACTGTAATAAGCGACAAGTGTGTCTGCTAACTCACTGCACTGCGCCCTGTGCCCTCATTACTGCTTCAGGAGCAATCGGTTTGGGTTGTAAACAAGGCTGGGGAGGAGATGAATAGTTGATTTTGGCAATTTGACCAAACGCTGAGCTCATTTCAAATGTCCTCTCCCTTCTCCACCCCCCACCTCCTTCCCCCAATATTACTGTAAACAAAGTCTGTGTCTTGTAAAACCACCTCAAGTGCGGAGGATGATGTTGAGATAATGGTTTCATCTCCGGGTCCGATTTTGACTTATTAAAACAATATGGACTTGTGGAGCCTGTAGCGTGATGGTTAGTGCTCTTGCCTCACAAGCAGAGGACATGGGTTCGATTCCCGGGCAGGGCAAAACCTTACGCAAGTTTCCTTACTCGACACCTCTGTTATCCTAGCAATATGTTGGAACTCGGTTGTTAGTTGACTGGCAGATTGATTGTTTTTAGGGGGTAATAATCCCTCCAAAAAGAAAAATAGTCACTCAATCCACAATTGTTTGTAGGACACTGCTGTGCTCAACTGGCTGCCGGGTTTCGCCCACAAGATACACAGTCAATCCAGTGTACAATATATTCTGTGAAACACTTGAGACGTCTCAAAGACGTGATAAGACCCTGTATCAAATCCAAGGATATTATTATTATTAACATAGCATGTTGGTTTAGTGATAGCTAAAGAACCTACCCCCATCCCCCATTCCCCAACACCTCCCTCCCCTCCGTACCCACCAATGACACCCCCACTTGCCCCCACCCCCCTGACCACCACCCCCCCCCACAAGTCAACGTTTAAACACCAAAGTGCACGAATATGTGGCATTTACAAAGGCTGCTGTTTTCCCTGCCCCTCTCAGAAGCCTGGAGGAGGACAGCTGGCGAGAGAGAGAGAGAGAGAAGAGAGAGAGAGTTCACTGGTGCAATACTTTCCCACAGCCCTGGGATTTGACACATGGGCTCTCTCGCACATTCCGCAGGCTCCAAGAACAGCCTGTGTCTTGGCCCCGAGTCAAGAGCAGAGTGCTGCAAACGGGGAAGCTACTGTTTAACAAGGACCCGCCCTTGGCTCGCTCAGCACAAGCCCTGAGTCTGGGAGAAGGCGGAGGGAGGAGGCTTGCTTGCAAAGGAGCCTGACTGGCCGGCAGCACTCGCTTGCCCTCAGTAACCCTTTCCGTGGAGACCTCCTGCCGCTTACCAAGCCGTTTCCTCTCAGTTAAAAGGGCGAGGAATGAAAAAGGCAGGAACAGAAATTGTCAGCAAGGAGGGGGAGGAGGGAGAGGAGGGGGAGATGGCCTTTCGAATCTGCTCGTTCCCTTAATCGCTTCCTTACTTTTCTAAACTTTGCCCACAAAACACACAGGCAGTTCACTTGCTTGACAGTATATTCTGTCAAGCGCTTTGAGCTGTCTCGACGACATGATAAGGATCTGTATCAAATGCAAGGATTATTATTGTTATGATTATTATTATTATAAAACTAATCACCACTTTCCAGCACTCGAAACACCACAGACTGCACCTCCATTTAACCTCTGATTCGAAGGACGGCACATCTGACAATGCAGTGCTTCCCCCACCCCTCAACCCCTTACCCAAACCCCACATAGTTTAACAGAGTTTGTTTGCTTATATTATTGAGCCCTTCTGCAGGGGGTGGGTGGGTGGGTGGGTGGGTGTGTGGGGGAGCTCAAATCCACAACCTACTGCCCAGAAACTAGAGCGTTATCGACTAACTGAGCCAAGCTAGCAGTAACAAAGCCTAGTTTATGTCTCTGCCTTTCGTTGCTCCCTGGTTTGTAACTACAGGATCTATCCCAGTGCAGCTTACTCCGCACTGAGTGTTATTTCCATCTGCTTGTTGAGCCCAATTAGGCTATTGACTATCACCGAGCAACTGGTATCTGGGCTCCTCTGTACCATCACTGTCACCGTGCACGATCAGGGCAGCCCGGTGACTAACCAGAGACGGGGGCAATTCAAATAACAATAATAATAATAATAATAATCCTTGCATTTGGTATAGCGCCTTGCATGTTGGGAGGACATCTCAAAGCGCTTCACAGGTTATATTTTAAAGTTGATTGACTGCGTATTTGTGGGTGAAAGCAACAGCCAATTTGCACACAGCAATGTCCCACAAACAGCCATGGAGTGAGTGACCAATTTTATTTGGGGATTGTTGAACAGGACATCGGGAGAAACTCCTTTCTCTTTTGAATAGCGGAATAACGGGAACTTTAACGTCCATTTGAACAGGCAGACGGTTTAATGTCTCATCCAAGGGATGGCACAACTGACAATGCAAAGCACTCCCACCACTGCAGAGAAGTGTCAGCTTAGACTATGTGTTTCCAATTCCCGATGTGGGGCTTGAACCCACAACCTTCTGACTCAGAGGCGAGGGTATAAACGACTGAGCCAAACTGACACCTCAAAATCATTATTACTCCCATTGGCTTCACAGCCCTATAGTTTAAACTAAGGGAAGGCCATATTGAGATACATCCAATAGACTTTTGGCAAGGACAAATGACCTTTATATGACTTGTTGCACGGCAAGATGTCAACCTAACCTGTGAAAGCTTTCTCCCAATTGGGTATAAGCGAGGCTTAACCCAAAAGTTAAAAAAAGCCCCTGAAATGCCCCGTTTTCTGACTTATATTGATTTGCATATTGGCAGTCGGGATTTCTAAGCTGAGCTGAAACATCTGACCAAATCGTTTGATATCCAAATCGCTGGCTTATCCTTAGAAAGGATCTGAAAATAAATCAAAACACTTGAATGGGGTGGGTGGGGAGAAAGAGAGAAAAAAGTGGTACGTTTTAATCCTGATTTTAGATAGTAACAATGCAGAGGAATCAATAAGCAGTGCGTGGATGGTTTTGAAACCCTTGACATTGTCACCTCCTGAGTAATGAAGAGGTACTACAGTTCTATGTCAGTTGTCGGGGTTAGAAATATAAAGACCCTCCTCTCCATCCGCCCCCCCCCCCACACCCCCCCCCCCCCCCCCCCCTCCGTGGCTTTAGTCTTGTGAGCCTCTATTCAGAGCAAAACGAAAATAGAAGGGAGTTTGTTCAGAGGCCAGCGAGGGGATGATAGCTTCTTAAAAACAAAAAAATTCCATCCCCTCCTCGCCCTCCCTTAAACAGCGATGGGGGGTGGGGGGGAAGGAGAGAGCAGAGCAGAGGAAGTTCTCTAATGTTAATTATAATTCTACCTGACGGGTTTATCGCAGTTGGCCATGTTTTGGGAAAGGTGAGCGGTTGTGGAGTTTTGGGGAGGGAAGACAAAGGAGGCTGTTTGCATATGAAGATGATGGTATGCTCCAGAGGGCTACATCAGTTGTTGTATGATCTTAGCCAGCGCGTGCCTCACCAATCCTTTCCCACAGTCTGCATGCCTCATTGCAGAAGACTTGGCTGGGTTGAAAAGCAAGCTCGGGGGCTTAGGCTGTCAGCATTGCATAGACATGTAGCGATGACATAATGCTCTTAGATAAAGAATACATCGGAGGATTTGACAAGGACGACGTTTTACATTTTTAAATAGCGTCTTACTGGATTACTCTCCCCCGCTTTTTTTTCCCAGTACAAATAAAAGCATGAAAACATTCTTGACATAGTTTCCAATTGCAAGGGATTTCCTAAACAATATGTATCGCTGATCCGGGTTGCATCCTTGCATTCGAGAAACTAACTCCTCAAATGTAATAATAATACTTATGTTCAATACCACGTTGGATAATAATAGTAATAAACCTTGTATTTATACAGCGCCTTATTACGTTGTTGAGACGTCTCAAAGCGCTTCACAGAATATATTGTAAACTGGATTGACTGTGTATTTGAGGGAAAACGGAGCAGCCAATTTTGCGCACAGCACTGTCCCGCAATATTACCTGGATCCCAGGTAAAAAATTGGGCAAAAATCTCAGCGTCGTACTTGTTTGGGCATCAAAACCCTCCCGTGACTCATCAGCAGTTTTACTTAAGGACCCAAACTGGAGCCAGGCTTTCTCTCATTGTAAAATAGAGTTAATTCTGTTTGTCGCAGGGTCTAGTTTGGAGTACATTATACATACTGGATGTTTAATTTGATGTTGGTTGCAGATAAGTGTGCTGCTTCGTTATTTTGATACTATCTTTGGATTGGATGGATAGCAATAACAATTAACATTTACATAACATTTGCATCTTAAAGCGCTTCACACAACCGAGTGTGGGAGTGTGGGGAAGCGGTGGGGGGCAGGGGGGTGTGTGATTTGGGGAGTGGTGATAAGGTGGGGGAATGGGCAAAGATGTGAATGCAAGCAAAGGGAATGCAATTGGCGTATGCTGGCGGAGATTTAATCTGGCACTGAGCTTAATTGGCCTCGGTTTCTACCACGCTGACCTTTCGTGCCTCTCGTGCTGACTACTTTTCTGGACGGTCAACGAAGGTTAGCCTCTGGGACGCTACCCTGTGTGAGGAGCGCTATATAAATGCAAGTGTTTGGTTGTTGTTGTTACGTGCGACATTGGCGCACAATCCCATCACCACGAATGAACCTGCACACAGCCCACAAAGGGTTCCTTGCCTATAAAGGTCCTTCTGACATTTGGGATGTGATCTCTCTGACCTCGAAGAGTTAAACTACTGCACTACCAACCCAGCCGATGATCAAAGGCCAGATTATGTGTGATTTCAGACGGTGCTGTTGAAAACCGTAGAGCTTTGCTTCATGACATGCCACAACCATCATTTGCCTGCCTTGTGGATGTCAGCTCGAATTTGTCAAATGGGGCGATCACTCATTCCTTTCCCTCTCTCTCTCTCTCTCTCCGTCACACTGGAATTAGCCGTGGGTTATGTATGTGAAATATAACCTGTTGTCTTCCATACAGCAGGAGGCTGAGCACCAAAATCCTTCCCAGGGAGGGACTGGTAATGTCCTGTTAACCCTGTAATGATCATTTTGATACCTTCATTTCGTCCACAAAATATACAGTCAATCCACTTTACAATATATTCAGTGAAGCCCTTTGAGATGTCGCAACAATGTGATGAGGTATTATATCAAATGCATAATAATAATTATTATTATTTGAGAAGTTGACGCTCACTTGCAATAGCCTCTTCTGCTCTCCACGGAGCACTTGGCACTCTTGATCTTTGGTTGGCATCCAACTCTACCACTGTGCAGCGCTCCGAGACGCTATCCTGTGTGAAAGGTGCTGTACCAATGCAATTTGTTATTGATATAAAAATACTATTTCCCCAAATAGTAACCGATACTTTTGATATAGTGCCTTTCGTGTTGGATGAGGTGTCTCAAAGCACTTCACAAGATCTTCTGTAAGTGCAATGCCTGTGCATTTTTTTGTAGGTGAATGTGGCAGCCAATTTTGCACACAGCCACATCTCATAAACAGCCATGAAGTGAATGACTGATTTTATTTAGGAGATTGTTGGCCAGAACACTGGGAGAAACTCCCTTCTCTTTTCAAATAGTGCCACAGGATCGTAAATCCCTGAACAGGCACAGAGAGGCACAGCTTTTCACCATATAAATGCAAGGATTATTATTATAATAGAACATAATGACTTGGATGAGGAATAGAGTATTTTATATCCAAATTTGCAGATAACACAAAGAGATTTAGATAGATTAAGTGAGTGGGCAAAACCGTGGCAGACAGAATTCAATGTGGGAAAGTGTGAGGTCATCCACCATGGATCCCAAACGGAATATATTCTGAATGATGAGAAACTAAGAACTTTGGAGGAGTAGAGATTTGGCTATTCATGTACACAAATCACTATACAAGCTCACAGGTACAAAAAGCTATCAAAAAAGCTAATGTGATGATGGTCTTTATCTCAAGGGGGCTGAATTATAAAGGGGAGGAAATGATTCTTCAACTATATAGAGCCTTGGTCAGACCCCCATCCTGGAGTACTGCATCCAGAACAAAGGAGCATAATCTTAAATTAGAGCTAGGCCATTTAGGAGTGAAATCAGGAGGCAGTTTTTCAGAGTAGTGGAAATCTGGAACTCACTCCCCCAAAAGGCTGTCGATGATGGATCCATTCATATCTTCAAGAATGAGGTGGATAGCTATTTGTTAGCTCAGGGTATCAAGGGATATGGGGCAGAGTTGCGCAATTGGAGTTGAGGTACAGATCAGCCATGATCTTATAGAATGGAACAGACTTGAGGGCTGAATGGCCTACTCCTGTTTCTACGTTTCTGTGTTTCAGAGACAGGTTTAATATGTCATCTGAAGGATGGCACCTCTGACATTCAGCACTGCATTGGAGTGTCAGTCTGGACTGTGTGTGAGTTCAAAGTTCCGGTGTGAGGCTTGAACCCACAAACTTGTGGCTTGGAGGCGAGAGTGCTACCGACTGAGCCAGGCTGACACACAAACCCTCTTAGTATCTAAGAAAGTGGTGGGCAACCTTCATGGTCAGTCTAAAAAATAAATGTTCTCGATGAATATTTCTTCATTTATGGCATAAAATACTGAAAATACCCTACGATCGAGCACCGACTTACCTACACTGGTAGGAATGTTCGGGAGGTGGGGGAGCGGGGGGCAATTCCTGACGGCCCACAGGCCGCTTCTGGTCCCCAAGCCACAGGTTGGCCATCGCTGATTTAAGGGCAAGTTGTTATTGCTGGCAACAGCTTCTCTTGGGGCTGAGGACCACTTGGTAGCTGGCTGTGGGCCAGGAGATCAGATTGCATTACAAATCATCACTGCTTTTTCCCATCTGAAGCGCATTAAGGTCAGGAAAATTTTGAATTTGATGCCAGCGAGCGTGGTTTATCTCTCGACAATACCTCCTTTGTTCCTTAACTGCGAATGTGTACAACACGGCCCAAGGCCACTGTTACTTTCCCATGATAATTAAAGTCACTTTTAGTTATTGTTTTTAATAAAACTTTCTGCGTTACTTTTTTCTCCCCCCCCCCCCCGCCCCCCCATGTTACAAAGTGGCTGTGGGGCTGGCTGACATGGATTAGGTGCACACACACACACCACATGCACAAAAAAATACACACACACAACACACACACACCACACACGCACACACGCACACACACACATACAGAAACAGAGCTAACGATTGAGCTAACTGTGGGAAAGTCTGCTCCGGTCTGTGTGTTCCTTTCAGAATAATCTCTCAAAGTCCCAGATGACTGGATGATTTAATAGACCGTTGAAGTTCCCCCTAAATCCTGCCTATCTGTCTGTCTGTCTTCCAGAGGCAGAGAGAGAGAAAAAAGAAATCTGTGTGTGTGGCTTTTCCTGCCAGACCGGAACTGAACCTGAATTAGGCTGTAAGCTACGATAAAGCCAAGGGGTTTGTGTATCAAATTCCCATGAATACTGATCCGCACTCCCCACCCCCCCAACCACTCGGTCAAATAATTTTCTCCCTATTGAAACCAAAAGTAAAAGAGGATGAAAGAAAAAAGCTTATTGCTTTTTGGATGCTGTAGTATTTCTTTTCATTCACAGTTGGTCCTAAGTCTATCAGTGTTGAAGTCCCTTTATTATGAATTGGTGGAATGTGACCTGGTTTATACAGTCAATGGGACGTCGTCCTGATGTGAAGGCACTATACAAATATAATTTGTTGTTGTTGTCTCTAACTCAACCCTGAGTGTGTGAGGTGTTGGAAACTGACTTTTTTTTTGGTCAGGGGGTGGATACATTGAGAAATACAGAACACAATTTCCGATGGGAATTCAACTTTGTCAAACATTCTGCGACATTATTCTAAGGCAAGGGGAGGGGGTGTGATATAAATGCAAATTGTTGTCATTGTATTCAGAGTGGGTCAAAGTAATGCAATGCAAGCTGTGATCTTCTAAAGATGCTAGAGTAAGGATGTTCCTTGATTCACTTACTATATTTTAAACTTTGTGTGTTTCCCTGCAGGAAGGGAAGGAGCGAGGGGGTTAGGGAGGGAGGTGTCAGGGAGGCGATGAAATTATTATGCTGTCACAGCTTGTGTTCTGCCCAATGTGATCAAAGCTGTCTGACTCGTATGCTAGCCTTCTACAAAGTTCGAAATTGTGCCTTTTGCTAAAAGGTGTGGTGTCCGTTTAAAGTAATAACAGTTCTTGCATTTGATGCAGCCCCTTTCACGTCAGGAGAATGCCTCGAAGCACTTCGCAGGGTTCACAGCATGTATACCATAGCGACTTTGTATCCTGTGGGCAAACGTGGCAGAGGTTTGCGCACAGCGACGTCCCACAAACAGCTTTCCACCTTCCTGTGTGAAATGACAGTTTAAGATGAATGGTCTTACAGGTTAAGACCAGCTGGAATTTTGAGCCTGACCACTATCCAATAGCTCGCCCCCCATCCCCCCAATCCCCCTTTTCTGGATAGTCTGGCTGACTGGATCTCAGGACAGGACAAGCTTGGTCTCAGCTGTGAATTCCTATTGTAAAAGTGAAAGAGAAAAGATGGTTATTTTTAGAGATCAGCATAAAATACTCCACCCCCCACTCCCACTGCTCTAATACTGAAGGGTTCAGTCTGAGAAACCACAAGTGCATGATCTGAAACTGTTAAGAATTGTATTCAAGTGTTAAGAAATCCTATAGGGGAGGTTTATATTTACTCGATTAAAGTTAGCATTTCGGGACAAATTTAAGTACTTAAATGGTTAAACCCAGTCTATTAATTTTGAAAGCGGTTTGCTGTAAGTTTCTTTTAAGATCCATAGAAAAACGGGCTTCAGAGTCAAAAACTAATTCAAAAATTGCCCAAACTGCACACATTAACTTTTGTTGGCAGAGTAAATCCAGAACCAAGTGGAATTTCAATACATTAGTTTGTGAAAGCCATGTTTCCTTAATGGCTTAGTTGGTAGAGCTCTTATCTCTGGGTCAAAAGTCTGTAGGTTCATGCCCCAACCAAAATTATCAGCAAAGTCCATCCTCCAACATGTGGTGGCAAATAGGTTACGTTTCCATCATCTCAGACAGGGAACGATCAGCAAAGACGGATTTGTGCAATGAGCGTCAGTCTATTGGTCCAGTTGGTAGGACTCCTGCCTCTAAGGTTCAGTACATCATGCATTTGAGCCCCAGGTTGGAGACTTTGATCTCACAGTCTGGCAGTACAATGCGAGGAGGTGCATTGTCGGAGGAGCCATCCATCGGATGAGATGTTAAACCAAGGGCGTTAAAGATCCCATGGCACAATTCGAAAAGAGGAGGGAGTTCCTCTTGGTGTCCTGACCAACCATCCCCTAGATAAAATCTGTCACTCAGTTCATGGCTGTTTAAGGGACAATGATGTGAGCAAAATTGGCTGCCGCGTTCTCCTACAAAATACAATAAATCCTGTGAAGCTATTGAGACATCCTCCCGACACGAAAGGCATTATATGAAATGCAAGGATTATTATTTCTTATTATTAACAGCATAGACATGAGCGGGCGCTTTCAGTTTGTGGATTCCCAAACAACAGCAGACACAACTTACGTGCTTTGCTCCCGCTGTTACAGAAAGAGTTTCTGTAAATGACATACTTTTGTTACTCTTTGATGACAACTCGCTGTTTCAAGTGTAATTAATTGAGGTTTCCTGGAAATGTCTTGGGCAAGTTCACTTTCTTTATTCGTTGACGTATTTAGCATGTGCTGACTTTACATCTGTTTCTTCTCAACTTCACGTCACTCACAGACAGCCTCACCAGATCTGGAATGTTACTGCTCAACCCATCCTGGAGTCATTTAGTCTGAATGTGGATACAGGATTATACAGCTAAAGACTTATAGTCTGTGTGGCCACTAAATACCACCTGTTAAATCCTGAACCATTCGGTGCAGACGATTTTGTCAACAGTCCCAGCCTCAGCCTCCTACTTAAGGCAGCTCAAGGCAATAACATTTCGCCCACAAAATACACAGTCAATGAATTCACTTTGCAGTGTATCTTTTGAAGCGCTTTGAGACGTCTCAACGATGTGATGAGGCTCTATATCAAATGCATTATTATTATTATAACTATTGCTTGCTTTCAACTGAGATTTTTTGGGGTCAGACGGATGTGAGAATTCCAGGCATCCCACCTACCCATGGAAATTCCAGAGATAATTATTGGAATGGAATGCACACTCTCTCTCCTTAGTGAGGTGATGTTTACAGAGAATCGATTTGAGTAAACCTGACTTGCTCGTTCTGCATCTTCAACATTAATTTCTGTCCCTTCCTCCTTCTTTAGTCCTTCCTCATTCACTTCCTGACTTCTGGTTGTTCAACTCATGGCTGTTTATAATAATAATAATCTTTGCATTTGATATAGCGCCTTATCACGTCTTTGAGGTGTCTCAAAGCACTTCACAGAATATACTGTAAAGTTAATTGACTGTGTATTTTGTGGGCAAATTGTGGCAGCCAATGTGGGACAGCAGTGTCCCACAAACAGTCGTGGATTGAATGACCACTTTATTATTAATTTATTTATTTATTTATTTTTGCAGGGATTATTACCCCAGAAAAATGATCGACCAATCGACTAACCAGGTTCCGACTTACTGCTAAGTAAATAGAGGCGTGTGTGTGGAGGAAGGAAACTTGCCCAATGTTTCGCCTTGAAGTGACATGTTTGAAGCTGAAGCTGACCCTGAAACCACAGCAAAGTGGTTGCCGAGTTCTCTTAGGAAACTCACAGCTACTGCACTTTGCAGTGAATACCGTGAAGCACTTTAAAACAACATCTCGATGTGAAAGACACTATACCAAATGTAAGGATTATTATTAAACTATGCCTTGATGTCCTACTAACAAAATATGCATTAAAGACTTGCTGCAGATTTTGATCCAGTTTGTAAATGTGAAGTAATGGGATTTTCACTGGTGGAACAGGTTCGAAGGGCTGAATGGCCTCCTCCTGTTCCTATGTTCCCTAATGCACGGGAATTCTAATGCAAAGAAATCTACTTTCAGATTAGAGCATTCCTTAATAAGGAATCCCATTGAGAAATTCCGCTGGTTAGACCCCCGCTGATCTGGTTGCACAATGACCACTATTGTTTAGTGGTGATATTTACCATCCAATATTAATTTGAATGATAGTTACTGTAAAACATCAACAACTATATTGTGGGGTTCAACCTGAATTGTTCATCTCTGCATCACTGACCTGCATATGTTTTTATTTTCCTGTCTGTCTCTTGATCTGTCTTGTCGTTCCCTATGCTATCTGATGGGTTGATAAGTGAGAGAAACCTGAGTTCAATCTTAAACCAAACACAGGTTCTGCAGGAGATTAGCGGGCAAATGCTGCTCGCTACTTTTGTAAGAATTTTTGTAAGAAGTTTCAGTGAATCAAAACAATTCGGAATCAATGAAATAGTAATTACAATAATAATCAGTACATTTGATATGGTGCCTTTCAGGTCGGGAGAACATCTTCACAGGATATACTGTAAAGTGTAGTGACTGTGTAATTTGCAGGAAATGAAATAACAAGCGAGGCGTTACTATTTTATGCGAAGGGTGTTAGATAAGGCAATTTGTTGCTGCTGTTGTTGTTGCTGCTGTTGCAGTTGAGATGTTCAGTTCTACGCCTCACACTTTAGGAAGGATGTCAAGGCATTAGAGAGGATGCAAAGGAGATTTACCAGGATGGTACCAGTAATGAGGGACTTCAGTTATCAGGAGAGGCTGGAGAAGCTGAGATTATTCTCCTTGGAGCAGAGAAAGTTAAGAGGAGACTTAATAGAAGTTTTCAAAATTATGAGGGGATTCGATAGGGTGAACAAGGAGAAACTATTTCCACTGGCGGGTGGGTCAGTAACCCGAGGACACCGATTTAAAATAGTTGCTAAAAGAAATAGAGAGGAGGTGAGGAAAAAAAATTTCACCCAGCAAGTTGTTCGCATCTGGAATACATTGTCTTAAGGGGTGGTGGAAGCTGATTCGATAACAATGTTTAAGAGAGAAACAAATAGATATTTGGGGAGGATAAGTTTGCAGGGCTATGGGGAGAGAGTGGGGGAGTGGGATTGAATTGGATAGCTCTTTTCAAAGAGTTGGCACAGACACAATGGCCAAATGGCTTCCTTCTGGGCTGTATAATTCTATGATTTTATGTCTCTCTTATGTGAGGAGCTGGAAATTGCTGACATCCATTCAATCACATGGTAACATAAGACCAGAGAGATGGGGGTGGGGGTATGGGTGGGAGAACGCTAAAGGAGGGGAGATACCAAAATATCAGAGCTATTCGGCTTGTGATGTGAGCTTGACAAGCCAATGCGTAATATGCAGCTCGGATCAAACGTTAAATGTGTTTTAAATATCGACAGGAAGGACGTTTGGATCCAACATGAGTGACTGATCGTCACCGGGATTGCTGAGGAAGGCACACCACAGATATCATGTTGACCAAACAGGTGGTGTACTTTTCTAAGGTTGCACAGCATAAGGAATCCAAGCACTGCTGCTGGCCCAGTGTCAGACCCCAATGGATGCTCTTTGTACTGTCAGAAGGTTATGGGTTCAAATCCAACGTCAGGACTTTGAGCTCGCAGTCCAGTCGGACACAGCGCTGCATGGCTGGGGTTGCCGTCCTTCAGATGAAACGTTAAACCGAGATCCTAAATATCCTTGAATTTCATATAGCACGTCGTCGAGACATCTCAAAGCGCTTCACAGAATTTACCGTAGAGTGGAGTGACTGTGTGCTTTGTGAGCAAAACAGGGTAACCAGTTTGCACACAGCAATGTCCCTCAAACAGCCACGGAGTGAGTGACCAATTTTTATTTGAGGGATTTTTGACCAAGACACCAGGAGAAACACCCTTCTGTTTTCGAGCAGTGGGATCTTTAACGTGCACCCAAACAGGAGTCTGGGGATGTCTCATCCGATGAACGGCACCTCAAAATTTGAGAGATGGTACTCAAGTAACAAACTACTTATTATTATTACTCAGTGAGCATTTTAACTTGGCAGAACTGCCCAGATTAATTCCAATATAGATGTGTTAAGGGCACGGCTGATATTATCAGAGGTCAGAAACATTTGCTGTATTGCCGGACACTCGGACTATAAATGAGGGTTATGTGTACACAGCTCCTCATATTGTTGTGCCATGCGACCGACAACTTATCTTTGTTCCCCAGAGATAAGTCACACAGGTGAGATCAAAGGCAGTGTATGTGTGTGGTCACTCCACTCTGCCTTTGCACAAAGCATTCAACACCGCTGACATGCCAGTAACTACTATTTCTATATATTATTTATAGACTATATATATTTCACTGTATATATATGTAAATATGCATTTCGCCCACAAAATATAGTCAATTCACTTTACAGTATATTCTGCGAAGCACTTTGAGACGATAAGGCGCCATGTCAAAGGCGAGGATTATATTACTGTGTGACTCGCGAGCAAGATTCTCTGTTACTTTAACTGCAAAAATGTAGGGCTTTACTAAAAACTATTCCTACTGTGGAATTGAATCCTTAAGCGCTTCGAGAAATTATCCTACATGAACGGCGCTATATATTGTTAAATCAATACTGGAGTCATGCTGGATCTTAGATATTAACTGCTAGTGACTAGATTTTATATACACCAGGATCTAATTTGCAATATTGGGTATTATCCCCCAGAGGATTGATTTCAAGATCCTCATCCTCACCTACAAGGCCATTCACGGCCTCGCTCCCTCCTACCTCTCCAACCTACTATCCCCCTACCTACCTGCCCGTACCCTCCGTTCCTCCGGCTCCGATCTGCTCCACGTCCCCCGCCCCAATCGCCCTACCATTGGTGGTCGGGCCTTCAGCCTCTCAGCCCCGAGGCTCTGGAACTCTATCCCCCAGTGCCTTCGCCGCTTCCTCCCTCTCCTCCTTCAAGGCCGGTCTCAAAACCTTTCTCTTTGACCAAGCCTTCAGCTCCCCTCTCGACTCTCTTCCCCCTTCTCGCTCCCTCCCATCCCTCCCCTCACCCTGACCATTTCCCCCCCACTCGCTCCCTCCCCTCCCCTGACCATTTCCCCCCTGCTCGGGTCATGACCCAACTGTGCAGCGCCTTGGGACGTCCTCCTGACGTGAAAGGCGCTTTATAAATGGAATCTTGTTGTTGTTGTTGTTATATTATATATTACATTATTATCTTTTATATTGAATTTTGGGTCCTTGTCTATAAATTGTCTGTCACAAAGCCCCCAAAATTACACAATGTGGAAGCAGCTGCATTTTTTAGATAGTTCCACACTACATAGTAATAATATAATTATAAAGATAATAACAATAATAATAATGATGATAATAATAATCATGCATTTTATATAGCCTTATGTCTCATGAGATGCCTTATGAGATGTCTCAAAAGCACTTGATAGAATATACTGTAAAGTGGATTGACTGTATGTTTTGCGGGCAAAACTCGGCAGCCAATTGTGGACAGCAGCGTCCCACAAACAGTCGTGGATTGAGTAGCCAAATGTTTTTTTGTTTGATTTTGAAGGGATTGTTACCCCCAGAAAGCGATTCTCTAATCGAACAACAACCAAGTTCCTACTTACTGCTAGGTAAACAGAGACGTGTGTAAGTAAAGAAATGTGCCTAAGGTTTCGCCCTGCCTGGGAATCGAACCCAGGTCCTCCCGTTTGCGAGGCGAGAGCTACAAATAGGGTATATCAAATGCAACGATAATTATTTCTTATTATAACCCAGGATCAATGCCTGTCTTATTTGTTAAGACATTGTGCCTGTGCCTTTGCAGCCTGAGTTGCAATCGTCATCTGAACGACTTGAGTCAAGCTTGTGTGATGAAAGTGCACTCCAAATGAAATTGGCAGGTTTGCAATCCCCACAAAAATAATAGCTGCCTCTAGATGTGCGGTGCAGGGATCATGTGAACAGCACTTTTTTTTCACACACACAAAACAAAATCTAATCTGTGGACAATCAGAAGCAGCAATAATGCCCCTGTAATCATTGGGGAGTTTCTTTAATGTCGCTGGCAGCACACCAAGCTAAAGGTCTCGGGGTTATCCTGAATGTGTAAACTCCCACGGGAAAGGTAGAGGCAATGTGTTCGCTTCCAAGTACAGAGTCCGTCCTGAGAGTGTGCAATGCCAAGACACCGCTGATAAGATCCCACTTTCTGTTCTTAGCAAATGCGAGCCTCAGAAAGCGCCTATCTGCCGACAGAATCACCCGTAGTTAAATTAGCTTTAATTATTTACATTTATTGCAACAGTTCATCCATTTGATTAAGGAGTGCTGCAAATCAGCAGCCACCAGTGCTCTCTCTCTCACTGCCCTCTTGATGATAATAATAATAATCCTTGCATTTGATATAGCACTTTTCATGTCTTCTAGATGTCTGTGTGAGCGTGCAGTTAGCGTGACAACAGGTTTGCTGCTCTGTTGGTTTAAGACTAAACCGATAAGGGGCTTTGTGCCAAAGCGATAGGAAATCTCCTCCCCACCCCCTCCACCCACTATGAAAAACTCACCCCACAACAGAAAAAAAATTAATAATAATTTGGTCACCCAATCCACGACTGTTTGCGGGACCCCGTTTGCGCTATTGACTGCCGTGTTTCGCCCACTTGATAGTATATTCTGTGAAGCGCTTTCAGATGTCTCAACAACGTGATAAGGCGCTATATCAAATCCAAGGTTTATTATCATACAAAATACAATACAATACAAAATTACATTTGTAAAGTGCCTTTCACGTCGGGAGGACGTCCCAAGGCACTGAACAGCCAGGGATTAGCACCCGAGCTGAGGCGGGGTGGGAGGTGGTTGGGATCAGGGAGGGTGGAGGCCAGAGAGGTTAGGAGGGTGGCCGAAGACATGGTCGAAGAGGAGGGTCGTGAGACGTGCCTTGAGGGAGGCAAGGGAGGGAGCGAGGTGAGGGGAAGGTGGGATACAATTCCAGACCGTGCGGCAGAGAGGCTGACCGCCAATGGTGGGGTAGGGCAGGCCGGGCGGGTGACATGGAGCTGGCCGGAGCCTGCTGAGCGGAGGGAACGGACAGATTGATAAGGGGTTAGCAGGTCGAAGAGGTAGGAGGGTGCAAGGCCATGGAGGCTCTTGAAGGTGAGGATGAGAATTTTGGCACAGTGTAGCTGGGCGAGGGTGGGTGTGATGGGGTCACAGTGCCTGGTGCGGAGCTTTTTATAATATTATTAGCTTATAATAATAAGTGAAAGAGATTTTACTTGCACACTGCTTTAACCTTTCAGTGATGTCACTCCCAATGCATAATGCAAAAGGTCACATACTTCAGCAAACAAAATCTCAAAGTGTTTCTTGTATCTGGGTGTGTTCGCGTGGCGTGCATTCATGTGTGGCAAACAGCTGGCCCTAAGCAATTTACCGATTAGAATTTTATGCTGTCTAAATAATAATAATAATATTCCTTGCACTTCCATTTGATACAGCGTCGTATCATGTTTTTGAAATGTCTCAAAGTGCTTCATAGCTAAATCTGTATTATGATTATTATTATTTTATTATTAACGGGATTGAACGGGACAATTTTATTGGAAATGAGCTTGCTACAGTTGGGATCACGGTAATAGCTGGGAGTCCCCCTGCATTCCTCCTGACACTGACCACTTTTTTTTCTAAAAAAACTAAAATTAAGAAAACTGAAGTCTTTGTCCATTAGGAATGGGTGTATAATATAAAACAAGCCATTCCTTGTACACGCAGCATAACACAATGATAGATAGACACTGGGTGGATACTGTGGGTGGAATTAATGCACTTTGTAAATTAATTTGCAAGGTTTAATTGTCAACAGTCGCAGTTTGTTATGAGAGCCTCTCATTACATTGCTATTTGTAAGTGCTCTCTAGTGTTTAGAGAGATATTATGGTATGTTGCAAACACACGCCGACCTAGATTTTACCTGTAAACAGGAACTCCTATTATTGCCATTAATTCCAAATTGGACTGATAACACTCTGCTTACTTAACGCTGTAAAAGAAACCTTTATACTCTATTGGTTATGACAGCCTGGACCTCAGTCAAAATCTGGAGTCCTGGTTCTCAGTAGAAATGAAAAACAACTCTATATTTTGCAGAGAGTTGTTAGAAATATAGTCTTGATTCCCCTCTCTCGGCATTTCCTCCGGCTCTGTGGAGCAGCTAAGACTATGTTTTATTAGACGTTATTATCTGTAGTATTCCCACATACTTCAACATTGACAATTGCCTGTAATTGCATTATTGCTGTGCCGAGAACAGAGGATCTGGGTTTGATTGCTGGGTGGAGCAAAACCTTACGCCTCTGTTTACCTAATTTTTAAAAAAATTAAAAGAAAATTAAAATTCAATCCATGATTGTTTGTGGGACATTGCTGTGCGCAATTGGCTGCCAAATTCCTCCCACAATATATACAGTCAATTCACTTTACAGTATATTATGTGAAGCGCTTTGAGACGTCTCAACAACGTGATGAGGTGCCATAGAGTTGGGTTTTGTGGATAGTACTGGCAGCCAACTAGGTGGATGATTCATTCTCTGCAGCTGAAAGGAAGCACGAGGGAACTCAGAAACCCAGTTAATGTTTAACAATTTATTAGACGGTGGCAAAAACTGGCAAAAAAAACAGTTTGAGTCAATTCCGTCAAATGATCCCAGGTGACCATAAAAGGGTTGTATAAAGCCCATTGCCTCGCCTTTACTGGGAGCTTGGCAATGGCTGTGTCAACGTCACAGCCAGACATTGTGGAGACTTGTGGTGAGACTACATTTCTGTGCAAAAGCAATAAACGTGTGCACTGATTTCACAAACATAAAATGATGCGAAGAAAATCACAAACCTTGGTTAATGTGTCTGGTGCCCTTCTCTCCCCTCACCCCCCCCCCCCCCCTAATAAAAAAGGGACTAAACGTTTACAAAAACAGGGGCAAAAGTTAAAGCATAAATCCACAAATTCAGATTTTAAATCCATCCCATTTTCTGACTTTTTCATCGAAGATAATCCCAACTTTCAGATTGACTGTGATTTTTTTTGTCGTCGTTGTATGCATGGTTTTGCTACAAAATGTACTTTCTCATTCCACTCAATTTTTATGTCTTTTTTTTCTCTCCAAGTCTTTCACTCGAACTTGCCTATTTTTGTTGATATCTGATGCTAGTTCAGAGCAATGTGTCAGCCTCGACCAGAAAGGCACTCACTCACTCCACTGGCTGTTGTAACCCTGACTTGTTTATGTGCGTTGCCAATAGCAGTCACAGAGGTTTACTATGTCGTCTTTATTCTGTCGTATGTTGGTCATGTGACAAGTCTTTAAAGCTGATCCACGCTAATGCGTGCAATCTGATTTCCCAAAGCCACACACACACATATTACACACACAGATATACATACACTACACACACACAGACATACACTACACACACACACAGACGTACACATACATACATACACTGCACACATACACTACACACACATACATACACATACATACACTACACACATACATGCACTACACACATACTACAAACACACATACACTACACACATACACTACACACATACATACTTAAACTCTGCACACAGACACTCATATACACTACAAGCACACATATATACTACACACACACGTGTGTACACTACACACACACACCAGGAAGCACTAAAAAATACCCAAACTGCTCTGAATCCACAGATAAACACTGTCTAAACACTTCCCACGCCTCACCAGCTCCCACCCACTGAAACCACTTTAGAGAATTAAAACGTGGAGAGAGAACAAAGTTCACTTTAACATCAAGTTAACACAGCAAAACTTTTTTTTAAAGTAGTTATACTCACTTGCCGGTCTCAAAGGCGCAACTTTGCAACTTCTGGATTCAGATTTTTAACACGAATGTTTAAATTGAGAGCAGATATCTTGTCGCTGTACTTAAAGTAAAGTTTTTAAAAGTTTTATTTAAAGTGTAAATTCCATTCTGTTTTAAGATTCATGTCAAGTATTGATTTTAATCGGTGAGGTCATGCTGAGCGAGTAGCTTTGCATATAAGCTGTGTGTAAGCACCTTGCATTAATAATAATATTATAATAATAAATAAAAAATAGTATATAGATATATATATATGACTACGTTTCTCACGGTTCTGGAAGGGGGAGAGATGATGAAAGAGCCAGTGATTGTACAGGTGCAGATCAGGTGTACACAGTATTGTAATAACAATAATAATCCTTGTGTTTGATATAGCATCTTTTTAACGTCACGTTGTTGAGACGTCTCAAAGTGCTTCACAGAATGCACTGTAAAGTGGATTGACAGTGTATTTTGTGGGCAAGACTCGTAAGGTTTCAAAGGAGTCGGGGGGTTTTGCTGGCAAGAGATGGTCACCCTTTGTTGGTGATCAAAAGGGGACGCAAGTGTGAGAAATAAGTGAAGCGATTGGGAAAGGAGGGCGGGGAGATAAACAGCTTCAGAACTCGAGGCAAAACAGTCATCTCAGCTCAGAGACCAGCTCTGCCCAGGCTTAACACAATCATAATCTAAACCGACTCCTCGTTGAAGTCTGCACCACCTTTTATTGGTCATTCTTAAGGCAAGCATAAATAATAATAATAATCCCTGCATCTGACATAGCGCCTTATCATGTCGTCGAGATATCTCAAGGGATATTTGATTGGACAGGGAAATTTCCATGTGTAGGTAATACACGTATATGGAGCTCTCCATCTGATTTGGAGGCTTAAGCACAGCGATGGGTCTCCCCATTTGTGTCAGACTGATCAAAACCAAATTGGGGCGTACTTATTCATACTTATTGCATCCAGTCTGAGTCAGTCTGGTTTAAATCTCGGTTAATGTGGTTTAAGTCTTGGTTGGTGTGTTTTCAGAACTATCTAACTACTGTGATGCATCCCCACCGTTTAATAAAAAAAAGTTTGAAATGACATTAAAATTAAGTTATATTTTAGTGTCGAACAGGTGGTCCGTAGATAAGTTATTTGTTTGTTTAAAAAAAAAGCTGTGATTTGGTTATATAGAATTGTCTGGTCGTATTTGCAGGTATGTGTAAAAATCCGACCAAATACTGGCAAACTTTAAGAAGCTGTGAAATGCATATTAACCTCAGATGACCCATGACTCAGGAGACGTATTTTCCCCCCCAATATATGTGTTATTTTAACCCTTCCGGCTTGTGATAAGTAATTGTTAAATTGCTCTTCACAGCATGGCAACACAGAATAGTAAGCGTATTTCTGGAGTGTGTACGGTATTGGAACCGGTCGTCTGAAGAACACCTGAAGAAACTACTTTTCAATGGAGAGATTTTTCTAGGGTAAAGTCATATTAAATTATACATAGGACAAAAGGCCTGAAGATTTCAGCCCAAAAAGAGTTGGGGAAAGAGGCTTTTATTTGCTTCATTTAAAAAAGCAGCATTTTTCCACCCCAAACGGCGCGTGATTGTTTCTGTGGCTTATTTTTAAAAAGGGAGTTTTGTACAATTCAAGGAGTTAAGAACTGAAAACTCATCGCATTTCGCTTTACAACAACAATAAATTACGTTTCTATCACACCTTTCACATCGGGAGGACGTTTGAAGACGCTGATGGAACTAAATAAAAATAAAACTAGCTCAAGGGAAAAGAGTATATCAGGTCTCAGAGATGTCTCACAAACAGCCATTGAGTGAGTGACCAATTTTATTTGGGGGATTGTTGGCCAGGGACACCGGGGAGAGAGAAACTCCCTTCCCTTTTTGAATAGAACCGCGGGATATTTTAAAGTCCACCTGAAATGGGCCCGTGATTTAACGTCTCATTTGAAGGACACCTCCGCAATGCAACACTCCACCAGCGCTGCATTGGAGCATCAGTTAGACAATGTGATTCCAAGTCCCGATGTGCAAAACTTACCCCCAAAAGTTCTTTTTGAATTAAATCCTAATATTTTTTGAATTTCAAGGAGTGGTGAAAACGGAAAAGAAATGTGTGTAATAATTATCCAAATCGGTTTTCGATTTTCGAAGAAGCCAATTCAATTACTATATTGCCTTCCCCCCACCGCCACCCACTACCCCCCCCAAAAAAAGATTAACGGTAAACTGTGTACAAAACAAGTCACAAAAAGCCACCCCACCCCCCAAAAAAAGAAAAGAAATGAAAAGAAAATGAAATAAGGAGAGAGGAAACATTAAAAAAATGCAAAGAAAAGTTTTTTTAATAAAAATAAGCGAGTTAGCAATTGCACTGAACAAAAAGTGTGGTGGGGGTGGGGGTTGAATAAAGAGGGGGGGGGGGTGAATAAAGAGGGGGGGTGAATAAAGATAGCCTGAATTTCTAAACTCTTGCTATCTATGTATATATACATATATGTATAAAATATATATAAATAGAAAAGTTTTCTCAATTGGAATTCCTTGCAGGAACCTCCCCCCCCCAAAAAAATGGTCAAAATTTATTGCCCAGTTGCCCCCTCTATCTCTTGTTCGGCAAACTGTTCCCGGGACGATTGGGGGCATTATCCTGGGATAAGCCGTCCCACAGGCTGTGCTGAGCTAAGCGGAGCTGAGCTGTGCTGTGTGCTGTGCTGTGTTGAGCTGTGCTGTGCTGTATGGAGCTGAGCTGTACTGAGCTATGCGGAGCTGTGTGCTGAGCTGTGCTGTGTGCTGAGCTGTGTGCTGAGCTGTGCTGTGTGCTGAGCTGTGTGCTGAGCTGTGCTGTGTGCTGAGCTATGCTGTGCTGTGTGCTGAGCTATGCTGTGCTGTGTGCTGAGCTGTGTGCTGAGCTGTGCTATGCTGTGTGCTGAGCTGTGTGCTGAGCTATGCTGTGCTGTGTGCTGAGCTATGCTGTGCTGTGTGCTGAGCTGTGCTATGCTGTGTGCTGTGCTGTGTGCTGAGCTGTACTGAGCTGTGCTGTGTGCTGTGCTAAGCTGTGTGCTGAGCTGAGCTATGCTGTGTGCTGTGCTGTGTGCTGAGCTGTGCAGTGCTGAGCTGTGCAGTGCTGAGCTGTGCTGTGCTGAGCTGTGCTATGTGCTGAGCTGTGTGCTGTGCTGAGCTGTGTGCTGAGTGTTGTGCTGAGCTGTGCTGTGTGCTGAGCTGTGTGTTGTGCTGAGCTGTGCTGTGTGCTGAGCTGTGCTGTGTGTTGTGCTGAGCTGTGCTGTGTGCTGAGTGTGCTGTGTGTGTGTGCTGTGTGCTGAGCTGTGCTGTGTGCTGAGTGTGCTGAGCTGTGCTGTGTGTTGTGCTGAGCTGTGCTGTGTGCTGAGCTGTGCTGTGTGCTGAGCTGTGCTGTGTGCTGAGTGTGCTGTGTGCTGAGCTGTGCTGGTGTGCTGTGTGTGTGCTGTGTGCTGGTGGCTGTGTGCTGTGTGCTGTGTGGCTGTGTGCTGGTGGCTGTGTGCTGAGCGGCTGTGTGCTGTGTGCTGAGTGTGCTGAGCTGTGTGCTGAGTGTGCTGTGTGCTGAGTGTGCTGAGCTGTGTGCTGAGTGTGCTGTGTGCTGAGCTGTGCTGTGTGCTGAGTGTGCTGAGTGTGCTGTGTGCTGAGCTGTGCTGTGTGCTGAGTGTGCTGAGCTGTGCTGAGTGTGCTGTGTGCTGAGTGTGCTGTGTGCTGAGTGTGCTGAGCTGTGTGCTGAGCTGTGCTGTGTGCTGAGCTGTGCAGTGCTGAGCTGTGCTGTGTGCTGAGCTGTGCTGAGTGCTGAGCTGTGCTGTGTGCTGAGTGTGCTGAGCTGTGTGTTGTGCTGAGTGTTGCTGTGTGCTGAGCTGTGCTGTGTGTTGTGCTGTGTGCTGAGTGTGCTGAGCTGTGTGTTGTGCTGTGTGCTGAGCTGTGCTGAGCTGTGCTGAGCGTCTCGGCTCTGCCCCTCTCCCTGTGTGGATGTGTGTGTGTGAGTCTGTCCTCTGTCTGCGCTCTGTTGCATTGCGCTGTACGTGCGGCTCAGTCCCCCCCCCCCCCCCCAGGCGGCTTGTGCCGGGCAGGAGGTCGCTGCTCTGCTGCCGGGAGCTCGCCACGCGTCTGTGGGTGTTGGTGGTGTGTGTGTGTGGGGGGTGTCCCAGGACAGCAAACACAGCCATTGCAAAACAACCTCCCCCCCTCCCCCTCCTCCCCCCCCTATTTCTCTTCCTCCTTTCCCCCCCGAGGGATCAGAGAGAGGGGGAGAGGGAGAGACGATCGCCACCTCTCCCACAGCAGCCAACACTGCGCGTAATGCGCACTCCCACAGACTGTGTGTGTGACTGAGTGTCCGTCAGCACTGCGCTTTGCAATGAGCCAACACCAGGCGAGGCGTGGGGGGGGGGGGGGTGGTGTGGGAGTGGGGGGGGAGGTGTGTGTGTGTGGGAGTGTGTGTGGGGAGGTGTGTGTGGGTGTGTGTGGGGGGTGTGTGTGGGAGTGTGTGTGTGGTGTGTGTGGGAGTGTGTGTGTGTGTGGGAGGTGTGTGTGGGAGTGTGTGTGTGTGGGTGTGTGTGTGTGGGGTGTGTGGTGGGGGTGTGTGTGTGTGTGGGAGTGTGTGTGGGGGGGGGGAGTGTGTGTGGGGTGTGTGTGTGTGGGGGGGTGTGTGTGTGGGGGGGGGGTGTGTGTGGGGGTGTATGTGTGGGGTGTGGGGTGGGTGTGTGTGTGTGTGTGTGGGGGGGTGGGTGTGTGTGTGTGGGAGTGAGTGTGTGTGGGAGTGTGTGTGTGTGTGTGTGGAGAGGTGTGTGTGTGTGGGGGGGGGAGTGTGTGTGTGAGTGTGTGTGGGTGTGTGTGTGTGTGGGGGGGGGGTGTGGGAGTGTGTGTGTGGGAGTGTGTGTGTGTGGGGAGGTGTGTGGGGAGGTGTGTGGGAGTGTGTGTGTGGGAGTGTGTGTGTGTGGGAGTGTGTGGGTGTGTGTGTGGGAGTGTGTATGTGTGGGGGTGTGTGTGTGTGGGAGTGTGTGGAGAGGAGTGTGTGTGTGTGTGGGGAGTGTGTGAGTGTGTGTGTGGGGGGGGTGTGTGTGTGTGGGAGTGTGTGTGTGTGTGTGGGGTGTGTGGGAGTGTGTGTGTGTAGGTGTGTATGTGTGTGTGTGTGTGTGTGGGAGTGTGTGTGTGGGAGTGAGGAGAGGAGTGTGTGTGTGTGTGTGGTGGGGGGGGGGGGAGGTGTGGGAGTGTGTGTGTGGGGGGGGTGTGTGTGAGTGTGTGTGGGGGTGTGGGGGTGTGTGTGTGTGGGGAGTGTGGGAGTGTGTGTGTGGGGTGTGTGGGAGTGTGTGTGTGGGGTGTGTGGGAGTGTGTGTGTGTGTGGGAGTGTGTGTGGGGGTGTGTGTGAGTGTGTGTGTGGGAGTGTGTGTGTGTGTGTGTGTGTGTGTGTGAGTGTGTGTGGGGTGTGTGTGTGTGAGTGTGTGTGGGAGTGTGTGTGTGTGTGTGGGAGTGTGTGTGAGTGTGTGTGTGTGGGGGGGTGTGGGAGTGTGTGTGTGGGAGTCTGTGTGTGTGGGGGGGTGTGTGTGGGAGTCTGTGTGTGTGGGGGGGTGTGTGTGGGAGTGTGTGTGAGTGTGTGTGGTGTGTGTGTGTGTGGGTGTGTGTGTGTGGGTGTGTGAGTGTGTGTGTGTGGGGGTGTGTGTGTGGTGGGGGGGGTGTGGTTTTCCCAGGCTTTTGCACAGCTGCAATCCCCCCCTCTCCCCCCCCCCTCTCTCCCTCAGTAATACAGTGTTGGCACGTGCTCATGATTGATAATAGAGCTCACATCGCGCGCCGACAGACGTCAAACCGCCCCGGGCCCCCCCCCCCCCACACACACCCCCACACCCCCTCCTATCCCTCCTGGGAGGGGTGTGAGTGAGTGAGTGAGTGGGTGAGTGAGTGACAGGCCGTCCGGCTGCAGCTCCACACACTTATTGGCCGCGGCCCCGGGGCTGCCCGGTGCGGACCGGGCGGTGATTGGTGTGGAGTGAGTGTGGGAAAGAAAGTCTGAGGAGTTTCACACGAGCCATTCGCGTGCGATCCTCAGTATAAATACCTGAGGCCAGAGACACGCACACACAGACACCACCACACACACACACAGGGGGAGAGAGAGGGTCACACACACACACACACAGGGGGAGAGAGAGTCACACACACACACAGGGGGAGAGAGGGGCGCAGGGGGAGAGAGGGGAACACACAGGGGGAGAGAGAGTCACACACACACACAGGGGGAGAGAGAGAGTCTCGCACACACACACAGGGGGAGAGAGGGGCACAGGGGAGAGAGAGAGAGAGTCACACACACACAGGGGGAGAGAGAGAGTCACACACACACACACACAGGGGGAGAGAGAGGGGCACAGGGGGAGAGAAGAGAGAGTCACACACACACACAGGGGGAGAGAGAGAGACACACACACACAGGGGGAGAGAGAGGGACACAGGGGAGAGAGAGAGAGAGTCACACACACAGGGGGAGAGGGACACGGGGGGAGAGAGAGAGACACACACACACGGGGAGAGAGAGGGGCACACACACACATACGGGGAGAGACACACACAGGGGGAGAGAGCACAGGGGGAGAGACACACACAGACACCACCACACACACACACACACACAGGGGGAGAGGGACACGGAGAGAGAGAGAGTCACACACACACACACACGGGGAGAGAGGGGGGCACAGGGGGAGAGAGAGAGTCACAGGTGGAGAGACACAGACACCACCACACACACACACGGGGAGAGAGAGAGAGAGAGACACACGGGGAGAGACACACAGAGAGGGGCTGCTCTGGAGCTTTTATATTTAGCACAACTCTCTCTCTCTCACTCACACACACACACACACACACGACATATGTGTCCAGATATCATTGCAGATAAACCACAATAACAGCAAAAAGTAGAGGGAGAGAGAGAGGGGTTTTTTTTTAACCTGAAAAAGGACCAGACAGTCAGTCAGACAGACAGAGAGAGAGAGAGGGGCATTTATTATTATTTACCCCGAGAAAGAAAAAGAGAGGGGCAGATAAACATTTATATACACATATATATACATATACACATATATTTTAAAGAAACCTGAGGGAAAAAAATATTTTTTTGGAGTGGTGGTGGTGGAGGGGGGGAAGAGGGGGGAATAAATCCCACAGTTTTTGTTAACCAGGAGGTGGAAAGAACATTTTTTTAAATAAAAAACACTACCACAAAGGCACAGAGACAGACACAGAGACAGAGAGAGAGAGAGAGAGAAATTTATCGCCTGGAAATCGAGCGCAAAAGGGGGTTCGTTCGAAACCCGTCTCGTGGAATCCGTCGCGAAAATGCCCTCAGACGTCCTGGAGAAAGCGTCCGCCTCTCCCGCGGCCGCCACTCCCGCAAACCTCACCCCGGGGTCAGATAAGCCGAAGACCGCCTCTGAGACCCGAAAGGTAAGAAGAAGAAGAAGAAGCAGAAGAAGAAGTAAAAGAAGAGGGAAGAATATTAATAATAACACGAACTGATAAAAAGCCCTTCTCGCTCTGTCGCTGTCTGCAGTCGGGTGCGCGTTGCGTGGAAGTTTCACGGAGACGCGGTCGTGTTTTTTTTTCTTTTGCATCCAAGTCACTTTTTTTTTCTCTCTCTCTCTCTCTCTCTCTCTCTCACACACCCTCTGCTTTATTTTTTTTCTTCTTCCAGTCCTCCAAACCGATCATGGAGAAGAGGCGCCGCGCTCGGATCAACGAAAGTCTGAGTCAGCTCAAGACGCTCATCCTGGACGCCCTGAAGAAAGATGTGAGTACTTTGCGGCTCAAACTCCTGAGACCCCCACACACACACCTCCACCTCCCAAGTCGCTGGAGTTAAGACTCCTGGCAGATTGCAGCTCACTTTTCCAGCAAAACCTCCCCCCCCCCCCCCAAAAAAAAAAAATAAAAAATTCGTATTTGTGTATATCTGTCTATATATAATATAAATATAATATATATATACATAATCTAATATACACACATATATATATACATAATATAATGTATAAATATGTAATATATAAATACATATACATAATAGAATATATAAATATATAATATATAAATATATATACATGGTATAAATATAACATATAAATATATTTACATGATATAATATGATATATAAATATATATGCATAATATAATATATAAGATACATATATATAATATATACATATATAATATACAAATATATATACATGATATAATATGATATATAAATATATATACATGATATAATATGATATATAAATATATATACATGATATAATATATAAATTATATTTATTTGTTGTTGCTTCGCTTTCGTAGAGTTCCAGGCATTCGAAGTTAGAAAAGGCTGATATCCTCGAAATGACAGTCAAACACCTGAGAAATCTGCAGAGAGCTCAGATGACTGGTGAGCATAGCTATTTTTGTCTTAAATGCACTTAAAAAGAGAATATGCCTATGTGTGTGTGTGTTGTACTTGTCTGTGTGTGTGCATTTGTGGAAATGATTTGCTTTTAAAAACCTTTCCAGAAACGGCGTGAATTATAATGAGTGTAATATCATTTTCAAAATAATTATTTTGAATATATACTCAAAATAAATCTTTAGTTTATTGCTGTCTTCTTAAATCTCCTTATGTGTGTGTGTGTTGGGATGTGAGGGTGGGGGTGTGGGGGGGGGGGGGGGGGGGTAGTTCACACTGACTTGGCAAAACATAGTGCTTCCCATGATCTGAGGTGATTTATGGATTTTTTGTTTAAAAAAGACTTGGCGGCTGTGTTTCATTTTTTTTTGGTGGGGGGGGACAGTTTATTACAATTAAAAGGGGACTGTGCGGTGGTTTTCAGTTGTGGTATCTTTGGAGAAGTGTGTGTATATATGTGTGTGTGTGTGTGTGTGTGTGTGGATTTAGTGGTTAAAGATATAAAGTGAATTAGAAAAAGTCTGGGCAACTTTTTTACACTGGAATAATCGTAGGATTATTTATTCCTAATGTGTTGCTTTCTTTTGCTTCTCTCCCTCCTCCTCTCTCCCTCCTCTCCTCTCTTTATCCCTCTTCTCTCTCTCTCTCTCCCTCCCTCCCTCCTCTCTCCCTCTCCTCCTCTCTCTCTCTCTCTCTCCCTCCTCTCCCCCTCTCTCCCTCTCTTCCTCCTCCTCTCTCTCCCTCCTCTTCTCTCTCTCAGTTGCTCTGAGCACCGACCCCACAGTCCTGGGCAAGTACCGAGCGGGTTTCAGCGAGTGCATGAACGAGGTCACCCGATTCCTATCGACGTGCGAAGGGGTTAACTCAGAAGTGCGCACCCGACTGCTCAGCCACTTGGCCAACTGCATGTCCCAGATCAACGCCATGAACTACTGCCAGCCCCTGCCTCCCCCGCCCCCGGGCCAGGCGGGGGTGACCGGCGCCTCGCACGCCGCCTTCGGACAGCCCTTGCACGTCCATTTACCGGGATCGCTGGGCAACGGGGTCGCCGGAGCCGGAGCTCTCAACGTGTCCTGCAAGCTGACCTCTGGGGCCCCGGTGAACGGGGCAGCCCCGGGCGCCGCTAAGATGTGCGGTGGTTTCCAACTGGTACCCGCTTCCGACGGGCAGTTCGCTTTCCTGATCCCCAACGCGGCTTTCGGACCCGGTGGGCAGTTGACGGCAGGACCTGTCATCCCTCTGTACGCCAACGCCTCTACATTGGCTCCAAGTCTCAGCAACGCCAGCAACAGCAGCATCAACACCACCACCAGTTCTTCCTCCTCCTCCTCCTCCATCTCTCCCGTCAATGGCTCGCTCTTACAGACGCATGGCATCAGTTTCCCTGCCGCGCTCTCTCTCGCCAACGCGACTGCCGTCAGTCCGCTCGGTGCCGTTTTGGCAGGAGATTGTTTGGATTCCGTGTGGCGACCTTGGTAACTCAAACCCCCCATCCCCAACCCCAACCCACCACCATCATCAGGTGGAGAAAGAGAGTCACAGAGAGAGAGAGAGAGAGAGGGAGACTCACAAAAGACTGAAGGAGAAATGGAGAGAAACTTCTCAAAGTGACCTATAAAAAGTTCCTACCTTCTCCAACCCCCACCCCCCACAACTCCGCTCCCTCCACTTCTGTGTCCACAGTTGTACTTTTAAGGACGGTATCTCTCATCCCATCAAATACTCAAAAAGTGTCCTATTAAAAAGTTCCTAACTTTCTTTTTTCTCCCCAACCCCTACACACACTTCTGTCATATTGTACAGTGAGGACAACACACACACACTCTCTCTCACCCCCCACCCCTTCCCCCATTCATCCCTGCACTATATTTGTACATAACTTTAGAAATGTTCCTGTTTGAATTTGTCTTGTTAAAAAAAGGAGAGGGGGGGGGAAAAAAATAACCCGCTCATCTTTCTAACGAGATGACGTTTTTTTCCTCTCCACCAAAATATGCCAAAGAGAACTGAATGAATGCTCTTTAAAACAACGACAAAAGAAGTTTTCTTCCGTTTAGGAAGATTTATTTGAAATAATAAAAAAAGAAATGATATTTTAAGTCTATGCCTCTGACCCATCTTTCGCCCATAAGATATATACAGTCAATTTACTTTACAGTATATCCTGTGAAGCACTTTGAGACGTCTCAACGACGTGATAAAGCACAATATCAAATGCACAGATTATTATTTTTCTTATCTATCTCCCTTGGTTTCCCTCCTCCCTCCCTTTCACAAACACACACACACAAAAGCATCTTGAGCAACTGTTAAGACATTTGCAGGATAATGGGAGTGAAACATCTCATTAATTGCGGCTTAAACGTAATACAAAGCACAGAAGGTAATTGAATGGGGGTAAAGGAGAGAATGCGCTGTTCGCAAATACAGTACCTCAGCTCATGTTAGCAACACTAAGCGAATCATTCGCAAACACCCGCTTCCCCATTGCCAGAAACAATAGGGAGGAATCTCATTATGAGGCCCACATTGTTAAAGGCTCCCAAGTGTTTAGCCATAAATGACCTCCTCCCAACACACATTACAGTGTTTCAATCAGATTTTGAATTTGGCGCCCGCTCCATGGTATTGTTAACGAATGGGTGAAACAACAACACCCCCCCCACGCACACACACACAAATATCTCTCCCACTTTGCTTTCCCTCCCCTCCTTTAATTATGCCAGACTATTGTGACTTGTCTTTCACTATCAGATTTCGATGAGTGTCTCTGCCTTTTCTGTTTAGGATTTCTCATCTTCAGGAAAGACTAGAGAGAGAGAGAGAGAGAGAGGGGGGGGTGGGGGGGAGAGAGTTCTTCAAACAGACTGAATCCAGGAGGAATTCAGTTCAGTCCCTGCCACAAGACTTGTTGCATTTTGTCTAGTGATGCAGGTGTTTGGGTCATAAACCTATCCAGGTGTAGTGTGTGTGTGGTGATGGGGGTGAGGGAGGAGAGAGAGACAAAGAGAGAGGGAGATGGAGAGAGACTCAGGTTGTATTAGCATCTCTTAGAGCCCAAATAGGTTGGGGGGGGGGGGGGGAGAGGGGAGAAAGAGGTTGCTTTTTTTAATGTGTGAAATGAACAAAAATAGTCACATTTCTCAAAGTGTCATTCACCTGGTTTTAGTCAACGTTACAAATAACAACAGCAACTTGAATTATAAAGCACTCCCCACTCAGGGAAGCACAAACACACAGAGAACAGACAGAGATAGAGGAGCGAACGAACACACAGATAGAGAGAACAGAGAGAGAGCACACATACAGCGAAATAAAGAGAGAGATAAAAGTCTTTTTTATAGGGTGGGGGGGAGGTGATAAGTGGGAAAAATCAAACCCATTGCTTACTCGGTGTCAATCCAGAATGGCCCTAAATTCAGTACTTGGGGTTTAAGAAGCTGTGTTAAGTGGAGACTGTCGGTGACCAGAAACATCTCCAAAATAGAGGTGACAATGCAATGGCTTAAATACGAATAAATACTCTCATTTTGGTCCAGTTCACATGATTTTAAGACATAGTGAAATGTGTGTGTTTTTATTGAGGGGGGTGGGGGTAGAATAAGTTAAACACACTTGTTTACCCTCAGATGCTCATCTAATTATCAGTTTTCACGCAGTTTCTCCAGATATTTGCCTATTGAGATTAACGTTACGCTTTTGTAAAGCCTTTTTTTGGTGGGGGGAGATTCAAGCGCATCTTGGATCACCTTTAAACGAATGCTCCTTCGTCGCTCTCTCTCTCTCTCTCTCTCTCTCTGTCTGTCTTTTCCTGTCTTAAGAAAACGCGCTGACATTGCAGAACAGTCTGTGAGGCGTTAGAAGGATATCGAATGAAGACTATTCTGAACCTGTTTATTGCCCTCTGTCTGTATGTCTGTCTGTCTCCCCTCCCTCCCTCCCTCCCCATCACCCCTAAATAAACCGCACAGCCAACAGCAATGTTAGAGCGAACGGTGAAGAAGCCAAAAAAGGGGGGGAAAAGGGTAAATATAGACATTCTCCCCCCAATATGACTTGAAAAGAGACCTCAAAGGAAATAGATGCACCCATTCCCCACCCCCAAACCTCAACTCGACTCCCCATCAGATGTAACTTGAGCTAAGATCCTAAATTGATCCGGATTAAGATCACTTGAACCTGGATCACTTTTTTAAAAAAAATTAAGGTTTATTTATTTATGTATTTATTGATTGATTATTTATTGATTGATTGATTGATTGATTGATTGATTGATGATTTCAGACCCGGGGTGTCTAAAGCCATCATACGGTTAAAAAAAATTGTACATCATAATAAGGTTAAGTTGCTTGGAAGCCTTGTCATTAAAGTCAATTAACTTTTCCCACACTCCTCGCACGTATAAAGTGCAGCCTTGCTTGTCTCTTGGCTGCTAAATTGCTAACATATGGGCGCAATCTATTTCTGCTTTTTTTTTATATTGTGTTCGGGACGGCAGCTTATGATGATTTAAAAGTGGAGTTAGTAAGTACCCAAAGCCCTGGGCTTGACTCTGGCCAAGGTGGTTTGTAGGCAAAAAAGCTTCTGGCAGGAAATGAATAGCTCCCAGATGACATCAGAAACCTGAAAGGTCGTGAGAAAGAAGCGAACCCTTTGCAGTCGGCATGTTGCCAGTCACTCGGGGAATGCTGAAGAGCGCGTTTCAGACACACGAGTTGGGTTAGTTCCCTCCCGGGGAGAGAGGAATCACTTTACTTGGGTCTTAACGCCTGCCTGTTTCCATCAAGTCCATGTCTCACAGGGGCCTTTGCTTTCTTTTCTCTGTGTGTTTCATTCCCTACGTTGCAGCTCCACAAAATACACAGTCAGTTTGCTTTGCGTAGACGTATATAGTTGGGTGTTGGAGATACTCCACTGGTGTAGTAGTTAGCGCTCTCGCCTCGCCTTACCTTGCCTCGCCTTACCTTTGCCTCGCAAGCGAGAGCACCCGTGTTTCACTCCCGGGCAGAGCCAAACTTTAGACGAGCTTCCTTGCTCCACACACGCTTCCGTTTGCCTTGCCGCAAGTGGGAATCCGGTTGTTAGTCGATTGGCAGATCGCTTTGCAGGGGGGTAATAATCCTCTATGGAAAAAAGTAATCACTCCACGCGTCGCAGAATATACTGTGAAGTGAATTGACTGTATATTTTCCGGGCGAAACGCAGCCACCAATGGCTCACAGAGGTGTCCCACAAATAGTCGTGGATTGATTAATTAACCACAACGGAGAAAAAAATGCATCCGTTGTTTTGAGTCGGTATGGTTTCTGAATTTCACCGAGCCTATTTACATAATTTACGTGACTCTGGTGGTGTTAATTCCCGAGTCAAGCAACAAATTGCCGTGGCGCTTGCAAGCTAACCTGTTTTTGATATCCTAGGTAAACGCTGCTACTGAAACTGTCGGCATTAATCAGCAAGCATGAACTTATACACATGGCTCTGCTGGATGTGTTTCAGAGGTGTGGCAAGTAGGACTTGCATGGAGGGCGTAGGAGAGAAATGATTCTGTCCAATAACTCCGCCATAACTCTCGAAACCATTTTCAGAAAGATAGATGTTCTTGATTCTTGATTTATACAGTGAGAAAAATGCAGTGAAATGCAGATAAATTACAAAATATTAACGTGAAATGTAAATTTCTGCAAGTACAATTGGGATGTTGTTTAAATTAGATTTATTAATTATATATATATATAAAGACCAGTTTTAATTAACGTGAAAGTGAAGATAGTGTTTTTCCTCCTATGACGGCTTTTCTTCATTTGTGATCTGAGAAGGTGTACGTTGCCAAGCTATTGTGAAGTTATAGGTGAGCTGTTTCATATCTACCCTTGATGTTCACACACAGGAAAGGGAGCTAGGGCAAATACCCCAGGCAATACCCCTTCCCTGGCCTAGTTAGGAGTCGGGACTTGGAATCACATAGTCTAAGCTGATACTACAATGCAGCGCTGGACCTGTGTTGCGTTTTCGGAGGTGCAGTCCTTCGGATGAGACATTGAACTGAGGTCCCATCTGCCTGTTCAGGTAGGTGTAAAGGTCCCATGGCACTATTCGAAAAGAAAATTGAGTTTCTCTTTCCCTTTGTCCTGGCCAACAATCCCCCCCCCTACTCACCCCCTCCCCCCCCCCCCCACCCCCCACTCACAAATAAAATTGGTCACTCGCTCCACGGCTGTCTGGAGGCATTGGAGGTAGTCCCCCATCTCTACTATTGCTGAAAAAATGCTACTCTATGAAAGAGGTGCATTTGCCCGGTCTTTATTGGCCCTTTGTTGAAATTAACTTGACTGTATATTTGGAGGTTTCAGTAACAGGCGAAAAGACACGTGGCTATAAATGAATTATAGTCGTCTTTTATTAATGTACTGTACGTGCGTATCTCATATGAACCATATCTTTGAATCGTGTTGAAAGTAAGGGTAAAATGTTACATAGATGATATCTGTGTTGCAAAAGGGAATAATAGCAGTCATGCATATGATGAAGTTAACCAGGGATTACATTGGATGACAGCACTGGTGGATTCAGGAAATCTGAGTATCAGTAATGATATGGTTATACTGCATTTCCAAAGTCAGACCGGATCCAGACTCAAATGAATCTTGACCTCTGAAATGTAATACATGTGGTTGATTTATCCCCTTTGACTCAACGCCAGTAAGTTAACCACAGCAGCCCCGAATCTGAACACACACTCCCATAGCACTGCACATACCCTCACCACCCACACCCCACCATTTTGCCGCAACCACTATCGGAGTTTAATGTGTGCTGTTTCTTTACAACTTGTACGCAGGAAAACGTCTCAAAGCGCTTCACGGAGACAGAGTGGGAGCCTGAACAGAATGAGAATCAGGAGGGATTGAAGGTGTAGTCAAAGTGATAGGTTTTTGGAAGGGGTTTGAAAGCAGAATACATCCTTCAGCATATTTGCTGTGTTCAAAAATCAATAATTGCACATTTCGTATTGAATGAATCTATTAAGCAATACAGTGAATTAGACCACTGTACAAAAATATTTTACACTTTTGTTTTACCCACAAAATATACAGTCAATTCACTCTACAGTATATTCTGTGAAGCGCTTTTAGACGTTTCGAAGACGTGGTAAGGGGCTATATCAAATACAAGGATTATTATTATTTCTAAGCCATCCTTTTTGAACCCATCAAAATGAATCTGAACCCTCTAGCTGGGAAACACATTCCAGTAAGTGGATTTCAGCTCGTACAGACATGTAGGTGGGCCACACACACTACACACACACACACTTGGTCAACAGAGTGCATTCACAGATGTGGTGCATGCCTGAGCCAGGCACGAGAGTCTGATGTTAAAAGGGAAACAGGATCTCCACTGCTTCCAGCAAATATAACCACATAGGACTGAACACTACTCCACTCACACAGTTTTACATGTTAACTAGCAGCAAAGGACCACGGGAATTGCTAGACGAAAAAAGACCAAGGTCTATCTAGCCTTCCTGGTAGTAGTAATAATAATAATAATAATAATCCTTGCATTTGATATAGTGCTTTTTCACATTTTTGAAAAGTCTCAAAGCGTTTCACAGAATATACTGCAAATTGAACTGAGTTGAATTATATTTTTTGGGAACGTTAGATCCACAGTTGTCTAATTCTTCCAAACCACACTACACTTACTATATGCCATGTCTCAAATTACTCATATACTGTATCCAAAAATATTATTTTCTAAACAAAATCTATCTAATGAATGAATCGCGAATAAGGGTCTGAGTCTCAGTACAGCCACAGCTCAATAGGCTAAATAGCAGGTGTTACCGGTGTTAGGCAGAATTTCAAGACGCTGCATTGATTGATGACGATTGAGTTCAGAACAATTTGAGTTGATTGACTGGGTCTGTACTGGAAATGCAATCAATTCAAAGCAAGCAGTGTGGTTTTCTCATTACATCCAATTATCAACACGCAAAGCTCTTTGTCTTTGAAGGAGTATAGATTTTTTTTATATCATTGGGGATTGGGTGTGTGGGTGGGGGGGAGATGTGGGTAGCGGGAGACTAAACAATGGCAATTGTGTCTTTTGGTCAGGATCAAATAATAAATGAGTCAGTCCTCAAAAGTCCGAAATGTGGAGAGATGATTTGATATAGATTGTTAAAGGATGTAAGTAACTTCATTCCAGCACTTCTAAGCCAGTCTGGAACCTTGGCGTCTTGTTTGACCCTCAACTATCCTTCCTAACCCACATCCGTGCCATATCCCGCGCTGCTTTTCCCCACCTCCGCAATATTGCCTGGCTCCGCCACTGTCTCACACCGCCGGCCGCCATAGCCCTCATGCATGCTTTCATTCAGGCTCGACTGTGCCAACACCCTGCTCGTCGGCACCCCCAACTCCTCCCTCCATAGGTTGCAGATCATCCAGAACTCTGCAGTCCGCGTCATCTCCCGCACCAGGCTCCGTGACCCTATCACCCGAAACACTGATTGTCCAGCGCCTTAGAGCGTCCTCCCGACATAAAAAGCTCTATACAAATGTAGTGTTGTTATATAAATGCAAGTTGTTGTTGTTCTAACTATGGCGAAGGTCCCATAAACTGATACACTAGAGTAATTGCCATCATCACCTTGCCAATAGACCAACGAGTCTTGAGGCTTCTACTGATAGGGATATTTGAAGACTGTGGACAAAGAACCATCGCAGTGTGAATCGAATCGTGTGAAGTTGTCTTATCCACAATGGTTCTATTTGTAGAACTATATGCAGTGTCTATCTGGGAGTGTCTGTGCCCACGTACAAATTGTAATCCCATGATTGTGTGACCACATTATGTCAGCCCATCGAATGGTTAATCGCACACTCATACACGAGTCACACAAACAGTCTGCAGTTGGATGGCAATCATCCAAACTGTTTTTCTCGAGTGGATGAGATGTAACAAATCGTTTGCCAAAGTATTTGTTTTGTTGCATTGATTGTGATGGTAATTATACAAAAATAATCTATATTTTTTGATTGAGAATCAGTTGGGCTCAGTGATGGTGAGAGACCCCACAATCAGGACTTTGAGCTCATTGTCCATGCAGTGCTGGGGGGAGTTGAAGTGTCTGAGGGATGATAGTAATAGTAAATAATAATCCTTGCATTTGATTTAGCGCCTTATCGGACCTTGAGACGGCTCAAAGCGCTTCACAGAATATACTGCGAAATCGAATGACTGTGTATCTAGTGGGTGAAACACAGCAGCCAATTGCGCACAGCAGTGTCCCACATACAGTTGTGGATTGAGTGACCACCTTTAGGTTTTGGAGGGATTATTACACCTGTAAAGCGATCCACCAATCGATCAGCAACAGGGTTCCTACTTACCACCAGGTAAACAAAGGCGAGTGGAGTAAGGAAACTTGCCTAAGGTTTCGCACCTGGGAAATGGACCTGGGTCCTCTCGCTTGCCAGGCGAGTGCTCTAACCACTTTGCTACAGGGCTATTGTATTCTGAAATAAGTATATAATTCGAGATGGAATTTCTCCCCCTCTCTCTATTCAATGTGTTGAAAGAGATGGAAAACAGTGGCAGGCTAGGACCCAGCGGGAAAGGGTGAACCGGCTGCCTGGCTGTGTGTCGAACACACGAAACCTAATGACAATGTCCAGACAGGAGCGGAGCAGACACTGCAATCACCCACACACACACACACACACTACACTACCACAGAGAAACACGTGTGAAAACAACCGAGAGCGCACACACAAAAAAAACCTTCCCCTCTTAAAGTCACCAGATTTCAAGTGGATGTAAAAAAAAACTTTAAATTTCCCAGAATTGTGGCAGTATTAGAGTAACACGTCACGTTAACATGCATTTCACGTGGAGTGCTTTTGTTAATACTATTAGTAAAATTCCAAACCCTTAAGCGATTTTGAAGTTTACACACACAGTTAGAGGCAACTCCATAGGTGAAGCGTAACCAACATTATTTAACCACTAGTTAGAATAGCTAGTAACTAACTGGTCTCTGGGATAGACTAGTTGGGCCTCATGGGCTGTTTCTGTGCTGCATATTTTAATATATTCTATTCTAGTATCTATTTTCATTTTAAGAACATCTCCCCTGAAACACATCGGCAACATCTCCCAATATGCACATACGCTCCCAACACACTCCCCCCCACACACCCCCACACACACACACACACAGCACACACTCCCAACACACACAACACACTCCCCAACAAACACCCACCCTCCCAGCACACACCCTCCACACACACAACAACAACAAGATTGCATTTATAGAGCACCTTTCACGTCGGGAAGACGTCCCTTGGCGCTGGACAGTCGAGTCGGGACCCGAGCAGGGGGGAAATGGTCAGGGTGAAGGGAGGGAGCGAGGAGGGGATAGAGAGTCGAGAGGGGAGGTGAAGGCACGGCTGAAGAGACACACTCGTAACACACACACACATAGCGTACACAATCACAACACACACATACGCCCTAACAAAACACACATACCCAACCTTTTTATGAAAAAAAATCAATGGAATTCTTTGGAATGGAAAACTCAATGGAAATCTAACAATTTTTCACGATAACGGTATTCAGAGCTTCCCAGCTGTAGCGTGTAACAGGTGTGCGAGTTATACATTGACACTGTCCCTTCTCCGCCCCCAAAAAACATATCCACCCCATAATAGGCCATCAGGAACAGCGAAACACAAGGAACAGTATTTGCAAAACAAGTTTAATAGTTTAATGTCCTTTTCAATACTGTACCTATTTTTTTCTAAACGTTTGATGAATATTGATGTGTCCAAACCAAACTGCTAATAAAGAAGCTTATTTCGTTAATTTTACACAACAAAATGTTTTGAAAAATTGAGAAATCGTTTTATTGAATTCATCAACTAATAACAGGTTCAGTAGCTATTATTATTATCATTATTATTTTTATTATATCGTAATATAGAATAATATATATCATATTATTCAAAACAAATCAAAAACACTGGGACTTCATACTGGTAACTAACGCTAGGTGGCAATGTGCACTTTTAGAAAGTTTCAGCTCCACTGACTGTCCATGCTCAGCTAACTTTTTCCAAGATCTTGATTTTTCTAATCACTTCTAATAAGAATAATCTTTGTATTTGATACGGCGCCTTATCCCGTCTTCGAGACGTCTCAAAACGCTTCACAGCATATACCGTAAAGTGAATCGACTGTGTAGTTAGTGGGTGAAACGCGGCAGCCAACGCACAAACACTATGATTGCAGATTTTCACAGTGCGTGTTTAGGAAGATGTCTTCTGGTCTTCGTTCGAAATTCAGAGGAAAGAAAATCAGTTTACATTTGTTCTTTGTTCCGAAAGAATGAAAGCAATGCTATTGTTTGGGCAGAAATAGGAGAGCCCCTCCCCTCGCCCCCACCACCCTCTTAAATCCCATAGCTCTTTCACTGTCAGATGAAATAATTTGGGTAGG
Source organism: Callorhinchus milii (assembly GCF_018977255.1). NCBI lineage: Eukaryota > Metazoa > Chordata > Chondrichthyes > Chimaeriformes > Callorhinchidae > Callorhinchus > Callorhinchus milii. The sequence goes on along the minus strand of NW_024704752.1, from coordinate 3,401,965 downwards.
TATTTCATTAAATATTTGATGATTGGCCTGTCTCAAGACTTACTTTCCTCTTTGATCGTGCTTTCAGCCACCCACCCACTCCCCCTACTTTCCACCCCTCTTCATTCCAACTCCTTAACTATCCAGCACCTTGGGACGTCCTTCTGATGTGAAAGACACTTGTGCAATGTAATTCTGTTGTTGTTGTTGATTGGTGCCAGTTTGCTATCACAGTTCCTGAAAACATTTATTATTATTATTATTATTATTATTATTATTATTATTATTATTATTATTATTATTATTATTATTGTAACAATGCAACTGGAAAGCTAGAAACTTCACTCTCCAACTCTCCCACGATCTCATTCTGACTCAAAATTCTCCGTGGAGCAGTGATCCTGTGTTGATCGACACTGATGCCTGTTGGGTGGCTGCCCGGAGCCTGCTTTGGCTGAGATCCAGGTTCCCGGAAATCGGAAGTTGGGAATTGGCAAAGAAGCCTGAATGAGCTGCTGTTCTCCAGCCCAACGTGGCCAGTCATCAGCAATGATAATAATATGAATAATATTCCTTGCATTTGATACAGCGCCTTATCACGTCTTTGAGACGTCTCAAAGCGCTTCATGGGGATATACTGTCAAGTGAATTGACTGTATATTTTGTGGGCGAAACGCGACAGCCCAATTGCGCACAGCACAAACAATGACGGATTGAGTGACCAAATTATTATTGTTATGAATGGTCCAGAGAGGAAAAGGGGGAGAAGAAGAGAGAAGCTGGGTAACTGATCAAGATGTCCACATTAGTTCTCTTTTTCTTACTTTTCCTGTTCTTTCTTTTCCCCAACCTCCACTACGTCGACCATCAAAGTAAGAAGCCCCTTTGAGTTTGGCAGCTGGACAGATTGACCTTGTGGTGGCTGCAGCTTCAAGCTGTGGTGCAGTGCGGAGGCTCTGCAAATTCCACAGCTCTGTGTGGAGCTGGAGGGCGAGATGACAGGATACAGTGTGGTCAGTCGTGGAGAGAGCTCGAGTGCTTTCTGAGGCTGAAGGATTAACTGGAGGAAAGATTGTTTGTAGAGAGATAATCACACATGGGTGGGTGGTTTGGGGGGGAGGGAAAGGGTTGAGAGGAGGTGGGGGCGTGTTCTCTAGGGCTTGCGTACATCTTGTCACACACAGGTGTGGTTCCATTTGACTCCTGGGGATATGGCACTTGCCCACATACACCTCAACCACAATATCACTGGTAGACACTGCGTTGAATGTTAACCACTTCCCCATCAGAAAGGAGGGGCACTGAGCTTAATCCATCATACTATTTCTCTCTCTCTCTCTCTCCTTATGTATATTGTGGAATCCCATAGTCTAGTGGTTAGTGTGATTCGATTCCTGGGCAGGGCGAAACCTTTAGGCAAATTTCTTTACTCCACACGTCTGTTTACCTGGCAGTAAGTAGGGAAGATTGGTGGATCTCTTTCCAAGGGGTAATAATCCTTCTAAAAGCAGATTGGTCTCCCAACCCATGACTGCTTGTTGGACACAGCTGTGTGCAATTGGCTGCCACGTTTCGCCCACTAAATGCACAGCCACTACGCTTTACAGTATATTCTGTGAAGCGTTTTGAGGGATCATTATTATTATTAGATTTCCCAATCCCTTAAACTAGACAGAGTGAAATCCAACAAGTAGTAGGTTAGGTCTATAGAAAAAGAGAGGCTGCTTTCTGGATTAATTAAAGAGAAAAATTAAATATCAGAAATTAGCACTGGATTAATTTGTAGACAATGTCTTTTTATTTCTCGCACAAACTGGTTGGCAACAGAGCCGTTAGTCTCAGCCTAACAAGCACTTGTTTATTTGCCTTGATGTGTAGATACACAGAATGGAATTGCCGTTTGCCCATAAGTTTTGTATGGTGCTTTGTGAAGTGTAACAGAAGAGCAGACCACAGGTGTAACTGTTTGCAACGGTTTGCCTTTGTAGAAAACTGAGCATTAAATCTGCCAAGCATACGAACTTGTCCATACTGGGATAACTGCAAGCTGAAATAGGTCACATTGATAGAAATCTACAGATATGTTTGCTGCAAACCAATGATCTCCTCCCAGCAACCCACATAAAGATAAACATCTGTTCATTTGTGAGGCAAATTCTAATGTATCGTGGAACCTTACCTCAACCCTGCATTGTTAGAACAGCCAGTTACGCTTGTGTCGCTCTTACCTTAAATACCATAAAGCACTAACCATCAGGATTTGGGTTTTCCTATTCCTGTTTTTACAGATTGTCCACAGCTCAGCTGCCCTTAAATTTCCCATCCTCTCCTCCCTGCCCCGAGCTCTCGATCTTTTCTGTGAAGTGCATTGACACCTTCATCCTAAGCGGAAGCTGCTATGCAAATCGTCTTTCAACGATTCGAAAAATTGGCTGCCGCTTTTCGCCCGCAAAATACACAGTCAATTTGCTTTGAGATAAATGCCTCAATGACATGATAAAGCGCGATATCAAACACAAGGATTATTATTAATAATTCTTATTATTAAAGCCAGTAACTCGGGGACACAGATTGAAGGTAATTACCAAAAGAACAAAGGGAGAAAGAGGTATTGTTAAGTCACAGAACACCTGGAATGGAGTTGAGGCAGAATGCATATTGGCTTCTAAGAGGGAAATGAGATAAATACACTATCTGAAAAGGAAAAATGTCGGTGGGGGGTGAAGGCAGAAGTATAGGATTTTCCCAGAGCTAGCACAGGCGCAATGGGCCAAACGCCCTCCTTCTGTACTGCAAATTCCTGATGTCTTAAATATTATTGTTCCCCCGTCTATCTGCCTGATGGAACAACAATACAAACAACAACTTGCATATAGCGCCCTTCACACAGGGTAGCACCCAGGAGCGGTTGGGTTTACCCATTCTTTCTTGAACTCAGATAGATATCAAGACTGCCCCAGAGGTACAGGGGCTGCATCTCAGTGACTCTCCCACATCTGAGCACATATCAGAAAACATTCGAATATATAAAGTCTGAGTCATGTCATGCAGGTGTGTGTAACTGAGACCCAGCTCCACTCTGTGAGAACTGATTTATTCTGCAAATATTGACTCTACCTGCGTAATTACACATAAACTTACATAGGTGCTTTTATGGAAGCAAGTGGGAATTGGTTTTCGATGCTAGGTTGCCTTGATGTGCAGTAAAGTTATTTGTCCCCATGGCTGTAAAGAATGAAGTCAAGGTTCTGAAGGTTAGTGATTACTTTGCAGTCAGTCAGGTGAGTCAGAATTCTAGCTCCTCAGATAAATATAGGCAGTGTATGTGAAAAGGAAGGACCCATAAAAGGCGGATCAATCATTAATGTACCTTAAGGAAAGAATTTTTTCCAGGAATTGTAGATCAGTTGCTGATTGACATCCCAGTGTCAGGATGGGATCCAAAATAATAATAATCATCCTTCGCATTTGATACAGTGCCTTATCACGACGTTGATATGTCTCAAAGTGCTTCACAGAATATGCTGTAAAGTGAATAGACTGGGCATTTTGTGGGTGAAACACGGCAGCCAATTGTGCACAGCCATGTACCACAGATGGTTGTGAACTGAGTGATCAAATTATTATTTTAAAAATGTTTTTTGAACGGTTTATTATCCCCGGAAAAGCAATCCCCCCAATCGACTTAACAACCGGGTTCCTACTGCTAGATAAACAGAGGCGTGTATGGGGTAAAGAAACTTGCAGATGGTTTCATCACGGGTGGGATTCTCTTGCTTACGAGGCAAGCGCTCCAACCACTACGTTACAGGACTCCACAAGATCCTCCTCGAGATCCTTCTCAGATCTACGTGTACATTTGACAAAAGGAGGAGCTTCACTCAGAAATGCGTCTCTCTCTCTCTCTCTCTCCCTCTCTGGTGGTTGAACAATTGTGTAAATGTTCTCAATTAGGAATTTGTCACTACAAAGACTTGGGAGATTTTCTTTCATCTCCCTTTGCTTTTACTTAGTCAAAAACCTCCACGGGCATTCGGGAATAGCTATAAACGGAGTGTCTCGGATCACTTACAAGGCGAGAAGAGGTGCCAACAAATGCACTGAGGCCCCTACGAACGTCAAAGAGACCACAAGGAAGTGCTTTGGGCGCTGTGGTTACGAAGCCTTTGCCAAACAGTTGGCTTCAGTGCAGAACCCCTGTCTTTGAGAAACGTTATTGTAATGGAGAGAGCGCGATGCACAGTGCGTGAATTAGATGGCGGGGATTGAATGAAATTAGATCGCTGCAGGAGGTATGCCTTCAGTTTCGCTTGCGTCTTTAACGCTCCATTCAACAAAAGGCTTTGATGCAAAGGTGCTAAGTGTGGCAGGTGTGCGATAATCATCACGGATGATAGCGATTATGGTTTCGCCCGAAGCCGCCGACTGCAGCCGCTGCACCGGTGGGCGGCCCCTCTGAACCAGTCGTCTCGCGAAATTCCAGCACGACTTTCAGGGCCGACGAAAACACGAAGCGGTTTCAGAAGGTTTTCCGTTGAGAACGGTGTCAGGGGAGGAAGGGTGCGAGAGGCAGCAGAGGGTAGTGGGCCCTGCTCCCTACACATCCACATCCACCTAATTCGTATTTAATCCTCAAGGAATCTCTAAGTTAAGTTAATCCCTCGTGCCGTGGAATAAAGGCTCCTTAACGTTGGATCAGATAGGAGCGTGTCCATGTTGTTTTGCGATGCTTCCCATTGCTGTGATGGCTCAGTGTCAGTATCATCGACTGCTGTTCCTTAATAAATAATCAATCCTCGCGTTTGATACAGCGCCTTGCCACGTCGTTGAGACGTCTCAAATGTGCCAACATCTTTGGGCCGCTCCTTTCCAAACACAGTGGGGAGTGCCCCTGTGTGCGATACGCACATGTGCGAGCCCGCTGCTCACTGCCTGCTGGGGCTAAGATGTACCTCCTTTACTGTTCAACCCGCAGCTAGGAGGAAATTAATAACACAGTGAATTATCTAGGAAGCCAGGTGTTTATTGTCAGCCTTCACGGGCCAGTGACTTTGTTTTGAATGTATTTAAGGCACCCGCCAGTGACTTTATTCTAACTGGGTAGGGGGTGGTGAGTATCCCAGCAGCGGAAATAGTCTCATGGGCCGTGCCAGGCTTGTGTCAAAAGAGCAAGCATTGTTTCCTGCTGATTAATGGGTGAGCCAGTAATAATTTTCTGGCACGTGGTAGAAAAATGTAACAAATAATCACTCAATTGCTTGCACCTCTCCTGCCTCCCCTCTTAAAAACACCACAGAAGGAAGCAAATCCAGTTAATGTGGGGATGTTTCTGCTGGGAAAGTGCAAGCCCTATGTGAAGTGGGGTCATTCTGCCCTTTATCTCTCGAATTACACTGTCGTTCTTTTTACTTGTTAAAACACAAGGAAGAATGTCCTGTCTGGGACTATTGTACTGACACATTCCTCCCCTCCTCCCTTCCCCACCCCTCCCCGTCCCAGATTAAAGGCGCAAAACATTCCTCTCTGAGATTCGGTTTCAGATTTACAATGATGATAATATTTCGCCTCCAAGCGCTTTGCAGGATTTTACTGGAGAGTGGAGTGACTATGTGCTTTGCAGGCGGACGCGACAGCTAAATCGCGCACAGCGACGTCCCACAAACAGCAGCGGACTGGTGCTCCTTGGTGGAATCATCAAGGGTCTAGGGAGCCAGGGAGACAGATGAGCACAGGGCAATAGCCGAATCGCCATCACTTCATGTATTCCGGCTCAAACCCTTTTGTTGCTTGTTCTGAGGTCATGGAGCATTCTCAAATAACAGAACTTTGGTCGATTTATTGAAGGCACGGTCGAAGGGGTAGGTTTTCAGGGAGCTTTTAAAGACAGAGAGAGAAAGAAAGGGGGGTTGGGGTGGAGAGATGGAGGGATATAGGGAGGAAGGGAAGGGGATTGGAGGGGGGTACACAATGGCTGAAGTTTAAACCAAACTACGGGAACTTTTCTCAATATTTCCTATGAATCAGCTTGTTAAACACTCGTTTGGTCTCTGAGGTACCTTTAAATGCCCCATTGCAATATTTCCCTCTGTAGTTGACAGTGGCTTCCTTCAGCCAGCTGATAGCACTAATGGAGTGCATTGTTTCAATGGGGATGGGGGGGGGAGTGGATCTTTTGAGGAAGCACTTTCTGTATCAGTGACCTTCGAGGGGGGTCTCCAGCAATATCTCCCTCGTGCAAGCCCCTCCTTTTCTGTACCTCTGGCCTGCTTCTCTCTCTCTCCCTCTCTCAGCTCTCTGTGTCTCACAGCTTGGTAAATTAAATTCTTTTACAGCAGCTGCAGACACATCTGGTAAAAGTTTTATCCTCTTTCGCCTCCTCCCCTCCTTCCCAATACTTCCAGCAATTATCTGTTGTCGGCTTTAACCTCGCAGTTACACATTCAAAGCGCTTTGAGACGTCTCGAAAACGTGATGAGGCGCTGTATCAAATGCAAGGATTATTATTATCACTATTATATTATCCTGTTCAGATCCCGAGTTGTACGACTTAGTACCTTCTCCACAACATTCGGGGAGGTGATGGGTTGGGTGTGGGTGGGTGTGGGGGGGGAAAGTATATTAACAGTTGTTAAACGTTTTTTTCTGTTTCGAACTGGAATACTGTTGAGTAATGGCAGTGGCTGCCCTTGAGTGTGTAGTCATGGTTCTAATGGCTCAAGGGAAGACATTGAGGGAATGGATTGGAAGATACAACAAGGGGCATCAGTCTCAATTGTCGATTCTTACCGGTACCTCAGGGTCGTGATAGACACCAGCTTTTGCCTGGACACTGCGCTGAAGGACCACGCTGAGAAGGGCCGATGGGCACTCTGGTCATGCTCGACCCTCGTCAGTGAGTCTCTCTGTCTGTCCCCAGGATTTGTCGGAACATAGGAGCCTAGAAACAGGAGTGGGCCAATTCAGCCCCTCGAGCCTGTTGCGCCATTCTGTTAGATCATGGCTGATCTGTACCTCAACTCCAAATACCCCGCCTTTGTCCCATATCCCTTGATACCATGACCTAAGAAAAATCTATCCACCTCAGTCTGGAAGATGTGAATGGATCCAGAATTCACAGCCTTTTGTGGGAGAGAGTTCCAGATTTCAACTCCCATTTGTGTACAAACTCTGTGTTTTATTCCACTGGTTCCACTGCACCAAGAAGCTGGCAGGTCAGGTTAGGCAAAGAGCAAGTGTAACACAAGATGATTTCAGAGCGTCTGAGGAAGAAGAACCAAACGATCGCGCTTGACACCAAATTCAAGTCGGCACACTTACTCTGCCGTCAAATTTAGCGGAGGACTAACTTGCACCATTTCTTAGCAGGTTTCTTGATAAGAAATACGCAATTGTCGAATTTCTAAAATAAGGGGTGCGCCGGGAACATGTTTCCCCCACAAAATGTACAGTTAATTCACTTTACAGTGTATTCTGTGAAGCGCTTTGAGACGTCTCGAAGCCGTAATAAGGGTCTATATCAAATGCAAGGATTATTATTATTATTTTGCCCGGTTTTCGAAAGCCAATAATTTCTTGTTAAGAAATCTATTAAGAAAAGATGCAAAAAGACCCTTAATTGCACTAATGCGGAAAGAGCCAGGGTAGGAATAAAATAGAGACTTAAAGTAACTTAACGATATAAATATATATATATTATTAAGTATCGTTTAATTTTGGGAAAGATGGGAAGTAGTTCAGCAGTGACACATTGTTTCTCTGCCAGAGAGAGCCTTATAATTGCATAGCGGTATTAGCTGTGGTTTATAGGGACTCAGCCTTTATGGAGTGCACATAATCAGTTAGTGATGCTTAGGGAGCATTACTAACTAGCTAGACAATAGAAGAAAAAAATAAGTCAAAGCAATCCCAAAATGTTTAGGAAATAATAGCTTCTGAAGCATAAATCTTATTGATGGCAGATAAAACAGCCACCACGAGTTCTCAGCCTTGTTATTATCTCAGGCTTTTTTTTTCCTGCAGCGTTCTGGAGGCAAGACCCTGCGTTTGATTTCTTTGAAGAGAGCAGCAGGTAGCTGTGGCTGTTGGGGTCACAGCACTGAGCGGGGCTAAGTTCTATTGTGCCACTCGCTCGCAGCGTGCTGACTGAAGATGTGAAAGGTCAGTCTTCAGCAGAGGCTCCATACCTGAGCTTTTGTTGCAAGTGCTGGAAAAGTCCTCAAATCGAATTCTTGTTCAGGCAAATACTTAACCCTCGAGATTCTCGCCCAAACCACAGCCAGTCAGGCGTTGGACGGATCTTATTTAACCACAAGCGCGAGCGGGACTGCGTTTTATCTTTCGTCACTTAGCTTGCTGAGTGAATTTCAAATCAGAATCTTCAATAATAATAATAATAATAATATTCCTTGCATTCGATATGACGCCTTGTCACGTCTTCGAGAAGTTTTGAAGCACTTCGCACGATGTATCGTAAAGTGTGCATTTTGTGGGCAAAATATGAATAAAGCCCATCTTTTTGTGTTTTTTACTGAACAAAGCCATATTTTCAGCACAAGCGTTTAAATACAGAAAGAACCATCCAAGAGTCACCGAGGCACTGCCACTCATGGTTCACAGTTACACTACAGGACATTACATGGCAATTTCTCGATAACTTGTTCCATGTCATTCCAGGCGGATACGGGAATGAAACTGATTGATTGTACGTTGCACTTCACTTGATAAAATGTCCACCTCCTCTCGAGTTTCTGTAAGTTATCAGTTAGCTAAAGAAACGGTTTATTAGGTAAAACATCCTCCCGACTTGAAAGGCGCTATGCAAATGTCATTTTGTTGTTGTTGTAGCTGTTGTAGATAGATAGTTAGGTGCTTTTATTTTTAAGCTGAATTAAATAACGTAACTTTTATAGAATTGTGAGAGCCATCTTCCGTCGCGACACTTGCTTTAGAAATTTTAAACCAGGGTTTAGAGCTAAACCTGGAGTGTTCAAAGCAATGTAATTCCGCCTGATTTTAACCTGTAGGACCATTTGGGCTTTTACATTTAAGATAAGGTTTAATTTGCGAGCTGGTTCCGTCCTTCCCTCACAAATCTGTGGCTTCTGGGTTTAAGACAGAATCGAAAATTCTTTTCACAATGCTCCTCTTAAATGTTTAGACAAGATGGTCTGACAGACAAGCGAGGGCTGGGTGCAATCTCAGGCCAATTGGCAATATAAAAAAGAGGCAAATTCCTTTTAATAAAACTCTCTCCTGGCCCTAACCCAGGCTGCTGACTGATAGCCGGGAGCAGCATGAGGCTAACATGAAGTGAACTCTCAGCGTGAGGGAGCGGAGGGCTTGTGTGGAGGTTACAGGTACTTTTCACACAGCCAGGCGGGAATCCTCCAACATCCTGCTGCTAGAAATTTGTCCTCACGGCAGCCGTCAGATTTGTGTGAAAGGCCAGACACTGGGGACGGCGGCCGAGGGAGATTTGTTGATATGATAACTTGATTAGCCCCGGACAGACGACACAGTGGCAGAGAGCCAACTCAAAGGCAATCCCTGCTCTTAGTCCTTAACCTCTCCTCGGGGGACGACAAATTATATCTGGTGAATATATCAACCTCGACCCTGAATCAAGATAGTTTGTCTGCTGTGATATGTGCCAATCATGGAGACCTTCAATTGCTGTCAGTCCCAAACCAGGAGAAACTCTTCAAAGTTACTTTATTTTATCTTCAATGTTTTGCCGTGAATGGTATTTTTTGACCGTTGGAAAGTTTGCCTTTTAAGAGGATTTTTCTTATTCCAATAGTCTCAGTCTAATACAAACCCTTAGCATCTCGTCAAGAGGTCTCAAAGAGCTACACGGGTTTTCCACCGTAAAGTGTGGTGACTGTGTATTTTGTATATACTTCCAGAGAGCAGAGGGGGCACAGATGACTTTGCTCAAAGTTCACCTATTGATAGTGGGGCAGATCTGAGGGAGGGTTGGGGTGGGGTTGGGGGTAGGTGGGTGTTAGCAGAGGGTGATTAGAACACGGAATGCTTCACCAAACGTGGCGATTGAGACAGATTCCACGATGGGTTTTGAAAGGGACTTTGGCAAATATTTGGAAAAGGAAAACATAAAAGGGTAGTTGAAAAAAGGGGAGTGGGGGAAACGGACAGAATAGATGACTCTTTCAACAAGTCAACAGCGCTGTAAAATTATAGGATTCCGTTATTAAAAAAAACACTAATTTGGTCACCCGATTCACGACTGTTTGTGGGACGCTGCTGTGCGTAATTGGCTGCCGCATTTGGCCCACAAAATACACAGTTAATCCTCTTCACAATGTATCTCAACGATATGATAAGGCACTGTATCAAATGCAAAGATTATTAATATTATTACTTTTATTTTCAGTGAAAAACCCAGATGAATCCGGTGCCTGGCAAAGTGAACCGACTCATGTTTAACTTTGCTGGAAAACACACACCGGGGGAACATGCCTTTGTGTTTGCCAATAAAAGGGAAACGTTTTAACAAGGCGCAGGAAGTATCTCGCGGAGTTAAAACCCAGTTGCGGGTCACACACAGCCCCCCCCGCGGGGAGAGCGACACATCGCAACGGCAACGCAGACAATTAAGTTCACGGTTTCTGTGTTACCAACCAACAAGGGGTTTGGAGTTCAGTAATGCTGAGAAACAGAGCGAAAATACCCTTGAGAAAAGGGGATCTGAAAAAGGTTCAAAAGGCAGAAAACAAAGGCGTTCCTCTCTGTGTTTCAAGATACTTTCGTTTTATTGTTGCCTTAAACTTTTCAAGGCCCCTGTGTAAAGAGAGGGGCTGCGATCGATGCAAGTAGGAGTTTTAATGGTCTCCTTGAACAATGCGGGCACATTCTGTGCAACCTCATTACCAAATCATCTGAAACGGATGAGGAACATTCCCACTGATTATCATAAATAGCATAAAAAAGGCTTTCAGCCCCAAAGCAGGTTCCATCTGCCCCTCATGTGTCCTCACCTTAACGTTAAATAGAGGGCCACTCCCCCGCCACAAAGGGAAAGCTTTCTGTGGCTGAACTCTATGCATGTACTCGGCAAAGTTATCCAGTACAATATAAACACAGTTACTAGTAAACTGCATGTTTATTCATCGGCCAGCCCACTTCTTTCATGCCACTGTTTAGCAATTGTACATGCCTTGCTGTTTTTCTTTCCCCATTTTCTATGCTTTCCAATGGACAGTCTGATGGTATTTTATGCTCATAGGGCTCCGATCTTGCAAATAGGCATTCCACATCAATTGGTTTTTGAATGCTTTTTTTCCCCCTCCCGCCCACTCCCACCCCTCCCACTCCCACTCCCCCTTCTCCCCCACCCCCACCACCACCCCTGCAAGTTTGTGTGTAAAGTACGCCAGACTGCAACATTTCGAGAGACGTTGATTGAGATGCACAGAGATTGGAAGACACGCATTTTTCGCCTTTATATGAATCTTCGAGCAGAAAGTCGCACAAGGGACTTTGCCTACATTCTGCAGCGAAAGCCCTGTAAAGTGCTTTCGATGTGTTCTGCTCACGTGAAAGACGCTGTATTTGTCTATCCACGATTGTTTGTGGGACACTGCTGTGTGCAATTGGCTGCCGCGTTTTGCCCACAAAATACATAGTCACAGTTACAGACACACTTTACAGTATATTCTGTGAAGTGCTTTGAGACGCCTCAATAACTCGATATCAAATGCAAGGCTTATTATTATATTACATTATTGTATCAAATGTAAGACTTATTATATTTTTAGAAAGGCCTTTGAAGCCAACGTTATTTTGCTTGTGTGAGGGAATACATTCATCCTGTCTCGTGTGACATAAAAGGCATCAGTGTTGTTTCAACAGCTCAGTAATGATAATACTTGTATTTGATGCAGAATCTCATCATGACACAACCTCAACATAGTGAGTAGTTACTTTGAAGTGCAGTGATTGTTGGGCAATTTGAGCACACTCACATATAGATAGATATATATGCGGCAGCTAAATTGTACCAGCAACGTCCCCTAAACAGCAACAGGATAGCTACCCTTCAGATGAGACGTTAAACCGAAGTCCCTGCTTCTGTTCAGGTGGACGTTAAAGATCCCACAGCGCTATTCGAAAAGAGCAGGAAGTTTCTCTCTCCCAGTTTCCTGGCCAACAATCCCCTGAATAAACTTGGTCACTCACTCCATGGTTATTTGTGGGACATTGTGTGCAATTGGCTGCTGCATTTTGTCAACAAAATACACAATCAAATCCTCCAACTTTGTAGGTGAGGACTATTGAATATGTATATATCTTTATAGTATATATATGTGTGCTCAAATTGGCTGCCGCGGTCAGCTGCAAAACAAACAGTCACTAGACTTCACAGCACTTTGAGATGACCTCCTAAAAGTCACTATATCAAAAGGATTGAGGTCATGATTTTATCTGATCCGTAAGCAGTTCTGAATTTAAGGTGACTTTGTAGTCATGCCTTTAACAGTGTGCTGAACGAGACTCAGTGCAAAGCAACGGCAAAAGTTCAGCTCTGCGCACTGTCCACTGAGGCAGAGCGGTCTGGCTCGGACTCAGCTCTGAAGCGAGGGCAGCTTTGATCAGTCAGCACAAGATGAATTGTGGCAATTTCACGTGGCTCACAGTGTGACAGGAGGTGAGGTTAGCGCCAGTTTGAGATCCTTTATACTGCAGGCAATGAACTTTTTTTTGTCAGGGAATAGAGCTATCAGCCTGAAGGATCAAAAAACAGCGTATAGTCGGCGAGCCCTCTGAAGGATGGATTACTATTTCCCACTGGCAGAACATGTGGTAATCCACTTTATGCTCTGTAACCTTACCAGACATTCACATTTACTGGCTGTGAGGAAAAGACTACAGCGGGAGGCAAGCTGTTTATCTGTGCCTCTAATAATGGTAATAATAATAATAATAATCCTTATATGTTTATAGCATCGTTAAATAATCAATAAAATCCTTGCATTTAATTCAGTGCTTTACCACGTCTCAAAGAGCTTCACAACGTCTCGAAGAGCTTCACAGAACATACTGTACAGTGAATTGACTGTATATTTTGTGGGTGGAACGTGGCAGCCAATTGCGGACAGCAGTGTCCCACAACAGTGACCAAATTACAGAATTCTTTCCTTATTCTTTATTTTACGTCTTTCAAATCAGGAGGACATCTCAAACCGCTTCACAGAATATAATGTAAAGTGTCGCGGTATTTTGTAGGCGAACGCGGCAGGCAATTTGCGCACAGCGACATCCCACAAACAGCCATGGAGTGAGTGATTACGTTTTTCTGGGGGAATTGTTGGCCTGGATACCACGCAAGAGAAACTCCCTTGTCTTTTCGAGTAGTGCTGTGGGATCTTTAATAACCACCTGAGGCCTCGAATTAATGTCTCATTCGAAGAATAGGGCACCCCTAACAATGCAATGTTTCCCCCCCACCCCCCCAGTGCTGCAGTGGAGCATCAGCCTAGACTTTGAGCTCAAAGTCCCGACACGGTGTTTGAACTCACAACTCAGAGGCGACCGTTCCTCCGATCAGCCTCCTTCCCCCCACCCCGCCCTCCACCCTCCCCGATCCCGACCCCCAGCTCGGGTCCGCAACCCTGATTGCCCAGCGCCTTGGGATGTCCTCCCGACATGAAAGACGCTATACACGTGTCATTTTGTGTTTGCTGTTGTTGCAGCGAGTTGCATTTTCAGAGGTGCCACCCCTCAGATGAGACGTTAAACCGAGCCCCGTTTGGACCTGTTCAGGCAGACGCTAAAGATCCCGCCGCGCAATCCGAAAAGCGAAGGGAGTTTCCTGGCCAACAATGCCCCAGAGAACAAAAATCAGCAGTTCACTTCATGTCGGCTTGTCGTGGACATTGCTGAGCGCAAATTGGCTGCAGGGTTTGCCTAGAAATACACAGTCACTACATTTTACGGAAAAAAAGCCTCCTCTGTGACGGCCTCCTTCTCTACTGTTGACTCTCTATGAGGCTCTATCGGGTAACGAATGAATCGAACCTTCGAAATCATGTGTGTAAAGAAATAGCAGCCGCTCTAAGCGAGTCACAGATGAGTCTAAACTTGCCGTTGATTTATTCCCATCTCTGTGTGGCCAGTGTTTGCGGAGCCTGTTTCCATCTGTTCCACCCTCCCAGCCCCGATATTTGAGAAGCAGATAAGCAGGACATTGCACACGCCACAGTGCCCAGGTATGCAGAGGTCACTGTGCACTCAGAGAGGAAACTTGGTGGGGTTGGGTGGGGGGTGGTAGGGGATAGTATAACCCAGGCTGAACTCTAATTACACAGTGAAACCCAGGAATTTCTCTGGAAATGTTGGAGAAAAGCGAAATCCCATTAAACGGGAAACTTCTGCTGAAGTGGGTCTGTTATAAGCAGTAATATTAATCCTGGCATTTTTATCTAGAGCCTTATTACGTCATTGAGAATTATCAAAGCTTTTCACCAGAGCTTTAAGATGTTGCGATTCCCTCCGGTTTCCTCTCTTCACAAGATTTTACTGTGATGTGCGAGAATTGTGTTGTTTTACGGGTGAACATGGCAGCTGACTTGCGCACAGAGATGTCCCATGAACAGGCCGGAAGTGAGGAACCAATTTACTGGGGAATTGTCAGCCAGGACACCAGGAGAGAGAAATTCCCTTCTCTTCCTGAGTAGCACCGTGGGATCTTTAACGTCCACTTGACTACGCACCTCGGTTCAACTTCTCATCCGAAGGACGGCACCTATGACAATAAACAGTCTGCCCCCAGCACTCTATTGGCACATCAGTCTAGCATGTGTGAGCTCAAAATCCTGCCGTGGGTGACTTAGGTGACTCCTAGTTCCTTAGAAGCAAGATTGCTACCAACTGAGGCAAGTTATGGAGGAGAATGTCTCCAAGCCCTGTACAAACATTGAACAGGGTGAGTGGCGGGGGTGGTGAGTGGATGAGTGGGTGAGTGTGGGGAGGGGGGGGAGGGTGGGAGGTAGCCAAAGACATGAGGAGAGATGTTTAGTCAAGTTTTGACAGTGGAGAGACAAGAAAAATAGAATAGAGTTGCACGTGCGTGTGCATGTGTGTATGTGCGTGTCCAGTGCCTTGGGACGTCCTCCCGACGTGAAAGGTGCTATTCAGACGTAATTTGTTGTTGTTGTGTGTGTGTGTGTGTGTGTGTGAGACGGGTGGATGGGGGTGGCAGAGCGAAGGGACAAGGAAGAACAGCCTGGGTTCAGCTGGGTTGAATTCAATAACCATATCAGTGTTCCGACCACACAGAGCAAAACCAATGCTCTGCTGCCGGCTTTTATTTAAGGGGAATATTTATTTCTTTGCTTGGGAAAAACATTAAAAAGGGAAAGACCAAGATTAACGAGGAGGAGTGGAGTAATGGTGGTTGGAGGGGGTGGGGAGGGGGATGGGTGGGAGGTAGTGTCGTGGGGAAGGTTGGGAGAAAAAAAGATCAAAAACCAAACAGAACCAGAGAGTGTGGGTTAACGTGAGCTGAGTTTAATCAAACAGCGTAAAGATATTGTCGGCTTTAGTTACGCCCCCCCATTTCTCCTGCACCCACCCCCTCCCCTCATCACCTACAGAGGACCGTATGGTGGGGGGGATGGTGGGGAGGAACCCAAATCGACAATAACTTTGTCGTCCCCCCCCTCCACCACCACCACCACTCCCTCTCCCAGAAGCCGGGCTGTGAATGTTGAAGACATTGTGCAGATCTCACTGCTGGTAAACTTTACAGTCCTTTCTGAGACACGGTTACTGCCCACGACTGTGGATCGCTGGACGTGAGCGACTGAGCTCTGCTGATTGCTCATGGCTGGAAACATTGCCACAGTCAGTCTCCACTTTGTTCTCACATGGCCTGAGTCCAAGTTGCCATTCACAAGCCGGGAGGGTGGGGGTTAGCAACACACAGCACTATAACATGGCAAAGTTCCCCTTTCCGCAAGCTTCCCACCGTCCCCGCTGCTTTAACTTCAGGTCCACAAAGTACTTTCCCAGTGGAACTTCCTGCCTTTCCTACAACAATCGCGGTACTGAACCATGGAGTCCCGTAGTGTAGTGGTTAGAGCACTCGCCTCGCAGGCCAGAGGAGCTGGGTTTGATTCTCCATCGGGGTCAAACCTTAGCAGGTTTCCTTACTCCACACGCCTCTGCTTACTTCACAGTAAGTAGGAACCTGGTTGTCAGTCGATTCTCGGATTGCTTTCCGGGAATAATAATCCCTCCCCCAAACAATTCAATCCACGACAGTTTGTGGGACACTGGCCGAATGCAGCAGCCAATTTGCACACAGTAAGTGTGCCCCCCCCCCCCCCCCCACAAACAGCCACAAAACCAGGACATCAGGAGAAACTCCCTTCTCTTTTCAAGTAATGCCATGGAATCTTTTTAACATCCACCTGGAAAGGCAGATGGAACCTCAGTTTAATGTCTCATCTGAAGGACAGAAACTCTGATAATGCAGCGCTCAATCAGCACTGCACTGGAGTGTCAGCCAGGACGCAAAACCCCTGTGAAACATTTTACGAGGTTATAGTCTGTGCATGAAACACAAAGCCTATCTATGTGATTCCCCTCTTTGATGCTATTTCTGAAGCGACAGGTTATGGTTTGTCTGTGACTCATCCTAACCACAGGAAACAAATCGTGTGATTTTTCCAGTGCCCATTATCTTTCTGACTTGTTCATTTCTGTCCTGGTTAGAGCACTCGCCTCGCAAGCGAGAGGACCCTGGTTCAATTCCCGGTCAGGGCGAAACCTTAGGCAAGTTTCCTCCTCCACACGCCTCTGTTTACCCAGATATGTAGGAACCCGGCTGTTAGTCGATTGCCTGAACACTTTCCGAGGATAATAATCCCTTCAAAAAGCTAAATAAATAATAAATTCATCACTCTGTGGGACGTTGCTGTGCGTAATTGGCTGCCGCATTTTGCTCACAAAATATACAGTCAATTTACTTTACAGTAAAGCGCTTTGAGATGTCTCACCGATGTGATAAGACGCTATATCAAATGCAAGGATTATTATTATTATTTGTTATTCTGCACTGGGTTTTTTCAAGTCAATTTTTGTAGTATCTCTTAATTAAGGAAATCTGAGTGGCGGAGCCTTATAGAACAAATAACGTGGGTCGCGAGACTCCGTCTGGCGTGAAGGGCTCTATATAAATGCAAGTTGTTGTTGTTGTTACTCCATACATGAGAGGAAACCTGGCTCAAAACACAGGTTGATTGGAGCAGCGTTCACAAGAGTCAGTGCCACCGATGTCCGGATTTCTTAATTAAGAAAAATCGCAAAATTGACCCCAGTATTGCTTTTTGAGGAAAGGCAGCTGTCAGCAGGGTTTATGATTTAGGAAGAAGGTAGGAATGAGCAGACTCTCGGGCTCTCTCTCTTTCTCTCTCTCTCTCTCGGTCTCTTTCAGCCTTGATTTTTTCTTTTCGAGCTTTGCGGCATTGTTATGACACTTTGTAGAACCACGTAAAAATGTGTCACAATCCAAACAGTCGTGGATTGAGTGACCAAATTATTGATGTATTTATTTATTTTTGGTGGGATTATTACCCCCAGAAAGCGATCAGCCAATCGATTAACAACCGGGTTCCTACTTACTGCTAGGTAAACAGAGGCGTGTTGAGTAAGGAAACTTGCCTAAGGTTTCTCCCCACTCAGGAATCGAACCGCGGTCCTTTCTCTTGCGAGGCGACTGCTCTAACCACTAAATTACAGGACTCCAAAAAATGGTGCTTAACAAACATGAAGGGGTGCGGGCGACTGATGATTCCTTTTTTTGGAGGGTTTGCGTGTTTTTCGCCTCAGGTCAAACAGGGATGTGGGCCTACAGAAAGGCTCAGAACCCAAACCCTGGGGACAATGTGAGAATACTTGCCTAAGAATTCGCCCGGCCCGGGAACTGAACCCGGGTCTTCATGCTTGCGAGACACAGTCTGGCGTGAAGGGCGCTATATAAGTGCAAGTTGTTGTGGTTGTTGAAAACAGCAGCAGCACGGGAGAACAATTTGCAAAACAAATCTTGCCAACAAATGCATGTTTTCTTTTAAATTAGTGGAGGCATTTACAGCCCATTGCCCCTTTAAACATTAGCATATCTCTGGGAATTAAATAACTGCACGATCGCAGAACCACCTTATAAAATATCTGGGCTATTTTATAGTTGCATTTTTCTCCACCAGACACATTGATTGTAGTTAATAGTCTCCATATGATAGAAAGATGGTTTGAAACCAGACCTATTTAGCAGTTGTCTCAATCACCATTAGAGTAAGCATATGATTAACTACAGTGCACTCAATTAAACCCTGTTTCGAGACGGGCTCTGCTGACTTAGCATAATGTTTAAATGGCTACAAGTTCATTATCGTGGTTCACCCCAAACCTTTGGAAACACCAGTAAACTGAAGGGACCTTTCACTTTATAGTTCGTTATTATTCTTATGAATTAATAATAATAATCCTTGCATTTGATCTGGTGCCTTATCACATCGTTGAGATGTCTCAAAGCTCTTCACAGAATATACTGTTATAATCATTAAAAGGGAGGTTTATTATATGACAAACAAGGAAACAAACACACAAAGAGAGAGCAGATCAGAAGTTAACAATTACGATTAACAAATTTTTGAACTCGGAGGTTTTAGTCAAACTAAACACTTTATGTTTCTGTTGCTCACTGTTGGTAGATCTGAATTGCAGTTGAGTGTGTTGAGTTTGGGCACCCAATCTTAGGAAGAATGGTTCACTAGACTAAAAACTAGACTGAATAGCTGAGCTCTGATGAGAGGCTGACTAGACTGAGGTTACAGTTGTGCAGATAGTTTGCAAGGGCTTTTTTTTTCAGGGTGGTGGGGTTGGTAACTCAGATTTTGTTCTTGCCCCCCGTCCAATTGGTGAAACAACAGCACAAGACTGCAAAAGGGAATGGGCTTTTTTTTTGGCCCACCTGAACAAGCACAGACAGGATCTCGATTTACCATCTCATCCAAAGGACAATGACAATGCAGCGCACACATACACCTCCTCCCCCCGCCCCCCCACCAAGCCCCCACCCCACACTGCACTGAACTGGACAGTGAACAACGCAGACTTACCTGAACACTTAATTATTAGGACGTCAGGGTCAGTGTCGAAGGCAAGCTTCACCTACTTCATCATCAGTCTGTCATCCCTCGAGTGTTGTGGTTTGTTTCAACCTCTTATTATATTACAGACGTGTCAATAACGTGTGACGAATATTATTCCCAGCTGTTTGTGAGCAGACGTTTGCTGGTCAGTGACTAAGTGGGCATGAAATGTACCTACAGTGAAGGGGGCTGTGATCTGTGTATCCATATCTATGAGTAAACGTCTCGGTGTATATCTAAACCAGGTCAGAGGTGGGTAATTTGAGTTCTGACCAGCTCGTCCCTCTTGGCTGAAACATAACCTGTTTGATCTGGAACACAATTGTGGTCTCTTAAGTTTGCACATACTGTACTCTATGTGTTGGCTTCAGTACTTCTCTGATGGTGCAGGGGGAGGAGGAGTTGTTGGCCAGGAAATCAGTAGACAGTCTCTTCTCTGTTCCAACAATGCCCAAAGGATCTTTAACGTCTACCTGAAACAGGTAGAGTCGGAGAGCTCGGTTTATCATCTCATCTGACAACGCAGTGTTAAAAGAGTATCAGCCTAGACTGTGAGCTCAATTCCAAGTCTCGACATGGGGCTTGAACCCACAAACTTCTAAGTTAGAGGAAAGGCTGATGTATAAAAATAAAAAATAATCCTTGTAATTGATACAGCATCTATCAAAACTGCATGTTTGCAGCAATCGTTTAGTGTGTTTTTTTTGGTCAGCCGGATGTCTGACTCATGCGGAAACCCATCACCATGCTTAAAAAAGTATCCTAACCAAGCTGAGGATTTCATGCATTCCCACCTACACACGGAAATCCCAGAGATACATTGTTGGAATGGAATGCGTGCTCTCTCCCTGGAGGGATGCATCTTGATTACCTAATTCCAGAAAGTATTTGACGCAGGTTGACAAGAGCCAAGGCTTGGGGACCCCAGTGTGTGTGTTGGGGCGGGGGGGTAACTGCTGGAGTCTAACCAGCTAAAACCGTATAGTTTGGAATTTAGTGCTGCACATTGTACTGATTCACAGAAGCTAGAAAGATATTATCACACACACACGCACACGTGGAGTTTAGTTTACGGTGTGCGACACACACCTAAGTTAGAAAAGTTGTGGCCTGTGATGGAAACCTGTTTCGTTACTCAATTAGTTGCTGTAATTAGCTACGATCCTCAGTGAAAGAGCATTTTGTTTGAGGGTAATTTTAGCTCTTAATTAACTGACGAGTGATGTACTCATCGTTCGCTTCCAAGACAGCAACACAAAGAGGAGCTGAGGACAGACACTAATAGCAGGTCTTTACTATCAGGCCTTTGTTATTATCTGCTGGTGGCAAATGACCTCCGACACCGGTTTACCAAGCAGCGTGGTTGTGCCAAGTAAATCTGCGGAGAACCTTACTCAGCAAAACACAAGAGGATGGAGCAGTGACCTGCTCTCCGGGTCCCTTCTTTTGTAGGCTCTACATTATGCCTTTAGTGGCTGGCAATCCAGTGCAATTAGTTCTCTTCTTATTATCCTTTTTTAGACAACCCCCGAAGCGCAGAGGGAACCTCGTTTATTGTTAACCAGCCTCTTCCCGAAGCTGATAACAAAAGGACAAACGGGAGCCAAGTCACCTGAGGCGTTTGCTGCACCAATTATTTTCCATTTCCTTGAGGAATTGTACCCTTTTTACCCCTCAATTCCCAAGCACTGGTCCACTGGTTAGGATTAGGGTGGATATATCCAATTATAGCGCCTTATCATATATTTGCAACCTCTCAAAGTGCTTCACAGAACATTGTTAAGTGAATTGATTGTATATTTTGTGGGTAAAACGCGGCAGCCAATTGCGCACAGGAGTGTCCCAAAGAGAGTTGTGGATTGAGTAAACAACATTTTTTTTGTTTTTAGGGGATAATTACCCCTGGAAAAGCGATCTGTCAATCAACTAACATTCAGGTTCCTACTTACTGCTCGGTAAACCGAGGCGCGCGGAGTAAGGAAACTTGCCCAACATTTCGTCCTGCCCGGGAATGGAACCCAGGTCCTCTCGCTTGTGAGGCGAGTGCTCTAACCAGTATTCTACAGGATTCCACGAGATCCATTTTTTTTCTCTGCTGATTTCCCCTTCTTTCCCCCTCGCGCATTGCCGTTTGTCACCAAGAAAGGTGGCAGAGGACCAGATCGAATTACCTTGAAGGTGCGTCGGGGAAAAATAAGGGTCGACTCCTGTCAGAAAGAGAATAGAGATGGGGAAAGGGTTAACCTTAACTCGCCAGTGCTTGGGCTGACATTACAGTGACCCCCATCTGCCCTCAAATTACCACCTTAGCCTTCCAGCTAACTTTACTCCCACACCTGCTTGTCTGCTTTGTGGTGAACAGAAAAAGAGCCTTTTAAACAGTGGATAATCAGTGGCTGGCGGCCAGATAGCAGTTCACACCTGACGCTATCTGATCCCAGACCTGCCAGACTGTTCCATTGACCTAAAATTTGTCACTCAAGAAGTCCTTCCCCATCATGTGTTGCCGTGAGAATTTGTGCACCGCTCCCCGTACAGTTATTATACTATCAATAATCCTTGCATCTGATATAGCGCCTTATCGCGTCGTCGATATGTCTCAAAGCACTTCACAGCATATATTATAAAGTGGGTTGACTGCGTATTTTGTGGGCGAAATGCGGCAGCCAATTGTGCACAGCAGCATCCCACAAACAGTCATGGATTGAGTGAGCAAATTATTGTAATTTTTTGAAGGGATTATTACCCCCCTGAAAGCAATCCGCCTGACGAGTAGCAACCAGGTTCCTATTTACTGCCAGATAAACAAAGCCGTAGGGTAAGCAAACTTGCCTAGGGTTTTTCCCCGCCCAGGACTCGATCCTTGCTGGGCGAGAGCTCTAACCACTCCTCTTACAGGACTCTGCCAGTTCAGCTCACCAAAGGACTGTGGTGATTTGCAGGCCAGAAGGAGGTCATTCGGCCGATCGCGCAATTTATTCCCATTCTTTCCCTGACTTTCCTTCTTCCCTAATCCTTT
The DNA here is from genome assembly GCF_018977255.1 of Callorhinchus milii. Classification (NCBI taxonomy): domain Eukaryota; kingdom Metazoa; phylum Chordata; class Chondrichthyes; order Chimaeriformes; family Callorhinchidae; genus Callorhinchus; species Callorhinchus milii. Next base: position 3,379,792 of record NW_024704752.1, on the reverse strand, counting down.
CCTTAACAACGATTCTGTTCCCACACAATCCACTTGGGGAGAAATTCCACCCGGGTTGAGACATGCAGCTCGAAACGTGTGGAAAGTTGTCAAATTCTTAGAATTCTGTATTAATTTGTAAAAATTCAGAGAATCTACAGGAAGCCAGAGTTGATTGATTCTACATGTTCTTACTCCATGTGAAGTGCGCTGAGCCATGCTTCTTGGCGTGAAAGGCGCTGCGTAGATGAAAATTCTTATGATTGTTATTGTCATTGGCTTACAAAGAAAATACTAACGGTGACATTTTCTGCCTCTCCCTCCCCCCTTCCCCCCTTTTTCTGCCCCCCCCCCCACCCCCACCGCAGGCTGAGTTCCCCAGGGACCTGACACTCTGTAGTAACCCGAGTGGTATGAAAGGTGGATGATCAGTGAGGCTTAAAGGGGAAATAGACAGCAATGGGGAGGGAAGTCGGGAGTGGGGCGTTAGGGGTTGGCGGGGAGAGAGGGAGCAGCTATGGGGAATGAGGGCAGAGGAGTAAAGGTTAACGCAGGTTAATGTCGGGTGAAGTCGCTCAGCCACCCGCTGAGGGATGGTTAGGTGCTCTGAGCAAACATGTCTCCTGGTAGTGAGCGCTTGACTGTTTCACTAATGAAAAGCTGGATTTCTGCTTGTTTGTTGGCCTCTGGAGTCAAATCATCTCAAGGAAAATGCCTCAGAGTTATGAGGTGAGAATTGCCTGGAAATAAACAGTTTTCACGGCGCCTTTAAGGCACAGATATGGCACCCAGAACATTATTTTGCATCAAACGTTTAATGGTAGGAAGGGAGCAGGGAGTGGAGATAACAGATGTGCATGTAAATCTGGAGCATCAGTGAAACATTTCACACTTACACACACACTCACTTAGACCCCACACACTCACACACACGCAGACTGACAGAGAAACACACACACACACTTTTACTGACAGAGATATACACTCATGCACCCATACACACTCACACAGACTGACAGAGACATACACACACACGCACACACACAAAGTCTGACAGAGACACATACAGACACACATTGACAAAGATACACACAGATACACAGACAAACACAAAGACTGACAGAGAGAGAGAGACACATAAACTCACAGACACGTCTGCTTTAGAGAAACTCTAGATTTAATTAATGTGACTCATTTCTTACACACGATTCCACCAATGATTCGGTCAGGAATAAGAACGGCATTGGTGGGTGAGAGTCTGGACAGTCGGGAGGATCTGTACCTAACACACACCAGTTAGCATCTTCAGCAACACGCCCATCAAAGATGTTTACTGCTGACTCAGCCTCTATTGCATTTAACAATCTGTTTAATAAATTCTGCAGAAACATGGTTATTCAGATCAGTGTCTCTCTGAGGGCCTCTCTCCACATCTTAGGGAAGTAAGACTGTACTCCTTTGCCTTCTATCTTTTACTCAGTCTAAATACCTGCTGCAAATGATTGACACATTTGGAATACATAATAATTATTAATAATAATAATAATCATGGCTTTTGATCCAGCCTTTCACATCGAGAGGACATCTCAAAGCACTGTGACAGAATGCGCTGTAAAATGTAGTGACTTCGTGTTTTGTAGGACTGGACTTTGGGATTTTAGAATTTCTTTGCTTTGAATAAAATGTTTTGGATTGTAAAAGCTCAAACGAATTAATGTTCCGTCCATACGTCCTCCCTCCCAGATATCAAAACGGACATGGGATATCTCACATATGTGAGATGTGATGATGATAATAATAATCCTTGTATTTGATAAAGCGCCTTATCATGTCTTCGAGGCATCTCAAAGCGCTTCACAGAATATACTGTAGAGTGAGTTGACTGTGTTTTGTGGGTGATGATGATCAGATGGATTTGAAGGGACTAATCTCTCAGTGTCCGATTGCCCCCAAAATATTCAGTCACTTTGCTTTACAGTAAAACCTGTTGAGCACTTTGAGACATTTCAACATGTAATAAAACACTGTATCAAATGTAATAATTATTATTATCGATAATTAAACTGAATATCACGACGAGTTGCTAGGGCGTTTGGTAAATCTCACATTACGATCAATTCTGAAAGTCTGACCCCATTTATTAAGGGATTTCAGTGACTCTTGAACTCACACATAAAAAAGATTGTTTGGGGGTGGGGGAAACGGGCAAAGATCAATGCCTTTCTTTCTAGTTTGAGTTTACAAATGTTCTTGCTCTGGTTCAAATTAGTCCGGTGTAACTCACTCCGAAATGAGTTTGACGAAACAAAGGGAGTGATGTGTGTCCAAGAATGCAGAGACACATATGCGTTGCAATGTTCAAAGTTTCCCAATGATTGTAATAACATAATGCCACATCATTTGTGTGTGTGTGTGTGTGTGTATTTGGGTTAGGGTGGGGTGGAATGTTCCTCATTCTCGTAAACCCCATCCTTTGATTCTTTGTTTCCAACCACGTGATGCACTCAGTCTCCCATCGTGTAAGGGAAATCCATATATTCAACGGCGCTATACACTGTCCTATGTGTTTCTTGAACTCTAATTGGAGACGGGTTTAATCTTGGGGTTTGGTCTGATGTGGAATCCTCATTCCCATCTGGAATAAGCGACTGAAATGTATGAGACATCATGTATTAATGTGGAAAAGACTTTCGGCAATTATTTACATGCACATTGTTCTCTGTTGTTTCATCAATGTATAATGCTGAGGGCTGAGATTTCTAACTTTTCATTATGCGTCTCAAAGCGCTTCACAGAATATATTGTAAAGTGAATTGACTGTATATCTTGAGGGCGAAACGCGGCAGCCAATTGTGCACAAATAATCGGGAATTGAGTGATTTTTAAAAACATTTTTTTGAAGGATTATTATGCCCCGGAATATTGCCTAACATTTCGCCCTGCTGGAAATCGAACCCGGGTCCTCTCGCCTGCGAGGCGAGTGTTCTAACCACCAACACCCCTGTACTAAAAGGATAGTCCCTGGAGTTTATTGTAAGAGAATTAGCCTGTTGGCCAAATAATCATCCCACAATATGATAGAGCCTTGTTTAAAGTTTGACTTAACTTAAAGCAGAGCACTCTGTTCGTTCTTCACGAAGCTCCAAAAGCAAGGTTCCACAGACACGGAAGGGGCTCTTTAAAGTTGTTAAAACAATATATTTTTTTTAAAAAAAGCAGAGTTCATCACTTGTGCCATACATGAGAATTTAATCCTGAGAAATGAGCTATTGATACATAAAGCCAATTGGAATCACTTTTTAAAAGTTGAGTCATCTCAACGTGTGAACTCAGCCCTCGGCAACAAAGATGACTGAACTGTGATAGAAAGCAAATAATCCTCTCTGCCCATCCCATTAAATGTCTTGACATCTCATTAACCGCAGAGGCTTTGTGGGGACATTTTATCTACGTGGCAGCTGGCCCTCGCATTAAACTATCACTACAATAGCTCCCAAATTAGCTGGAAGGGGCAGATTAAACCCAGCGCTGTTTCATCACGAGGGTAGAATAATATCTGAGAACAATTCTCAGAACAATTTTTCAGATAGATTAGTTAAAAAAAATGTGGACACTTAATTCACAATTGTTTGTGGGAAGCTACTCTGCGCAATTGCCTGCTGCTTTTCATCCATAAAACATACAGTCAATTCACTTTAAAGTTTATCGTGTTAAGCGTTTTGAGACATTGCGAAGACATGATAAGGCGCTATATCCAACACAACGATTATTATTTTTATTTATTATCTTGTGATGTGTAAATATCTTTTGGGGGAAGTGAGAAAAGGGGGGAGCCATTGAAAATCAAAGTCTGCCTCGGTGGGGGTGGTGTGTTGGGGGGGTGGGGGGAGGTAAGCAGAGTCTTCTTGGAGCTGAACTGGCTCCAAGTTGACCTGCTTGGCAATGGAACGTTGTAATAGAGTCAACCTTTTGTGGCGGTCTCGGAAGTCTGGATCCTGAGCCAGGCTGGTCCACAGTACTTCAGGACACTGCTGATGACAGCACAGCCATCAGGTGCTATCTAGGTGGGATGAGTGGAAATCCCAGTCTGGTTTGGACTCTGGCGTAGGGTGATGGGTTCCCAGGTGTATCAGACACCCTGCCTGACCAAAAAGAACAAAGGTTTATTTGCAACAAAGAACCAGTCAGGTGTGGTTTGATTTATTTAGTGCTGACTGTACATTGGTAAAGCTGAGCTGCTGGCATCACAAATACCACACATAATATATAATAATCCTTGCATTTGGTATAGCGCTTTTCACGTCTTCGAGACGTCTCAAAGCGCTTCACAGAATATACTGTAAAGTGAATTGACTGTATATAATTGTGGGTAAAACGCGGCAGCCAATTGCGCACAGCAGTGTCCCCACAAACAGTCGTGGATTAAAGTGACCAATATAATATTGTTTTTTTTTCTTGAGGGATTATTATCAGGAGTGTGGAGTAAGGAAACTTGTCCAAGGTTTCGCCCTGCCGGGAATCGAACCCAGGTCTCTCGCTTGCGAAGCGAGTGTTCTAACCACTGAGCTACAGGACTCCACAAGAGCCTGGCTTTGCGAAGAGGTCAGTCTTGGGGAAACAGACAGCTGCTGAAGAATGCGAAGTAGATGGTCTTTGAGAGGGAGTTCCAGAGAGCGGGGATGTAGCGGCTGAAAACTCGCACGTCCAAACACGCAAAACCGGGTTGTGTTTCTCACAAGAAAGACAATGCAGCACTCCTCATCCCCTGGCACTGCACTGGGAACGTCAGCCAACACTGTTCAATTTGTGTCGCAACATGGGGGGGCTCAAACCCACCACCTCCTGACCCGGGAGGCTAGAGTACTGCCAGCTGTGCCGAGCTGACACCCCGTTCAGTAATTCCCTATGACATGGATGGACAGAGCCTTTGAAAAAGGCAAGAAAGGCAGATGTGCAGGAGCCTCTGACTGAGGACTAGGTTCAGGTAAAACCTTCAGAACGTCTGAAGTAAATCCATCATTAAAGTCAGCTGTGAATTCCCCTTCACTGGGGCTATGCAGGTGATGACAGGATTACTTTTGAAAAGCTTGGAGTCAGTCAGGAAGCAGTTGCTTTCAAATGCCAATTCCAGGTGGGAATGGATTCCCTGTTGTCTCCACATGAAAACTCAGACAGGATAAAGCCCTGTTCATTCACTGTAAGTGTCAGCCTGGCTCAGTCGATCTCCCTCATTCCTGTGAGCCAGAAGGTTGTGGGTTCAGGCCCTACATCGGGGTTTTGAGCTCATATAGTCCAGGCAATGCAGTGCTAAGTGAGTGCTGCATTGTCAGAGGTACCATCCTTCAGAACAGATGTTAAAATTCGAAGTCTCACCCGCCTGTTTAGGTGGACATCGGAGATTGCAAAGCGAGAGGACCTGGGTTTGATTCCTGGACAGAGTGAAACCTTAGGCAAGTTTCCTTCCTCCAATCTCTGATTACCTAGACGGTGATTGCTATTCAAGATCCTCATCCTCACCCACAAGGCCATTCACGGCCTCGCTCCCGCCTACCTCTCTGACCTACTATCCCCCTACCTACCTGCCCGTACCCTCCGTTCCTCTGGCTCCGGTCTGCTCCACATCCCCCGCCCCAACCACCCTACCATCGGTGGCCGGGCCTTCAGCCTCTCAGCCCCTAGGCTCTGGAACTCCATCCCCCAGTGCCTTCGCCTTGCCTCCTCCCTTTCCTCCTTCAAGGCCGGTCTCAAGACCTTTCTCTTTGACCGTGCCTTCAGCTCCCCTCTCGACTCTCTACCCCCTCCTCGCTCCCTCCCTTCCCTCCCCTCACCCTGACCATTTCCCCCCTGCTCGGGTCTTGACCCAACTATACAGCGCCTTGGGACGTCCTCCTGACATGAAAGGCGCTCTTTTAAAGAAATCTTGTTGTTGTTGTTGTTGTAGTCAATTGGTGGATCACCTTCCGGGGATAACAATCCCTCCAAAAAAATGTGGTCACTCAATCCACGACTGTTTGTGAGATACCGCTGTGCGCAATTAGCTGTCACGTTTCACCCCCAAATACACAGTCGGTCCACTTTACAATATAATAATAATAATAATCTGTGCATTTGATGTAATAATAATAATCCTTGCATTTGATATAGCATTTTTCACATCTTCTCAACATCTCAAAGCACAGCCAATTGTGCACAGCAGTGTCCCACAAACAGTCGTGATTGGAAATGACCAATTTATTATTGTTTTGTTTTGGAGGGATTATTATTAGGCTCTGTGTGGAGTAAGGAAACTTGCCCAAGGTTTCGCCCCCTGCCTGGAACTGAACTCAGGTGTCTCGCTTGCAAGGCGAGTGCTCTAACCACTAGGCTACAGGACTCCACATATCCTGTGAAGCGTTTTGAGTCGTCTCAACGACGTGATGATGAGGCTCCATATCAACTACAAAGACTATCTATCGTTATAAAGCCAGTCACTACACTTTGACTGCGATTAAGCATGAAGCTCTATGGGAACATTTTAAGACGTCGTAGAAAAACTCAAGTTCTTTCCTTCTTTCCTCAGTCAGTGCAAGCGTGTCCGGAGAACAGGCAAAGCTAGCATTCAAAGTTATGTCCCTGTGATGGACAGTGGCTCCTCCACTGATGGAGCTGTTTAGGTAATAATAATAATAACAATCCTTGCTTTTGATAAAGTGCCTTATCATGTCTTCAAGACGTCTCAAAGCGCTTCACAAATTATACCGTAAAGTGAATTGACTGTATATTTTGTGGTCCAGAGACCTTATGCATTTGAAGTACATCGAGGGGCTATTTAACACTGCAATGTGAATATTGTTGCTCGCAACTTCTTTCTAAGGGTGCTTTGGATTTAACAGGGCGGATGAATCAGAAGTAGTTTACAATGGGGGCTATGTTCAGTCGGTGCTTCAAGCCACACAGTCACATCAACCCCCCTTTTTTTCCAATTTTGCCCAAATGTGTAATTCCGAGTAAAGTTAAGAGGATTACACATTCATGTCATACCCAGACCGCTGGAAGATGAAAAGCCTAGAAAAGAGAAAGAGTTTCCTATCACAGATTATAGCGTCAGAATAGAATAGCGTCAGAATAGAATTACTTCCCCCCACCCCTCTCCCCTCTTTCCTTTTTCTCTTTGCCTCCCCCCCAAACCATCCCCTGCCACCACGATTCTCAGTGTTTGTGTGAAGTCATGCATTCAATGCTGGAATCATCCACTCAGTCTTCATTCTAACACTAAAGTTACTCTTGTGCCCTTTTCATTCACGCCCTTGAATCTCAGAATAAGGATTGGAGCTGAACATTAGAATCGATTCAAAGACATGAAAGTCGAACAAGCTATCGAAAATCTGCATCAAGATACAGGGCGGGTGTGTGTGTGTGTGTGTGTGTGGGGTGGGGGAGGTTGGGGGAGGGAGGGAGGGTGGGTGAGTGGGGGGGGGGAAATGTAGCGTTTGACTGACTTTGGACTGAATGCCTTTTGAGCAGTTAATTCAGAGACTTTTGCTTGTTTGAGCAAAACGACCCACAGATGTTGACATTATTTTCAATGGGTTAAGACGGTTGCTATTGGCTTTTATTAACATTTGTTACCTCTTTATTATCCGAGTGGCTTTTTTTTTCTGTTTCCCCTTCCACCCCCCACTCCCCTCCCCTCTTCTCTTCTGTAAGCCGAACTCTGTGAGCTATGAAGAGAGCAGCAGGTAGCATTGGCAGGCTGGGTCACTTCTCTGACCAGCCCTCCGAGTCACATTGTACTGCTCGCTCACACTGCACGACGTGAAGATGTGAAAGGTCAGATTCCAGCTGGGGAGCCATACCTGAGCTTTTGTTCCGCCCGACAGGAGACCCTCTTTCAAAAAAAAAAAAAAATTTCACGGGAAAGCAATCTGTAGAAGTGCCGTCTCTCGCTGCGTCATTCAACCCCGCGCCATTGTATCCCATCACAACTGCCTGCTAACTAGCAAACAATAATCCTTTGCTGTATTCCATCCTCCGCTTGACTAAACTTACCCTCTGAGGAAAGTGTTTCCGGAAAAAAAATAGCAACGCGCAAAGATCTGCTCACGGGCGGGCATTTGGTTTAGGATAATCCGTGCGTTTCTCCTAGCAGTAAGTAGGAATCTGGTTGTTTGTCGATTGCTTTTCCAGGGTCAATAGTTCCTTCAAAAAAATAATAATAATAAATTGGTTACTCAATCTACAACTGTTTGCGGGACACTGCTGTGCACAATTGTTCCCTTGAGATCACTATTACCAAGTCAACCCCGAAATTCTGGGCTTCATCACGATCACATGCCTTTCTGTGTAGTGACTGTGTGTTGACAGTGTGTTGACTGTTTAGGCCAAAATGGCAGCCAATTTGCAGCTGGCTACAATGCTGTGGGTAGACTCGCGGAGGTTTTCGTACTGTTTTCAAAGTGCTTCAAAGGACATACAGTGAAGCTGTGTGCATTTTGTGGGTTAATATTGGCAGCCACAGTGACGTCGCAAAAACAACCACGGATTTTATTTGCAGGATTGTTAGATGGGACAAACTTTACGGTTTTAGCTGGTTAGACTCCAGCAGTTACCCCAACACACACTTTGGGTCCCGAAGCCTTGACTCTTGCCAAGCTGTGCCTAATACTTTCCGGAATTAGATAAGCAGGATACATCCCTCCGGGGAGAGAGTGCGCATTCCATTCCAACAATCTAATGCTGGAATTTCCATGTGTAGCAAATAATATCTCGGGATACAGTGTATAACTGGGACATGTGCAAGCGACTGCCAGAATGGCGGAAGACACACTGGATGGACCTTGGTCTCCTTTCGCCCAGCAATTCCTTAGGTTCTTATGTGTAGTTGCGATATATGGAATTCTCAGTTTGGTTTGGAGACTCTTTCATTCAAAACTCTCCCCTCCAAAAATCTGCAGTTCAGACTAGCAAAGATTTGCACACAGACTTCCGTGCTGCAGTATTGTATGTCTGGTGTTGTGCAGCCAGAGCCCTTCACTAGCTGCAGTGCTGGCCCTAACCCAGGCTGCTGACTGATAGCCGGGAGCAGCATGAGGCTAACATGAAGTGAACTCTCAGCGTGAGGGAGCGGAGGGCTTGTGTGGAGGTTACAGGTACTTTTCACACAGCCAGGCGGGAATCCTCCAACATCCTGCTGCTAGAAATTTGTCCTCACGGCAGCCGTCAGATTTGTGTGAAAGGCCAGACACTGGGGACGGCGGCCGAGGGAGATTTGTTGATATGATAACTTGATTAGCCCCGGACAGACGACACAGTGGCAGAGAGCCAACTCAAAGGCAATCCCTGCTCTTAGTCCTTAACCTCTCCTCGGGGGACGACAAATTATATCTGGTAATTAGATGCCACTGGTTCTTGAGAGAGTTGTGAGGAGCCTGCCGAGAAAGTCATTTGTTTGTTCCGAGCAAAAAAGCATAATAAAAACACACGTAAAAACCCCTGCGTTAGGGGTAAGACAGGAATTATTAATTGAACATTATAAGAGGAATTCGGAGTATTTGAAGAGCAACAAGAACTTGCATCTTTGCAGCATCTTCTAATATCTCTCAAGATATTACAGACACACAAATGAAGATAAACTCTCTTTATCTCTCTCTCTCTCTCCTTCAGACATCCCTGTCTCTGTTTGCTTACAATAGTTATAATAAGCTTTGCAAGTGACAGTTAATCACATCATTGAATCATCTCAAAGCTCTTCACAGGTTTTTACGGTGTAGTGACTGTAAGCAGTTTGTAGGCAAAGGCAAAACGGTTATTTTGCTGATGGGGGTTTGAGGGGTTGAGGGGGGTAAAGCCATTTACGAAAAAACTGGAAACTAGAAAGTGAGAAAGTTGAAAGTCCTATGAAAAGAGAATTTAAAACAATTTCTTTGAACGTGCAGATGGTGAAGTGATTTTCTCAGTCATTACATTTGTGCAGTCCTGGAGAATAGTGGTTAGAGCACTCCCCTCACAAGCAAGAGGACCCCGGGTTCGATTCCTGGGCAGAGTGAAACCTTACGCAAGTTTCCTTACTCCACACGCCTCTGTTTATCCAGCAGTAAGTAGATTGTTAGTCAATCGGCAATCGCTTTCTGGGGGATGATAAACACTTCAAAAAAATAAATAATTTTGGTCACTCAATCCACGACTGTTTGTGAAACGCTGCTGTGCGCAATTGGCTGCCGCGTTTCGCCCACAAAATACACAGTCAATTCACTTTACAGTACGTTCTGTGAAGCGCTTTGAGACGTCTCAATTAAGTGTTAAGGCTTTATATCAACTGCAAGGATCAGTATTATTACTTTACAGTGATTCCTTTAAGCGTGTTTTGGGATTTCCTCCAAGACCATGAAAGGCACGGTGTCAAACACAACTGTTATTATTGATAACACGCCCCGCGGATCACTCACTAAAAGACTCACAAACAGCGGAGAGGGAACGGTGCACAATTCAGTCAGGAATCTATATATCTCTTTGCAGCCAAAGAAAAGCGTGGAAAAAAAGGAACAGGGTCCAATGCTTTGAGGGGGAGGAGAGAAGGGAGGGGTAGGGGGCTGGTGTGGTTTGTTATGTATATGCATTTGACATCCGACTCTTTGCAAGCTGACCCAGGAATCCTTGAGAGGGATACGCTTTTATTCAGGTCCTGGGCACAAAACGGACAAGTCAGAGAGCAATGTAGCTTTTCAAGGGGTGTCCTGCATTTTCCACGGCCTTTAAAAAGAGGTTTGAGTCTGAATAAGGCATGGACCACCTCCCCCTCTCCCCTCCCCCCTCTCTTCCTCTCCCTCCGCAACCCCCGCCGCGCGCTTCCCCCCCCCACACACACACCACCACAAATGATGTTAAAACAACATAAATTGGACACAGCACAAAGGGCCTTCGGCAGTGCCCAGAGATACCCTCTCGCTCATTGTTGCTCTCAACTTTCTGAGCTGGGAGCATAAAGAGAGAGCCTGCTCATGTCACAAGTAGGAGTTTTAATGGTCTCCTTGAACAATGCGGGCACATTCTGTGCAACCTCATTACCGAATCATCTGAAACGGATGAGGAACATTCCCACTGATTATCATAAATAGCATAAAAAAGGCTTTCAGCCCCAAAGCAGGTTCCATCTGCCCCTCATGTGTCCTCACCTTGATGTTAACTCACTTCCCCCACACCCTCCCCACCCTTCACAAAAGGGCCGACGTGTTTTGCGCCGCACATCCCGCTATATAAACAGCCAACAACAACAACTTGCATTTGCACAGCGCTCCTTGTCTCGGGTCTCGGAGCGCTCAACAGCGAAGGAGATTGGGGCTGAGCCAAGGCCGGTGTCAGAGGGATGAGGCTGACCATAAAGGAAGGTCTTCGGGTGCGATCTGAAGTCGGGCAACGGGAGCAGGCGCGAGGGGGGGAGGCGCGAGTGGTGGAGGTGCGAGGTGGAGAGTGCAATGGGGGGGAGGTGCGAGGTGGGGGGAGGTGCGAGGGGGTGGAGGTGCGAGGCGGAGGTGAGTGGGGTAATGGACAGAAGAGTATTGCGCAAAATAAATAATGGAATGACAAGGCTGAAGCACACTTTTTATTTAGGCAATGTTATTGTAAACAGATTTTTGGCTTGTGACCCTCTCATCTCTTCCCCCCCCCAGTGCGTCCCAACCTTCAGCATATGTCGAGATCATGGCCGTTTCTGGCTGTGTTTCCATTTAATTTGGCTCAGTGGCAGCACTCAAGCCTCCGAATCAGAGGGCTGTGGGTTCAAGCCCCACATCAGGACTTAGAATCACTTAGTCCACACTCTAAGGCAGAGTTGGGAGGGGGTGCTGCATTGATGTAGGTGCCGTCCTTTAAATACAGTGTTAAACCAAGGGCCAGTCTACCTGTTCAGGTGGACATTAAAGATCCCATGGTGCTATTCAAAAGGAGAAAGGAGTTTCTCTCGGTGTCCTGGCTGACAAATCCCCAAATAAAAAAAATTAGTCACTCACTTCACTGTTATGCTGCATTTCGCTCACAAAATATACAGTCAATCCACTTGACGGTGCATCCTGTGAAGCTCTCGATGATGTGATAAAGGTGCTAATCAAATACAAGGATTATTAGTATTTATCATCATTTTTCCCTTCTTTTCCCATTCCTGCTTTATCAGGACTCACGGATACCATTACTTTTAATAATCCTTGCATTTGATACAGCGCCTTATCACGTCTTCGAGACATCTCAAAGCGCTTCACAGAATATGCTGTAAAGTGAATTGTCTGTATATTTCGAGGGCAAAATACTTTTTCTTAATCTTTTACACTTTTGTTCAACGTCGGTCGCTAAATGCAGCTCAACTGTGAAGCGCGGAGGGTTCTGTGCTTGCAGTTAAGCTCCAACACACTTGCGGTTCTGCGTGTGTCACATCTGGAACCACCACTTTGCAAACCTCGTCCACATTTCAGAGAAATGCCATTAAAACAGAACGTTTTGTGTAGTGTAACCAAAGTGCACTCACCAACATTCCTCCCAAATACCTTCCACTTTATGAGAATACCGGGCTTCGTAAAACACAATACTTTGTTCTTTCAACAGTCGAAGGGTCTGACAAACAAGTAGGAAATTTAAAGAGTGACCGAAGCAAAAGGAGGTCTTTCGTAAAAGTTTTGGCAGCCGAGCACTGGGAAAACAGGTTCAACAGATGGGAACAGAGGGTTTGAGTTTATTTTTTTGATTCTTTCACGGATCTGAAAAATTTTGTTGAAACACAGAACGGGTGTTTTTTTTTGTCTGTAGCGTCTCGCAGGATTACAACCTCTAACATCCAATAACACGGGACTTTTGCTGTGTCCGCAATAGCTGTTGCGTTCGCCCGCAAAGCGCACAGCAACTGCACGACACAGCTGTGTCTGTCCTGCGCTGTGAAGCGCTTTGAGATGTCCTCCCGACGCTGTGTCAAATGTAAGGATTGTTAGTTGATAGTTTGCCCACCACAAGATCCGCACATGCACAGATATGAGCTAAACAACTTGGTTTGGTTTGACCAAGACAAGAGCAGAGGATTCTAAAACAATAATAATAATAATAATCCTTGCATTTGATATAATGCCTTATCACATCGTCGAGACGTCTCAAGACGCTTCACAGAATATACTGTAAAGTGTAGCGACTGTATAAACGCAGCCGCCAATTGCTCATAGCAGTGTCCAACAAACAGTCATGGATTGAGTGACCAAATTATTATTACTATTTTTTGAAGGGATTATTACCCCCGGAAAAGTGATCCGCCAATCTCCTAATACCCGAGTGACTAACACTTTCTGCTTGGTAAATAGAGGCCCAACATTTTGCCCTGCCAGGAATTTGAGCTGCGTAAGTCACTGGTGTGTGCAGGTGAATGTGCGTCCGTACACATGTGTGTGCGTTTGTGGCTGTGGGTACGTGTGTGCATGTGAGTGAGCATGTGTATGTGTGTGTGAGCGTGTGTATGCATGTGTGAGTATGCACGTGTATGTGAGTGTGCGTGTGGCCTTTGCAAAGTTACATTGGTTAGCTCCAAAATGAAGGTGGTGAAATTTACCCAAACATTTGTTTTGTTGGAGGCCACTCTGTACAATATAGTGCTCTCACCATTGAGTCAGAGGTATCTGGTGTGAGCTCACAGTCTAGCTCGATGCTCCAGTTCCGTGTTAGAGGGAGGATTGCACTAACAGAGGTGAGACCCCAAATCAAGTTCCCATCTGTGCCTGTTTGGGTGGAAATGTTTAAGATTCTGCAACGCTGTTAAAAAAAAAGGGGTTTCTGCCGGGGTCCTAGCTAGCAAATCCCTGAGGTGAATTTACAGCTGTTTGTGAGACTTTTCACTCAGCAGTTATTTTTAAGATATCTCGACATCACGGCAGGATTATTATTATTAACTTGGCTATGGTACAAAACTCTGCGGTGATGGAGATAGAGAGACACCTAGAGGACTAAGCTAGCAAACAGTTCTCCGAAGTATTCTGTGGTTTCACACATTTACGGCGATAACAGGCACATTATTGCTATAACTGGCGGCTGCATTTATCACAATATCCACGCTGGTACATATTATTAAAGCGAAATAATTTTTACGGCACCTTTTAACATAAAATGTCTTAAGCACGTTACAAGTAAATATTAGAACCTTATCAGGTCTTTGAGACGTCTCAAAGCGCTTCACAAGATATACTGTCAATTCACTTTACAATATATTCTGTGATGCGCTTCGAGACGTCTTGAAGACATGATAAAGGGCTATACCAAATGCAAGGATTATTATTATAAACACTCATCAGTTTTTGCTACTGCTGTAAAGTGAATTGACTATATATTTAATGGGTGAAAAGCGGAAGCAATTGCATACAACAGCGTCCCACAAACAGTCATTGATTTGAGTGCCCAAATTATTATTTTTTTTGGAAGAGATTATTACCCCGGAAAAGCGATCTGCCAATCGACTAAATGATTGGCAAGTGTAGTGACTGTTTTTGTTTGGCAGCAATTGCTTTATGGCAGTGACGATTCCCCCAAACAGCCGTGATCCAGTGTACATATTGGAGAAGGTTTTCACATTTAATACAAAGGCTTGGCTTTAGCTCTGGTTTATTGAAAGTATTTGAGTTCTGTATTAGTCTGAGTTGAAACATTGTACCACAGCACCACTCAGTGGCCAAAGCAGTAAGCATAATGTTTTGAGGTAAAGCCAGGTGTTTGAAGCTCCATTTTTGTGTTTAAGACTATCCAAATCAGACTGACAGTTCCACATATAGATACCACCTACGCATAAAAAGTTCCTTGCATCTGGAATGCAATGTGCATTCTCTTCCTGGAGGGATATACCTTGCTTACCTAATTCCAGTGAGTATTAGGCATAGGGTGCAAGAGCCAAGGCTTGGGGACCCCAAGAGAGTGCATTGGGGTGCTACTGGAGTTCACCCAGCTTTTTAGCTTTTGCACATTGCTCACCAATGAGAGCAACCTCTGGCAACCTTTCCTGCTGCTTGTCCTGCGAGGACAACCCTACCTGTTTGTTAGAGCCTTGGCTTGTAGGTTAACAGGAGCTGTGTGGGAAGCGTTCCTGCCCCAAGTCCTGCAGGTATGGCCAGGCTGGCTGGTCTGTCATCAGCAGTGGCCTGGAGTATTGCGGGCTCGTCTGGCTCAGCAATCAGGTTATTGACCACCACGGAGGGTTAACTCGATTCTGATATTCTGTTGTCAAACATGTCACCTTAGAGGCAGCTCAGCTCCAAGGAGGTCGCAGTGCTGACTGCGAGCGTGATAACCTCTACGGTACAGGACACCACAAATCCCGGTTCCCTCCAAAAGTTCAGTGCTTGAAAAGTATACGCGAAAAACAAATCCAGAAATAAAACCAGAGAGGTAATCTACATTTCTTGGTTTCCCTTCAATTTACATTGAAGGTTCCTCTCCCCCCCACCCCCACCCTTCCCTTGTGTTAATTGTTATTGATCCCCAATAATTTGTTTGGCTTTTCAGCGGTTGCCTTGTTACTGTCTGTCAGCACATCACAGAGCTCAGCAACTCGCTGAGCATAAAATTCAGAGGAGATGACAAGAGGTGTCTTGACGTCGGCGGGCGTTCAATAAACTGCGACGACAGAAAGACAATCTCGGCCATTCTCTGGCTCCGTTGCGGTTAATTAAGCACGTTTGGGCGCTAAGCATCTGTAAAAACAGCGCTCATTGAGAGAGTAATTGAGACACTAACTTGACTATCTTCAGAATTTCCTCTGGGCTGAGTTCCGCTACAATGAATGACAGAGAGAGGCAGTCCGGCAGCAGTAAACAGACAGGTTGTGTTAATCAGAGCGTAGAATCTAAATGAGGTCACCTGGCTCTGTAAGGCAGTGAGCAAGCCTGCCTCAGCGTTGCTTTTAACTTTTAACCTCATCTCTTGAAGTTCGTTTCGATAGCAGGGAGCGCGGAGATAAAGAAAGTAAAGCAAATTACATTGCCTGTGCACAACGTTCATTCAGCAATAAAAAAAACCTCGGCAACATTCCTCGTTAATAAACTCTCTCGATTGTTTTGTTTATTGCCAGAGCAAATAAGAAGCACTTCTTAGGCCTTCCAAAACAGATTTAAAAACAAGAGAAGTCAGTTTAAATAGGATTTACAGCTGTACAGATAATTGAGTCCCACTTAACTCCTTCATGAAAACAGATCGCACATTTAGTGTTTGTACTGAATTGGTGCTCTTTGGGCACTTTGCATTGTTTTGGGGTTTAAACCGCACAAATCCGGACTTTAATATGTAATAATAATCCTTGCATTTGATATAGCATCTTATCATGTCGTTGAGACGTCTCAAAGCAGGATTCACTGTGAATCTAGTGAATTGACTGTATATTTTCTGAGCAAAACTTTGAGCTCACGCTCCATGCTGGCACTTGGGGGTGGGGGTGGGGGGGGGCACGCTGTCAGAGGTGCTGTCTTCTAACAGAGGCAATGAACACCAAATGCCATCTGCCTGTTCTGCAGGTAACGAAAGAGCAGGGAGCTTTTCCCTGCGCCCCAAAACAGCAATCGTCCAGATAAGTTGATCCTTTTCCTCACGCCTTGCGTGTGTGATTTTGCAGTGTGCAGAGTGGCTACACATTTTGCCAACAGGAAACCAGTCACTACACTCGGCGGTCGTCACTAGCGAAGAATTTCGACAAATCGAGACGATAAGAGGCGCGGGAACAATTGTTCAAGTCGTGGCTGATGCTGATGGCGGTGACGGCAGAAATTTGAGGCCGTTAAATTACAATTCAGTAGCAAAGCCAAGCGAATATTGAATGCAGATTGCAGGTGTCTGTATGTCATTAATGTACAGGGTTGTTGATAATGCAAGGCTTGTATATATATACATATAAAGCCTTTAGCCATTACAGTGTTACATTATGTGAGAATCTGAGGGGCATAAAACACTCAATAAAGCAGCGCAGGTGTAGAAAGCTCCATGTGGTTTCCAGTCCACAAAGATGGCAGAAAAAGTAATATAGCTCTCAACAAGTGGATGCCCCTGACATAGACAGAAACAATTCACACTCCAGAACTATGAATTGCTGAAAAAGTAAAAGCATTATCCTCTCTGCTGGGGGCAAAAGCATTGACTGAACTTCCCATAGCTATGCATTTCGCGCCCCTGTTTTAATAATGATAATAATAATAAAAATAATAATTGAAAGTGGATTCATGTGGCAATACAAGACATAGTTCCTATAATCATTGGTGCGACTATTAATAATAATCCTTGCATTTGATATAGCCCCTTATCACATGTTCGAGATGTACCAAAGGGCTTCACAGAATATACTGTAAAGTGAATTACCTTATATTTTGTGGGCAAAATTGCACACAGCAGCGTCCCACAAAGAGTCATGGATTGAGTGACAATTTTTTTAAAAAGGAATTACTACCCCAGGAAAAACAATCCACCAATCGAATAACAACCGGGTTCCTACTTACTGCTAAGTAAACAGAGGCAGATGGAGTAAGGACAATTGCCCAATGGTTCACCTTGCCGGGAATCAAACCCAGGTCTCTCGCTTTTGAGGCGAAAATATAGCACCTTATTACGTTGTTCACAGAATATACTGACATCCAGACGCCAACTATCCGCACATCGACTTGATGCGCATCACAGGAAGCTCTAATAAGCGTGTGCAATATCCCACGATAATTCAAAATCATTCATCTTATCCTTGAATACCGAATCAGCTTCATGAGTGGTCTTTGGTTCCCATAGTAGACTGAAATGTAAGCGCTGAACACGAACCACAGAAGGATGAAAGTTAAGAAGATCTGAAATGTTAACAGCAGCACCAGGAGCACAGCCAACAGCTCACAGGACACCCCTTTATGGGACACTGCAATTTCTTCCTTATGAAATTGGAAGGATGCGTTAGGCTCAGCGGATGTTATGAGGCTTGAGCTGAAGCCTGGAGTAGAGGTGGGGATTGCCTGCATCGACGTAAGGGTCGTCTGCGCTTCCAGAGGTGATGTCGACGATATTGTCGATGCCCATTGCGTTGTAAAAATATCCGATTCTGTTGAACGATAAAATATCTCCGTAGCAGAAGTAGAAACATCTGGAGTTGTGGTTTGTTCAGTAGTTGCCTCTGTTGTGTATGTTGTAACAGGAGTAGATACCAAGGAGGTCCACATAGTAGTTGAGACATCTGGAGTTGTTGTCTGTTCAGTAGTTACCTCTGTTATGTATGTGGTAACAGGAGTAGACAACAGAGTGGTCAATGTAGTAGAAACATCTGGAGTTGTTGTCTGTTCAGTAGTTACCTCTGCTGTGTATGTGGTAACAGTAGTCACCAGTGTGGTCGATGCAGTAGAAACATCTGGAGTTGTGGTTTGTTCAGTAGTTGCCTCTGTTGTGTATGTTGTAACAGGAGTAGATACCAAGGAGGCCAAGGAGGTCCACATAGTAGTTGAGACATCTGGAGTTGTTGTCTGTTCAGTAGTTACCTCTGTTGTGTATGTGGTAACAGGAGTAGTCACCAGTGTGGTCAATGCAGTAGAAACATCTGGAGTTGTTGAATGTTCAGTAGTTACCTCTGTTGTGTATGTGGTAACAGGAGTAGTCACCAGTGTGGTCGATGCAGTAGAAACATCTGGAGTTGTGGTTTGTTCAGTAGTTGCCTCTGTTGTGTATGTTGTAACAGGAGTAGATACCAAGGAGGCCAAGGAGGTCCACATAGTAGTTGAGACATCTGGAGTTGTTGTCTGTTCAGTAGTTACCTCTGTTATGTATGTGGTAACAGGAGTAGACAACAGAGTGGTCAATGCAGTAGAAACATCTGTAGTTGTTGTCTGTTCAGTAGTTACCTCTGCTGTGTATGTGGTAACAGGAGTAGACAACAGAGTGGTCAGTGTAGTAGAAACATCTGGAGTTGTTGTCTGTTCAGTAGTTACCTCTGTTGTGTATGTGGTAACAGGAGTAGTCACCAGTGTGGTCGATGCAGTAGAAACATCTGGAGTTGTCTGTTCAGTAGTTACCTCTGTTGTGTATGTTGTAACAGGAGTAGATACCAAGGAGGTCCACATAGTAGTTGAGACATCTGGAGTTGTTGTCTGTTCAGTAGTTACCTCTGTTATGTATGTGGTAACAGGAGTAGACAACAGAGTGGTCAATGTAGTAGAAACATCTGGAGTTGTTGTCTGTTCAGTAGTTACCTCTGTTATGTATGTGGTAACAGGAGTAGACAACAGAGTGGTCAATGTAGTAGAAACATCTGGAGTTGTTGTCTGTTCAGTAGTTACCTCTGCTGTGTATGTGGTAACAGGAGTAGACAACAGAGTGGTCAGTGTAGTAGAAACATCTGGAGTTGTTGTCTGTTCAGTAGTTACCTCTGTTGTGTATGTGGTAACAGGAGTAGTCACCAGTGTGGTCGATGCAGTAGAAACATCTGGAGTTGTCAAACATATGAATGCGTCGTCTCCTAAAAAGAAAATGTTCTGCCCAGACAAATGGCTGGGACTATGGCAGGAAATATTCCTGTACGTTTTCACCTTTTTGAAATTATTCAAAATCCAATTTTTGAGGGGCTTCAATCGACAGTCGCAATGCCAGGGGTTGTCCAGAAGATTAAGCCCTGAGGGTGCCAGAGAGCGGAGAGATTCAAATGCCCCAGCGGGTACATTACGCAACTGGTTCTTGGAAAGATTCATTCTTCTCAGCTTGGTTAAATTTTCAAAGATGTCTCTGTCTAAGGAAGACAGTCGATTGTCTGCTAAGTCAAGAGTTGTCAGCTTTGGGAGGCCACTGAAGGCATGCCTTGGGAGAACAGTAATTTGGTTTTTAGTCAGCGAGAGTTTACTCAAACCTGGCAGGCTGCTGAAGACATAATCAGGAACGGTGGAGAGGTTGTTTTTCCTCAGTGAAAGATCGGTAACTTTTGGCATCAGCCCAAATACGTTCACAGGCAGTCGCAAGAGTTGGTTGTCTTCGAGTTTCAAATGGCTGATTTGGGTCAAATTGTGGAATATTCCAAACGGGAGCTCAGTAATTAAGTTGCCCTCCAGGGAAAGTTTCTTTAACTTCAGAAGTTTGGAAAACAGTTTAGGTGGGAGGCGCTTGATTTCATTTTTCCCCAAAGACAGAGTGGTTAGATTGGTAAGGTTGTCAAAGATATCCTCGGGAAGATCGATGATTTGATTTTCGTCCAGTTTCAGGAGTGTCAGCTCCAAGAGGTTTTGAAATATCCCCCGAGAAAGATACTTGATCCGATTTCCTGCCAAGTGCAGCATTTGAAGTTTCCTGAGTTTGTCGAATATCCCATCGGGAAGAGCCTCTATCTGATTGTAAAACAACCGCAGTACTTCCAAATTGATGAGTGGGTCAAATAGCCCTTTCTTGAGACTACCAAGCCGGTTGGTGTCCAGGTAAAGGATTTTCAATTGCAAGAGACGATCAAAAGTACCCAGACTTAATGTTTCCAATCGATTCCCTGAGATCTCAAGATCTGTCAGGTGGGTGAGTGTATGTAGGGCACCGGGTTCTATTGTATTTAGTTCACTAGTCATGAAAATCATCTTCTTCAGCGATTCAGGGTAGTTTTTGAAAGCCCCATCTCTCATGATAGAGATTCCTGTTCCAATAGCAATGAACTCAGTGACATTGGGAGCGATGAACTCTGGAATTTCTTTAATATCTCGGTGGTTGCACGTCAACTTTTCCTCACTGAATACACATGTTTGGGCAGCAATGACGATGTCAAAGGCCAACAGTATAACCAACGACAGAGTCAGGTGGTGCACGGGAGCCATGTCACTGCAAAGTAAAGGATGATCAGATGTAGAAAGCGAATGAAATAAGGTCTGGGAAGTGAACAGCAAAAAAGGGAGAACCAACAAAACCAACTTTTAGCCAAAACTCTTTCCATTTCTTTCTTTATTTGCCTCTTTTCTTTCCTTTGGGGTACATCAGCTTTCTAAATATCCTATAATAGTCCTCGCATTTGATATAGCGCCTTATCAGGTTGTTGAGATGTCACAAAGCGCTTCAGGGAATATACTGTTAAGCGAGTTAATTCACTGTTTTTTTTGTGAGTGAAACGCGGCAGACAATTGCACACAGCAGTGTCAAATGATTGCAGTGGTGAATTGAGTGACCGCATTATTTATTATAATTAACATCAGCTCTTATTTATGTTGGTCACTGCTCTGAGTTAGTTTCTTTACACCAATGAATATTAACAACCTCTGTACAAAGACTACACTGCAATGAAGAGTTGCTGTGATAACTCCATCTCCCTCTGTCTTGGTGGATCGCTTTCCGGGGATAATAAATCCTCAATTTTTTTTTAATTTAGGTCACTCAATCCACGACTGTTTGTGTGACATTATTGTGTGCAATTGGCTGCTGTGTTTCGCTCACAAAATAAACAGTGACTCCACTTTACAATATATTCTGTGAAGCACTTTGAGATGTCTCAACGACATGATAAGGCGCTACAGAAAATGCAAGGATTATTAACATTTTTATTATTATCTGAGAGGAACTGGCAGTGCTCTAGAATGCTTGTTCATGGTTGAATCAAAAACATTAAGTGCCATTTATTCTTAACCTATTAAGCATTGTTTTACCAAGGAATCCAGATAGATGGTTTAATCTCAGGAAAACACTGCAATCACATCATATCTCTGATCAATTAAACTACAGTAAACCATTGCTGAAATGCCGTACTGAAGAGTTTGAAACAAAAGCTGTAGCAGCAGGGAAATGTGCCTGTGTGGGTGGTGTACATATGTGGAACTTGCAGTGTGGTTTGAATACTGTTAAGCATGGCGATAGGTTTCCACGTGTGTCGAGGCAACTGGCTGACCCTTCCCAGAAAAGACTCAGTAAAATAATGACAATAATAATCCTTGTGTTCGATACAGGGCCGTATCGTGTTGTTGAAATATCTCAAAGCGCTTCACAGGATTATATGGTGAACCAAATCCACTGTATATTTTGTGAGAGAAACGAACCAGTCAATTGCGCACAACAGTGTTACACAAACAGTCTTGGTTCGAACGACCAAATTATATATCAATTGTATAAATGAGCTTGATGTACGCTCATTAATGTAAATGGTAAAAATGCTCCACTTACCTAAATAAAGAGCAATGTTCTGAAGCGCCGAGACTTTTGATATGAAGGACTGGGCTGTGTGGCTGCGTAAACAAGTGAAGCGACAGATGTAGCTCACAAACTCATCTGATCCTGAGAGCACTTGATAAAGCTCTGCACGTCACATGGAGCACTTAACTGACCCACGCACCTTAGTCTGATAACGAGCGAACTAGAGATATCTTGCTGCACAACTGGGTGTCAACAAATTAATCAACTGACTGCTGTTCTCGGTGGGTTTCCCATCAAGTTCTGTGTCAGTATTAATAACAATAATAAATAATAATCCTGGCATTTGATACAGCGCCTTTCATGTTAGGAGAACGTCCCAAAGCGCAGAGTGCAGTCACCGCATTTTTTTTGTGTGGGTGAAAGCAGCAACCAATTGGCCCAGAGGATATGTCACACAAAATAGTTTTGGTGGAGGGTCTGTTCCATCGATTGACCTTCATTATGTTATTGGAAATAACATTACGAGGCCTTCACAATATGAAAATATGTGAAAAGTAAATTTTCTTCTCAGTTGCAGCGTAAAAGATAATGTCAATAAACAACACTATTAAAGCAACAGAAGATCTTGAGATCTCAGGAGTCAATTAGGTAAAGAAGGACATTCAGCCTATTTGATCTCATCTTTTCAGAGTGCCCACACTACCATCCTCCCAATGCCACATCACACTGTTTCTTAAATAGGTTCAACGTCCTGCCCTCTACCAACCATCTTGTTAATCTGAGCCCGGAAATAAAAACACACATTTAGACAAAGCTGTTGTATTTTCTACGCTTCATCTTTATTCCGTTATCATCACTGCTGTGCGCAATTGGCTGTTCGCTGGCTATTGGCAGGTGTTTTATCATTCCCATTACAAAACAGATGCTGGTGCGGCTAAATATTTTTAAAAAACTATTTAAAATGGACCATTTTAATGAGGATCGAAAGCATAATTGGAATGGAATTAATGTCAACAATAATGACAAAGTACTCAAAAGCTTTTGTAAACAAAAAAAATACGATCCTGAGTCAAACTAGAAGAGAATTGGCCTCTTTCCTTAAAGGGCATCATTTATTGGCGAGAGTCGAAGCAGCATTATAGGATCCCTTCTCTCAGTGTGAGGTTTCACCCAATTTCTTGATGTGACAATTACAATAACACAGACAAGTAGAAGAAGAATGATCAGAATCCCTGTGTTAAAGGGATCGAGCGTCTGATGGGCAATGTTCTGAGTTCCTTCACCATTCACTGCATTTGTTCTTTCACTCCGAGCTGCAGTGAGAATATAATGGTCCCGTCTTTCTCCTTCAGTGTTCAGCTGGAGCGGTATTAGTCCTGTGGTGTAGTTCACTGGAGGAGCAGACTGAGCATCACAGGCAAGGGATTCATCAACCAGAGTTAGAATTGGTCTGCCTTGGAGAGCAGGGGGATTATGACAAGTAACGCGATTTGGCGCCAACGCTTTATCAGGGTGATTTTTTAACCAGTCCTGCAGCCCTAGGATGCCACAGTCACACAACCAGACATTTAGATGTAGACTGACCTCGGTCAGACCAGGTAAGAGGTGAAACAGAGCACTTGGAACTTGCTGCAGCGAGTTGTTGTGAAGCTGAATCTTTCTCAAGTTCTGCAGGTTGTTAAAAACCCGCGGGGAAAGTGACTGGAGCCGGTTGTTGTGGAGTGAGATGTTCCGCAATTGTCCAAGGTTGCTAAACACGTCCCAACCTAATTTGCTGATATTATTTGTGTGGAGGAAGAGGTCTGTGAGTTCATCTAAACCGCTAAAGGCTCCTTTTTGGATGGAGGAAATCTGATTGTGGCTCAAAATGAGAACGCGTAAAGAGGATAAGTTGCTGAATACATTGTCTTCTAGAATTACGAGTTGGTTTTGGTATAACCAAAGCTCTCGGAGTTCGGGCATGGCACCAAAAGTGCCCGGCATTAGCCGCGACAGATGGTTTTCATAGAGGGTCAGTTGTGAGAGTTTGGGCAGATCCAGTAAAAGTCCCTGTGGCAATGTTGACAACAAGTTACCAGATAAGGTCAATGTCTTCAAATGAGGTAGAGCCGAGAAGACATTGGCCGCAAGGTGCTGGATGCTGTTACTGTTGAGCCCTAGTTCTACTAAGCTGTTGAGGTTGGCAAGGCTCCTGGCAGCAATGGCACCAAGCTGGTTTTCATAGAGCCATAGCTGTTGAAGTTGTCCCAGTTTGTCAAAGACCTTCAAGGGCAGATTGGTGATCTTGTTCTTGCCTAAATTAAGCTTTACCAGCTGCGTGAGATGGTCAAATGTACCGTCAGCGATTGTGGTCAATCTGTTGTGGTGGAGCTGTAGGTCTTTGAGGCTAACCAGTTGGTTGAACAAGTCTGGCTCCACACTGGTCAACCTGTTACTCTGCAACACGAGGATTTGAAGACTGTGTAAGCCATCAAACAGTCCCGCAGGCAGACGCTCCAACCTGTTGCCCTCCAGACTCAACCTGGTCAGATGGTCCAAGTTGTTAAACGCCCCCAAGTCAATGTGAGAGATCTGGGTTTGGTGGATTATGAGGGTGACCAGTGATGAGAGATTCAAGAAGGCGTTGGCTCTGACCACTTCCATTTGGGTGTGTATCACCTGTAGGATTTGAATATGTGGGGGTATGGACGTTGGTATTTCTGTTAGGGTTTTCCCATTGCATATCACAAAATTGGGCAAATTGTAACAGTGACATCCATCAGGGCAGGCAGAGACGAAGAGATGGATTTGAAGACTTAATACCAAGAACATATAGGATTGCGATTTCATTGTACCTACAATTGGAGCGCAATATATTAATGCAATAATTTGTAAGACTTTATTACCTCAGCAAAAGGTTTTTGCAAAAAAAGGTGCACAATGAAACATCCTGTGAAAACATGACTAGAAACTTTGTAAAAAATATATATATATTTATAGATAACCACAACCAAATGATACTGCGCGACAGCGTTGCACCAGAGGTGATTTATTTCAAGTGATTGAAATAGGATATTGGTACCTAGCAGGGAGACACTGAGGAAAACCCGCGCCCTGTGAACAGGAATCTGCAGTTTTTCTCTATGTAAGGGTCATTAAAGGTATTTTTTAATGCACATAATAAAATCTCTGGTTGAGGGGGGAGGGAGGAATTAATGCAAACTTTGTCCCTCACCACTAGCCAGTGTATTACACAGTCACTACTCTTCACAGTAAATCCTGTGAAGTGCTTCGAGGCGTCCTCTTGACGTGAGAGGCGTTATATTAAATTATAGGATTATTATTAATATGATTATCTTATCACCTTAGAGAGCAGAAGCTATTATAAAGTGGATTGACTGTGTATTTTGTGGGCGAAACTACAGTATTTGCAAATTCAACAACATTAAAAAACACAACGTTGAGGTTTTGCTCACACCCAAAGAAGTACATTTATCCCAAATGATGCGTCATCATTGCTCCTAATAGTCTCCGACCAGTGTGGGGTCAGGAGCATGGTTAATTCTTGTGAGCCCTGTTTGTGCTGGGTCTGCTGGTCCCAGCATGGGGACGATAGTAGACGTGCTAAAGGGGCCTCAGCGGGTTAGGCGGGCGGAAAATCAACCCGAGCCAGGCAACAAATTTATCCTTTTTGTAAAATCATTTTACACATTGAACAACAGATTACATTTACACAGCGCCTTTCACGTCTGGCGGATGTCAAAAAGTGCTGGACGGTCAAGGATGTGCGCCCGAGCTGGCGTTTTGGACCAAATCCCCCCCCAAAATATATTGCAACATTTTATGTCAAACTTTTAAATAATAAGAATGATTTAAAATAATAATACATTGGGCGTTGGGATAAGAACATAAGAATTTGCTACTTCGCCTTCCACTATCCTGGCAGTCGCTTGACATGCCGTGTCCCAAATGTATCCTGAGATATTATTTTCTAGCAGAAATCTATGTAATTTGTTCTTGAAACAAACAATCTTTTCTGCTTCCACCCTCTCCTTAGTTTACTACTCGCTCACTGAAGAAGTGTTACCGCAGGTTTGTTCCGAATTTATCTCCCTTCAATCACAATAAAATTAAAATTTATTTGAAATTTTTATTTAAATGCAATATAGTTTTACTGTCATACATATATGAACAATACGTGCACTCAAATATTCGACGTATCACTGTGTCATTAATAAAATTATTAAAAAGAACTTTGTTTTTACCTTCCTCAATAATCTATCCTGCACAAAAGGGTGACTTGCTGAAATGGAAGCAAACTCCTCCCAGCAGTTAACGACCAACAGATAATCAGGGGTGAGTGAGCTCACGTGAGATGTAGGTTCAACCTTTTTTCCAGCCCATTTTTCGTGACAGGATTTTTTCTTAACGTCCCTCCACAGTCTTCCTTCCCCCAAAGGCGTGACTCAGAATGGGGTCCAGGTCCAAGGGTGACAACCTGTTAACTTGTACATGTGATAATTCTTCATGTGTGAGCCGGGTTAGTGAACGCCAGTCGAATATGCGACTGCAGCGATGAAGGGTCACACCTAGAATAAATAATAATCATGTAGTGCCTTAGCAATTGAGATGAGACATTTCACCACATATAAAGTGGATTTATTGTATTTTGTGGGCATAGCATAGCAACCAATTGCGCACAGCAGTGTCCCACAAACAGTGGTTTGAGTGCCCAATTTATCAAAAAAAAATTATCAAATAAAAAAAAACCACCAATCGAATAACAACCAGGTTGCTACTTAATGCTAGAAAGAGGTGATAAGGCGCTACACCCCAAAACCAGGATAATTATTATTTTGCTAATTCTTTATTGTCATCATTGTTCACAAGAGAACAGATTAGAGCAAGTTAATAATCTATAATAATCTACCTTCACATATATATACATACAGAGCAAGAGATTTAGTTTATAGCTTTATCTTCTGGAAGGCTGGTGAGCTGAAGGAATTTTTTTGCTGGATTAGGTTTGGCTGCCAAACACAACCAAATTCTTTCATGAATTATGTTCTTCTGAATTAAGAATTTATTTTAGTAACTGGCTCCTTTGGCAGTTTCACCGACTAATGTTGTGAGCATAATTTAGAACCAGGTTAATTGGCAAGTTTTCAGCCTTGTGAAATCCAACATTGTCCTCCAGTTGTTGCAATAACTGGGAAGTTTATCTCCTTGGTTATTATCACAACTTCACAGATCAGGCTTGTGGTAGGAAACACATAGTGGAATCGAGGAAATAATGGAACAGACTAGTGTGGAACATCAAGGTTTGCTTCTGACAGATAAACAGCCGCTGTCATTCACTGGCAATCCCTCTGTGAGTAGTTTATTTTCTTCTTCATCCTACCAAATTAATGTAGACCCTTTCTCCCGCGTTGGAAGACAACACCAACAAATTACATGTATCTAGCGCCTTTCATGTCAGAAGGATGTCCCAAAGCGCTGGAGGGTTTGCACCCAAGCTGGGGATTGGAATCAAGAGGCTGGAGATTAGGGGGGAGTGGGGGTGAGAGTACGGCCAAAGACACAGTCAAAGAGGAAGGTCTTGTGATTGGCCTTGAAGGAGGTGAGGGAGGCAGAGAGGCGGAAGGTTTGGGGAGGAAGTTCCAGAGGGTGGGGGTGGAAAAGCTGACAAATCTGCCAATGTTAGGGCGAGGGCATGGAGCAGGCCAGTGCCTGCCAAGCAGAGGGAGCGGACAAGTTGGTGGGGTAACCTTGATGAAAATCAAGGAGCTAACAACTAACAGTTTACCGCACTGCGTAGTTCTGAACTCTTGATAGTGGATCTAGCAACTGGCATATTTTAAACAAGTGAAAACCATTGGCTCATATGAGATTTTAATTTTTATTTCATTTAACTTGGAATTTTTTTCCAAAAAAAGTCAGGCAATTTGCATTTGAAAGCACAGACTACTTTTATATTCTCGGCTGGCATGGCACAAGCTCAATACACTATTTATTGCAATGAGTTTATGCCATAGTACATCATATTAGATTTTTCATTTGGTGCAGTAAGTAGGAACCCGGTTGTTAGTTGACTGGTGGATCGCTTTCCAGGGGTGATAATCCCTTCAAAAAATAACAACTTAGTCACTCAATCCACAACTGTGCCATGTTTTGCAGACAAAATATAGTCAATTCACTTTACAGAATATTCTGTGAAGGGGGGCTTTAAGGCATCTCAAACATGATAAGGCATTATATCAAATGCAAGGATTATTATGCATCATTTTAAGTATGCAGCTTCTGCCTTCTATAAAAAGGTAATTTTTTATAAACAATATCCGCTATACAAAATAACCTGTAATCACCCCAAAAAAATAAAATACAACAATTGTATACATATGAAAAAGATCAGACCTAAATGAACAATTAATATGAAATACAAAATTAAAAGTAAAATTGTTTTGTGCATGTTTCCTGACTCAGACTTCACACCTTTCAGAGAATCTCAAAAAACAGCTTGAGCGATTCTGTGCCGATGAAGCAAACGCCTTCTGATAACAAACAGAATATACAAAGCTATAATAATCAGACAACACTGTAATATAACCAAGAAGATGGTGGAGATCAGAATCGTATCACAGGGGATATTTGGAAGCCCCTGAATTCCATTGGCATTTGTGGATATTTGACTCTGATGAAAAACAGTAGCTGGTGTGGTGTTGGCTCCGAAGCCTATTGTGTGGCTCACAATCTCTTCATAGCTGCCCTGACTGGTGAGGAGGACACGACCTGTGGAACTCTGAACGGAGGCACCGGTTGCCTTCCACTCTTGTGATGGGTTTGTGACAGCTGTGGACTCAACTCCATGCTCTTCTGAGGCACTGTTGGCTGCTTGATGAGAAGTCTCCATTGGCGAGGTGCAGGCATCCATCGGTGGGCAGGAGTTAAGAAGGAGTGCTCTTGTTTCTGTAACTGGGCTGGTTGTGTTACAGGTTGCTAGCACATTATCAGGCAAGGTTGCGACAGACCGGCCGAGCAATGAGGTTGGGTAACTACATGTTACTTGGGTGCTGTTGATTATCACTTTGGAGTGGCTTGACATCCATTGTTTCAGATAAGAAATGGCACAGTCACACTTCCAAGGATTGTTGTGCAAATGGACTTGCTGAACATGTGCCAAGCTATCCAGCAATCCCTCTGGGACATTTTGTAATAAATTCATTTCCAGTTTGAGAACTGTCAGATTGTGCAACCCCTTAACAATATCTCTGGGAAGGGATTGAATTTGGTTGAAACTGAGCGAGAGGTATCGCAGTTGTCCCAGGTAGCTGAACAAGTTCTCGCTTAATATAGAAAGATGGTTTTGCTGGAGGGAAAGTTTGTGAAGTTTGTCCAGACCCCTGAAGGCGTTGCGCGAGATGCTGCTGATTTTATTGTAGGATAAAGTCAATACAGTTAAATGCGTAACATTGATGAACAAGTCATCAGCAAGACTGGTCAGGTGGTTGTCATATAGCCACAGTTCCTTCAGCTTATCCATTTTGCCAAAAGTGCTCACTGGAAGAAGCGAGAGTTGGTTTTCGAAGAGAGATAACTTACTGAGGTTGGGCAGATGATGAAAGATCCTGGGTGGCAATGCAATGAGTTTATTGTTGGATAGCATTAACATTACCAGGCTCTGGAGTTGAATAAAGGAGTCACTGGGGAGGTGAGTGATGTAATTAACATGGAGAGACAGCTCAGTGAGTTTTGTCAATTGATCAAAGCAACCCGAGGGAATGCCAGTGAGTCTGTTTTGATACATCCTAAGAATTTGCAGGTTTGCAAGCTTGTCAAATATCGTTGCAGGAAGAACGCTGAGTAAATTCCTCCCTAAATGAAGCTTCTTAAGATTCACCAGACTGTCAAACACGCCCACTGGAAGTGTTTGTAACATGTTTCCGTACAAATAGAGTTCTTCCAGCTCGATAAGGTTATCGAGCAATCCTTTATCAATTTTTCTTAGCTTGTTATTGGTGAAATAAAGTTGTCGAAGATGAACTAGTTTGTCAAAGACTCCAGCTGGCAGAACTTCCAATAAAGTTTTATCCAACATGAGGGCACTAAGGTTATCTAGATGGTTAAAGGCTCCGAAGGAAACACTCGATATGTGATCTCCAATAAATATAAGTTGCCTCAAAAGTGTTAGATTTGCAAAGCTGTTTGCTTTTATGTTGGTCATCAATGTAATCACTGACAATACTGATAAATTTGCTGGCAAGGCTGCAAGTAATTTTGTGTCTGTCTTTCCACTTTTCATGACACAAGAGGCTCTAGTCAGAGAGCATTCACAGTCTTCAGGGCAGCTGAAAGACACGACAAAGAGAAGAAAACTCACAGCAATAAATAAGCACTGGGATGTCGCCATTTCCCTTTGCAGATTAAATGAATCCCCCCCAAAATGCTGATCAGAATCACCAAGAAACAATGTGCCCTTCTTTTAGACTTTACTGCTTGAAATGGACAGCAGGTGAATCAGCATCTGAAAGAGAGAGATAATTTAACACCCTCAGTAACCCCAGTGTTCCACTGACTTCCATTATATCCGTCCATACATATCTTTCTGTACTTAAATTCCATTTCTTAACGTGCTGAAATTTATCCAGCACCTTTTGCCTTCTGTGCTCACATTTCGATTCACATTAATAGTTTCAACAACCCAGAATTACACCTAAAAATTGTATAGCTTTTCCCCCACACACATTTTACATTCCTATCATCTCACATTTATTTATATTAAATTCTATCAAGACATTCCCTTAGGTCAGCTATTTAGCATGGTCAGATCCTTGTGAACTCTACAAATTACTCTACATTGATCATGTATCTTGGTATCATTTACAAAGTAACCCTACTTCTGTCAGAACAAAAACTGATCCTCTTACCTTCTTTCAACTGGATCCACTCTTGAACTAAACATCCCTGCTTAATATGCAATAAGGAAATGACTTTGCAACTTCAATAGGATGTTTGTATCTTTAGCAATGCAGCCTCGTGCGAAGTGATTACGAAATGAAAAGCTGTCATGTGATAGCCAATTGAGTATTTTATGCTGATATCCAGCAGTTTTGAAATACGCACTCCACATATTACAATGGGGAACTAGGGACATGAGCATTTCAATCTAGGAGCTAGGAAAACAAGTTATATTTAAATAGTACTCTTCAGCACAGAATTAGGTCTCAGATCACTTTACAGTGGCAGGTTTGGACACCGATAGAGGTTAGGTGACCATAGGTGTGGTCAGGGGTAGGTTTTAAGGCAAGACTTGGATAGGGTCTAACGAGAGGGGTTGAGGGAGGGAGCTCCAGATAGCGCGAAAGAAAGATTTCCCCTTCATGCGGTTCATCTCACTTTGTAAATGGTCAGTTCAGGCTTTGGAATGTACACGCCCTCCTCACAAAATATGAACCAAACATCTTGAACTGAAGCTTAAGAGACATAAAGAAGCCATTTTTTTCTTCAATATATTGAAGAAATTGATAACAGGAAAATGCAGCAGCAAAATGCATAGAAAAGCAATGAATGTGGTTTCACAAAGCATCTCAGGTTTTTGAGATAAGGTTTTCATTTAAATCAGATGGCATTTGCCACTTGATATATTTCAAAGCATCTCTTTGCCCAAAATGCATGTAAATCAAACCAAAACAACTCTGGATATGGTAAAATGTTTATTCGTTCCTCAAATAGTAATTAGCAGAATTTACAAGATTGAAATCATGCTGAGGATACCATTGCATCATTTAAGAGCAGCTGCAAGAGGAATTAAATCCGTTTCAAATATTTACATATTCAAAGGATAAATCTGAAACCAAGCATTTTATACATCAACTGCAAACAATCTAAGAAAGAAAGTCAAAATAAATAGAATAAATTACAGGTAGAAAATCTCAAATGTATATTACAAAAATCTTGTAAAAGTTAAAAATATCCATTTTAATATCTAAAAAAAATTGGAAAAGATGGATCGTTTTGCTTGGCAAAGTGTTTTCAACTATTATTTTTGCAATGTGTAGTTTTCAGTATGGAACAACTTTGAAGAGAAGATTAAAATTAGTTTAAAACTTAAAACGATATAGACCGACAATAGTAGCGCATTAAAAAAAACACTTTCCCTGAGGGATAAGGTCTGTTAAAACAGATTTACAAAAAAATGATTTTTAGTAAACATTAACATATATTTGATTTCTTTCCCTGTTTGCAAAATTGTTCCCTCTGTAAACCAGTGCATTATTAGCGATTTTTGCTCCCATGATTTTCCAAGTAGTCTTAACTGCTAAAAGTAAATTTATTGCATAGCAGCAATTGTGCTTATTTATACACTATCAAAAATGTATTAAAATAGGATAGTTCTAACATTCATTTGAGGTAATAGAATGCAACAAGTTCTTACAAAGAACTGCACACCTCTCCAAATGAATTTAGAAACACAGGCAAAACGATAGTCAACTGCTCCTAATAAAACAATTTATTTTAATTTTAAAAAACGACAAGGTCAACACTGCTCCAATAAGCACAACACTCATTAAAATGTTTTTCAAGATAGTAACGGGTGAGAAAAATTTAAGACAATTGTCAAGTCTCTTTTATAAATAAGTGTCTAGTGTCTTTGGTACAGGTAACTGAAGAGATTGTTGGTTACAATAGATTATGGGTTAGTTATCCAGAGGTTGACGAGCAGAAAATACTGGAAGCTATAATGTTGCCTTAATTGTTCTAGAATGCCTCTTGAAACATGGCTGCATGTTTGGAACTCAGATATACAATTGCACTATGGACTTCAAGGCTCTTTCCTGTGAAACAAAGTAAAAGTTATTTATCTGCTTTTAGAGATGTAACCGTTAATCTTTGGTGGGTAGATATATATGTTATGGATTAAAGTAAATTACACAACCATGAAAATTCAGGACGGCACCCGTCTCTCTAAATATGCTTTTCCCTTGCAATATCCTCATTAGTTTAACAGTTTAATTTCTATTAGATGAAAGCCTTACAAATTCTATGAACAGATAAAGACCCACTCTGTAACACTCTAGAAATAGGAATTGTTGTCCTGGGGCATTCTCCTAAC
The DNA here is from genome assembly GCF_018977255.1 of Callorhinchus milii. NCBI lineage: Eukaryota > Metazoa > Chordata > Chondrichthyes > Chimaeriformes > Callorhinchidae > Callorhinchus > Callorhinchus milii. The sequence goes on along the minus strand of NW_024704752.1, from coordinate 3,346,644 downwards.
GTGAAATGTGCTATATAAATGTAATTTGTTTGTTATTATTGTTGTTTACACTAGAGGAAAATGGCTTTCATTGATACAATGATGGCAAACATTCATAAAATTAATTACATTTACTGTTAAATACGAACTGAAACCTTCAATACAGGGAAGCAGAAATAATGTCTTAAATAATAAATACATTGGACAAGACATGCATATCAGTAAACTAAACTGCTGGATAAATTGCTAACCTAATTGAAAACTAATATAAGGAAAGTACAGCTGGTATGGAACCAGTTGTAGAAGTGAACACAAGTCCGCTAGCAGTTATGTCTTTACGAGCAGAAATATCCATTAGAGAGGAGAAAACATTTACCAAGCACATAGCAGGTTCCTATAGAGTGCAAATTTCTGCAGTTAAGTTGAAGACATTTGTTCCACCCCCAAACAAGAGGATCTTGTTTTTCTTATTGGTAGTACAGCATAATTGGCAATGTCAGAAAAATAATGAGCTGACCTGTGTTGGTTTAAAAACAGAATGGACTTAGTAAATGATACTTCTGATACTAACATCATAATATTAAGGTACCCATCTGAAATCCATATGGTAGAATTGTTGCTCCTCCTTTAGAATAGGGAATAATCAGGTATTGTAATTTCTTAAACCAAAAGACCAATGGCAATGATATCCTTGACCTTTTCCTCTTTATTTTGAATAGATACCTTGGGGACAGCGAATTGCTAAACAAAGACCTAAGTGGGGAGAGGAATAGTCTTTAGCCTGTTCTGTGCAGGTCAATATACCTGTGTTCCTTTGCTTGAAAGTACAATTTTTCTACATCTGTCAAAATTATTGCACTTCAGCCCTGTGAAAAGTCAGTCTGTATAACTGGATTATGTCTTGCTGTTACATTTTCTTTGCACAACAGATGGTGAAATGAATACAAGATTATTCTTTTACACCCATAACGGCTTCTATGCAAATCGGGACATCAGGTTAAATACTTTCTTTCTGGGGAGTGGGATTAATTTGGATAGCTCTTTCAAAGAGCTGGCGCAGACACGATGGGCCAAATGGCCTCCTTCTGTGCTGTACAATTCTATGATTCTTATTTTATAAACTTTCTAGAAATGCCCAGCAACAGAAGAATTATTAAACAGCTATCATTTTGAGAATTATCCAAACAAGAATTACTTCAGTAAGTGTTGAGCTTCCATCTATAATTGCTAGTTGTCATGTAAGCAGCAAAGATCTATCTAGATGAGGTGACAAATTCTCAAATAGTGTTGTGAAAATATAACTGAGTGTGATGGCTAATATGTACTAATAAAGACAAAATGTCTGTTTGTGTGTGTAGGTGTATGCCAAGAACACAACAACCGACTGACATAGAGACATGATTTATACCTCGTCAGAAAGATCTTGCATGGGGGAGCGTCATGGGCATATTTTGTTTGGGGGATCTCCTATCGTTGATGAGCTATATTAAAAAATATACTAAACAATGCTTTAATTAAGCCCCCAAAAAGTATGCATGATATTCTGCAACAAAGTAGCGACAGAGATCTAGAGAGATAAATCTATACTAATAAAGACAAAATGTCTGTCTGTGTGTTAGGAGTTCTCCCAACAGGAGTCCTCCCACTGAGTTCTTCCTACAGGAGTCCTCCCAAAAGGATATGTGTGCAAATATGTAAACAAGGGATGATAACGAGTTCAATAGCACATGTTATTAATCTTAAGCGATAAAAATGCCTAAGAAGTGAAGATCAAGCCTTTCAAGGACAAATAAAAATGCTAGGCAAAAGAGAGAAGGACGATAAAATGAAACTGGATGCAATCGTAGCTGCAACAGGTACAGCTAGTAGTAAGTATTCCAGGGCACACAAACATTGCCTATGCAAATCTTGAAGCTGGTCAAATCCCAGTCCTATTCTTTACCAAATGGTCCCCCTTGCTATAAATCAAATTAACTTTGTGTAATGTATAACTTCGTATAATACATATATTGTATTTCTTTTAAGACATCCCTTGAAAATTGTGAATAAGTGTCCTGAAACTTGAGGTGGGAGGAGGGAGGGGAGAAGTAAATATAAATTATGGTTTCCAAGATCTAATATGTCACTGACTTTTAACCTAGGTTTCAAATTGATTTGATCATTTGAGGAGGGCAAGTTTGCAGGGCTATGGGGAGAGAGCAGGGGAGTGGGATTGATTTAGATAAGAGCCGGCAAATACACGATCGGCTAAATGGCCTCCTTCTGTGCTGTATAATTCTATGATTCTACCATCTGAAGTGTTGGAGGCTAGAACCTTTTTACTTTTNAGCTAACTGTGTTGGGAGTATTTTATCTTCCACACACCTGAAAATGAAACTCCACGTTCATGAGTCGGTTACTGTTTTTTGTTGGTCAGGCATATGTCTTATATGCGGAAACCCATCACCATATTTAAAAGAGTATCCAAAATCAAACTGAGATCTACATGCACCCCAAATTCCCATGAAAATTCTAGAGATAGATTGTTGAAATGGAATGTGCACTCTCTCCCTGGAGGGATGCATCCTGCTTACCTAATTGCAGAAAGTCTTAGGTGCAGGTTGGCAGGAACTAAGGCTTGGGATACTAATGGAGTCTAATCAACAAGAACAGCATAAATTGCCACCAATAACACTGTCTGCAAGCTTTCCCACTGCTTGTCCAGTTAGGACCACCCTACAGGTTAGGGCTTTGGCTTAAAGGGCTAGAGAAGCTGTGTGGGAGGATTCCCTACCCACAGTGACTGGTCTATCCCTGCAAGTCCTGCAAAATGAGCCAGGCTGTCATCAGCATTTCCCTGGAGTAATGCGGACCCGCCTGGCTCAGGAACCGGAATACCGAGACTACCACAAGCGGGCAGATTCGATTCCAATAATTGTTGCCAGACATGTCTCTTTGGAGCCAGTTCAGCTCCAAGCAGACCCCACTTACGCCCCACCCCACCTCACCATCCCCAGAAAGATAGAGACAAGTTCATTGTGTTTAGTCGGCAACCAGGGAATACAGAAGACAGATTCAAGATAATTGGCAAAAGAACCAGAGAAGAGATAAGGAGACATTTTTTTTTTTTTTTTACAGAGAATTAAGGTCTGGAATGCACTGCTGAAAGGGTGGTAGAAATAGATTGAATAACAACTTTCAAAAGGGAATTGAATAGGTACCTGAAAAGAAAATACTTTCAAAGATATGGGGAAAGAGCAGGGGAGTGGCACTGATTGGGTAGTTCTTCCAACGAGCCAGGACAGGCATGATGGGCCAAATGGCTACCTCTGTGCTGTAATATTCTATGATTGTTTGACATCCAAAAGCATGGATTTGAGCCCTCGCTAAGTGAAGGTTAGGACCTCACTTAGTTATTCTCTGGGCTTATTTCAAAATGAACCTTCTGTTTAATAATAGTCTCTTATGTTCCTTCTACAATGCTTACTTTCATCGTGCAGTTACATTCCAAGCAAATTATATGTGAAAAATATTTCCGGTGCACTAAGGGGAAATTGCTAGTTCCAGTCTTAAAGACTTAGCAAGCGACATTATCCCTTTGATTTTCCAAGTTACATATGCCAAGTTAAGATCATTATGATGCTATGAAAATTGAAAAAAAGAATTCCTGTTTCAGTTTCACTGCTTTCAGCAAACAGATTTAATCTGCATTTGTCTTTATAGCAGAGGAAAAAAATAATTTGGAGTGAGCACTAAATCGAAGCACATTTGTTAATGACAGCTCTCTTGTACATTGAAATAAAAGGAAGTCAAGTCAGAACAGCTGTGACACAAACACTCCCACCACAACACAATCAAGCTACACAGGCAGCAGAGAAGTGTAGTAAGTATGGTCAGCACAACTTTTTTCCCACATGGTTGATTTTTGACATTTACAAATATTGAAAAACACTTATTGATGATAATCCTTGTACTTGATATGGTGCTTATCACCTTGTTTGAGATCTCAAAGCACTTCACAGGATATACTTTATAGTGGATTAACTGGGTATCATGTAGGTAAAACTTGATTAAATACAATATGAAATGACCCTGGACACATTTGGACACAAATAAATAAGAGTGAAATACATTTGCAATACCACACTAACACAAGACAGATATTTTTCACTTGCATTATTAATTTTTCAGGGCAAAAAGGTATATCTATTTCTCTGGTACTGGATGTGGAACCATTTACAAAGTAACCCCAAGAAATGTAACCCACTTCAGGAAAGCTTCCTTTACCAAGTTTAACTCAATAATGGAGTAATTCAGGCAATTTATGCACTTTAACTGTTGTTCTTGGTGGTAACGTGCTGCCACTCTTACTCTGCGCTATAGTCAAATGTGCAGAATAATACAGCCAATTTATATTTGGCATCAGCAGCAAGATTATGGAAAGTGATGGTTTTGCATTCCAGCCACTGCATAACCATACATTTTTAACATTCAGCCATCCCGCTGTACTGTATTTCAATTTGTAAAGTTAGAGAAGAGCAGATTGTTATGAGAAATGACTCCAGCGGTTGGAGGCTACTGAAGAGAGAGAGCTTCATGTAAGCATTTCAAGATGTGCAAACGGCTTGACTTTTCTTTTCTCTCTCAACAAAGTTGTGAGCAGCTGATCCATCTGCAGATGCTCAATTGCATTGCTGTTGAAGATACATCCACCACTGCAGCACTTTATTCAGAAAAGCAATTTCATTTAGGAGTTTTAGTATTTTGAATATATTATGGTAGTTTTTATAAAAAACTACTGTATCTGGTAGGATTTAACTAAAATATATTTGAAGTCTTTTTTGATGCAATGCTGTAATATTTATTGCTAATCACTTTCGAGTTATTTTACCTCAACATTTACATTGTAGAAAAAGGATGCGTCAGACTAGCCTTTAAAAGGCTGTCCTCAAATCCCTCAAAAGCAAATTCCCTGGACCTTAGTTTATAAAATCATTACCAACCACTTTATCCTTTCCCAGAATCAACATATTTACACCATACCTCTGAAACATTGTACTGTTGACAAATGTACAGTACATTATCCTGTGTTAGCTCATTGTGATTATACTGTATGAACAGTTCTCAGAGAGTGGAACTTTTGCTTCTGTCGTTGATTTGGGCTTTGGAGGCCAATCAGGGTCCACGAGCAGTTCCTGGGCCAGATGCATGTATTTGGCCTTTGGCTTGCTCTTATCAAAGAAGTGTGTCGAACATGTTTTGCCTCTTCTGTCAAGGGCCTCCTTCAAGATACAAGCAGTCACATTACATTAAGATTCCAAACTGCATATTAGAGAATTTCACTTTTAAGGGTTCATAAACTGTGTTCATTGCAGCATAGAGATCCAAGACATGCATTTCCCATTTCCATGATAACTTAGAATCTTCTTCATTTTTAAGCAAGTGTTAGATAAGATCTGGCATAAACATTACGAGCAAAGAAGTTGTTATAGAAACTCCTGCACTTTTCAAAAACAGATACAACATGACTTGGGTAAATGACTTAAATGCATTTCTCATTACAGAGCCAATGAGAAATGCAAATTTTTCTGAAGGGAGAAAGCATATAAATGAAAAGGTTTCAGTGAATTTTCAATTTGCTGTTTTTTTTTAAACATAAATTTACATCAAATCTACAGCATAGAAACAGGCCACTTGGCCTATACTTAGTATACTGAAGTCATTAAATCAGTGCAAAACACAGGTAACAAAAGACAATCAGTTTGCTATACAAGCATTTTGCATATTGAAAATGCAAATTGCCACAAATAAAAATACAAATCCAACCTGTTGGTAGGTGGTGGTATGCTCATCTCCAGGTCTGTCTTTGTCAAACAGAAGTTTCCAAAGGATCAAGTCAAGCAGGAAAGTCTATGAGACATTGCAGTGGGCAGGGAGAATTAAAAGAACTAAATAATCATCAAATTTCAAGCAAGTTAGTGTAAACCAATTACCAATTTTAAACTAATTTGACAAACTTGATTATTTGAGCAGCAAAAGTGAGGTATTCCACGTGATAGCTGTTGATTTTAAATATTTAGAAAAAGGAAGATTAAATATTAAGAATATATCACAATATGGTATGATAAACTACACAATTTTAAAGCTTTAAAAATACTGCAATTGAAGAACTGTGTAAAACATTAACATTGAGCAAATATAGAGATAAGCTGCAGTTTGATTCAGTTTAGAAAATATTTTCTATTGAAAATCAATTGATATAAATGTCAGAATGTGACATTTAAAATTATCACTAAGTATAAGAAAGCTGTGCATGAATATCTGGCTTTCAAGGGGAAAATTAAACGTTTTAGATCTAACTATGAGAAGGGAAATAAACAAAAGACTAGCTTTCTTGAACAATGAATTCTGCTGCCTGAATATTGAAACTGACAGCAGCACATAGTCTATTCCCCCCTCCTGGCCTGAGAGGGGATTTACAGACGTCATGCAATTAATGAAGAAAAAAAATGTGGTCTAGGAAGAAACAAGAACTTAGCAGTATTTTTAAAACAAACATTTTGTTCAATCAAAATGCTATCTTAGGCTGCAATTTCACTTAATTTATATCATTGATTCTTTTCATTCTTTTGTGGAATTTATTTCCAAGTCATTATTTGTTTTTTATATTGAGATAATGACGCGCAGAGCAAAGGTGATGGACACCAGCACGTTTGAAAAGAGGAAGAAACAAAACAAATGATGTCAAGGAGTAATAATGATTGGATGGTGCCAAGCTTAATTTTAAATGCCTGTTGATTGTGGGATGGAAAGACTGAAGGGAAGAAGTTAGGCCTGAGATCTAAGGAAATAATTAATTCAAAAAGTGCAATGAGTCTCAATTTCAATGTACATTTGGATAAGAAAGTTGGCCACATTGTTTCAAGAGGTAAAACAATTAAAGAAAAACTGTGGTTTCTTTGCTCCAGCATTTTAACAACCATTCTGTTAAGAATCGAGAATATTTTTTTNGCAGAGAATACTATGATTACAAAAATCAGATAAAACTGCAAATATCTGCCATATAATTTAAGAAATAACAGTTTATCGTTATTTATATTATGCAGCTCTTTTATTACCAACAGAAAGCAAAAGCTGATGATCTTCCAAAGTTGTCTATTTATTACAGGTTGTCTTCCATGTTCAACGTTAATCACCGAAACAAACTAGAAATCAGCAATTTCTCAATAAGTAACAAGATGCCCCCAAAATGTTTAGAGAACATGTCAATGAAATCCTGATGCTCACAAGGTCAGGCAGCCTTGTCACAATGCTAACTCCCCTTGCATTGATGGTAGTATTCAGTTTATCGTTCTGAAATTGCAGATAGCAGAGACAACCCACACTTGTCTCTGCAACAACCAAGATTTCTACCATTTAGTTTTGATAATTAGTTTAGGGGAGAGGAGCAGATTATACTTTATTGGAGTTTTTTTTAAAGTTTCATTTTGAAATCAGCAGGGTCAGAACTTAAAGCATCAGGTCTTCTCTTACAGAGACAGCAGTGCATTTTCTTGACATTTAGTCAGTCAGATGAATACTTGAATGTAATGAAAATGGCGCTTGCAGCCTGCTGGCTCAGACTGACAGATTACCCAGATCAGTTGACTTCTATGGTTCCTGGAAGATGCCAAACCCCAATTTGTATTACAGGTCCTTTATGCCCACAGAAATCCACAGTAATTCCTTCTTCACACCCCCTTTTCCTCTTGCAAAGACCCATCAGATGAGCTCATTTGAAAGAATGAATGTTCTCAAAATGATCATGCTTGAATTTTCTCACTCCCCAAGACCTCAGGATCCATCTCAGCCAGCTCCTTTCTTCAAAAGAATACATTTGGAAAACATGCTTCACAGTTGCTAGCAAAGACAGTGAGGGAGGGAAGGAATGAGAGTATGTACACATGTTATGGGAGTAGGAGAGGCAGAAGGCAGGAAGGCGTGAGGAAATCTGTGCTTTATACTGTATAACCACCTTCAAAGTTCGTTAAAACTATTGTAAAATATTCTGACCTGAGGATTAACAAAGTGGAAAGCAAATTTTCTAGAGACAACTAAACTAAAACCAACTCAGATATCTTTGAACAATAAGCAGATAAAATGTCTTACTCACCTCAGTAACAATAGACACAGCTGCATTTATTAGTATTAAGATCAGCAATGTAAGTCGCCAATCATAAGGAACACAGACCAACTGTAAAACAATACAATTGGTTACATTCAGTAAATATTATTTCACCACAAACCTTTAATAATTTAACAATATTTTTCTTTCACAGATCACTGAATTTCCCGTAAAAAGATAACTTTTAAAATAGGATACATCAATTGGAAATGCTAACACAGTATCACACAAACAACTTCAGGTATTCACAATACACTTTCTTTATGTTCGAATTGACTGTGGAGTGAACCTGAGTAAATGGAGGACTGTCTACTTTATTTTTAACCCTGTATCTGCAACAAGCATTCTAAGTCATATATAGTACAGTTGAGCATCCCTCAGCCAACCTAAATTTAGCAAGTCTAAATGCTCTGTTGTACCACAGTTTTTAGTATGACTGGTCGGTAAGAAAATTTCTATGGAAGGGCAACAAAATGGAACAGAATATATACAAAAATTAAATTGTGATCTGAAAACAATCTAAATAAATCGGTGGTATAACAACAGCTCAGAATTTAAACTGCATTTGATAAAAGTCTTACCTCAAGAGTATTTTCAATCGCTTGAATGGGGTAAAACATCATGAAAAATATAATAGTGTAAAGGGCAACCAGTGTGACCACAAATGGATCTGTTACAACATGAAACAGTGCATTTATTTCAGAACAGATGGACAGCAACACAAAGTAAAACAGCAATATGAAATGTTAGCTTCCCTCCATAGACTTGCTCTTAATAATTCTGTATTAACACAATCAAAAATATATTCCAATTTTACATATCCAGTTCGGGGAATAGATTATGAGAGGTGACTAGAAGAGTATAGAGTATAAACTACATTTATACTCATGTAGAATATAAACTACATGAACATTCTTGTAGGCAACACTGCACCTGAGAATGGATCTCAGGGTGATTTTTGCATTGAAGATATTGGCCATGGCTAGAAATATCATCTGCCATAATTCTTTCATAATTACATGCAAATTGATTACTTTAGCTGTTTAGCCTTTGCCTATATCCTTCACCAATGTTTTTTCTGCTGCTATTAATTTGCTTCCAACTCAATGAAATATATCAGACCTAAAATGACATTGATTAGGTTGAAAACCTTGTAAAAACTAATCTCAGAAAGTCACTGAAAACTCCATACCGTACAATAACTTTAGATTCTAAGGAAAGATATTAAAATCACTGAGTGCAACATACAGAAACAAACCAGCACAGATGGGAAAACTGAACTGAACTTACAAGGTATGTCACACATCTTCTCTCATTTGAGCGCTTAATTCACAATAAACAAAACAAATGGGTAAATGCAGTTCCCCCACTCTTTTCTTCAATCCCCAATTATGAAAACCCAGGTTAAAGGTCAGATCCTTAATACAGGACACCATTAAGATTGAAATCAAAGCACAAAAACATGTGCAAATATCTCATGAGAACTTAAATGTGGTACTTAAACAATGATCTATTAACACCCACATGATTCAGATTAATAATGTAATTAACTCACAGTTTTTATAACAAGGTTGTCGAAATGGTTTCCCTTTGGAAAACACGACGGCCACAATGAGGTATTGAAAGCAAGAAATAAAAAACAAAGTTGTATTTTCGTAGTTTTGAATATTCTTCTCGCTATCAGGATGTGTAATATTGTGCTCTAGTGTTTGGTTGGATTCTGATGAATGGCAGACACTGCAATAACAATAGAAACACAAACAATTTTTAAAAATAATAGTCCTTGCATTCGATATAGCGCCTTATCAAACCTTCAAGACGTATCAAAGCGCTTCACAGAATATACTGTGAAGTAAAGTGTATATTTTGTCGGTGAAACCATTAACACAATTCAACTTCTTTAGAACTTACTCTAAATTTGGTGTCCATTCTTTGTACCAGGCTTGCTGCTTCACCAGAAAAAAACCAGTTGCTTGAAAAGCTGTACAGATCAGAATTTGTGACACTACCGATAACAGCAGCGGAGCAGAGATGAGACCAGAAGGTGGCCTCCTTGGAACGAGCTCCTGCCATGCAGCATTCAAACTCACTAAATAAAAACAGAAAGAACGGTAAATATTTCTGCCATAGGCACCACCAAAATTTTTGAAAAACACTTCAGCAAGGAAAGACTTATGTTAAATATTTTAGGGAGACATTTTTTCTACAACTCTCATTTTGGATTCATCTGGATAAGAATCAGAAATCTAGCTCCATTTGAAATGTTTCTGCCTACAGTAAACTACAGTACTAAGATGGTAACAAAAATCTTTGTAAACATACTCAAACATTTGATGTAAAAGGAACTGGGGGAATCGTATGAATTTTCACGTATTTTTGTAAGTTTGATCATTTGGTTACTATGCTTTTCAAGTTCTACTCGGCAACCAGTTGCATGCACAAAATACAACATTAAAGTGACATATTTAGATACGTGATCTTAAATTTTTAGGATACTCACTGGTAAATACAATAAACAGGATGATAGCTAAATCGATGAAAAGAAATTGAAAGTCTCCAAGATTACTGAGTATCTGTTAGGGGACAGAAAGAAAAGTTATAGAGTACATTAAAAATTAAAGAAAGACCTTCTGAAGCGCATTTACTTCAGAACTACATTGATAAGGTATGTAATTTCTAGATAGTTTTGAAACAAAGCCAGTACTTACGGAATACAGAAGGGTAACACTTAGGTACTGGATTATACTGTACAAGGCCATGAACTTGAACACACAGAATGAGGTTACCAAAGCAGCACGTCCTTCCCTGTTCAAGGTAAAACAAAGTTTATTCTAAGACTATCCAGAGGTTTGATCGTTCTTGGATAGTGGCTTTTTAATCTTATATCATCACAGTGACAACCGATAGTGCCGAGTACTGCAACACTTTAAAACATAAAATTAATTTAATAATTGCTGTACAATTGTATTGTATTTAATGAGCCATTCTATTCAGTAATAATAATAATCCTGTATTTGATATAGCGCCTTATTATGTTGTTAAGACGTCTCAAAGTGCTGCCCAGAATATATTGTAAATGGATTGACTGTGTATTTTGTGGATGAAAAGTGAACAGAATTATGAGACCAGAAGAAAAAAAACAAGTTCAATATCCCACTGTGAGTAAAGATTCATAATACTGAACTTGTTTACGTTTCAATAAGATTGACAGGGAATGTAATATTCAGGTCATAACAATTCTGAAAAGTATTGATGATGCATATGTAAGCAGTCTGACTTTAAATTTCCCCTTATAAAGAGATGGAAATGTGAAACAGATACTTAGCAAAACTAGTCGAGACTAGCCTATTAACTTAGTTTAAATGTAAATGGATAAATATCTGGAAAGATACCTCTTTAGTTACCTTTGATTACTTATGCAAAGCGTTCACACAAGATTAAATCCATGTAGTATTCCTCTGATGTTATAGATTGTACAGGATATAAAAAGGAATTTTCATCACAGAAGGAGGCCATTCGTGCTACTGATACCTGTATTACTAAATTATCCTTTCTTTGAATTATAATTTTGCCCACAAATATACAGTCAATTCGTGTTACAGAATATTCTCTGAAGTGTTTTGAGACATCTCAAAAATGTTATAAGAAACATAGAAACAGGAGTAGGTCATTCAGCCCCTCGAGCCTGTTCCGCCATTCTATAAGATCATGACTGATCAGTACCTCAAATCCAATCACCCTCCCTTATCCCGTATCCTTTAATACCTTGACCTAACAAATATTTATCCACCTCAGTCCTGAAATTGTGAAAGAGTCCAGCCTTTTGAAGCAGAGAGTTCCAGATTTCCACTAGCCTTTGGGTGAAAAACTACCTCCTAATTTCACTCCTAAATGGCCTGGCTCTAATATTAAGATTATGCCCCCTTGTTCTGGATTCCCCTACCAGAGGAAATAGTTTCTCTGTATCTCCCCTATCAAATCCCTTTATTATTTTAAAAAGCTCAATCAGATCATCCCTCAATCTTCTAAACTCTAGGGAATACAGACCATGCACCTGCCCTCATAATTTAACCCTTTAAGCCCTGGTATCATTCTGGTGATCTGTTCTGCACCCCCTCCAGAGTAAATATACCCAAAACTGAACACAGTACTCCAAATGAGGACCAAGATTCTATATAGTTGGAGCATCATTCCTTCTCCTTTATATTCCAACCTGCTCGAGATAAAGGTCAACATTCCATTAACATTTTTGATAACTTTTTGTACCTGTAAGCTTGTATAGTGATTTGGGTATATGGACACCCAAATCTCTTTCTCTTCCACAGGTCTTAAGTTTCTCACCATTTAAAACAAATATTCTGTTTTGCTATTTTTGGATCTATAGTGGATGACCTCACATTTCCCCACATTGAGGCGCTATATCAAATACAAGGATTATTATTATCTAAAACACGGTTAAATATTATGGAGCATTTGTTTGGGGATATGAGATTACCTGATGAGGTTTGGTACACATGAAATGTTTGGAGTCTTTGATGTGAATGGAGATGCTACAGAGGCTTCCAGTTCAGACAATGAGATACCACTGTGTGCTTGCTTCAGTGCCTGTGAATTACACATTTGTACTTTAAAACACTTGGCCACAAAAACTGACAGAAATGTCAATAATCAAAAAAAAATGAACACTTACACCACAATCATTGGCACCATCTCCACACATCCCCACATAGTAGCTGTCAGAGGAATAAGGATTCAAGCCAGATATTAGATGTTACTCTTCAGTGGATAAACTGTATGAATTTTACCTTTCATGTAGCACTGCAAATCCTTAGGCAACTACAACACAAAGAATTTCAAATGTTGGCTAACCTTTTCAATTCAGGTAATGAGGTCTAGATATTTACTTTGTTTTGCAATATAACACAATGCTAAACAGACAGCTCATTTTATTAGGAAAATATGTGATTTGTTGCAATTTGTAAACTGGGTAATAATAATTTAGACTTAATAAGTGCAAACGAATATTAATTTATAATGAAAATAGGCACTAGATATGAAAGTTTAATATTATTAGATGCAACAAATACATTGTGAATTATCAAAACACTTGGATCATTTGCCTAATCTTCCAAAATTTTATTAAAGAAATACTCACTCTACATTTTGAAATGCTTCAACCAACTGGGTTTTTTGATCAGGAGCCATACGAGCAAATACAGTCCCACGAAGCAACAACTAAATCAAAAGAAGGCCATTTCTTAGTTTTATACCACCTCCATTAATTGCCCTGATCTAAAATTATCAGGAATATCAGATGTCAAAACACCCTTTACCAACCTTTGAAAGTAACTCCTGAAAATGTTCATTTATAACAGAAAATGATTTGCCATCCATTGCAAAGTGATAGCACTTCATCTGACGGAGGCCATCTCCAGAGCCTTCGTCCTCTATTTTAACATGCGCATCCTGGAAGAGAATAAGGCATTTACCTCGAGACTGTTCCACCAATTAATTAGATTGTGTCAGATATTTTAATCCCATTTCTTACCTTTTACCAACATCCCTGAATACTCTTACTTCCCAAGTATCTACCTCCACTTCTGATACCTATTGCAGACAATCTTAAAATCTTTTTGTACTGCTAATGAAGGTCAAATAAGTTTCAGACCTCAGAGTTTCCAGTCGATGCTTTAAGTTCTTTTGAAGGTTTATCTGCATAAAGCCAATTTATTTTTGCAGCCTGTCCATCTTTCGGAGGTAGTGCTTCTGCAATGATTACTTTATCCAGAGGCAGAATCATCCCACAGTCTCTGGCCACAGAAACAGCTGTCAACATATTATCTCCTAGTAGGGTACAAAGCATCATTAGTACAGGATTGTAACGGGATAATTAAGTCATGCATTAATGCACAACACAACGCTTTGAATGCCTCCAATAAAATAATCACTTCATACCCTTCAATGATAGGACTAGAGTGTATTGATGAGAACACAACCAATCCAGCATTCTGCAGATAAGTACACAGCATTTCCTGTTGCCACTATGATTCTATAGAGCTCATCGGACCCAGCAGGAACAAAAGCCAATTAAATCCTATATGTCTTAAGTGAACGGCCACATAAATGAAAGCAGAGAAGACCAGAAGGCAAGGTCGAATACATAAAATTCAGACTGCATCCCCAGTTTGATACCAGTTAGGATATTAAGTCTCAAGTTACATGGCACCTCTTACTCCACCACCCCATCAAAATTTATTTCTGATGCTGCATTGCCCAGGTCCCAACTGAATTCTGGTAGCTTGCTTAAATAGCATTCCTTTGTATGCAATCCCAAACAGAAAAACTATATACATCACCTGTGACCATAACAGTACGAATATTAGCTTTCCTGAGCTCTTCAAGGACTCCAGGGGTCTCTGGCTTTTGCTTGTTTTGCATAATAATCAGCCCTAAAAATTCCAGGTTGCTTTCAATGATATCTCTGTTAAGAGTTAAAAAAGTGAATAGTTTAGATCTAGTACAAAACCACTTACATTTATATACCATCTTTCGTATAAGTGGAACTTCGAAGATGGTGATCTCAGTGATTCATTTATCATGAAAGGAAGACAGTCTTTTAGGTCGTTCCTTCATAGCCCAACTCCCAATCCCCTTTAGCCCCTGGGTGTTCATTAATTATATTAATATTATGTTTCACTTAAGTCAGCAAGTCACAATGTAATGTTTGCCATCAATAGACAGGAGTCCATTATGTTCAACTTCATACATGACATCCAAGTAGTTTATTTACCTGCTGACAGTTTGTACTTTGTGCCAAGTTAATTTAGACTCCAATTTCCTGTGGGCAAGTGCTATGACTCTGAAGCCTTGTTTAGTGTAATCCTCCAGAATTTTTGAAAAATGTTTAGGAACTAAAAAAAACAGAATCATTAGCACTGTACAATTCTATTTGCTTTTCACACTAAACTTGTAAATGGCCAAGGCTACACACTTCAGAAAAAAACATTTGACCAAAATATTTCTTTACATGTAAGACTACTTCAATCAACACAAGCAAGCATTAGTTTAGCCATTTTGAAACAGAAGAAATAATTATTTTGTTCATAATGAAACATAGCCAAATGATGTACTTTACCTGTCTCAACCTTGCATAGATCAGCTATAGTCTCTGGCGCACCTTTCACGTAAACATCCATACGCTTCTCACCAAGAACTCTAGCCACAACACTCATCCGTTGCAAAGCAGAAGAAAATGGAAATTGTCGGACAATGCCTATCTCATATGATGCCTGCTAGAGAGAGCACCATTCAATAGTCAGAACAGAAACAGTATTACCATACAAATGGATTTTTGATACTTGACAAAGTTGTACTTACTGAAAGCTCATACAGTTCCTGAAAGATAAATTAAGATCGCCATAAATATACCATACTCCTTTCTCCCTTAAACACATTAGACTCTTTTGTGTTACATAATTGAAACTTGTAAAATACATTCAAATGCTTTAAAAAGTTGACTGTAAGGTCAACCTCTTCAAACGTTTAAGTTTTTTTTCAAAAAGTTGTGACTTCCTAGGCAGAGGAGCCTACATTCTGCAAATGAATGCATATTCCATGTATTACCTGAGTAAACTCAAGCCATGTACAGAGGAAATTGAAAAGACAATGAATTAATAACACCACCCAAAGACTAACTTTGCTTAATTGACTAATTCCATGTGCAATTAGTATTCTGTATTGTAAGCTGTCAACCATAAATACCAAACAAAAAAAAGTTGACAGATGATAAGAGGAAAGTGTATACTGTGGAAAATATATAAGTGAGATACAAATCGAACCTAGCAAAATAAAACGCTTTGCACTTGTAAATGGGGAATTGAGTCATCTAGGTCACATTGTTGCTTTGGTGAGATGCCACCAAGAAAAAAATAAGCTAATATTTTCACTGAGACAATTCTGATTGAATCTGTGTATTATATCACTTTAAACATTTCTGCATAACAAGTTAAACCTGCTGATTTTTCCTTTTTAAAAAAAAACCTACCATTTCATGATCAGGTACTGCCGTGGGCTCATCGAGAAGCTGCTTGGAAGGTCGAACTACAGTAGGCATAATTTGATTATGTAATGCAGTCTCTTCCTCAGTTGCTTCCTCAAAAACCTTTAAAAGATTGTGTAACCTTTTCAATACAATTTCTAAACTGGTTACTTAGCTACCAAAATAAGCATATGGATGCAATCTCATGATTATATCTCAACTTCCTCTGTATTGCAAGCTGTCAACCATAAATACCAAACAAAAAAAAGTTGACAGTTGATAAGAAACTAAAATCTTTTGAATAACTTCATTAAAGCAATAAGTTCTCCATCAGAACCTTTGATTAAATAGTACTTTTTACACCTCTAAACACTGAAAACATCCCACTCAATTTACTGCTAAATCACTCAGTTTTTTTGTCAAACATTCATTCCTTTTATTATAAAATAACAAATCTCACCCAACCAGTTGCTTCAAACATCTTCAAATCCAATGGGTCACCAGACAACTGGCCATCAATTTTAGTAAGAGATTGACAGCTTGCCATGCAAGCCACAAACCGAGACTTCACTAAACTCTCCTTACAAAGGCTTGGCTCTGATGGTAGAAAACTGAAATAGAAGAAAACGTATTCATTTGTTTTGAAATGTATTATAAAGGCAGTTACTAGCTTTTGGGGGTCAGCCGACTGATGATGTTACTTTCTTTAAATGTAAGCATTGCTAGAATTTTGCATATTTGGCCATTGCCACAAAATTTACCTTGTGCTCATGTAAATAATATAATAATTCTTGCATTTGATATAGCGCCTTATCACATTATCGAGATGTCACAGAATATACTATAAAGAGTATTTTGTGGGCAAAATGCAGCAGCCAATTGCGCACAGCATTGTCCCACAAACACTCTTGGATTGAGTAATCATTTTTTTTCGGGGGGGTGGGAGAAAAACTATCAGTCTACACAATAGGACTAAATCAGGAGTCAGAAATCAAGTAAAATAGCATAATTAGCGATATATTTCAAACCTGCTATCTTCCACTCTTTGAATGCCCCAAAGATCCAGGCCATCTTCAGTCAGCGTTCCAGTCTAAAGGCAAGGAATTTAAAACAAAACTTTCAAAATCAAACACTAAAAATCCTTTCAGGCAGCTATTTATTGTAAGGAATGTTTGTCTGCAAATTATCTGCATGCCTTAAGGCTCCAAATGGTTTTAACTCAATTATAACTGAATTTGAATAATAAGTTAACATTAAGTGGCTGGCAAATACAAGTTCAATTTTATAATAACCATTATGTTTTTAAGCAAAAGGATCAATTAATGATAAAGCAAGATATTTTAGTACATTAATAATTAGTTTCCCCTCTCCATTAAGAATTTCTTTATAATGCCTATATAAACAACATATTCTGCCACTTAAGATACTACAAAAGTAATCTTCAAATCTAACTATGAACTCCCATATAATTGTAGAAGCACTGATGGAATATGAGATTTTCAGTTTGGAACTAACCTTATCAAAACAGACCAGGTTCAGCTGTCCACAAATATTTATTCTCTGAGGGCTGATACAGAAAATTGCTAAATTCTTCAGTCTTCTTTGTGCGTACACAATCCCAGCAGTCATTGCTGCTGGAAGAGCAGGTGGAACAGTAATTGTGACAATATCAAGCGATTCAATGATGATTGTACTAGCTGTTACCTGAACCAAACAAAGAATAGTTTTTTTTCAGTTGAAGAAGCAGTGATAGATTTTTTAAAAACATGTAGCATCAATACATATATATAAATTTTCTGGTTACAGTGTTAATATAGAAGTAATTTAATCTCTAGATAAATTTACTTCGCTATAATAACAATCCTTGCATTTGATATAGCGCTTTTCACGTCTTCTAGACGTCAAGTACTTTGCAGTTAAAACAGAATAATAAATTAACATTAAAAATTTCTAAATTTGTTAAACCATTTTGGTGCTTTAAGAATTAATATTACAGCAATCAAAGCATTGTGAGTTCATTAAACTAACAATGTTTGTTACATATTACTTAAAACATGCAGTTTCCACCTTACTGAATTAACCAAGGATTCAAAATAGAGAGCATACCCCATTCAAAGCACTGTTAACAACCGTGTACAAAAATCCAAACCCTGCCACACCAACCAGACAGAGTAGAAAGAGGTAGGCATCTCTGTACAGTTTAAAATCTGTTGGCTTTGGGTATAAGATCGAGCGTACAAGTTGCCCTTTTGCAGTGCTAAAACCTTCAAAAAAAAATTGAATACAACACATACATAATTATTAATGTTTGATTTCATATCAATAACATCTACATAAAACTACCTGTATGTAATTTTTATTATAATTTTTGTGAGTCTTTCAGAAAACCTTACCTGTTCTGACAACAACAGCTTTAACAAGCTCTCCAGTATAAAATCGTGTCTGGATTACATTGGTACCACAGAAGAGTGTGTGTCGTTTGTGCTCTTCTGGGTTATACATTTCATCCTCTTCCAGTCCTCTCGAACTCTCAACTGGATTTGGCAAATTGGTTTTTGTTACAGGAACACTCTCGCCTTTATGAAAAAAAACAACGGAATTCACATCTATTCTAAACACCTTGACAGTAATGTGGAAAGCAAAACACTTCAATGTTGCTTTAATATTTACCTGTCAACATGCTTTCATTGACAATACAAGTGCCACTGAGAAGCAATGCGTCACAAGGCATTATGGTCCCATTAGCTGGAATTGCTACAACGTCACCAGGCACCAGATCAGTGGACAAAATTTCTTCCATTTCTGAAAGAAAAGTTACACACTATGTTATTATAATAAAATTTGTTTCCTTCTAGATGTTAAACCATTTTTAAAGAAATCACATCATACATTAGCATTATTAAATGAACATCATGCAGGATCGTTGTATCTATTTCAGTGGCAACTTCTTTCTGTGCCTTCAAAATCCTCTTATAAACGGTTGTTTTTGAATCTGTTTTTCATCCACAATTCTCAAACTTTTTCTCCTTCCTACTGTTTGGGGATACCCATCATCATTGGGAAGCACTTTGATGCGTTTATTCTACATGAAATGTGCTATAAATGCAAATCATTATAGCTGTCTGTTTGCTTATCTGCAGCAAGCATGCAATCAGCAGATTTTTTTTAACCTCAAAATTACATGCGCTATCATTACCTCTTCAAGCAAGTTAGAAAGTCACTTACCATTATTCGCTCTGCATACTGAAACGCGGACAACACTGTGAGCTGCTACCATGTCATGCAACATAACATATTGCTGGAAAAAATATTGAAAAACACACAAAATAATAAGACTAAGTTGAGAATATTCTTCTAATTCTGTTCTCAATATTAAATCACTTGACATATTAAAAAATCGGTTTCATTTCTCGTCTCCAAAATTTGTGACAGCTCAAAAAAAGTTGCAGTGACTTATTTTGGTATGGTAAAAGCTACTGCAAACATATCTTACCTTTTTGACAGTATGCAGTGAGGTAACGATGGAAATAAATGACATGACGACAATTGCCACAGCATAGTAATAATAACTCTCAAAATACCAAAGAATGACACTGAATAGTTGAAATACGTAGAAAGGGTTGAGTACCTAAAAACAAAGAACAAAGTATCAATTATTTGTCCTCCAAAACATATTGCTATCTCTGTGACTCACATTCAAACATTGATCAAACTGAAAGGTTTGTACATATTTACACAACAAATATTGAAATCACATGCAGTCCTAAAAACCACAAACGATGAACATAATATGTATCACTTATAATATATAATAATCCTTGCATTTGATATAGTGCCTTATCACATCTTCAAGCTGTCTCAAAGCGCTTCATAGAATAAAGTGAATTGACTGTATCTTGTGGGAGAAATGTAGCAGCCATTATAACGCATAACGTTACAACGCATTTTTGTACCACTCACCTCTTTAATTAAAAGTTTGAACACTGAAGGCACTTTGACTTCAACTTCATTCACACCAAAAAACAGCTTTCTACACAGAAACAAATTCATCATTTAATACAAGAATAATTTTGCATAAAACTGTACATTATAAGGATCTCTAGCTTAAAAGTTACTTTGATAAAATATACAATATCAAAAGGAAATCAGGCTTTATTGCTTTCAGATAAACAGCCAATCACCAATTTACAAGGACATTCATTTTAAAGTATACTACTATTAGGAATAAGCTTAAATATATTTTTAATCACCTGATCCTACTTTTTTAATTAAAGTTTTGTCCACATACCCTGGCTGTCTCTATTATGGTGGAAATGGTGTGTGCCTGAATGATTATACAAGCCTCAATGTTTAGTTGAACACTTTTTGGTGATCCTCAAGTGTTTAAAGCTACATGTCTAAGGCAGTGTTGGACCATGTGCAGTGTAGTTTTATTGATTAAATTGGATTTTATACAACTTATACCATTTGCCTGCAACTTGGACTTTGTGTAAGTCATATTTTACGTTATGGTCCCAGTTGATATGACTTATGTGAGTTTTACTGTAGTTTTGGATAATAATAATACTCCTTGCATTTGATATAGCGCTTTTCACGTCGGGAGGACGTCCCAAAGCGCTTCACAGAACACACTGTAAAGTGAATTGACTGTATATTTGTGGGTGAACGCAGTAGCCAATTGCGCACAGTAATGTCCCACAAACAGTCGTAGATTGAAAATGACCAAATTAATTATTGTTTTTGGTTTTGGAGGGATTATTATTAGGCTCTGTGTGGAGTAAGGAAACTTGCCCAAGGTTTCGCCCTCTGCCTGGAATTGAACCCAGGTCTCTCGCTTGCAAAGCGAGTGCTCTAACCACTGAGCTACAGGACTCCACAACAGCTCAATAGTGAAAATACCACCATCATAGCCCCTACGAAATAATGCAGAGAAGCGATAACAAAATAACATTTCAGAGTTTCCACAAATAGAAACATACTCCGCTGTAAAGGGCCTATTCTGGAGTGATGTTTGAATGAGGACAGGTATTGAAAACAATTGTGTAACTTTATTTCTCACAAGAACTGTTTTGTGGGCAACATCTTGAAGTCAACCCCCATGTCAACCTGGATTGACTAGTCCAGATTGACATCGGTGGGGTGGTGGGGGATAATGGGCATTATTACTAGTGCACTAGTGTGATACTATATAAATACTGAACTTCAATTCATTTACGATCATAAATTCACAATGGATTACTTAGATTAAATCATGAAAAAACAGCATACATTAAAGTGGGTATGTTAAGTGATACTAAAAAGGAACTATCAAATTCATTTATCTTTGAGATCTTTAAATGTTAGGGAAACTGGGGATTAGTGACATAATATAGCAACATTTTGAATTGATTTCATACATATATTACCGATAATTCTGAAGCTCTTTACTCAGTCCTTTACCGTGGTAGTCATGAATAACAGACCATGAAACTCCCTCTGTTAGACCCCTAGGAAGTGACAGTAAAAAAAACTGATTAATGCAAAAAATGTAATAAATGTGCATGAGTAAGAATAGAAATTTAAAGTTAAGTCATTCAGTCACATCGGTGAGTGATTCAAATAATAAAAGCATAGAAGATTTTAGATTATCTATTTGCATAATTCAAAGCAATAAATACACAAATATATTCAAATAATTTAAAAGTGAAGCTCAAAAATGAAATGTTCTTACTTTAAATCTTTAAAGTTCTGAGAGAAGTCATTCCAGAAGTAGGTTATACTTTGATGTACAAAATAGCGCACCTAAAAAGTAACAGTTATATTAATACAAAATTCAGAAAAGTTTCAAAGCTAAAACCATGAGCAACTGACTACAGCTGGCAAAATGTGGACGTGCTATGGGTAAGTGCAATGAACAAAGCACAACCGTGCTTTGTAAGTGAATGGTATCGAGGTATGTTATAAAGCAAATGCACTGCAAAGGCTAATCAAGATATCTACTTTCAGACTTCTCATATTGGGTTTTAGAACAATGTATAAATTCCCAGCCGTCCTGTTTCTTTATCAGTTAAACCTTAATAATAGAGGTGTACAGCAGCACATTGACAAAACACTGTACAGTGAAAGAACTGCTGGACCTTCTATTTTGAAATATCAGTCCTTTCCCCTAGAAGCATTGTTAGATCTATCATCCTAAACCATTGCCTTATTAAGCCTCAGGTCAGCTGGCATACCATCCAACACTACCAACTGTTCAGCACATCTTTAGAAATCTTCTCCACCTGTTGCATCATTAATTCCGAGAAGCTCATCCCTGCCCTGCATGCCCAGACACAACTATGTCTTCACAACATTCGGCAAATATTCAACCGGCACTATAGTCAGGAGTCTTACTTTTTTCCATTGTTAACAACACACAGAAGGAAAAAAAGCGTTAAGCAATACCTCAAGATTGATCAATATCAGTCCCGCATATTCATACTGTGTGAATTCTGTCTTTGTGATTTTTATTCTTTGATCTTCTGGTTCTCATGTTTTATTTAAATATTCTAATGGGTAGGGTGGTCCTAGCTGGACAAGCAGCGGGAACGCTTGACAGACAGTGATATCAATGGCAAGGTATTTGGTTGAACCTGGTTAGACTCCAGGACTTACCCCAACTCACACTCTGAGGTCCCTAAGGCATGACTACTGCCAACCTGCGCCTAATACTTTCCGGAATGAGTAAACCAGGATGCGTACCTCCAGGGAGAGAGTGCACATTCTATTCCAACAATCTATCTCTGGGATTTCCATGTGTCGGTGGGATGATTGGAATTCTCAGTTTGGTTTGGATACTCCAAAGCATGGTGATGAGTTTCTGTATGTGTCAGACACCTAGCTGATCTCTCACAAAAAAAAATGCCCCACCTGTTATTTCTAATTTTGTTTGTAGATGTGGCAGATTTCTTACCTGCACTGTCTCACTTTCTGATGTTCTTCGCGATAGGTTCTTTTGGTTATCTACAATATAGTCCGCTTTGTTGAATGCAAGACCATTTTCCATTGATTTATCGCTTTGAGCTTCCAAACACACCATAGGATCAGTGCCAGGAGAAAGTAATATGTGAACTTTTGCACGAAACCAGGATTTAAACTCATCCTGGAAAAAATACATTTTTCTTTCAACAACAGCTTGCATTTATATGGCGCCTATAGTGTCAGGAAGACGTCTTTCAAAAAAGCATTGGTTAAAACTATAAAATAAATCTTAATCACTCACAAAATTGTGGTTATTTATTTAAAGGATGTGGACTTCTTAAATCTGTCACAATTTCACCTCTGATATATCGTGGTGTGTTAAACTTCACAAAAATCTAATTTCAGTAGAAAATGACAAATTACCATAATGTTATTAAACTTCAGATTCATAAGAATAATAGTATAGGAGCTGGCCATTCGGTCCTTTCAAGTCAAAAATGGTGTTAAATTATCTACTGAAGGTAATCATTCTAATACCAAATCTCACATCCTTTCACACCTGATCTTTAAACATTAATTTGATTCCTTTTTAAATACTTCTCTCTCAACATGAGTAGTTACAACTTGTTATATGAAAACACAGGTAGAGAGCATCAAAATAGAACACAAACTCATGGAAGATCAGCAATTAGCCAAAACTGTCTTTCCTTACTGCAAGTGAGTACTATATATGAAACAGATTCTAAGTACCAATAACTCTACTTACTGTGCTCTTCAATAACACAACCTCAGCCTCTTTGAGAGTTGTTGGAATGCATGTTGCCTTCACACTCCACTTAGGCATCCAATAGAGAAGCAGCAGCAGGAAGCCCCCAGTGCAGACGACACCAACTGCAACCAGAACCAACTTCCAGCGACATGGTTTGTATCCATAAACCTCCTGCACCAGGTTAAATCATTGGTCAATAACAAGGATCTATTTCACTCACCTTAATGCAGTTCCCAGTGAATGCGAGTGAAACATTCAGCTTCCCTGGAGCCCCTGCCAAGTCTTCATTCATGTACCTCATTACACCTTTGTCTCATTGCTCAGGAGAGCTCAATCATTTGCACACATTTACTAGGAACTGCATTAAGATTGGTTAAACCCTTTTCAAATAAGAACAATATGCAGGAATTAATGTCAGCAGCGATTTGATGACCAAGACGACGTATTTATTTAAGTGCAGGAGCCCGGTTTGTCAGCAGCGCTGTTTTGGGGAGTTTGCTGGCACAGACAAGGTGCTAAAATTGCTTACATCACCAATAGTTATTACATTTCAGAGTAAGCCATTGTGTCTAGGGCCTCAGGATGATCAGGCGCTACAAATTCAAGATGAACATATTCTGAATTTGGCACTAAACAGACAATTCAACTTTGAGGCCACAGGATGGGCATGGTCTTCTGAAGATGGTTTTGAAGCACATATTGGCAGACAGTAGAGGGTGCATTTAACTGAGCACATTTACAAAAGCAAGGAAGTAAAGAAATATCCTGCAGTAGACAGAGATAACCAATGATCTGTTGGATAGTTGCAAATGTAAGGTATATTTGTGTTTGAGGAATTTGTTCTGGCATTTCACAAGCAGAATTGTATGTGAAGTGTTACAAGCGTAGGAAATGGACTAAACCACCAACTACTTATTGTGGATTCTAGTTACAGCACAGTAGGTGAATTCTTAAAATTGATATCCAACTCTAAACAGCACTCGACGTAAATTGCAGTAATGTAGCTTTGAAACTTCTACATCTATTCTCAACTGTGACACGTGCATGAAATGGAGAACATTTCAAGCAAGCACTCGTAGTTCGAATTCTCCCTTTTTCAACTTCCTGGATATAAAACGCAATATTACATGATTCAAAAGTTGGACAACATCCAAATAATATAGTGCAACATTATAGGCACCTTTGAACACATTCAGATACCTAAATACATTTAGCAGATGTGGCAAGTTTCCAGCCAATTAAACTCATTTGTACAATTTGGTGACTGGCAATCACACAAACAGTGTATCATTTATGGCAATCCGTAAAGTAACTAATTTGGCAAAATAAACTCAGGGAGAGAAGTTGACACTTCATTGAAACTGGGCTTGCCAATTTCTGATTTTATTTAGTAAAAATTGGTATTCATCAGTATTCCCAATTTTCTCAAAATTGAGGAATATGAATTCCCACCATTACTTTTTTTGAAAAAAAACTTTTTAACATTTTGAACTGCAAAAATAACCAACTTTCAGGTTGAAAGGGCACAACAGACAATGTTTAATAACCCTGAAAAATATGAATTTCTATTTAAATAACTGTCTGAAGCTGGTGACATAAAAATATTGTGAAAAAGATGAGTTGTCGTCAATTGCTTCATTGCGGATTAAAAATTAGAATTTTTAACTCCCAATTCTTGATTTACAATTGAAGCAACTGCAGTCTATGTCACAAGCTTCAGACAGTATGGAGTGGGGTGAGAAGAGAAAACAACAAAAAAAACCTCGAACGTAAACACTTTAGATTTGAACCGACATTAGCAAATGTTTTATTTTACCATTTCATCATCTTTCTCCTTGTTAATGTATTTTTTTTCTTCTATGTCCATCTTTGGTTTTGACAAAGGAATCTTCTCTTTTCTTAATCCAATAAATACTGTTAAAGCAAAAATATTCAAGAAACACAATTATTCAAGCTTAAGAAAACACAGTTCAACTGCATAAAAAATCTGTAAAAATCCAATACGTTTAAGTGACTTAAAAAGATTTCTTTCAAACATATATTTTGCATTCTTAATGCATACAACCGTAGAATTCATTAAACTTGATACTCATTTAAATGAATGATTCTGCAGCACAGCATTTGATACAATGGATTTTTAAAGCCCATTTTAAAAGCAAAACACCTTCTAATCCAAATCTGTCAGCAACTGCAACCCAACCCACAGCTGTCTGTATAAGAACCTTTAATTGTCGCATTTCAATTTCCAACTAGCACGCAAAATGTGTCTGAAATGTCTGACACACACCCCCAGCCCCCAGTGAGCTACTGACAACAAATAATTATATTTACCTATGATGTTCCTTCAGAATGTTTTTTCCCACTGTACTGAAATGATAATGTTACCAATACTAATTAAAAGTTAATTGCAAAGTTTAAATTCAAGGTTACTACTGACTTCCAGAATTTTATTTAGATTAAAAAAATTACCTTTGAGCTGCTCAAGTAAATCACAAAGTTTTACTCTTGATGTTTTTAAGTTACAAAGGATTTTCCGTATGGTGCCTCTTAATAATAGTCTACCCATCGACAATAGGAAGTGGTCATTTCTGATGCATTGACTTTGACATATTGCCCTTAATCACCTTTAATTTATCACAAGGACAATGGTATCTTACATTTCAGCAAACCTCTTTGAAATATTTGAACAATAAAAGTCAACTGTTAAACTCCTGCAAAGGATATGCTCCAGTCGCATTATGCTCCAATGGAGCCTTCATTATTTCAGGACGACATGCACCTCCACAAATTCAATGATACAATTCTATGGGCATGATGTTAATCTGATTTTATCTGAAGGCTTGAGGTCTACAGATATTATGTCTGACCAAGCCCTTCCTACAATTTTTAGCAATCTACTCTGTACAGTCTTTTACAAACTCTGTGGAACAAAGGCAGTTTTAGAAGAGGGTTAGAGGAGATTCAAATGACGGCATAACTATTGATAGGAAATACTGTAATGCTAATTTCCATGATGTAAATATATGATAAACTGTATTATGACTTACTGCTAAGATCATATTTTGCAAGAAATTTATACAGTATGTTACAAGTGGGAAATTAATTGAAAATCTGACAACATAGCAATAGGGAATATGCAAAGGTAATCCAATTGGTTATTTTAACAATTGTAGCTCCAATTATAACTACAATTAAATTATACAAATTTGACTTTGCAACTCTTTTAGGAATTATTTTATTTTATAGGGTAAATGTAGCAAATTTCCTAATAATGTATAAGTGCACATTCTCAAATTAACTACATTTAGCAACTAAATAACTCCATTATTATTTGAAGCTCGCTAATTGTGACAAATTTTAACAGAATTACATTTAAGTTACTCTTTGAAAACATTTAATTGGGCATGACATCCTGATCATTTGTAATGACATTCTTAAAGCGCACGTAAGCAAATTATACTTTAAAAAAATTGTGAACTGGTTACAACCAATCAACCAAACCAAATTAGCAGAAAAAGTATATCTCGTAAATCAACTTTCCCAAGGAAGAAATAGGGGGAGAAATGGTATGTGTAATACACCTTAATTTGAAGAATAATCACTACATCTTAAAAGCCAAGATTTGCTTTTCTTTTACCAGCGAGGACTGAAAGACAATTTTATAGTCTGCATATATGCCAATGTACGTTTGGAATGCCCATATCTTTTTTTTNGAAGAATCATATTTTGCACCAAATATAATCTCCCTACCAATAAAATATTTTATGAAGTTTTGTGAATTTATTTGTTACCATTAACTTTTTATCTAACACAAAGATAAAATACATTTTTCATCAACAATTCTGTTGTGTGACAGAGCTGGAAAAATACTCTCCATGACTTTGCTTCTCTTAAATATTACTAAAAATATAATGCAAATGTTGCAGTCACTTTTAACTCATGTTGATCAATTTGTGTCGTGTCAAATCAAATGGGGCAGCTGGAAAAGTCCTTCTCAACGACAACAAATCATACTGAAAAAATATTCTTTTTAGAAAACGTTATCATATATTTCTAATCAACTGAACAAAATAAAGGCTACCAGATTAAGGATTTCCTCTAAATACAATGCATACATGTGGATGCTGAATGAGAGCAGGATTTGGCTTGGAAACAATATTCTCTCCAGTTAAATAAAACAACAAAGAGCTGATAAAATTCACTGTGTACACTTGGGTGAAATAATGGAAAGTAAATGATGTCTGTGGAACTACACCCAACATGAATCAGCCTTTAGGAGTGGGAGAAAACATTTGATGGGCAAGAAAATTATCCCCCACCCCCACCCAAGAAATTCAGAGTAAACAATATTTTATTCAACACTTTTTCAACAGTAGGAATAATCGACCCACACAGGCTTTTTAATCAAATCAACCACCTAAAATGAACACGCTGTGTTTACTGTTTCAAGCCAATTCTAACTGTATGGAGAACTATATCTGAGAAATTGAAACATAATAATAATGCAATTATTATTGCATATTATTGCATATTGCATAACATATTAATACATTAAAATATTTTCTTACCACATTTCTATATATGAAACATTTCTGATGCATTCTCTTGCCTTATGTAAGATGGGGAAACAAAAGCACAAAAATACGTCTAGTTTCCTTTAAGCTTCACACCTTAGATTTTCCACATTTGTCACATAATTTGATTGGGATTGTATACTCTGAACCATAACGAGTTACCAAGCTTCTGCTAAACTTAACCTTCTGGCAGCCTTATATATTGAAATTTTACCATAATAGGTTCGATAATGCCAAAGAGTACAGACATTATTGCCCTCTAGTGCTCATTTTTGGAACCAGACATGTAATGGTCTTATTTCCTGAATGCCGAATATTAACCAAATAAATGTCCAATTAGATCCCACACTTCACTTTGTTACTCAGGGAATTGGAAAACTATGTGGGCTATTAAAATTCATTGACAGCAAAGTTTGGTTTGTTATAACTAAGCAATACAAGACATTTTTGATATACAAAAACATTGAACGTTCGGTTATGGCTATACATGAAAAAAATATTCAGGTAACCTAGAATACTCTTACCTTCTCTTTCTGCTACCTGAAGCTTTAATTAGTGGAGTGTTTATGTCACAGTAGCTACACCATCTGTAAGAGATTAAAGCATGAACGGTAGATAGCTGCAGCAACAGAAAAGCCACAACTGAAAAGGAACAATTAAAAAAAGCCACGATTAAAAAGTAGATTACTGACACACAATATAAAATTGCAATCATCTCCATACACACAAAGCTTTCCTTTAGGAGATTGAATTGATGAGATTTAGACCATAAAAGGCTGATTGTACTGCATACGATCCGTGAAAGAAGTCGACTTGAAGACCCAAATAATCTTTTCTCATTCCATGGTGATAATTTTTTCAATACATAATTGATAATTTAGTTCATCTGAATATATATTTGGTATTATGAAGTTTTAAGGTTTTTGAGTCATTGTTTCTAAATTGTGTTGAAAAGATCTGCTATTTTTGTTGGAAATAAGTTTGTAAACATCGTCTTTATTAAAAGACAGGATAAACTGAAATCTACATATTTATACCAAGATACCACTATTTATGCTTACAACTACAAAAATATTTTTGAAAATTCTTCAGAAGTCCAAGCAAGATGAGCGAAAACACAAATATCACACTTCTTCTATATTCCAGAATCACAACGTGAGTAAGCTTCAATTTCACTTTGAATTCTGCACAATTATTTATTCTTCCTACCAACATTTATATAGTGCCCTTCATGCGGGTACTTTAACAGTGACATGGCTTGACGCCAAGCCTGAAAGTGAGGGAAGGTGACCGAAGGAAGGTCGAAGAGGAAGGTCTTCAGGTGTGATTTGAAGACGGGCAAAGAGGAGGCAAAATAAAGGGATTGCAGCGAGGAGCTCCACAGATAACCTTTGGGATAAGGAAATTAATTGGATAGCCTTACTTACCTAAATTAGCCCTCGTCACACTTGTGACAGTCTGACAAGTTAACTAATAGAACCCACAAATCAAAAAACATACAGAATTGAAATATTGTAGAATTTAAAAAAGCAACAACACTGCAAATAATTCACATTCCAATCTCACAAATTATCTTGCCCTTCCCAGCAACAACAACAACAAGATTTCCTTTATAGAGCGCCTTTCACGTCGGGAGGACGTCCCAAGGCACTGGACAGTTGGGTCGGGACCCGAGCAGGGGGAAATGATCAGGGGGAGGGAAGGGAAGGAGCGAGGAGGGGGTAGAAAGTCGAGGGGAACTGAAGGCAGCTGAAGTACTAAGCAGTACTTAGAGAAAAAAATCTCACTCATGAGACAGTCCGCATACATTCTGAAAGAAGGTGTCATGTCCTCAATTACAAATCACAAGCAGTTTTGATGAAAATGCAGCTTTGGCCCTTTTAATCTCATCCTTCCATAGTACCCACCCTAATCTCTCATTACAGAATCAAACTGATTTGTAAATGACTAGAGCCAGGAAAAGAAAAAGTATGCAAAAAAACACCACAGGCATCTAACACCTAAGCTCTACCAATTCAACTACAACCAGAACCATGTCCACAGACTTCATGCAACATAAAGAGAATGAGAGGTCAGCTAAACTTCAGACCATCTCTGTCAACCCAAACCTCTGACAAAATCATCCACAAGCCACTTCTGTTGATCAACACGTGTATAGAATAGCAGGAAGAATATACAACAATTTATCCCTGCCTCAATAAATACATATTCTGTGAATTCAATGGGAGAGACTCTCAACTATTTCTTCCCCCGTCCCTATTCTTGCACCTCGAGACATGCTCCTGACTTGAAAGTCGCTATGTAAATTTGTATTGTATCCACCGGCATGGGATAAATAAGCCCATGTTGCATATACAGTAAAAGTCGCATAAATCATATCATTCGGGACCATAACAGTGAATACGACTTACAGAAAGCATGAGTTGCAGACAAAACTGTACAATTCGTACAAAATCCGATGTAATCAATAATCTACATATGCATAGGTAATTTAATGCAGTCGGTAAATGTGATAGTTCATCACTGCAGCAGGTAAGTGCGTCAAGACTACACTTCCCACGATTCAATGTGTCGCTGCATGCACACTTAGCGGCAAACTTTGGAATCGCATTGAATCTTTGGAAATGAGGTTCTGCGCATGCATCAACGGATCAAGACTACTTTTACCAAAATTCAATGCAGCTAACCCTAACCCTAAGTGTGCATGTGTCAACGGGCCAGGATGTTATTTCCTGAGATTCAAGGCAGCCGGTAGGTACGGGCACAATGGAGTGTATGACAAGTTAGGAGGTTGCACAAAGAAATCAAAGTGTTTCTGTTAGGAAATTGAATGGGAATCAGGGGAATGTACGACTTATGCAATTATATGATTTATAAAGGTAAGACTTATGCAAGTTTTCTTGTATTAGTCAGGATATACATATTACACATCAGCAAGGTAAAACCCGAGTAGAGCTCGATATAGTAGTTCAAAAAATTGTATAACAATACATCACAGCACAGACAAACCCATGCAAATAAGTGATTTAGCAAAGAAACACAGCTGCCAATGTGGGCAACTTACTTTTTTTGAAAATATTTAATTTACAGTTGCCATTTTAGGACAGATTCAGCAATCTGAAAAATATAAATTCAGTCATTCTGGTAAAATATGGTGACAGTTATTTTGTAATACGTAGGTATGGAATGTGAGTGTGGAGGTGTGGTGCATTCCCTCATGTTCCATACCAACTTGCTTTGTTCACACTCACACAGTACTGACACGAATGATAAAATATTTAGTTTG
Source organism: Callorhinchus milii (assembly GCF_018977255.1). Classification (NCBI taxonomy): domain Eukaryota; kingdom Metazoa; phylum Chordata; class Chondrichthyes; order Chimaeriformes; family Callorhinchidae; genus Callorhinchus; species Callorhinchus milii. The sequence continues at coordinate 3,314,916 of NW_024704752.1, read as the reverse complement.
TTTATTATTGAGTGGAATTTTGAGGATTAGGAGTTTGGGTTGAAATATAATTAATGTATAAATCAGTTACATTTCTGCTAAATTTTGGTTTGGTAGTTAAAAATTAAAGCTGTTGGATACTCATTACAAAACAGCATGAATTAAATGATTGGGTACATCATTCTTTCCATGATATGTATTAGTCCTTCCATTCCATTTCCTCCGTCTCATAAAAAACAGGAATGCATGAACTATGGAGAGATAGAATTGAAATCTGATAAATCAACAATAACTAGAAAGTTTATAGTTAGTTATTTCTGCAAGACTGATCAAACTTAAAAAGATTGCCACAGAAAGAGGGAAAAGGTTTGGTATGGTAAAACTTTGGTTAAGTTTCTAATTTCAAAAAACTTCCACATAAGCAGTCATATTGAAAATAGTGAAACCAGGTGTCACGTTCACAGCTCCTTTTCCAGACTGATCAGTGCAGTGTTTCCATTTCATTTCCCACACAGATATAAACAACTGAATATAAATTCAATGTCTACCTGTTCAGGTCAAGATTAAAGAACTCATATACATTAAATGTAGGTTTTGAAGAGCATTTCATCCTTGCTTCACCAAAAACAGATGTGTGTTACTAGGCCACTGTTAGTGTAGATTCACTTTCATGTTTACTTACATAACAATATTTTTAAAGCAACTCATCATGTAAATCACTTTATGATGTTTTGACTTGATAAGATGTTAAATGCTGTGTTAAATGCAAGTAATCATTTTACAGTACCATGATTATATTTATGACTACATAAATAGCTGACTTAGAACCTATCAAATGACGTAGATGAGATCATTAAATACTTTGACTTATTCATTACATACTGTGTTTTGAGCACTTAGCTGGTAACAAGCACCAAAGTTGAAAGGCCATTTACCAAGATTACTTTCCTTACCAGCCAGTATACTGAATTCATTACAACAAATGTAACTTGTTTAAAAGGACACTGAAATTTTGCAACAGAATTTGGCAGAATTAGCAATGATGGAATCAATGAACTGATTTTGACTGCTCATATTAATACTATGTCTATGAAAAACAATTTTTTTTAAAAAAAGAGCTTAACTTTATTTTAAAAAAGCACATTTCACTTGTGGGAATGAATGTCATGATAGAATATTCTACTTATTCTTGAGGCAAACTGTTTCAGAATTCATTCAAAACCTAATTTGTGAATGACTGTGTTACACAAGAGACGTCATTAGCCCATTTGATCTTCCAGAATACCATCCCTATCACCAAACTATTACAACATCAATCTGTTTCTTAAATAAGTCTGAATCTCATCCATTTTGCTTGGTAACTCATTACAGCTGTTAAGTTACCCCTGTAAAGAAATAGCTCCTGTTATCTGTGCTAAACCTGCTCTTCAGACCAATCACATGCCCCCTTATTGTAAACCAATGCAGTGAATTAATTGATAAATAAGAAGTCACAAGCCAAAAATACAACAGAAATTTACAACTTTTGGAAGTGTGTTCCAATTTAGAAATACAAAGAGCTCCATCATTTCTGTAATTAATAAAACTACACACGAAAGTACCTGGTAAATATCATTCATTCAATGACATGTGCAACTAGAATTGTGAACAATGCTCACAACGCTTCTCAGCCAAGCTTTAAGACAGCTTACAGAAATAAAAAAATGCTCATTTCTTTTAAAAAATCGTAACTGGAGATTACAAAAATTACAAATCCAGGTTGGTCCTCAGACCATAAACATCCAGACATTGCCCTGGCACATATATTCTAATTTTCTTAAATAAAATTAACTTATTAGATCGTCTTAAAGAAAGCACTGAATTTAGATAAATTGATGCCCAAAAGTAGTGTCACTTGGATTTCACAGAAGTGAATGATAGCCACATATTTCTTGTGCAGCTTCACTGGAGGGATTCTTTCACAAAAATACAATATAGAGTATGAAAGATCCATATTACGTCTATGTGACCTTAAAAAGCACATAGTAGTAGCTATCAATCTTATTCTGCTAATATGTCTAAAGAGTGTTTTAAGCAATACAGCAGTAAACACAGTATAGCAAGTTCACAAGTGATAGACGCATCTCAAAATGATTCCCCCCTCCAGCAGCACCTCACCTAAAACGTAACTCACATTCAGCATTCTGAACAAAGGTTTGAAAGAACTTTAGCTCCAAACTGCAGACAGGAGTGAAGCACAATACTACTCAGTGACTCCAGTGGAAAAGTATATGCATACAACAACAACTTGCATTTGCATACCCCTCATGCAGAGTAGCATCCCAAAGTACTTAAATCATTGCACAAGGTCAGGATTAACCAAAAAAAAGTTCTAAAGTCCTGTAGGAAACTTTTTACAACGCAAGTGATTTCTTTCAGATGACATCTGTGTATCACCTGTTTGTATTTTTAAAATGTATGACTTTTTTAAAATCATCTGGTCCCTGGTGTAATAAAAAAAATCAAGAGAATCAATGGAATACAATGCCTCCTACTTGTGTGCTGAACATAACTCAGAAGCAATAACAACTTGCACTTATATAGCACCCTCCACGCTGAGAGGCGTCTCAGAGCGCTTAACAATAGTGGAGCCTAAGGCCGAGCCAAGGGGAGGGGGTAGGTGGCCGTAGGCGCAGTCGAAAAGGAAGGTCTTCAGGTGCGATCTGAAGATGGGGAAGGAGGGGTGAGACAAAGGGGTTGAGGAAGGGAGTTCCAAAGTTTTGTGGCATAGTAGCTGAAGGCATGGCTGCCGATGGTGAAGCGGAGGATTCGGGGGATATGGAGGAGGCTGGACCCAGTAGTGAAGAGGCAGCGGGTACTGCTGTGGGGAGAGAAGAGGTTAGAGAGATAGGGGGGTGCCAAGGAATGGAGGGATTTAAACACTAGAGTGAGGGTCTTGAAGTCGATCTGCTCTTTGACAGGGAGCCAGTGGAGTTTGGCAAAGACTGGAGTAATCGGGGTACAAAGTTTGGTGCGGGTGACAATGCGGACGGCAGAGTTTTGAATGAGCTGGATTTATGATTAATGGAGACCAGCAAGGAGAATAGTCCAGCCAAGAGGTGACAAAGAAATAGACAAGGGTTTCAGCAGCTTTTGGGGTGAGGTATTGTCAGAGACAGGGAATGTGGCGGAGGTGGAAGAAAGCGGTGCTGGCCAGAGACTGGATGTGGGAGAGGAAGGATAACTGGGGATTGAACCTGATGCCTAAGTTGGGTATGGGTTCAGAGAGTTTTAAGGACAGGTCGGGTAGGTTGAGGAGGTCAGAATGGGATAGAAGACGTCGGTGGGAGCCAAAGAGTATGGCTTCCGTCTTGTTGACATTTAACTGCAGGAAATTTGTGCTCATCCAGCTCCTGATGTCCAACAGACAAGCTGACAGAACATGGGATTGGGGTTCGCAGCTGGAGGTGGAAAAGTAGAGTTGAGTGTCATCCGCATACATGTGGAAGTTAACCCCGTGTCTGCGGATGACATCACCGAGAGGGAGCATATAGAGGAGGAAGAGAAAGGGTCAAGGATGGAACCTTGGGAACCCCGCAAGTGACCGGGTGGAAGCTCGAAGAAAAGCCATTTGCAGAAATGTAGTGTTGGCGGTTTGTAAGGTAGGACTCGAACCAAGCGAGTGCGGTCCCACTGAGGTGGATGATGGAGGACAGGCGGTGAAGGATGATGGCACGATCGAATGTGTCAAACGCAGTAGAGATCCAGGAGGACGAGGAGGCAGAGGGAACCCTGGTCACAGATAGAGAGGACATCATTTGTGACCTTCACCAGCACTGTCTCTGTACTGTGGGCAGGGCGGAAACCGGACTGGAGGGGTAGGAGAGGGTGTGGAGGGAGAGGTGTGTGCAAAGTTGGTTGGCAATAACATGTTCCAGAGCTTTGGCAAGGAAGGACAGGTTTGAGATAGGGAGGTGGTGGTGAGGTTAAACAACACGTGTCTTGTTTATATTGCAGGATACTGCAGAGCCAGCATCAAATAGAACCAGTAATAATAATCCCTCCCAAACCCAAAACAATAATAAATTGGTCATTTTCAATCTACGACTGTTTGTGGGACATTGCTGTGCACAATTGGCTGCCGCGTTCGCCCACAAATATATAGTCAATTCACTTTACAGTGTGTTCTGTGAAGCGCTTGGGGACGTCCTCCCGACGTGAAAAGCACTATATCAAAGGCAAGGATTATTATTACTTTAGTATCTTCAGATTAGAACTACAGTGTTGTACCTTTAATCTTATTCACTCTACCACTATGTGGGGTGGAATTCAAAAAAGAGCAAAGCTAAAACAATTATGTATGTTCAAATGTCATATTTATGTAGCCATAGCTTCCCTGATCTCTGGGGGGAAACACTGCAAAATCCACATTCATGACAGTTCAGCCCCATCCCTGGCAACAAAAATATGAAAAGCACTAAACCTACACACGCAGCTGTGGGATAGATCTGACACCTTGCTGTCTAGTATTCTGTTCCTCCAGTTGATGTGGTCATAATTATTTCCAGACAAGTGTCCCCAAGTTTATATTATAGCATTGACAATGATTGCAGGCACAGTGTTGTAATATAAATGAGAAAAGCAATGCGAGTCATTATTATTATTCGGGCTGGCCGGCTAATGGGATATATATCTTCCTGTGCACTACTAAAATTATAATCAAAGTGCAAAATTAAACATCCTGAAAGTAGATACATGATTAGCTGTGATTGCTTAATAAATAAATATTCACCTTCTAGATTCACATATGAAAAAAGTGACCAATTCAACAGGGGAATGAAATATGACCACTGTCTGAGTAATTTGTAAGCTCACATGAGTCACTGCTCTTGGGAGAGATGGAGAAAATAAAATAGTCTAAACACAGCATGTTCTAGAATATAACTAATCCTCAAGTCTCTAACCGTACTATGATTCACACGACATGAAAAAAATTACCGCCCATTCTCAACATTTTCATACTAAAAAGAAAATCAACCACTTGGGTGTTGCTCTAAGACCCAATAAGATGCTGCACTTGTGCCTGACAACATATTAACATGCACAAGGGTGCAAGTTCCACATTTTCAACCACTTTTGCACAACAGCTCGCCTCATTGTGACAGAATACAAGCATAATAATAATCCTTGCATTTGATATAGCACCTTATCACATCTTTGAAACTCTCAAAGTGCTTCACAGAATATACTGTAAAGTGAATTGACTGCATATTTTGTGGGCGAAACGTGGCAGCCGATTGCGCACAGCAGTGTCCCACAAACAGCAGTGGATTGAGTGACCAAATCATTATTATTATTTTTAAGAGATTATTACAACAACTTGCATTTATATAGCGCCCCTTACGCAGGATAGCCTTCCAGAGCGCTTGACAGTGGCAGAGCACGACTTTGAGCCGGGGAGAGGGGACCATAGGCACAGTCAAATGGGAAGGTCTTCAGGCATAACCTGAAGATGGGGAAGAAAGGGGCAGGGTGGAGGGACAGAGGAAGAATATTCCAGAGTTTGGAAAAACTCCCGCAGAAAAGCGATCCGCAAATTGACTAACAACCGGGTTCCTACTTACTGCTAGGTAAACGGAGGCATGTGGAGTAAGGAAATTTGCCCAGTGTTTCGTTTCGTTCGCCCTGTCCAGGAATCGAACCCAAAAAGTGAATATTAAAGGGCAAAAAAGTTATAGATGTGGGGGGGGGGTGTAGGGGTCAGTCAAGGTTTTGGTCAGGGATGCAAGCAAAGCTAACATCAGGGTGGTGGGTCTTAATGAGCCGAATGGCCTGTTTCAGTGCTGGGATAATCATTGAGCCTAAGATAATCAACATAAAAATAAGCTGCTTTACTTCACCACCATCAGAAGCCACGCAGACAGGGGTTACTGGCAACACAGAGAGAGAGAGAGACTGAGCCTCACGGAGGGAGAAACAGGATTCAATATCAGGAGACGTTTAATGGAACAACCGACTGCTGCTGGGAGTGGAGAGGGGGCAAATGGCGTGTTTGCCACATAGAAAGGCAGAGAGAGAGAGAGAGAAAGTGGGTGGGGGTAAAGGAGAGAGAGAGGGGGGAAAGGAGAGGGGGGTAAAGGAGAGAGGGGGTAAAGGAGAGAGGGGGTAAAGGAGAGAGGGGGGTAAAGGAGAGAGGGGGGTAAAGGAGAGAGGGGGGGTAAAGGAGAGAGAGAGGGGGGGTAAAGGAGAGAGAGAGGGGGGTAAAGGAGAGGGTAAAGGAGAGAGAGAGGGTAAATGAGAGAGAGAGGGTAAAGGAGAGAGAGAGGGTAAAGGAGAGAGAGAGGGGGTAAAGGAGAGAGAGAGAGGGGGTAAAGGAGAGAGGGGGTAAAGGAGAGAGAGGGGGGGTAAAGGAGAGAGAGAGGAAAGAGAGAGGGGGGTAAAGGAGAGAGAGAGGGAGGGTAAAGGAGAGAGGGGGGTAAAGGAGAGAGAGGGGGTAAAGGAGAGAGGGGGGTAAGGAGAGAGAGGGAAAGAGGGGGTAAAGGAGAGAGAGAGGGGGTAAAGGAGAGAGAGAGAGGGGGTAAAGGAGAGAGAGAGAAAGGGGTAAAGGAGAGAGAGGGTAAAGGTAAGAGATAGGGGCGCGTAAAGGAGAAAAAGAAACCCTCTGATTGTACAGTCCGGGAAGGCGTCGAAAAATCCATTGAGAAACACCAAGACAGTGGGGGGGGAATAAGGTCGATTGCGGGAAGAAGTGAAGAGAAGCCGCGGCTCTTTCGCTCCTCAGGCGACGTGTGTGTAGGGTTTTTTTTTTACACAGACGTACAACACACGCGGAGACAGGCAGCGGGGGCCCGGCAACCGGCAGGGGGGGGGGCAACCGGCAGGGGGGGGGGGGCAACCGGCAGGGGGGGGGGGCAACCGGCAGGGGGGGGGGGGGGGGGGGGGGGGGGGGGGGGGGGCAACCGGCAGGGGGGGGGGCAACCGGCAGGGGGGGGGGGCAACCGGCAGGGGGGGGGCAACCGGCAGGGGGGGGGGCCAACCGGCAGGGGGGGGGCAACCCGCGGGGGGGGCAGGGGGGGGGGCCCGGCAGGGGGGGGGGCAACCGGCAGGGGGGGGGGGCGGCAACCGGCAGGGGGGGGAGCCGGCAACCGGGGGGGGGGGGAGCCGGCAACCGGCAGGGGGGGGCAACCGGCAGGGGGGGGGGGCAACCGGCAGGGGGGGGGCCCGGCAACCGGCGGGGGGGGCCGGCAACCGGCGGGGGGGGGGGCCGGCAACCGGCAGGGGGGGGGGGCCCGGCAACCGGCAGGGGGGGGCAACCGGCAGGGGGGGGGGGGGGCAACCGGCAGGGGGGGGCCGGCAACCGGCAGGGGGGGGGGGGCCCGGCAACCGGCAGGGGGGGGGGGGGCCCGGCAACCGGCAGGGGGGGGGGCGGCAACCGGCAGGGGGGGGGGCCCGGCAACCGGCAGGGGGGGGGGGGGGCAATCGGCAGGTGGGGGGGGGGGGGGGGGCGGCAGGGGGGGGCCCGGCAATCGGCAGGGTGGAGGGGCAATCGGCAGGGGGGGGGGGCAATCGGCAGGGGGGGGGCAACCGGCAGGGGGAGGGGCACCGGCAGGGGGGAGGGGCAACCGGCAGGGGGGGGGGCCGGCAGGGGGGGGGGGGGGAGCAACCGGCAACACACACAGTAAAACCATTCAAAAAAAATGATGCCGTGAAACCCGAGGCGAGGCAACCTGTGTCTGTCTGTCTGTCTCCACTGCCCGGAGGAGAGGAGAAGGTAAAATAAAGAGACTCTCAGTGGAAAAGAGGGAAGGAAGGAGAGGAGAGGGAGAGAGGCTGAAGGGGCGGCGGTTAGATACCGGCGGTAGAAATGGCCGCCTGACTCTCCCCTCTCACACACACACACACACCCGCCTCCGCCTCACACGGTAATGAGAGACACAGAGGGACCGGACACTCACCGCCGCCGCTGTCCCGCCCGGCGATCACATGCCGCTCGAGACGCAGCGACCGCCGCGCGCACCGACCGTTACTGCCCTCCGCTCCCAGGAGGCCGCGCTCCCGCCGCCAACCACCGGAAGTACATCACCCTCTGACACACACCCTGACACACAGAGAGACACACACCCTGACACACACCCTGACACACAGAGAGACACACACCCTGACACACACCCTGACACATAGAGAGACACACACCCTGACACACAGAGAGACACACACCCTGACACACACCCTGACACACAGAGAGACACACACCCTGACACACAGAGAGACACACACCCTGACACATAGAGAGACACACACCCTGACACACACCCTGACACATAGAGACACACACCCTGACACACAGAGAGACACACACCCTGACACACAGAGAGACACACACCCTGACACACACCCTGACACATAGAGAGACACACACCCTGACACACACCCTGACACACAGAGAGACACACACCCTGACACACACCCTGACACATAGAGAGACACACACCCTGACACACAGAGAGACACACACCCTGACACACACCCCTGACACAAGAGAGACACACACCCTGACACACCGAGAGACACACACCCTGACACACAGAGAGACACACACCCTGACACACAGAGAGACACACACCCTGACACACAGAGACACACACCCTGACACACAGAGAGACACACACCCTGACACACACCCTGACACACAGAGAGACACACACCCTGACACACAGAGAGACACACACCCTGACACACAGAGAGACACACACCCTGACACACAGAGAGACACACACTCTGACACACACCCTGACACACAGAGAGACACACACCCTGACACACACCCTGACACACAGAGAGACACACACCCTGACACACACCCTGACACACAGAGAGACACACACCCTGACACACAGAGAGACACACACCCTGACACACAGAGAGACACACACCCTGACACACAGAGAGACACACACCCTGACACACAGAGAGACACACACCCTGACACACAGAGAGACACACACCCTGACACACAGAGAGACACACACCCTGACACACAGAGAGACCACACCCTGACACACAGAGAGACACACACCCTGACACACAGAGAGACACACACCCTGACACACACCCTGACACACACCCTGACACACAGAGAGACACACACCCTGACACACACCCTGACACACAGAGAGACACACACCCTGACACACAGAGACACACACCCTGACACACAGAGAGACACACACCCTGACACACAGAGACACTCACCCTGACACACACCCTGACACACAGAGAGACACACACCCTGACACACAGTCACACACACACCCTGACACACAGTCACACACACACCCTGACACACAGACAGACACACACCCTGACACACAGAGAGACACACACCCTGACACACAGAGAGACACACACCCTGACACACACCCTGACACACAGAGAGACACACACCCTGACACACAGAGAGACACACACCCTGACACACAGAGAGACACACACCCTGACACACAGAGAGACACACACCCTGACACACAGAGACACACACCCTGACACACAGAGAGACACACACCCTGACACACAGAGAGACACACACCCTGACACACAGAGAGACACACACCCTGACACACAGAGAGACACACACCCTGACACACAGAGACACACACCCTGACACACAGAGAGACACACACCCTGACACACACCCTGACACACAGAGACACACACCCTGACACACAGAGAGACACTCACCCTGACACACACCCTGACACACACCCTGACACACACACCCTGACACACAGAGAGACACACCCTGACACTCACCCTGACACACAGAGAGACACTCACCCTGACACACAGAGAGACACTCAACCTGACACACAGAGAGACACACACCATGACACAAAGAGAGACACTCAACCTGACACACAGAGAGGTCACCCTGACACACACCCTGAAACACAGAGAGACACACACCCTGGCACAGAGAGACACACACCCTGACACACAGAGAGACACTCACCCTGACACACAGAGAGACACGCACCCTGACACACACCCTGACACACACAGAGAGACACACCCTGACACACAAAGGAACACACACCCTGACACACAGAGAGACACACACCCTGACACACACCCTGACACACAAAGAGACACTCACCCTGACACAGAGAGACACACACCCTGACACAAAGAGTGACATGCACACTGACATATACCCTGACACAAAGAATGACACGTACCCTGACGCACACCCACTGATACAAAGAGTGACATACACCCTGATACACACACAGTCACAAAGAGTGGCATACACCCTGACACACACATGGATACAAAGAGTGGCATATACCCTGACACAGACCGTCACACACAGAGTGTAAGATCATGGACGATCTGTACCTCAACTCCAATTACCCGCCCTTGCCCCATATCACTTGGCACTCTGACCTAACAAACATCTCTCCTCAGTCTATAAGATGTGAATGGATCCAACCATAATAATAATAATAATCCTTACATTTTATATAGCGCTTTTCACATCGGGAGGACATCCCAAAGCGCTTCACAGAACACACTGTAAAGTGAATTGACTGTATATTTGTGGGCGAACGCGGCAGCCAATTGCGCACAACAATGTCCCACAAACAGTCGTAGATTGAAAATGACCAATTTATTATTGTTTTTGGTTTTGGAGGGATTATTATTAGGCTCTGTGTGGAGTAAGGAAACTTGCCCAAGGTTTCGCCCTCTGCCTGGAATTGAACTCAGGTCTCTCGAGTGCTCTAACCACTGAGCTACAGGACTCCACAAATAATCCAAAGCCTTTTGGGGGAGGGAGATTTCCACAGGAGGTGAAAAACTGCCTCCTAATTTCACTTCCAAATGGCCTGGCTCTAATATTAAAATGATGTGCCCCACCCCCACCTTGTTCTGGATTCCCCCACCAGAGGAAATAGTTTCTCTGTGTCTACCCTTTCCAATCCCATTATTATTTTAAACACCTCAATCAGCTCACCCCTCAACCTTCTAAACTCAACAGAGTAGAGACCATGTTTACGCAACATGTCCTCTTGATTGAGCCCTGGTATAATTCTGGCGAATCTGCACTGCACCCCCTCCAGAGCCATTATTATCTTTCCTGAAGTGCGGTGCCCGAAACTGAACGCCGTACTCCAGATGTGGTCTGACCAATGCACACTGGCACACGTCTTGATGCAGAGTGCCACACACCCTCACGCACAGTCTCAGACACGCCGTGACATACAAAGTGACATATGCTCTCACAGATACTGATGCAGAGTGACATATCCTCACAAATGCTCTTACATATAGAGTGACACGCGCGCACACAGAGACTGACACCCACTATCACATACAAAGAGACACATTCCCTTACACACACTTAGTAACTCACACAGTGACGGAAAGATTCATAGTAACACATACACAGTGAGAACACACAAACACAGTGACTCACAGTTACACACTCAAATTCACACAATCTGAAAGACTAATACACACATGATCCATGATTCATTCAGAGATTTACACATACAACAACAGCAACAACTTGGATTTATATAGCGCCCTCCACGCCGGATGGCGTCTCAGAGCGCTTTAAATAAATGACACAGTGCGAGAGATTCACATGCCCAGAGATATGCACACAGGCAGACATACAGTAACAACAACAACAACCAAATGACATTTATATAGCGCCTTTAACTTCAGGAGGACATCCCAAGGCACTGGACAGACAGAGTTACAGACCCAAGCTGGAGGTCCGGGTGAGGGAGGGTGGAGAGCAGGGGGGGAAGCAGGGAGATCAAAAGCACGGTTGAAGAGGAGGGTCTTGAAGTGCATCTTGAAGGTGGCGAGGGAGGGGGCGAGACAGAGGGACTGTGGGATGGAGTTCCAGAGGATGGGTGCAGAGTCGCGGGTGGAAGGCCCGCCTGCCGATTGTGGGGTGAGCAAGACGGAGGACCTGAAGCAAGCCGGAGCCCATTGAGCGGAGGGAGCGAACAGAGTCATAGGGGGTTAGGAGGTCGGAGAGGTGGGGGGAGCAAGACAATGGAGGGTTTTGAAGGCGAGGACCAGGATCTTGAACTGTATCCTCTGTGTGATGGGAAGCCAGTGGAGTTGGACAAGGATGGGGGTGATAGGGTTGCGGAGCCTGGTGCGGGAGAGAACATGGGCTACAGAGTTCTGGATGATCTGCAGCCTGTGGAGAGAGGAGTTAAAGAGGTGACAAGCAGTGAGTTTGCATAGTTGAGCCTTGATGTAATGAAGGCGTGTATGAGGATTTTGGCAGCCTGCGGTGTGAGGCAGTGTCAGAGCCGGGCGATGTTGCAGAGGTGGGGGAAGGCAAAGCGGATCATGGCGCAGGTGTGGGGTGAGACACACACAGACTCACATAGTGACAGACACATAGTGAGAAACATGCAGCCTCACACAGTGAGAGAGACAGATACAATGAGGGAGATTCACATGCATCGTGAGTAGAGGCATACTATAAAAGTGTGAGAGACACAGTGTGAGACATCTGTGTGGGTGATAAGCAAGTACATTAGACTGAAACGGTCACATTTAATGAGGAGAGGTGGGTTAACAAGTAGAATTGGATGAAGGAGTTGCAAAATTGCAAAACTTCACGAGTACTCAAATTTATTCTCCAGGTTTATAATCCTATCAGCATTCTTCAAACTGCAATTCATCCTTAAAATACACTCTCATCCAAGTGCTATTTAATATTGAAACCAATTCTGTCAAACATTGACAACACAATTGCACACATCAATGGGGGCTCAGTCATGCTCTGTATAAGGTTAGAATAACTTGTTTGGTCTTATTGTCAAATACTGATATGTTTTAATAATAATACTTGTATTTGATATAGCGCCTTATCACATCTTCAAGACACCTGAAAGCGCTTCACAGAATATATTGTAAAGTGAATTGACTGTATATTTTGTGGGGTAAATTTTTGCATGGAAGCCAGGAATCATTTTGACATTGATCATTTCAAGCTGGATTGGGTGGCATATTTTAGAATTTGATCTAGCCCAAAATACTACTACTACTAATAATAATAATAATAATAATGATAACAGTACTTACATGTGATATAGCACCTTTCAAGTCAGGAGAAACAGCCATGAACTGTTGACAAATTTGGTGGGAATTATTGGCCATAACTTTGTGAGAAACGCCCATATACACTCATTTACAACAACAACAAGATTCCATTTATAGAGCGCCTTTCACGTCGGGAGGACGTCCCAAAGCGCTGGACAGTTGGGTCGGGACCCGAGCAGGGGAGAAATGGTCAGGGTGAGGGGAGGGAAGGGAGGGAGCGAGGAGGGGGTAGAGAGTCGAGAGGGGAGCTGAAGGCACGGTTGAAGAGAAAAACTGAAACAAGTGAATGATTACTTTCAAACTTATGAATAAGTTGTTCTATTAAACACAATCTTCCAGCCCCAACACTGTACTTGGGTACTCACTAAATTTATGTTTCTGGTGGAAGTGTGCCGAAAGGAAATGGGTAATACTTATTTATAAATGTCTTTTTACTCGATCTTTGGCCCCAAGCCAAGATAGCTGCCAAATGTGTGCACTTGGACCTTTTTTTTACACTTATCTAAACCAGGTTCAGCAAAGTGAGATCAATAGATGGTCTTTCGCCATTCTGGTTTCGTACAGTTGTTGGTGCGAATGTTATTGGGGCAAATAAGCTCTCTTCCTTAAACAAAATACACAAACAAAACCTGTTTTGAAACAAGAATAGTGTCCTACTTTTCACTGACGTCTTTTTTTTAAAAAAAAAGCTGATAAGGCAACCAGTTTCATGGCTTTGCTGGCACATCTCTTGTGTAACACTGTACACAATTGGAGTCGTGTAGCATAGTGGTTGGAGCACTTGCCTCACAAGCGAGAGGACCCGGGTTCGATTCTCAGGCAGGGCAAAACTGGGCAAGTTTCCTTACACCACATTCCTGTTTACCTAGCCGATTAGTCGATTGCCGGATTCCTTAAAAAAAATTAAATAATAATTTGGTCACTCAATCCATGACTGTTTGTGGGACACTGCTATGCGCAATTGGCCACCGTGTTTCTCCCACAAAATATACAGTAACTGCACTTTACAGTATATTCTGTGAAGAGCTTTGAGATGTGATAAGGCGCTATGTCGATTGCAAGAAATATAATACGGTAGTAATAATAAATAATAGTAATCTTTACATTTGAGAGGAGGATGTTTCAAAGCGCTTCATGGTATTATTGTAACAAGTAGTGGCTTTGTATTTTGTACGCGAATGCGGCAGCCAATTTGCACACCACAAACAGCCATGAAGTGATTGACCAGTTTTATCTGGGGATTGATAGCCAGGCCACGGGAAAAGAGAAACTCCCTTCTCTTTTCGAATAGCACCGCAGGATCTTTAACATCCACCTGAACAGGCAGGTAGTACCTCAATTTAACATCTCATCCAAAGGACAGCTCCTGCACCAAAGCAGAACACCCGCTTTCAAAGTCCTGGCTTGCAGCTTGAACGCACAATCTTCTGTCTCAGAGCTGAGAGTACTACCGGCAGAGTCAGCCTCACATCTGATTTTAACATTGTAATTTTTTCGTTCAGCGTTTATGTCTGAAACATACTTGTACAAGTACAGTGGGTACAGTGCAGAATGGCTGAAGTGACAGTACATTTCCTTTCAATCAATGAACGCACTACGACCCAGCATTTGACAATGACAATACCGATTGCCACTGCTTGCAATAAGCAGCTATTGAAGTACTTCTAAGATTGCAGCATTATTTACTTGTACTTGTATTGTTCATTGCTACGTTACACCTCAGATCACCAACAATGTTAATCCTGTGTAAAACGTTTCTAATTAGCTATGAACACAAATGCTTAATTTACCATTTCATGTGGAACCTTTGATCTGATCCTTTCTTTTTACATGTTGCTTTACCACCACCTTGTGGGGAATCCATGAAACTCTCATTGAAAAAGCTGAAAAGTCCTTTCCCTTTTTTTAAGGTCACACAAGATCATAAGACCGGAAGAAGAAGGCTCTTTGGCCCTAGATACAGTAATAATAATAATAATCTTTGCATTTGATATAGCGCCTTATCATGTTGTTGAAATGTTTCAAACCTCTTCACAGAATAACCTGTAAACCGTAGTGACTGTGTGCCTTGTGGGCGAAACACAGCAGCCAATTGTGCACAGCGACGTCCCGCAAACAGTCGTACATTGAGTGACCACATTATTATTATTTTTTTGGAGGGATTATTACCTCCAGAAAGCGATCCGCCAATCGACTAACGAGCGACTTCCTACTTACTGCTAGGTAAGCGGAGGTGTGGACCCAGTTATGTTATGATCTGAAGGTAAAATGCAGCTTTTGACCACAGCGAAACAATCATTCAGAAAATGTAGCATGTGTGTTTTTTTTAATTAAGATTTTTAAACCTCTTGTGAGGCACCATCTTGCTTCCATAATGCATTTTTGCATTATTAATTTCCCACTAACTTTAATTCTATATCCTTTATATGATACTGTATGTACAGTAACCGTGACAAATAGTAAAATCACAGGGAAATCAACTGCTTGAATCAATGAATAATGTCGTGGCTGAATGAGAATGAGAATGAAATATGCTTGGAACTCACTGATTGTTGAACTGAACTCCCTCCTCCTGTCTAAATTTACCGTGCACTTGTTTGGCCTTCCAGATCAGAGAATATCCCTAAACAGCTGTCCAAAGTTGCAGCAAGCAGTGTGTAGCTAAGAGAGCAACTAGAAAAAATTCCTAATTGTTTTTAACTCGTCTGTTAACACGTCATACATTACAAATAATATTCCCTGTATTTAATTAAGTTGTCCTTATCAAGTTGTCCTTGGTAAAAGAGCTCTGGGATTTTATCCTGCGTGAGGGGCGCTATATAAATGCAAGTTGTTGTCGAAATGACTCAAAGTGCTTTCACAACGCTATAACAATGTGATTGTAATTATTCACCTCATAATTCATTAATGTTCCACACTTTGAATTACTGCATACCCAACGTTTGTTTGAACTATTAGAGAAAATATGAAATCACTCTCCTTCCTATAATAAACAAAATTATTAAACGTTATATCCCTTTATTATTTAACACAGAATTGCCATTGTAGTTTTCAATGGATTAAAATGACTTGCATCTTTCTGATCAATCCTGTTTACAACCCTCAAAAGAAAGCATTATAATAGAACAATTACAGCCAGTGATATAACTGGAATGCAACAGCAGTGATTATTCAGTGTACTGTACAGTATTCAAAGTCATTCAGTGTCAGCAGATTTCAGAACAGTTCAGCAACATGAACATAGGAACATAGGAATTGCTAGATGAAAAAAGACCAAGGTCCAGATTGTTTGTCTTCTACTATCCTGGGAGTCACATGCTACAATAATAGAGATGTTGATAGCAATTAATTCTGTATAGATTAGTCCACAACACAGTGAAAAGCTTTGTGAACCTTAGATCCAAAGTTGCCTGTTTTTTCCAAGCTATACTACACTTACTATAGGTCACATCTCAAACGAACAACCACATTACTAAAAGTACAAGAAACTTTTATAACATTGCAAAAGAAAAGTGGAATAAAATTGATAAAATATTATAAAGGAAATAAACATTCAGGAACACATTTCACAGAATACTGCAGCTTTCAGTTGTATTGCCCAATATCCAAGCAAGTCAAAAGCAAGTGTATTTCAAAGAGGGCTCTTTCAAGTAAATAAGTATTGCACTGTGTACATATTACTGACGGGAAACGATTCTTCCTTTAAAAGAAATTATTCACAATGAATGTAAAATCTAAATGAATCTAAATGGGAGTAAATATCACATGGCTGCATTGTTACGTGGTACTTTATTGAATCGTGTTAAATAACGCAAACATTTTTCACAAGTCATCACATTTGTCTTTAAAAAAAACTGCCATATTCATGTTTGTTCCCACCCCATCCCAACACACCCCCCAACCCCCGTCATCTTCCACTTCTTTTAACCTCTTCTTCATATTCAGCCAATATTGCCGAGGCTTTCTCTTCGCTCATCGTGGTGTCAGCATGGCAGAACCAGAGGTCAGTTGCTGGTGGTGGAGAGATAACAGACAAGGGGTACATACTGAATACTGAACTGCCCGGAGGCTGAACTGTGACCTGTGACATAGTCAGACGGCCTGGGCTACGGGCGATGATATTTTCTTGTTGCCTGCTTGTCACTTTCCAGTCTTGAGGCAAATCTTCAAAGTCCCACTGTGAAACAGGAAAGACAGCCACGTTTCAAAAGGATTCCCTCACCTTATTGTTTAACAGCTGAAATTTCCGCGCATCACTTCTCCAATTGCAGGTCAGATTGGAATGTGGTTCTATTCTGTGCATTTTGCTTTTTTTTTCTCCCCTGGACTGAACCGTTAAAACATATTTCGCCCGCAAAATATACAGTCAATTCACTTTGTAGTATATTCTGTAAAGCACCTTGAAACGTCTCGAAGACGTGATGAAACGTTATATCAAATGCAATGATTATTATTATTATTATTATTCACTGTAAAAGCAAACTACCATTCTGAAAGATAAACTTAGAAGGGAAATCTCAAGACCACAAGATTTAACTCTTTATTTAAAAGATCTTCTTCTTGTAGTCCAGCTCATGTCTCTTGCTTCCCCTTTATAGGTGGAAAAAAAACTTATTAAAATGAACATTCTTTGAAAATGGAAAATAATTTAGTGCTCTAGTCTAAAATATACATAAAGTATTTACATATTTGCAGCGCAATAGAGGACGTTCCAAACAAAAACTGATTTATAATAATAATAATGCTTGTATTTGATGTAGTGCCTTATCACTTCATTGAGAGGTCTCAAAGCGCTTCACAGAATATACTTGAATGTGTAGTGACTGTATATTTTGTGGGCAAAACTCGGCAGCCAATTAATTTATGAAAAGAGTACACTGTAAAACATGTGATTAAATCGAAGAGGAGTGTTCTCTGCACTAATTATATTCCTGCACTCCTTTGAAGAAAGAAAAAAAATGGATTTGTAGCTTAGATTGGAGAGACAGTCTACTCCTGTGGAAAATGGTGACTGATGTTACTAGGAATTAACTTTAAAATTGCTGACGTCACAATTTCACGTAATTGAAGTGAAACAAAAGGAAAAATTGTGATCGTGCAATCTCAGACCTCAGGAATGCAATGAATGGCTGGCCTCGAACAAGGAAGCACGCTTTGACATGCTAGAAATTGGAAATGAGTTAAGTTTTATGACAATAAATACAAGCGAGCTAGACATTTCATCTCACTTGACATTTCAGCATTGCACAACGCCATTAAATATCCTACATGGATACATTACATATATTCACACACATATATAAAATGATGTGAAACACGCCATCCAAAATAGTCGCATCTCCTTAGATTTTAAACAGCTTATTAAAAATGCTTTTTTATAGAATTGTTTGCTTAAGAAAAAAAAAGACACTTTTAGAAAGCTTTAAAATTGGTCAAAAGGATACTCTCTAAGCGCTCTGAGACAGTACCCTGCGTGGGAGGGGGGGGCGCTGTATAAATGCAAGTTGTTGTTGTTGTTCCTCATTAGTGAATGACAAGGGTAAACTGCCCACCCCTTTGGGTTAGTACAGTATCAAGTGAGTAGGATCCGTTCGTACCTGTTCTGCGTTAAGGGCTTCCAAATACTTTTGCTGCAAGGGTAAAAACACATCAAAAGAACTAAACAACTATGTAAAGCACTTTCTTGCCCACCACCAAAGTCTCATTTGCTTTGTTCTGAACCATGGTTACATTAAACATTAAACAAAAGAAGCAATGCAACATCAAAAGTAAAAGCCAAACAAGAACAAAGCCCAGTTTATAGGTTATCCCCTTACAGTAATTAGGAGGTGAAGTTCACAACATTTCATCACGAGTCTCTCAACAATAACGCATTTTTTTTTAAATCGCCATGATCTTGTTAATTAAATTGCAAGTTAAATATTTAACTCCAATATTGTACGAAAGGCTATTCATTATACAGTCAATTTAAATCCTATAAAAAATGCCGCCCATCTTATGACCTACTCCAGTTGACTGAACAAGAAAGTTGATGGTTACTTGGTTAGTAAACAAACATTGCAGCTCATGCTTTAGGGATTAATAGTGTAATTCACTTGTGTTCACAATCTTGATCCACAGACCAAGTGACTGTGGCACAAAGTAGGAATGTGTGGTTTTAAGAAAATGCTTAAGAAACACAAATTAGTCGGAGACTGTTGAAGGGAGGCACCTGGGAATTCTTTATGGAAATAAATTGTATTTAGTGGGAAGGCTATTACATTAACTCTAACTGCACCACTTTAAGCACTCTGAGATGCTAACCTGCACGGAGGGCTCTATGTAAGTGCAAGTTGTTGTTGTTAATGCATTCAGTGTTCATTACTGTTCCCCCAATTAGCAGAAAAAGATACAGAGAAATGTCACAAAACTCTTTGATCACTCCTATTGTTGGCGAACCAAATAAGAAGCATTTCACTGGCAATGGTACAACAAAGGAGATGGGGACCAGATTGTTTCAACACAAAGGGAATAAATTAAATGAAAGGTACAAAATGTTCTGGTCTGAATCTGGAATTAGAGAGCACTACTGCAGAGGTACCAAACAACAAGGGAGGCTGGCATTAAGGTCCCCTCTTTGGCATTCCTGTGACTTTTTCTCACCAATGAGAACACAAGGCCTGTCCCCTTTAAGAGGATGAGCCAATTCCATGAGGTTCAAAAACAACTTAAGAGAGGATCAGATGAAGACATTTTGGTTCATTTCATCCCAGTCTTCCAGCGTACCTACTCCACTGTCTTCCCCATTACAACCTTAAGCTGAGTTTTAAATAATGAGGGGGAGGGGGGAATTTAAGTGGATGGAAACTACATCACAAGTATCTACTGCCCACATTCTACCATTATAATCACAGCCACAACAACGATCAAGTATTAAACAGCACAAGGGGTAATTAAGGATAACTCTTCAAAGATAACTTAAGTTTGTCATATACATCCTGGAAAAGAAAAACCTAAATGGGGTAGAGGAGCAAAGGCATCTTTGGGTACTTGTACACAATTCATTAAAAGTAGCAATACAGGTTAATAAGGCCATAAAAAGGCAAACCAGGCATTGATTGAGTTCATTTCTAGAAGGATAGAAATGAAAAACAGGGAAGTTCTGGTCAACGTCTATCAAACCTTTATTATTATTATTATTATTATTATTATAAACCTTGGTTAGACCACACTTAGAATATTGTGTGCAGTTCTGCTCCCCACATTACAGAAGGGATGTAGAGGCACTGGAAAGACTGCAAAGGAGATTTAAGGATGATCCCAGAACTGAGAGGTTATACCTATCAGGAAAGGCTGAACATGCTTGGACTCTTTTCTCTTGAAAAGAGAAAGGTAAGGGGTGACCTGATAGAGGTCTTTAAAATGATGAAAGTTATAGGGAAGATGTTTCCACGTGTGGTGGAGACCAAAACCAGTATAAAATAGTCACAAATAGATCAAATAGGGAAGTTAGAAGAAATTTCTTCACACAGAGTAATGGAATGTGGAATATGCTCCACAAGGAGTTATTGAGGCAAATTATTTAAGGGGAAGCTAGACAGGTACATGAGGGAGAAAGGAATAGAAGGTTAGGCTTGAAGGCTTAGTTGAAGGGCAGGAGGAGGCTCATGTGGAGCATAAACACCGGCATAGACTAGTTGGGCTAAATAGCCTGTTTCTGTGCTGTATATTCTAATGTATAATGTGTCCATCATTGCGAACTCAGCTGCTAAAAGCTCACTCTGAGTCCAGGTCCCAGAGATTTCTCATCAGCTAATGGCCAGTTGCACTATGTACAGAGCAAATCAGGGAGTGCCTTTAAATACGCCCTTTAGACTGACTACTGTGTGGAGGAAATGAGTTATTGTAAGGCCAAAGTCCCGACTACCTGTTTCTCTTTGGCATTAACGATCCCGAGGTACTATTTGAAACAAGGGAGATTCTCCCAATATCCCTGCCAA
This sequence comes from Callorhinchus milii, assembly GCF_018977255.1. Classification (NCBI taxonomy): domain Eukaryota; kingdom Metazoa; phylum Chordata; class Chondrichthyes; order Chimaeriformes; family Callorhinchidae; genus Callorhinchus; species Callorhinchus milii. The sequence continues at coordinate 3,293,848 of NW_024704752.1, read as the reverse complement.
CAATCCCTTGGAGAGAGAAAAAAAATCATTCATTCACTTCATGACTGTTTGTGGAACATTGATGTTCGCAAACTAGCTGCTGCATTCGCCTACAAAATGCACAGTCACTAAAGTTGACAGTAATTCCTCTAAAGCGCTTTGAGATGTCCTCCTGACGTCAAAGACGCTATAACAAATGCAAGGATTAATATTATTATATTATTCTGATGCCTGTGAAGTCTTGCAGTCATTTTGATGTGACAACGATTATTAATGCTTCCCTCTTAAATTTAAGAAATTATACAAATGTTAAAATTGAGCCCCATTTGGCTTGACCTAATTTCTGAATTGCGTTAAAATGAATAGGATTAGTCACAGTCAAAAATAACGGAAGGAAGGAGAGAGGGGGACAGGGTGAAAAATGCAAAGGCAAGTCAGCAAAACAACAAACAGTAGCACAACCTGCAAAAGGTGATGGAATGTCATTAATCTCCAACCAAACCACCAGGGTTGCTCTGGTCATGATGATTAAGGATTTACTCCCCCCTCCCTCCCGGTTGCATTTAAAATGCAAATGCAGGATTACTGCTTACCTCCAGTTCAGAGTTAATTGATGTTACATCCGAGGAGCTACACGAGGACACATTCGCATGGATGATTTGCTTCGGAGGATATGTTGGGGGATCTTGGGCAAACAGCGCATGATCCCCTTTTCTCTCCCTTTCTGTGCTGATTTGTCCATCTCCAGGTGACCGTTTAACACCAAATTCAGTCTACAATCACAAGCAGGTACAGTACACAGGGGCTGAAGACTGTTATTGTGAAGGGCAGAATTGCAACAAACGCAATGATCAATAATCCATGTATAACAGGAGGTATTCAATAACCAATGAAGGGTTTTGATAGAGTATATAAGGAGAAACTGTTTCCACTGGCAGGTGGGTCGGTAACCAGAGGACACAGATTTATGATAATTTTCGAAAGAACCAGAGGAGAGATGGAGAATTTTTTTTTCTACACAGTCAGTAAAATGCCCTGCCTGAAAGGATGGTGGAAACAGATTCAGCAATAAATTTCAAAAGAGAATTAGATAGATACTTGAAAAGGCAAAAATTTGCAAGGCTACCAGGAAAGAGCGGGGGTCGGGACTAACTGGATAGCTTTTTTAAAGAGCTGGCAGAAGTAAGGTGGTCTGTAAGATTCTATAATTCTATGATTTTATAAACTGCAGTCTCCCTTCTCTATCCATAAACACCAGGAAAGTAATTTACCTGATGCTTTTTTGGGGAGGTTGCAGGTGGGAAGGTTTCTAGAGATATTTGTTCCACCAAATAGGGAGGAAAAAAATCGAGAGAGGCAAAATACACATAAAAATAGATGGGCACATTTGGTGAAATTTTCGAGCATCCGAGCATTTCGAACATGTTAACGCATTAAATGAACCCAGCGTCCAGCTCTCGATCACCCTTCCTGATAACCCCGACCCACCCTGAAATTGGCCTCATTGCACTACCGGTTCTGACATTGCAAAACAGGCTCGCAATCATGGAACTGCTAATTGCTTTGGGTTGTAATTTGGGTTGTAAAAATAAAATTTGGTGTAACCTTTTATTTTGCCGATGAAGTTTCACCAAAAAAGTTATACATCAGTGAAAATTGGTTGTAATTTTTTTATATGGCCCTTATCTATCCTGTAGGGGGTTAGTTTAACCCATTATTTCAGTTCTGATATCAGACATTGCCCCTAAGGCCAACCCCTCTCTCTGATTTTGTGTCAAATGTACAGAATCTATAATTATTTCTATTTATTGAGTCAAAGCTTGATGATCGACCTGCTTTGCCAAGTATCCCACCTCCTTGGTAAAGCTTTACACTAATTATTTTGTAACAAACACACAGAAATTTAATGTCAAAAACAATTCTCTTTATTTCTTTCCACAGGCCATGCTCTCGGTCTCTACACAGAGATCCAGCAATAGGATTAGTCAATGCTGTCAGGTCAACAGGCCGTGGGTTTGAAAATTAAACAAGAAATGGTAAATTAAACAACCATCACCCATATTATATAATTCTCTGTATTTACATATCATTGACAGGGATAAATTCAAATTAAAGTACAAAACAAAGTAATTCAAATGTAAAAAGCAACAGCATTATACATAGAATTTTACCCCATCCCTCCTCTACTCTCAGTGCTTATTGCAACAAGATCAGATGAGGAAGCCCCTTTGTCCCATTTGATCTCATGCTTCCAGAAAACTCACCCTGCTGTCCTTCTACTATACCATTGAGCTTGTTTGTTCAAGCTATACCACTTCCAGTGGCTGAGGTTAATGGATCGCACCATGCCACCTGTTAATTCCCTTCTGTGTAAAGAAATACTTCTTTGTGTTTGTTCTCAAATTGCCCCGTGCAACCTTGAACCTATGACCTCTTCTTCTGGTGTCTTGAAAGTTTTGCTCTGCATTTAATTTCTCTATCCCATTTACAACTGTATATACCTCTACAAGAGCCCTCTATGAGACATCTATCTTCAGGGTTGAGCTAGAGCATCTAAGTTAGAATGCTGCTCTCGAGTGAAATCACCGTTGGCACTGATTGCTGTCAGGAAAAGTGATGTGCGTATGTGCTGAGTGACAATGTTTCCAAACTTTGGCCAGGTTAGCTCCAATCCTGTCCTTAAAAATGCTTTCTCAGCAACACCATTGAAACTATTTCACCACCATACTACTACTAATAATATAAATTGTATATTCTGCTAGTAGTGACCTATTCTGCTTCAGTTAAACACAAGGCATTCCCATCTGCAAACTGAACAATGAATAGTTTGACACAAACATTACACATATAGGAGAAAGGCTATATGTATATTTCCACACACAATCACCTCCCACACCACAGCCTCCAACCCTCCCCACATCAGAGAAATACATATTTTTAATGAAACAGCAAAAGAGAAGCAATGAAATGAAGAACTACAATGTGAGGCAGACAAACGGGCATTCAGTGATAAAAGGCAATAAGTTTGATTCAGTCGAAGCAACAAACCAAGTGACTGACAGATTGGTATAAATATAGCCCCTGTATAATGATCTACTGGCTATAGCTTTACCTCTTGTACTGGTTCAATACTCATACTCATATCCATATAGTGGCTTATTTCTGCCATTTTGCGCAAGTATCTGTTGTTTTGAGGGATATTGAGTGGCATCCAGTCCGAATTCTGAAACAAATGAAGAGAGGTCTCAGGCATGTGTAGGCACTTGAGAAACAGGGTGGAGCAGAGAAGGTTAAGAGGGGAATCTAATAGAAATTTTCCAAATTATCAATTGTTTTTAATAGAGAGTGTAAGAAAGAGACCTTCCAGTAATTTCCAGGACAAATCAATAAAACAGTAACAAGAGAGGACACGTTGAGGATTATCACCAGAGGGAAAAATAATAATCCTTGCAATTGAGAGAGTTCCTTTCACATTGTGCAGAAGTCTCAAAGTGCTTCACAGGATTTCCTGTAAAGTGCATTGGCCGCGTATTTTGCAAGTGAAACTTGACAACCAATTTGTACACAGCATTGAACCCACAAACAGCGATGAAGTGAATGATCAATTTTATCTGGGGGCCAATTGTTGGATGGATGGCATACTGGGAGAGAGAAACTCTCTTCTCTTTATCGAACAGTCCCGCATGATCTAATGAACGTCACGTCCAACATTGCACCTTATCGAAGCTTCAACCTAGACTAAACGAGTTCAGAGTCCCGATGTGGGGTTTGAACCAGCAAACTTCTGATTCACAGGCGAGAGCACTATCGACTGAGCCAGCCTGACACCTTGAAGTTTAACTGATCCAAACAGAGAGGAAAGCTGCATCAAATCTTAGTACCTGGGATCCCATGGGCATCAACTCTTCTTCCAATAGGTCTTGTTCATCTTGTCCAGGAGATTCCAGCAGAGAGATGGTATCAGATTCCATAACAACCTCCACACCCCACTGCTGACGGGCTCTTTTATTTTTCATCAGACATGATAAAAACAACGACTGGATGATTATTGTTAAATAAAAACACACAACATCTGGGATTGTTTCTATTTATATTTTTTGTTGCAGTTTCAAGTAGTTTGAGACGTTTTGATGATGTGATATGGGGCTATATCAAATGCAAATAATAATAATAATTATTATTATAATCCTTACATTTGATATAGCGCCATATCATGTCGTTAAAACGTCTCAAAGCACTTCACAGAATATACTGTAGAGTGAATTGACTGTGTATTTTATGGGTGAAATCATTCAACATTCAAACAGGGATCTTCACCTTGTGCTTTAACGTATCTGGTTAGTTTCCCACTCTCTATCTCTTTCACTCTCTCTTTCTCCCACTCACTTTCCGAGATTCATTCACAATTCAGCCAGGATTTTCTTGACAGGTTTCTGCCGCTGCCCTCATAGATGAGAGTGCTACTAACTGAACTAGACTGACATGTCCATATTTCCCAATAAGTACTTCTTTACACTTATAATAATAATCATCCTTGAATTTGATATAGCGCCTTATTGTATCACCAAGACATCTCAAAGAGCTTCACACAATATATTGTAAAATGAATTGATTGTGTATTTTGTGGGCAAAACGTGGCAGCCAATTGCACACAGCAGTGTCCCCCGAAACAGTTGTGGATTGAGTGACCCCTGACTGTAGATCACTCAATTATTATTATTGAGTAAAATTATAACTTTTTTTGTTGAATGAATGATCACCACCGGAAAGCAATCCGCCAATCAACTGGCAACCATGTTCCTACTTATGCGAGGTAAACAGAATTGTGTGGAGTAAGGAAACTTGCTGAAAGGTTTCTCCCCTCCTTGGAAAGGATACAGTAATGTCCATAGATGCAGCACCAAGTGAGGCCAGTAGCCAGGGCAGAGCTTGCAGGATAAAATCGAGGTGCTTGTCATGACACAGAATGGCTGCGGAATACACAACGTTGCCCAGGATTGAAAAGATCCACACCCATTTCCAGAGACTGGAATCCACATTTCCTTTGCACTGTAAGACAAAGCAGACCCCTTCGATTAACATGGTCAAAAGTCCCGGTCACCCATCCAAAACAAAATCGGTCACTCATTTCATGACTGTGTGTGGGTCATTGCTGTGCGCTATTGTACTGCTGCGTTTGCCTACAAATACAGTGACTTTTGAGATGTCCTTCAGATGTGATAAGGTGCTATACCAAATGTAAGGATTATTATTATTATTAATTTTAAGGATAACAACAACAATAATAATAAGCGCCTTATCACCTCAGAGAGATGTCTCAAAGCACTTCAGAGGATTTACTGTAAAGTATAGTGACCGTAATGTGTAGGCGAATGTGACACCAACATCCCATGTGAATGACCAACTTTTCTTGGGTGCTTGTTGGTCAGGACAAGGGGAGCTTTTTCCAACTAGCCTCATGGTTGGTGAAGACTGCCTCCTAACACAATATTCTGTTCCTTCCTCCTGCATCCTCTGGACCTCAGTCCCCTTACCTTCCCCCTTCCCCACACTAGGAGTTAACCAAATAAAGTGCACCAACACTAATTTCCCTGCGTTCCCTCCTCCCCCCAACATACTCTTTTCCACCGGTTCTGGAAACACATCTCCAATTACAATAAACCTTGCATTTGATATAGCGGCTTATCATGTTGTTGTGATGTCCAAAAGCGTTTCATAGAATATACTGTACATTTAATTGACTGTATATTTTGTGAATGAAACATGACAGCCAATTTCACACACCCGTGTCCCACAAACAGTCGTGGATTAAGTGATCTTTTATTTTTATTGGACCCGGAAAGCAATCCATCAATCGACTAACAGCCAGGTTTCTACTTACTGCAGGCGAACAGAGGCATGCTGAAACTTGCCTAACGTTTGTCCCCACTCGGGAATCGAATCTGGATCGTCTTGCTCGCGAGGCGAGCGTGCTGATCACTACGCTAAGGGACCCCACAATTTTCTGTCAAGTGTTGTGATGACCTGAGCTTCAATAGGCAGTTTTATCTGTATTCAAGCCTTCTGCCTCTGAAGGAAAACAGTACCTCACTGTTCCCTCCAGCTCCAGGCAGCGGGATCCTAGCATACATACTGCCTTTCCCAGCTGAGGTTATCATCCATTTATCACACATAAAGAATTACATCCCAATTGTACGCAATGGACAGTGCCAGACAAAGATACAGCTTATAACCAGACATTGGTACAATGATCCTACTATTGCTCTGAGCAACACAGCAATTAGGCATCACAATCAGGCATTTCTTTTGCTCATAGACTGGTCACTCTTACTTACCGCCCACAATATCTGAGATACCTTTGACGTCCAACAAATGGCAACAGCAGTCACTCCCAGCGCATAGCCAATAATTTCCGTGTTGTCCTGTGAAATACGTAATGTTTTAAAAAAAATTAATAGTATAATTGATAAACTCATCACTTATAGGTTTCCCCCATTTTAATCAGAGAGAGAAAAAAAAATGGCGATTGGCCTTATTTTCCAATTTTCGCCAAATCGGTGAAAATGAATTCCCATCTCGTATCGTTTCTTTTTAAAGAGCCAGGTTGAAGACGTTCCTCTTCGAACGTGCTTGCGGTCACCTCTTCCCTCCTCGCTGGCTCGGGGTCAGGCTCCGCCATTGTTAAACAATCCGAGACACTGCCCCGTGAGTGAAGGGGGCGAGTGGTTGTTGTAAAGTTGCCAATAGATATCACTTCCTGTGCGCTGTACAGTTCACCGTGTCGCACAGTGACTCGGCTTTCTTGGCGCCAGAAAGTGACATCGGTGACGTCCTTCCGGCCATTTTTCAAGTGGAAAGGACGGCTTTTTAAAAAAAAAGGCAAATGGTGCGGGTCGACAAATAAAAAAAAAATGAAAAACCAGAAACACTCATTATTCAAGAGTAAACAGGTGAAAAGTCAAAGCACTGGACCAGCTCAGCAAAACTTCTTCAGATTTCGTAGTGTTTTGTTTACGCGCAATCTGTGGAATCACCGAGTGGGTGCCAAGCCTTCGCTCTTGACAACCTGCCCCTAATGCTTCCCGGAATCTGTGAGCAGCATGCTTTCCCTCCAGGGAGAGAGCGCGAGTTCCATTCCAGCAATCTACCTCTGGAATTTCCATGTGAAGGTGGGAACGCATGGTATTCTCATCTTGGTTTGGACACTCTTAAGCACGGGGGTGGGTTTCCGCTTGCGTCAGACGCCCGGCCGACCGAAAACAAAACATGGGAGATAGCAGGGGAGAAGGCAGCAATGTTTTACCTGAAGTATTGTGGTGAGTAGCCTCCTTCTTAGCCCGCTAACATCAGCCGGCACAGGAGCAGCCCAGCAGTAATAGTTCAAGCCTAGAATAAAAGGCAGCGAAGCAACGAACAAAGTGCGTCTTCTCCTTTTCTTTCGCTGTCGCAGAGGTTTCCCTGCAAACCCGATTAAAACAAAACAGGTCAAAATAATAATAACCCTTCCATTTGACATAGCTCCTCGTCAAATGATGTTGAGATATCTCAAAGCAGCAGAGGCTCTGTACTCTGACAATATTCCCCAACAACAACAAGTACAAATTCTATTTATATAGCGTCTTTCGTGTTGAGAGGATGACCCAAGGGCCCAGACAATAAGGGGTTTGCACCCGAGCTGAAGCTTTGGGGTCAGAGAGGAATGGAGGGCGCGGAAGGGGAGGAAGGAAGATGACTGGAAATGGTCAAATAAGAAAATCTTGAGACGGGCCTTGAAGGAGGAAAGGGAGAGGCTGAGGCGGATGGAGTTCCAGAGGGGTAAGGGCAGAAAGGTTGAAGGTCTGACCTCCAATAGTGGAGCAGATGGACGGGGGATGTGGAGCAGGCCACTGCCTGCAGAGTGGAGGGAGCGGACAGGTTGGTGAAGTTTTAATAGGCTGCAGAGGTAGTGAGGAGGAGTGTACGGGGTGGGGGAGAAATTCCACTCGCATCTAGATTTACTTCATTCCAGAGCATTTTCAGAGCATCCAGAATTTGGCAAATTCTTAAAATTACAGCTTGAAGCCCTTCATTTTCCTGCACGTTTCCTTTCGAGAACCAGCTTCAAAATTAAGACTCGACTCAACAGCTTGCTGAATCCCGAATGCTGTGAAGTGCCCGAATAAATGAAGAGTAAATTGAGACGTGGGTGGAATTTCTCCCACTTTGAAAGCCTGCTTCGGAAAAAAGCCGAGGAATGTTCAGAAAGTAATAGGGAGGGGCTGGGAGCGAGAGAAACGGCCTTCATGATTGGTTTCAAATTCATTTTGGTTACATAGAGAACCACATCATAACACCCTGCTTTAAGAAAAATGCCTTGTTTTAAGCAGTGCTTACAGCGCCAAAGCACTTCAAAGGCACTTCAAAGTGAGTTCATGACAAGTAATAATAATAATAATCCTTGCTTTTGATTCAGTGCCTTGTCAGGCCATTGAGACGTCTCAAAGGGCTTCACAGGATATTTTGTAAAGTCGATTGGCTGTGTATTTTGTGGGCAAAATGCGGCAGCTAATTGTGCACAGCAGTGTCCCACAAACAGTAGTGGGTTGAGTGCCAAGATTTTTTTTCGGGGGGGGGGGAGGGATTATTACCCCCAAAAGTGATCCATCAATCGACTAACAACTGGGTAAACAGAGGTGCGTGGAGTAAGGAAACATACCTAAGGTTTTGTTCTGCCCTGGAATCAAACCTAGGTCACCTCGCTTGTGAGGCGAGTGTGTTAACTACTCCACAGTGCAGGTATTATGTTTGTTGACAGAGCAGGAAGGTAGTGGTTGGGGGAGTAAGGTCACAGGAGATCACCTAGATGAGATGCGGGTTCTCAGTGGTTGATCTGCTGGGAGACGGAGAGTCAGGAGAGGATGGGGTAATGGGATCGCCTAGACTAGTGGAGCAGAGGACACAGGCTGCAGAGTTCAGGGTGGCGGAGTTTGTAGAGCGAGAAGCTGAGGAGGTTTCCAAGTAAAATGTGATAGTTTCTTTAGCAGGAGCAATACACTACAATTTATGAGCAGTGCAATTGAGAGAGAAACCACTCTTGGAATGCTGCAGGGAAATTGGATTTATTACACTCACAATTATACAGACACACACACACACATCAATTTAAAGTGCGAATAAAACAATGCCATGCTCTGTTAACCATGAAAGTAAGAGCTCACACTTGCTAATTATGTCGCAAAGAAAGAATATTGCTTCTCTCTCACTGGTAGCAAATGTCAATATCCAGCCAGAAAGAAAAACTGGTATTTCTAGACTCACAGAAAGAAAACAGTAGAGAACAATAGTAATTGTCAATAAAATGCTAGGCAGCCAGGTAGTGCTGATGATTAAAGTCTTCCAAGTAAGCATTAGTTTGAACTGCCCTGTGCCTGTGAGACAGTCTATGCTTTCTGACATGTTAGATATTCCTGCAGGATATTCTGAAGGTGAATTCACTTTGAAAATGGATCCCAGCCAGTTCACTGGTACAATCATAGCAGTTAAAGCACAGAACGAAGCCTCTGTTTACCTAGCAGTAAGTAGGAACCTGGTTGTTAGTTGATTGGCGGGGATAATCCTTCTTTCAAAAAAAATGGGTCATTCAATTCACGACTGTTTATAGGACACTGCTGTGCGCAATTGGGCAACTGGTTAGCGTTTCGTCCACAAAATATACAGTCAATTCGCTTTACAGTATATTCTGTGAAACTCTTTGAAACGTCTCAAATACGTGATAAGGTGCTATATCAAATGCAAGGATTATTATTATTTGACCCATTAAAATATCCGACTCTCTGCTATACATCAATACTGTTTTAGCTTCGAGAGAAACTTGTGCGAAAGCGTTCCACGTTCTCATAACAATAATGATCCTTGCTTTCGATATAGTGTCTTATCACGTATTTGAGACGTTTCAAAGAGTTTCACAGAATACACTGTAAAGCGAAAGCGACAACAACAACTTGCATTTATATAGTGCCTCTCATGCAGGGTAGCATCCCAGAGCGCAGAGGCCTCTCAAAGAGCTTCACAGAACATATATTGTAAAGTGAATTGACTATATTTTGTGGCTGAAACGCGGCAGTCGATTACACACAACAGTGTGCCACAACAGTCATGGATTGAGTAACCAAATTCTTTTCTTTTTATAAGGGATTATTACCCAATCAACTAGCAACCGGGTTGCTATTTATTGCTAGGTACGCAGAGGCGTGTGGAGTAGGGAAACTTGCCTAAGGTTTGACCCCATCCAGGAATCGAATCCGGGCTCTCTTGTTTGCTAGGCGAGTGCTCTAACCAATATGCTACAGGACTGTGTAACCCTCTGCTTATGTGAAAAGAAACCCTTCTAACCCTTCCCCCTCTACTGTTCTAAAGGCAGTTGTGAGGTTTGTCAGCCCTCCAATATTTTATCCTGGGTGAAGAGGTCATATAAAGCGCAAGTTGGTGTTGTTTTGCTCCACTTGTTACCTGATTCAGAGTGATAATCCTCCCACTTGGCCCTACTCAGATTACAGATATAGTTTTCACTGCTCAGCAGACAATGGCAGAAGTTTTTACCTGGTTTTGATCTGGATCTTGAACCGCACATGGGGAAGAGGATTAATAGAAAACGAAAAATGTCCACAGCTGCCATGTACGCCCCTGTAAAAACCTGGAAAGGTATAAAACACATAAAATATTAGAACAAATCATTCTCTCCTCCTCCTCCCTCACTCTTGCCCCCTCCCTCTATTGTGTTGCTGCTTTTCAGCTATTTCCATTTTTGTTCTCTCGGCAAAGAGGCAGTTAAGATTGTCGATCATCATCAATCTCAAACAAACAGCTTCAAAGAGGATAATAGTAATCCTTGCATTTAATATAAGGTCTCATCAGTTCCTTATGTGTGATGACACCCTAAATTAAAGGTCTTATCACATATAAGGACGTAAAGATCTCATCAGAAGGATGTCTCAATGTACCGCACAGGATTTGCTGTAAACAGTTGTGACTGTGTATTTTGTAGGTGAACGGTAGGCCAATTTGAGCACAGCAATAGCCCACAAACAGCCCTGAAGTGAATGACCAACCTTACCTGGTGGGGGTGTGTGGGGGGTGTGGTTGTTGGCCATATTGAAGTTTCAGCATTATATCCTGTGAGTTCAAAGTCCCCCGTGGAGCTTTGAACTCACAACCTCCTGATGGGGCGGTGAGACTGCTACCAAGTGTCCTGTAGCGTATTGGTTAGCGCGCTCGCCTCGCAAGCGAGAGGATCTGGTTTTGATTCCCGGAGGGGTAATAATCCCTAAAAAAATGGCTGCTGTGTTTCGCCCGTAACATGCACAGTTAATCCACTTTACAGTATATTCTGTGAAGAGCTTTGAGACGTCGCGACAATGTGATAAGGTGCTATATCAAATGCAGACCGACACGTCAAATATTTTTAATTTGATGTTACCACCATACGAAGTGCCCTTAAAATCCCTTGTACAGGAAGACAGAGTGGCTGAGTTATAACACTCAAAGCAGCAGTAGAAAGTTGAAACATCCTCGCCGATATCCAGTTAGATTGCTCCAATTACACTTTGTTCACCCGGTGATCGTCCAACAACTGGATTCCTATTTACTGCTGGGTAAACAGAGGCGTTTGGAGTAAGGAAACTTGGCTAAGGTGTCGACCCTGACTTTTAAACTTGACACAGGATCACACAGCTTCACCCAACAATGCCGCTGGAGCGAAGCCAGATGAGTCACACAGAATATGGAGGGAATAGAATAGCCACTGCTAAACTGTGGATGTATCCTGGTCCGTACGAGGATAAGAATACACAATCCTTTGTTCAAACTGGATTGAGCCAACCTTACTGCGGAGCAGTCTAACCGGAGGCCAACTTGCTGAGCCTCAATTCAACCCCAGGCTGATCCTTGCCGACAAAATCTAGGTCTGGTTTTCTATAGGATCGGCCTCAACATTGAGACGTCTCAAAGCGCTCCACAAGATAAACTGTAAAGTGGTGTGACTGTGTGTGCTTTTGAGGGCGTGAGCTGCAGCCAAATTACACAGAGCAGTGACCCACAAACAGCCAACGGGCAAACAAACATTCATCTGCACAGAATACTTTATTTTGCATTCATAACTTCACAGCCAGAAAACAGTGAGACCTGTTCTCGCGTTAAAGAAAAACATATTACTAATTTTGTTTTAAAATGTCACGTTTCTCCTCTCCCCAATGCCCTGCCAATCTCTCGTCCAAGTGAATTTTATTCATTTATTGCCTGTCGCCCACAAAATACACAGTTAATCCACTTTACAATTTCTGTGAAGCGCTTTGAGACTTCTCATTGACATGATAAAACACCTATGTCAGATGCAAGGATTATTATTATTTACAGCTGGATGATGAGTGAGCCTCAAAGAGATTAACATAGAAAAGTCTTGCCAACCTGAATGTTCAGTTGTTTTGCTAGAAGTGCCCCAAACGTACTGCACACATTCCCCAGGAAAGCATAAATGGCACAAGACACATAGTCTTCTCTTCTAAGCCTTCGCTGGCATTGCAAATAAAATATTCTGGAGGGTCGGAGGTGGTGGAGGAGGGGAAGAAAGAACATTAAGTAAAACATTACAATCAACCACAAACTCCACCTGTGAGCTCCACACTGACCTATCTGAACCCTTTGCTCAGCGGGCTCCAGCCTGCTCGATGTCCCCCGCCCTACCCGACCCACCATCAGCGGAAGGGCCTTCAGCCTTTCTGCCCCATCCTTTGGAACTCCATCCCTTCGCCTCACTCCTTCTTTTACCTCCTTCAAGGCCCATCTCAAGAACCTCCTCTTCGACTATGCCTTTGGTTACCCTCCTACCCCTACCCTGTGTGAACGTAATTTATTTTTGTTGTTGCTGCAAGGAACCAAGAATCTCTTCAAACTGCATGTCCTTCAGCCATGTCCTGGCCTTTCACGTGATATATGGCCAAGGTGAGAAAATTGCACACAGGTAACAACAACAAAATTCACTGATTTAGCTCCTTTCATTCAGAAGGATATCACAACGCGCTGGATAGTTAAGGGCTTGCTCCCCAGCTGGGGGTTGGAATCAAGAGGAGTGGGAGGCCAGGGTGGTTGAGAGGTTGGCTGAAAGCACAGTCAAAGAGTATAGTCTTGAGACAGGCCTTAAAGGAGGGCACGTGATAGCTGAATTAACACAGGAGACAAACAGTGGCAAAACAGCCAAAAAGAAAAATATTCCAGCAAATCTTGTGCGCTGTGAGTCTCGTAGTTATGACGCTGTTCAGGATGTTTTTTTTAAAAAAAGTTTTGTTTTACAAGATGAAAAGTATTTTCCAACTGGGATTCGGGTCTACAAGAAACTATGTATTACCCTCCCGTCTTTTGTGCTATAAAAGCCATAATTCACGAGTAATATCATTGCTCTGTTCTCCAATGCAAGAATGTACTTCCCTCTCCCCTATCCCAGCTCACTCAAGAAGGAAGCAACAATGCAACACCTGAAGTTTTTAATTCCTCTACCCCCCCACATACACATACGCAATCCCTTGTTTTATAGTTTTAAAAAGAAACAGGAGATTTCGGAAACAATTAGTGTTAACCCTTGTTGTACTTACATGCTGTGAGAGATGCCCAAAAACAGCAAGGATAAAACCCAGAGTGTGAAGGACACACAGACTTTATCTTGGGTGAAGCAATTGATCCAGTAATTCCAGTTCCATAGGGTTGAGGTAGCAGCATCCTGGCTCAGGTTGTCTCCTGCTTGGACGCTGTTGTAGCCAAACAACCTCATGGCAAAAAAAACACGATGCTGATTTCACGCTGTGCGACAATCCAACTGCAAACGGTGCTTTAACCTCTCCTTTGCCTTTCCTGCTCGCCTGACATCTGACCATTTCAAACCGACCGCATTGCCCCGAGTTTAAAACACCAGCCTCTCTCCAAAAAAAAATCTCAAGCCATTTCACCAGAAGGAAAGGAAAGAGGGTGTGAGAGTGAGAGAGAAAAAACACACACAGAGCCTTTGCTTTGCAAACTCAATCCCTCCATTGTTTGCGCAGGTGAATGCCCAAACAGAAAGATCTCCCACACCTGTCTATTTTCGGGCAGTGTTTTGCAGAAAAGACAAGACAGTGATTGAAACTGACTCTCCCGACTGGTAAAAGGCGGCGGCTGTTGCAAAACCGATCGATTTCTGCAGAGCTGAGGAACGACTGAACTTTCCAACTCCTTGTGTGCATTCCCCTTCCTTCCTGGAGGTTGTTTTGTCAGTCAGTCCCAGAGCCCAGCCCTGTCTGTACCCGCCCTCAATTGCAAATTCTTGGCTCACTCAGCCAGCAATGCACAATGTATTGTATTCCCAATTTCCCAATTCCTCCCGAATGCAGTAAACTTCACCTAAATCGTGTCAGTTTGGGTCCCGTACGTTTAACATTGACTCAAGTTGTGCCAAAAGTTATGAGTTGTGTCGAACTTGCATAGAAATATAAACTCTTGAGTGGGTCTTGGGAAGCTGTACGCGATCGTATGCTTTTTACGTAGATCAGGTTTTGTGCGCGTTTTACTGTATAAAAATTGGTCGTTTACCTCTTGGTTGCCTTGCAGCGGGGGTATCACTGGTGTGCAAATTCGCTGGTGTGCAAATTGGCTGCTGTTTTCGACCACTAAAGATGGTCACTCCACTTCACAGCAGCCCCCCCACCCTCACCCTCTGCCACCCTGTTACATTGCCTGCCTCCAACTGTACCTGACAACCAAGCAGCTGAAACCCCTCCACTCTTTCGTCACCTTCGCCAATGCCCCCCCCTTGCTGGTTTCCCCAACATCACTATCCACAAAATCCAACTGATTCAAAACTCCGCCGTCCGGATGCTCACCTGCTCTAAACTGCGCACCCCAGTCACACCAGTCCTCGCCAGGTTCCACAGAACAGATTGACTTCAAGATCCTCGCTCGAATACAAATCGCCTCACCCCCTAACACCACCCTATCTCTCCGACCTGCTTACTCCCCACTCCACCGCCTGCTCTGGCCTTCTGCTTTTCCCTCAAACCCTCCGCACCACCAGCGGTCCGCTTGCTTTCAGCACTGCGCCCCAATACTTGGGAGTTCTCTTCCTCAATCCCTCCACCTTGCCTCCCTCCTTCCCCTTTTTCAGATCAGGCCTGAAGACCTTTTTCTTCCACCGTGCTTACAGTCACTTCCTACCTCCCCCAGACTCATATCAGGCTCTGACACTTTTAAGCCCTCGGAGACGTTACCCCACGTGAAGGGTGCTATACGAATGCAAGTCATTGTTGTGTATCGCATGAAGACCTTTTCATTGTTGTGCACTTTTAGACCTGCTCCCAATACGAAAGGAACTATCAAATGGAATGGGTTTATTATCTCATCATACATTGTTCTATTCCTGCCATCAAGATAAAAACACATATTTAAACTCTGTGATAATCATTTGAACACAACGTTATTACAACCCACACAAAGTGGTACACCCTCCGCACAGTAAGCCAAAACTCACAAAAAAAATCCAGCAATTGTTCCAGCCTTGAATTGTTGAGAGGACGCCTGAAAGGGCTTTACACAGCTGACTGGCTCGGCACCTGAGCTGGTGCAGTGTGGGCAGAAAAGTCGACTGAAAATCATTAACTTGGAATCAGATAAGAACCATCTCTTCTCATTCATCACAAACGGCTGCGATATGCAGCAAAACAACAAAATTACAGTCAATGTTTCAGACCTGAGCTGGGGGTTGGGATCAGGGAAGGGCGGAGGACATGGGTTGGGAGGGGAAGGGGGGTGGTCGAAGAGGAGGTCTTGAATCGCCCGTTTCCTCCGCTCAGCCGGCTATGGCCTGCTCCACGTCCTCCGACCCACCTGCCCCACCATTGGCGGGAGAGCCTTCTGCCCCCAACCTCTGGAATTCCATCCCCCAGTCACTCCGCCTCACTCCCTCCTTAGCCTCCTTCAAGTCCCCCCTCAAGACCCTCCTTTTCGACTATCCCATCGGCCAACCCCCTTCCCCTCCCCTCCCTTCGCCCCCCCCGACCCCAGCTTGGGTCTGAAATGCTGTACGCTGTCCAGCGCCCTGGGATGTCCTCCCGACGCAAAAGGCACTATATAAATGTAATCTTGTTGTTGTTGAAGGAGGCAAGAGAGGGGGCGATGCGGAGGGATTGTGGGATGGAGGTCCAGAAGGGGGGCAGAGTGGCTGAAGGCCCGACCGCCAATGGTGGGGTGGGTGATGCAGGAAACATAAAGCAGGCCGGAACCTGCTGAGTGGAGGGAAAGGGCAGGATGGTAGGGGGTTAGGAGGTCATAGAGGTAGGAGGGAGCGAGGCCATGGAGGGCTTTGAAGGTGAGGATCAGGATCTTGAACTGTATCCTCTGTGTGCTGGGAAGCCAGTGGAGTTGCACGATGATTGGGTATGGAGTTTTGTGTGGGAGAAGACTTGGGCTACAGAGTTCTGGATAATCTGCAGCCTATGAAGTGAGGAATTGGGGATGCAGTGAGACAGTGGCAGAGCTGGGCAATGTTGCAGAAGTGGGGGAAGGCAGAGCGGGTCATGGTGCAAATGTGTGATAGAAAATATGGTTGAGGGTCAAACAAGACCCCAAGGTTCCCGATTGACTAAGTAGGGTGCATGGATGGTGATGCTGTCAGCACCTGAGGTGGGGAGGCGTTGACAGAAGCCAATCGGGAGATCCTTGGTCTTGTTGACTGTAGAAATTTAGCTCTCATCCAGGCCTTGATGTCTTGATAGACATTCAGTCAGGACAGCAGTGGGTCCTGGAATCGAGGGTGGAGGCAGAGAGAGATAGAATTGAGTTCATCCACATACATGTGGAAGTTGATCCCATGTCTGCGGATGATGTCACCAACAGGGAGCATGTAGATATTGAGGAGGGAACCAAGGACAGAGACCTGAGGAACGGGGCACGAGACGGTGCGGGGGCTAGAGGAGAAACCGTTTGTGGAGATAAAGTATAATTAAATAACAAGCAAAAGCACACATTTGAAAGAGTCGTAGTTCTACGACAAACATTCCTTTTTATTGTGCTGAACAGAATTAATTTTTTCACGCAACCTGAAGAAATTCTAAATTCCCACTGTATAATGTGGATTACAACTTCCACACTGAAACAGAATCATTCTAAGTCACTTCAATTTTCAAATACTGTCATGTACTCAACACTTTATTTTTTTTTAAAAATGAATGCGTGTCCAACAAAATGTCTTAAGAGCTGAACTGAAGTCAATTTCTTACGCAGATTTACCGTGTTGCCTTCTTAGTTGCACTACTCCATTGAGGAGTAGCAAACTATTCAGGGGGTTATCCAGTTTGTAGCGGCGGCAACCGACATTCCTTCACCCGTCCAGGTGTTTGCAAAGTCTGCGGACTTTCTCCTTCTTGTTCCTGTTGCCATGTTTTTTCCACGGTTTTCCCGCCCCAGGCTCCACGTCGCTCCCTGTTGTTGGTGTCGCTCCAGGCTTCAATCCCATCACATTCTTGACTCCCTTCGTCAAGGCGCGGACGTTTTCCTTTGTCAAAAACAAAACACACATCAAAGGGTTGATGCACCACAGCCACAGAATCTGCCTCACTCCCAAAAATAATACCATTATTGTAGTAAAACAATGCCCCAACTCATCAGTGATGCGATTTGATGACAAGACAATACAATTCGCACTTGTATAGCACCTTTCACATCCGGAGAATGTTCCAAGGTGCTTAACCGAAAAATATTAAAATTCATTTAAGAAAACAATAAACAGGCATATTCTGTAAAATATTAACACTTCATTGAATTATATAACTACATCAAATACAATACAATTTTATATTTATAGTAAACTCCTGATAACTTGTCACTGCAGGGGAAAAGGCTGAGTGGCAAGTTATCAGAAGCAGCAAGTTAGACATATGTATAAATACATAAATAAATGCAGTGGCGATATTGACAGCATGGTGACTTACAGTGGTAGTAACAAGTTAAGCCAGGGACGAACGATCAGGAGTTTACTGTACATAGCGCTTTTCACATTGGTAAAATGTCCAAGGGGAAATAATAGACCTCATAGTTTGCAAGCGGTAAAGCCATACCGAAAAAGTTTTCTTGTTGCTTCAAACTGTGGCTACTCATCCCACTCACATAATCAGATGAGAACATTGTTGAAACGTTTTTCTGCCCCCGATTTAGCTTGAAACCCAACATCCAATTTTACATTGTGCTGACAATCGCAACATTAACAGCAATGCCTGGGATTCCACTCCCATTACATCAGGCTGTCTGTGTCTGAATTCTAGTTGAATCCCATTATGAAGCCTCTTTATTTGTGAGCTTCTGTACCTGATGAAAGAAGCTCTTGTCCACATCGTTTTCGATTCTCTTCACCCGCTGGCGAATTCCTCGGAGCCTGGCACCATCTTGCCCACTCACAGGCTCTTTCAACCTGTCGTGTTGGAACTGGAAATCAGCTGAGTCAATGCCAGGCGGAGGGTGGCAGTACAGCAGCTTACCCTGGAATTAAAAACAAGAAAACTCAGGAATCTCTTTCCCCCACCACCCAAAATCGGTGAAATACACCATCATAATGACCTTGTTAATGGTGGATTACAATGACCTTCTTATGAAATGTCAAGTAACGTGGAGTTTTCAAAGGCAAAACATCTGTGAAATGGCTTTGTGTGTGTGTGTGTGTGTGTGTATATGTGTGCGTTTTTTCTAAACAAACACACAAAGTTGGAGATTTTCAAAAGAGCTATCCATAGAGTCCCACCCTCCTGCCCTTTCCCTGTGCTCTTCTCTAGATGCCTTTAAAATTACCTTTAAAATTTAGCCACAAACAGCCAAAGGAAGTGAATGGCCAATGACAAAAAGTGTGAAATGGGTTTCAAAAGAACTCTGACGAAAGGTCATCGACCTGAAACATAACTCGTTTTCCTCTCTCCATAGATGCTGCCTGACCTGCTGCGTGTTCCCAGCGACTTCTGTTTTTATTTCAAAATAATTCTGTTTGGGGTATCAGTGACTTAGTCACAAATTGTGCCACAGAAACTCAGCCAGGTTCTTTAAATTGACTGATCACAACTATTCGGTGAGAGCATAGAACTGTTTACTCACCGTCACGTAATCTTTCAAAACGTATCGAGCCGATCTGGGTTGGTCCGGCTGTCCATGTGCGGTCATAAAACCTCTCATATCTGTAAAGTTTTGCCCCCAAAACATACAGTCAATTTACTTTACAGTATATTCCGTGAAGCGCTTTGAGACGCCTCGATGATGTGATGAGGCGCTATATCGAATGCATGGATTATAAGTGCATCCTCATTACTGCAGACTTACTGCAGTCAATTCACTTTACAGTACATTCTGCGAAGCGCTCTGAGACGTCTTGAAGAAGTGTATAAGCTGCTATATCAAATGCAAGGATTATTATTACTACTTACATCCGTAGGCGGTCAGGAACTCCTCGGCAGTGGGCACTCGATCTGGATCTTCGTCCTCTCTGGGCCGAATGATGTTAATTCCGTAGGTGGCCTCCAAAACATGCCGGGGAATATGCTGGCAGACGTGACCCAGTCAAGGAACCTGCAACGTGTATACTTTCAGCAAGTCAATAGATATTAGAGAGTGGGTCCACTAGAGGGCGCTAGAACCAGCGCCAACCAGACAGACCGATTCTGATCCATTCTGCGTTGTAAATATTCTAGGATTCTGCAATAATAATAATAATCCTTGCATTTAGTATAGCACCTTATCACGCGCTGAGACGTCTCAAACCGCTTCACAGAATATACTGTAATGTGGATTGACTGTAAACAGTAACCAAATTTGGGGAGGAACTATTGCCTACCACTATTATTACTATGAATCCCAGATATTAATAATTGGAAGCAGAACATGTAACAGATATGTCACAGTAACATTTTCTCAATGATATTTCTGAATTGTTTAGGCAATTTGACACATCATAATGTATTTCTGGCTATTCCCTCAACACCAACACACTTTTCAAACAATCACAATACAGCTTTATTCTCATCCTTCTCCCAATCATTTCCAAATCTCTGGAACTCCATCTCGAAGTCCCTCCGGCTCCAACTCTCTCCCTCTCACCCTTCGTTCGATGCCAGCCTAAAAAATACCTGACGAAGGATCGTGGACCCGAAATGTTGACTCACTTTCTTTTCTCCATAGATGCTGCCTAACCTCCTGAGTTTTCTCTGTTGTTGGTTTCTAAAAAAAATTACCTATTTGACTGAGCTCTTTCGGTCATCTATCCACTCCCCCTCCACCCCAGCACTGTCAAACACTTCGAGATGTCTGTCCCTCCAGCTTGAACCGCCCTATGTAAAGTTAAATTGTTTTGTAAATCATCTCAAGGGTAAAAATAAGCTGGTCACCAATGCCAAGGAGCAACAATGCATAAGAGTCAACCCTGTGAGCTCAGCAACAGGAACATGGACACCTCCACAATGTTCAGCATGGAAGAATTCTTGGCAACGGCACAAGTCATTTGACACGTAACTAGAATTAGAGAGTGGGCATTCTCTGAAGGATATTAGAGAGGTGGGTGGCACATGATCCCTCATCTGATCAATGGGTAGGATTCCACAGCACACCATCTCTGCCTTGGTAGAGACAAAGGACGGCATCACAAGGCCTGGACAGTCACACAAACACAAGTCAGGCTCCACATACAACGTCTGAAAGACAATTATTCAGGATTGTAAGTCACATGCATTTTAAGGTTGGCCACAGTGATATGCCCCAATGTTTTGATTACAGGCGCCTTGCCAAACAAACTGCAACCACAGCAACACAATACTACTGCACACATCTATTCTCAGAAAAAAAAATTCAAAGGGATCTCATTCACAAAGCAATTTTTATTCAACCCTGTAACCGATATTCACTTCAAGGGCTCCGTGAATCAGAGGGAGGTCGTTTTCCAATGTTGTGCTCAAAATTACTTCAATTACATTTCTAAGCATTTTGTAGCATCTAGATTTTAATTACACAATTTTTTTAAAGAGATTGATCATACATTTTAGAAAACAGCAGTGTGTTCCCATGTGACACAGTAGAAAGCATCTTTTATTCATAAATCTAGCCTCCACCACCACCCCCCCCCCCCCCACCCCACACACACGCGCTCACGGTTTATTCTGAGAATCTCCTTTTGTGTTGTAATGCAAACCTTATTTTCTTATTAAAAAAAGACATTGTCACAGAATCTAAAAGTCAGGCTCTACTTATGATGTCTAAACAAAAAATGATTCTAGTATTATAAGTTACAACTGTCAACAACAAAAAATTATATTTATACATCGCCTTTCACGTCGGAGGATGCCTCAAAGCGCTTCAAAAGCACCATCATGTTAAGATTTCGAAGCAAAAATTACCTGAAAATGCTTTGTGTGGCCTGGAGTAGCAGACACAGAAACTTTCTTATTGCGAAGGATAGTGTTGATTGTTGAGCTTTTACCAACATTTGGATAACCCACCTATCCAACAAAAACAAAGAGCAATGGCAGGGTGGAGCACACTGTAGAATCTTCGGATCTATTTAATTAGTCAATCATCTGCAGCTATGAACCTCACAGCTCCAAACTGGAAATACATTGACTTTCCCTCATTAGTTGTGACGAATTAGCACAATCACAAGGGAACACAGGAATCTAATAGTTGTCAGATTACCAGCTCTTGAATCCAAATATGAATCACAACAGTGGTCTCAATCATACTCGCTGGATCTCTGGTAATAAAATTAGGGGTTCAAATGTGGAAGATTGAAGCTTGATTACCTTGTTATCTGTTATCTGAACTAACTTGCAGCTCAGAAACAAAACCATTGAACTCCAGTTTTTATCAATACGTCTAATGAAATTATCAGGTTCTATGTCATTGGAAAATAATTCACTTTTCACCTTGTACATTTATTCATTACAGGATAAAAAAAACTGCATCTGCTATCAAACTGCTTGTCCCAAAGAGATCAGAAACCCTGACAGGAATGGTGGGAAGTGGAGAGGGGGATATTTTTTTATTAAAGATACTGCTGTAAGAAGCAGATCACATGTTTCCGGGTCACTAGCATATAGCTGCATTGACAATGATGGAAGGTCTTTATCAGCATTTACAGTCCTGTCACAATCAATGGTGAAGTTCATTCAACCAAGATAATGATGGTACAGACCTATACAAACAGTTTGCTTGATGTTAGTGAACTCCAGCTCCTTTCCCTTACCACCTCTTTATTTCCTATCCCCTCTAATCTTAGTTTACTTCCAACCATTCTCTTCCCTTTCTCCAACCCTCTCCGCAATCCCCCCCACCACCTTCCAGTGTCATGTCTGGGGCTCTCTCAATAGGTCCTGGCACTGTGACTTTCTTCACCAGATAGCAGTCACTAACCCAAGCTGAAACACGCAAGGGATTTTAAAATATGGTAAAATAATCTAATGGAAAGGCAGAGGAGGCAGACTGTGGGAGATGATTAAGAACATAAGAATTTGCTAGACAAAAGTAGACCAAGGTCCATCTAGTTTGTCTTCCACCATCCTGGCAGTCGCTTGACATGTCATGCCCCAAACTATATACTGCATCCTGAGTTATTAGAAATCTATCTAATTTGTTCTTGAAACAAATTACATTTTCTACTTCCACCGTCTGTCTCCCTAGGGGGCCTGTTCCATACGTTTACTACTCACTCACTGAAGTAGTGGCCCAAACTGTGTACTGTATCCCATGATATTATTTCCGAAAATAAATCAATTATTATTTCCCACAAAAGAAATCAATCCAATTTGACTAAGAGTATCCTGATCTGGCTCCTATACCACTCTGTTCTTAAATAAGACGATCCTCAAGAAACAAAATGGAACAGAAAGCATCAAAACACAACACAGAAAGTGCTGAGAATTTGACATTTGTTTACTCACCAAGCCAACTGTGATTTCTGCATCCTTCACTCGGGCCCCTTGGTGCATAGTTTTGAAAATCTCCAATAGTTCATTTCTCTCGATTAACAGACTGGAATTGCGGGTAAATTGTTTCTTACATTGTGCTGCGTTAGAGCCAGCGGCACCTGCAGTCCTGCCATAGCCATCAGCCTCCACACAACCAGCAGCGGAGGAGCCATTATTTAGAGCTGTGACAGCAGTCTGGCTCCTGGTGTCAGACCTCATTGAATTACACTCCTTTTCGTCTTCAGAGCAAGTCTCCCAAAACTCTTCATCCTCGCAGTCTTCATACTGACTGTCATCATCATCTTCATCTGCGCTACTGCAGGCAGGACATGAGCTTTCACCAGGCTCATCACTAGCCTGACCGCAAGGCTCTCCTTCACTCTCTATCTCCTCCTCACTCCCTTCATTCATTTCTTTCTCCAGCTCTTCTCCCTTTGTGTTGTCAGAAACAGCAGTGTATGCAGCTCGTTATTACAATATTCAAACAAAAGTACAGAGAATGGGTGTTTTAATCATTAGCCTCCCAAATAATCTTTGCCTCTAATATAATCAGTGATACAGCTCCCCATTGTCGTGATGCTTCAAAGTGCTTCACAGGGTTTACTGCAAAGTGTAGTGACTGTGTGATTGTAGGTCAATGTGGCAGCCAATTTTTTGCATATCATGTCCCACAAACAGTCGTTTGTTAGCTGGAATATAAACTGAACATTTTTTGGAGGGATTATTACCCCCAGAAAGCAATCCACCAATCAGATAACAACCGGGTTCCTACTTACAGCTAGGTAAAGAGGCGTGTGGAGTAAGGAAACTTGCCTAACGTTTCGTCTGCCTGGGAATCGAACCTGAGCCCTCTCGCTTGTGAGGCGAGTGTGCTAACCACTACAGGACTCCACCAAGTGTTGGTTTAACATCTCATCCTAAGTTCATCCCACTCAGCTTCCATTAACCCCGCAAGCCAAAGCTAACAGATAAGGTGGTCCCAGCTGGAAAAGCAACGGGTCTAACCAGCGAAGGTGTGCAGGGTGCGTCCCTTCAGGGAGAGAGTGTGTATTCCATTGCAGACATAGGGAGATTTCTGTGCGTTAAAAAGCCTCCAGGGGGGGAGGGGGCAGGGGAGACCACCCCAACCCCATGGTTACCATCACACTGGTCCCAGTGAACATTCTCCTCCCGGACCCCACTCCTGACCCATTCCACAACTGACTCCTGCTTCCCCACCAGTGTGGGGCACTCCCACCTCAGACTCCTGCCCACACAGAGAGAAAAGCAAAGTAAACCAGGAATACACCAAGATTAAATGAAGCTTTTTTAAAACTTTTAGAGATTATGCACCTTGGCTTCTGCATCCAGCCGTTTCCCTTCTGCAGTGGCTGACCAGAAAACCACACGCATCCCCTCTTTGTCAAAGTAGCTCGCCCATACTCTCCGCTGTTCACGGGTCAGCAAATCAGCCTTGTTCAGGATGATCATGTTCTCTTTATCTTTCTGAACCTCCTTCACATAGCGCTCCTAGGAAACTGAACGCGATTAGAACACAAGATGGGAAGTGGGGGGGTGGTTGGGGAGTGAGGAGGGAGTAGGAGAGAGGAGTTACATTTGGAAAAATGCAAGTGTTACTTTAATGTTACTGGGAAGCTAATTGCCTGTGCCAATAACACATCACGATTAATGACCAGCTTTGCAACTATTCAAGACTTGTGTATGAAGAGCCAGCAGCTCTTTTTAGACAAGCTCCATTGAAGAACAACTCTGCCTTGAATGTTTTTTTGGACTAAAGCGGACGCACTAGCTGATGCAGCCTGAATAAAACATTCCAAAGAAAACCATATGAAAGTTTCGACAGTGAGGCAACGGTGATAACATGCTCCGCGCTGGAGTCAAACTTCTTAAACTCACACCTGCAAGGCCAACCTTGGTTACAGAAACATTTCTACAGTTTCAGAACAAGACGATGCTTTACACGGTTATTAAAATAAAACACAAACTAACCAGTCAAGTAATCACTTACCAAGTCTTCACACCGGAAAAGCAGCGGGTTTCGGGCATCAACAATCTGAACAATAATGTCACTGGGGAAATACAATAAGAATCACACGGTCAAACTTCTAGACCAACAGTAGTCGCAACCCTCTTTTGAGAATGTATAAACACATCCAAACATGCACAAATTTAATTTGTTTTTATCTATTTAGCCAACTGATGTAACATGCTCCATGGCTACTTGAGGGACATTGCTGTGCACACAATAGCTCCACGTTTTGCCCACTAAAATACAATTATTATAAATTATTAAACTGCTATAGGCAATAACACTATCCATCATGCACAGATACATTTCCTCTCACACATGTTAACCGGTCCTTTAATGTTCTCAGCTGTATTCTTGAAACATTCTCAGACCCTTTATACATCGACTGCTGTCCTACAATAATAAGGACATACTCGGTGAAGACAGTGACCCTTTCTGCGTAATTATAATAAAATTATAGTTGCATTTGATATAGTGCCTTATCACGTCTATTAAACCTCTCAAAGAACGTCATAGAATAAACTGCAAAGTGAATTGACTGTAGATTTTGTGGGCGAAATGCAGCAACCAACTGCGCACAGCAGTGTCCCACAAACAGTCGCGGATTGAGTGACCAAGTTATTATTTTTTTGAAAGAATGATTATCCTCGGAAAAGCAATCGGCCAATCGACTAACAATCGGTTTCCTACTTACTGCTAGGTAAATAAGAGGATTGTGGAGTAAGGAAACTTGCCCAACATTTCGCGCTTCCAGGAATCGAAACAAGGTAAACCAGTGCTCTAACCACTAAGCTACAGGACTCCACTGATTTAAATACATTAATTTATTACAAAGATAATAAAGTGAGGGCAGGTGCCTTCTCGCTGTGGATTTCTCACAAAACACTTGAGTGTCACTTGGGCTGGTGGGATAAAGCACTAAGTTGGAAGCCAGGTGCTTTAGTAAAGGTACGACAGAAAAGAAAATGCACCTGAGAGCACACTGACCCATCTGCTCTGCATCATCTTTCAACATGTTCCAGAGACCAGATTATCTGCTTCTCTCTGGGTCAAGAAAGACGAAGATGTATTTTGTGCGTGCAAAGCATTCAAAGAGAAAGAAACGGATGGCAACTTTAAGCTAGCTCCTGGATACTGCACCTTCTCTCAATCACTCTCCACAACTGCCGCCAGAAGTCTAGATTCCTTTCAAATGGCGTCAAGATCAGTTTCTGCTGCTCTTCCAGCCTGCAAGCAGAGCAAGAACGTTAGGAAGGAAAACATGAAATAAGACTCTGAAAATAAAAACTATGCACATGCACATATAGATAAGATACACAGACAAGAAAGTGGAGTAAAGAAGTCCAGAAGCCATCAAATCCAAGCCTGTGGAAAACTCCACCTCCAATTCCCACACAGTATTCACCTACACATCTCTCCCAGTGCTGGGTACTCAGTCCACATCTAAGGGAGGCCTTGACAGAAATATCTGCCCTTCTTACTTCTCGCTTCTCCCCGGTTTAGCCCAGAGAACAATGTATGGAACTCTACTGTCTGACTTGACATCTCTGAGGAAAGAGAAGCGAGGGTTAAACAGCAGTCAAGGCGCTGCCTCAATAAGGACTATTTATATTTTAGGGACAAAATCTGGAAAGCAATACCCGCAGACAGGGGCAGAAGCAATTTTTAAAATATAAAAATTTAAATTTTCAAGACTGAGGTGGATAAATTTTGGTTAGGTAAGGGTATCGAGGGATAATAATAAACCTTGCATTTTATATTATGCCTCATCACGTCTTCAAGACGTGCTTCACACTGTGAAGTGAATTGCCTGTACATTTTTGTGAGCGAAATGGGGCAATGGCAGGTAATTGGAATTGAAGTACACATCAGCCATGATATAATAGAATGGCGGAACAGGCTTGAGGAGCTGAATGGCCTCCTGTTCTTATGTTCCTATAAGCAGACGTGATAATACGACAGGGGCAACACTCACAGAACCAGCTGGCGCCTCCACTCCAGGAAACTCTCCCTTTCTGCCTGCTTCAGTTCCTCGGCTGCTGTATTCTCATCCCAGTGAGGCCTAAAAGCACCAGAATGGAGATTTTATGTTAAAATATCAATGCCACAGAGAGGAAAAAAAATAAACCTGTTCCATCATATTATTTTTATAAATTTCAAACCAAATCTACAATGTAATTCATCGGCTTTTACTGAGCTTAATTTTCAGGTCTAACCAAACTTTCCCTATTTTTGATAAAGTGATGATACGCAAATTATTGCATTGAGGATTAATGTCAAAAGGAGGATTTAGCCTCTCAACATAATAAGCTATTGCAGCACTCAAAGCATAGTGCAGTTAACCTGGAGCTTATTAAAGCACCACTGTGAAAAATAAACAATGTTGCTTATCCTCAGTCCCGCCACATAGAGCACACATGATTAAAATAAGGAACTTTGCATTTGATATCACATTGCTGAAATGTCTCAAAGCGCTTCACAGGAATTACTGTAAAGTGCAATTACTGTGCATTTGTGGGCGTATACAATGTCCCACAAATAGCAGTGAAGTGAAAGACCATTTTTTACCTGGGGGATTACTGGTTGGGACTTCCCCTCTTTTATATAATCATACCTGCTTCAAACAAGTAATGGGGTGAGGAGGGGGAAATTAAAGTGAACTACTTGTGAGATTTATAGAACTGTATTTGATAACTCTACAAGTTACCCTTCGCCAACAGGCAGAAAGGTTCCAGTGCTTCCTCAGAAATGGACAAAGGAAGGTTGTTGATTGCAGGCAGTATGTGCGTGTGGACAGACACATTTTTAAGATGAGGCGGAAAGCCACCTCGGTGCCTCAGCAGGAAATCCTCAACCAAGCTCTCAAAATACATTCTCTCAGTTGAATCTGCTACACTAACTATTTGTGTCTAACGCCATATAAACCTGTCCACTCCCTCCACTCCACGTCCCCCACCCGACCAGCCCCCCCATCGGCGGTCGGGCCTTCAGCCTCTCTGCCTCACCCTTTGCAACACATCCCATAGTTCCTTCGCCTTGCCTCCTTCAAGGCCCATCTCAAGACCCTCCTCTTCGACTGTGCCTTCGGCCACCCTCATCCCTCCCGATCCCAACCCCCTGCTCGGGTCCAAAGCCTTGACTGTCCAGCGCCTTGGTATTTCCTCCAGCCGTGAAAGGGGCTGTACAAATGTAATTTGTTGCTGTGGTTGTTGTGCCAATCAATTTTTTTCGAAGATTTAGAGATGTGAATAGATCCCCACCTCCGCGGAATGCACAGAAACCGCTTGTTCTCCTCATGGAGTTTCTCGATATTGTGGCTTTCCTCGGCTGTCAGCAAACCTGTCCTGGCCTCTGCCGAGACGATCTTGACATTGAGCTTCTCTGTAGAAAAAAAACCACAATACCGCCGGCTTGAGCATTCATTCGTGGCTGTGTAACTTTATCCCCAAACTGATTGGTAGATTCAATTTACAGCAAGGATACTGTCAGCTCATTCACAAAACACAAATACATCACATTAGCACATCATTCTAATTTGCCATAACATAATCCCCAAATCCCGAAAATCCAGAATAAAATATTACAAAAGAAAATGTTATGGGGCAATATTATATACAGTACTTTTAATCATAATGGGATTACTATTATTGCCTTTATTCCCTTCAAAATTCCCACAAATTACAGAGATTGTGACAAACCGCCAGAAAGCTTTACTGACAGATCAATTCCGTCTCAACAGCACATTTCTGAGTAAATATCTGAATATATACATGTATTCAGATTGAAAATGGACGTCTTTAAATAATAGAATAGATTACAAAGAATCTTACCGGCTATGAACTCTGTTCCTGCCAGCTCTGCAGTGGTCAGGAACTCATCCAACGAGTTTTGCTCAGTTACTGATTGTAGGTTCAGCCGCCCCCAGTTGTATCCATCGTTCAGTTCACTTGTGTGAAGCTGTTGCGAAGCAAAACAGGTGCGTTGAAAAAATAAGAACTTCTTCAGCAGTGCAGAATTTATAGGAATTCAGTTATTTTAAATGCAACTGTGCATTCTGTTCTCTGTATTAATACAAACTCCCCCCACTCCTATCTTTATATCACTGCACACAGATTGTCTCCCTGCTCCGGTTTGGGAGGCTTCGGGCTGATCTGAAAACATAAGTTACGATCGGAAGGAATGTGTATTTTACCCCCAAAACCCCAAACACTCTGCAATCTATTGTGGTACCTAATTGACATGGACCCTAACCAATTGTTAACTCGCAATACTTTTGAAATACTAGGGAAAAGTTTACACCACAACAACCTTGTACAGCGCCTTTCACGTCGGGAGGACGTCCCAAGGCACTGGCTAGTCAGGGATTTGGGGGTTGGGATAGGGAGGGCTGGAGGGCAGGGAGTAGGAGGGTGATCGAAGGTGCGGTTGAAGAGGAGGGTCTTGAGACGGGTCTTGAAGGAGGCAAGTGAGGGAGCGAGGTGGAGGGACTGTGAAATGGAGTTCCAGAGGGTGGGGTCTGAAGGCCGGACACCGAGGTGGGGCGGGCAGGAGATGTGGACCAGGTCAGCGCCTCTCAGCCCCTGTATTCACCCAGACTGGGGTCAAGTGCTTTGGGACCCTGTCCAGAGTGAGGGCGCTTCATAAATGCAAGTTGTTGTTGTGGACTGACTGTACCCACCGCCTCCCCCCACACACTCACTCACTCTCACTCACTCACTCACTCTCACTCACTCACTCTCATACTCACTCACTCACTCACACTCTCACTCACTCACTCACTCACTCTCACTCACTCACATACTTACTCACACTCTCACTCACATACTCACTCACTCACTCTCACACACACTCTCACTCACTCCCTCACACACTCTCACTCCCTCCCTCCCTCTCCCTCCCTCCCCCCCTCCCCCGCCCCCCGTGTCCCCCTCACGGTGTCTCCCCAGGTGCCCGGGGTGGGGTGGGGTGGGGTCCCCTGGCGGCCTCCCCCTCCCCCTCTCACCCAGCAGTCGCTCCCGCCGCCCCTCCGGGCCGCCTGCTTTGTGTCCCTGATGATGGCGCGGCCCAGGGCCCCCCCACCGCCTCCTCGCCGCTTCTTCCCCATGTGCGGGGTCCGCGGCCACAGCCCCGACCCTCAGGGCCCGAGTCCCTCTCACACACACACAGACACAGACACGCGCGCGGGGCGGGGGGGGGGGGGAGGTCTGCGGGTGTCGGTGTCACACTGCCCTCTGTCCCCCCCTCTCACTGTGCGCCTCACTAACCCGTCCCCGTCTGCACCGCGGCCCCGGGCGGAAGGTTCCGGGGACACATTCCTCACTCACACCCCCTGGGGACAGGTCTGGACCAATCTCTCTTTTTTCTCTCTCTCTTCTCTTTCTCTCTCTCTCTCTCTCCTCTTTCTCTCTTGTATCTGTGGCTCAGTGGTTAGAGCACTCGCTTTGTAAGTGAGAGACCTGAGTTCAATTCCCGGCAGAGGGCGAAACCTTGGGCAAGTTTCCTTACTCCACACAGAGCCTAATAATAATCCCTCCAAAAAAACCAAAAGCAATAATAAATTGGTCATTTTCAATCCATGACTATTTGTGGGACACAATTGGCTGCCGCGTTCGCCCACAAATATACAGTCAATTCACTTTACAGTGTGTTCTGTGAAGCGCTTTGAGACATCGGGAAGACGTGAAAAGCGCTATATCAAATGCAAGGATTATTATTATTATTATTATTATTTCTCCTCTCTCTTCAATCTTCTATTTCTCTTCTATTCCTCCTCTCTCTCCTCTTTCTCGTCTATTTCTCTTCTCTCTCCTCCTCTTTCTCCCTCTTCTAGTTCTCTTCTCGTCTCTCTCTCCTCTTTCTCTCTTCTTTCTCTCTTCTATTTCTCTTCTCTCTCTCTCTGTTTCTCTTCTATTCCTCCTCTCTTTCCTCTTTCTCTTCTCTCTCTCTATCTCTCTCTTCTATTTCTCTTCTCTCTCTTGTATTTCTCCTCTCTTTTCTCTTCTCTTTCCCTCTCTTCTATTTCTCTTTTCCTCTCTCTATTTTCTCTTGCTCCTCTCTCTCTCTTACCACTCTCTCACTTGCATTCTATACACTTTGTGAAAATGTTTTCCCACTTTATGAAATAAACCACTCTCTGCCATTGGAGGATGCTATCCAAATGTCATTTGTTGTTTATCAATGGCAGACGAACAATGGTTTAACAGAAAAATCCTGTGGGCGATAGTTTATCTGACTCCGACACCACTTTCGAGCGCTTTGAGATGTCTCAAAGACGTGAAAGGCGCTATATCAAATGCAAGGATTATTATTATTTATTATTATTATTACCTGGAGACTTCAAGCAAATAGTACAATAAGTTCAAAATCCTTTAAACATTTTTTTTGCTGACAATTCTGTAATCCAATATTCAAACCAATAACTAGAGTGTTATTTGTAACCATGCTATCAAACCAGGACGTCCTCCCGACGTGAAAGGTGCTATTTATACAAATGTAATTTTGTTGTTGTTCTTGTATGGTTATTCTGCTACCAGATATTGGACATTATACTGGACACCAGGTGGCATTGCAATCACATAGTGCAGTGAAATGATTCTCATCAGTACCAATCAAGGCATTACAGCATTAAAGAGGATTATGCATAACTTTATGCCTTGTTCCTGTGGTCCACATACACAACATTCACGGCGTTTCTTACACAGCTTTAGTCAACTCAGCAACAATAGTACTTAGCATGGACTTGTACAAATACAAAACAAGTAATGCCTCATGTGCTGAGCTATAGTTTTGAACAACAACAAAAACAAAGTAATTTGGTCACTCAATCCTCGACTGTTTGTGGGACGCTGCTGTGCTCAATCCGCTGCTGTATTTCTCCTACGAATATACAGTCAATCCACTTTACAATGTATTCTGTGAAGCCCTTTGTGGCGTCTCAACGACCTGATAAAGCGCTATATCAACTACAAGGTTGTTGTACTCATGTTTCATTTTTGATTCATTTAAAAAATTTGTCATTTCCCTTACTTACATGAAGGTCAGAGACAAGAATACATTTTCTGAGACTGGGTAGATATGGTTTTAAAACCCTGTCTTGGGCTCGATATGATTTGAATAAAGCTTTATGTTTGGCTCATTAAAAAAAATCTTTCATTTACCTTACATGAAGGTCAGCGAGTACAGATACATGTCAGTTATGCAGTTATATGATTTAAAACCCTGGCTCAGACTCAATATGATTTGAATAAAGCTTATACTTAGCATATACTGTACAAATTGCTGTAGCTTCGGAGTATTCAAACAGTCCAGTGGCCACGTACATTAACACATTGTGCAACTATATCATTAAAATGCTGTCCCTATTAACTGCCTGCACTGAAGCTCACAGATTTCAAGGTCATCAAATAACACAATAAACAAAAACAGAAGTCGCTGGAAACACTCAGCAACATTTCGGGTCCTCAAACAGAAGATGAGACCATGACCATATCATCTGGGTCCCAGACACCTTTTCTCTCTCTGGACTGCCTGTTTTGATGCATTCCCCCCCCGCCCCTTTGTTATCATTAACAACAACAACAACTTGGATTTATATAAGTGCCCTCCACGCCTAAACACCCTTTGACCCATCATCCCCTGACCTCTACCCCATTTTCTCCTTTGTCTTCCTTGCCCTGCCTCCTCCTTCTCTGTTAGTCCTTAAAAACCTCTCCCTCTCAACATGCCCCAGTTCTGATGAATGTTCGTAGTCCTGAAAAGTTGACTCACTTTCCTTTCTCCATAGATGCTGTCTGACCTGCTGAGTGTTCCCATCGACTTCTGTTTTTGTTTAGATTTCAGCATCTGCAGTATTTTGCATTTTGTTTATAAATAAAATAATAATCCTTGTATTTGCTATAGCGCCTTTCACATCAGGAGGATGTCATAAAGCGCTTCACAGGATATATTGTAAGATGCAGTGACTGTTTTGTGGGTAAACACAGAGATGAAAAAAGGGCAAAGAGGACCAAAATGATTTTTAAATTCACTTTGAAAATGTTTCCAAAAAGACTTCCTGCTTAAGACATTACCACGGTCTATTAATGCAGAGTTTTTGAGATATATTCCTTTTCTAGCATCAATGATTTATTGAAGGTGCCCAAAACTGTGTATAAAAATAGATGTCTGGCTGCTAGCTGTTATTGCCGCATGTGTGCGTTGTTTCACTGCAGCTCTAATCGTTGCAGCCAAAAGTCTATCAGCATTGCATCTCTCACAGTGTGACCTGCCCAACACGGCAGTTTCACACTGCTCTAGTCATAAATCATAAATCTAATGGCTCGGGAGCAACCGGTATGTCATGAAGCCATAAGCAGCTTAAGGTGCGGTCGATACTTTAGGAAAAACACAATAATGTTTAAAAACATTGATGTCTATTGGGACGTATTACTTTGTATCGAGTGGTGAAAGTATTTCTGTTTCTTTTGGGGAAGGTCAGTTCTACAATGAAGGTTACCATCCAATGGTAATCAGTGACGCCACTGTTTGCTTTGGATTACTACAAGGATATTTCCCCAGTCATATTTTCATTCCATAATAATGCATTTGTTGCCAACGAGTCTGGATTATTGTCAAAAAGGGATTTAATCTGCAATATTTTCAAGGGGGTTTGGAGAGAGATAAAACCAGATGATCTGGAATATTTATCTGGAATATAAACTTGAGGAGTCAGCTAAGTGTATTGCAAGTCAAGAACACAAAAACTTTTCAAGCAAACCTTCCTGAAATAACAAAGGGGGGAACGCTACATTTCTAAATACCCAGTCAATCCACTTTACAGTATATTTTGTGAAGAGCTTTGAGACGTCTCAATGACATGATAAGCCATTATATCAAATGCAAGGAATATTGTTATTACAAAGCTCTCCACCATGTGTCTGTGGATTAGGGATTGAGTATTCTATTCATTTTTCAACTGGAAAAATAGGTTTGGATTGTTTGTCCAAAGACTCATATCTCAGATGATTTCTAAATTCTTCAGAAGCAAAATCATGTGATAATCTTGCTTGCTTACCTGCCTGCCTGAGGCGTCTATCTCCTACCCCAAATCCATCCACACTGGCATTTTCTCTCCTCGCCCCTCATGCAGAATACAGGGAATCATCCCACTCAGTTCCTGTTAACCTGTAAATCAAAGCCCGAATGGGTAGGGTGGTCCTGGCTGGACAAGCAGCAGGAAAGCTCGCCAGTCAGTGTTAATTGCAAGCTATGCGGTTTTAGCTGGTTAGACTCCATTAGTTACCCCTAATGGACACTCTGGGATCCCAAGCCAACCTATGTTTAATACTTTCCTGAATTAGGTGAGCAGGGTGCATCCCTTCAGGAGAGAGAGAGGGGGAGAGCAAGAGAGAAAGAGAGAGAGAGCACGGATTCCATTCCAGGCACAAGCAAATGTCCAAGTGTAGGTGGCATGCAAATATAAAACTTCTCAGTCTGGTTTGGATACCGTTAAGCATGGTGATAGGTTTCCACTGGCTGACCAAAAGAAAAGTCTTAATAAATAGGGCATCTGAGTGGAAGCTCTACCCACATAGCAGGTGTAGTATTTCTGGAATGCATTGTCTGAAACGGTGATGGAAGCCGATTGAATGTCAACTTTTAAGAGAGAAATAGATAATTATTGGGGGAAGGACAAGTTTGCAGGGCTTTGGGGAGAGGGAGTGGGATTGATTTGGATAGCTCTTTTCAAAGAGCCGGCACAGACACAATGGGCCGAATGGCCTCCTTCTGTGCTGTATAATTCTATGATGTTTAATGGCATTGCATTCTTTGTAGATTACTTTAAGTGTGACCTGCTGACTCTGCTCCAAGCTAAAGCATTGGGACTGAGTTCCTATCCAGTTTCCTGATGGCAGAATCCTACAGGGGCTGGGAGACAGTCTGTGTGCAGTGATATAAAGGTTGGGAGGGGGGCAGTTGTTGGGAGGGGAGCAGTTGGAAACTGTGATTCCATTCTATTCCCTGAAACCTCCTGTTTCCAGTTCGGTGTTGTTGTTGTTTTCGTCACTCGCCTTAATATCTATTCCTTTTCAAAACAATACCACCCAACCACAGCTCTCTCGACTGGTAAGCAAGCTGTCCGATGCAATGTCACAGAGCTTACCCATTGCACTTTACAATAATAATCCTTGCATTTGATATATCTTCACATCTTCCCGATGTCGCAAAGTGCTTCACGGGATATATTGTAAAGTGGATTGACTGTGCATTTTGTGGGCAAAAACGCAGCAGCCAATTGCTAACAACAGATCCCACAAAACACTTGTGGATTGAGTGGTCAATCATTTAGAGAGCAAGTTTCTCCCGGTATCCTGACTGACAATCTCCCCCACCACCCCTCCCCTCATTTTTAAAAAAAAAATATTGATCAAATACCCAGTCACTCCACTTTGCATTAAATCCTCTGAAGTGTTTTGGGACGCCCCTCCCAATGTGTAAGGGGCTGTACTGTACCAAATAAATAATAATAATAATCCTTGCATTCGGTACAGCGCCTTTGCGTATTGTCACGGTGTCTAAAAGCGCTTCTCGAGATACACCGTAAAGTAAATCGACGGTGTATTGTTTTTGTGGGTGAAACACAGCGTTAATCATAACGCAAATAATCACCAGTGAACAGAACCGCAATAATGATGATTATTGTTACCATAAGCCACCCGGTGGGTGGGTGGGTGGGTGGGTTGGGTGGGGAGGAATCTGATGGGTATTATTGGATGGATGGCCTCAGAATGCAAGGATGGTCCGACTCACTATCTGGTTGTCACTGTGCTCTGCGTGTGACGCCGCAGAATAACATTATAACACCAGTGATGAGTCCTTTCGAGAAGCTAAACGGTTAAACCGCTCTCTCTCTCTGGGTGTGTGTGTGTCTCTCTCTGTCTCTCTCTATGTCAAGGAGCTGTCAGGCTGCTGGTGAGAACTTCCTACCTCCAATCCATCCTCTCTCTCTCCCCCTCTCTCTCTCTCTCCCCCCTCTCTCTCTCTCTCCCCCCCCTCTCTCTCTCTCCTCTCCTCTCTCTCTCTCTCTCCCCCCCCCTCTCTCTCTCCCCCCCCTCCCTCTCTCTCTCCCCTCTCTCTCTCTCTCTCTCTCTCCTCCCTCTCTCTCTCTCCTCCCTCCCTCCCTCTCTCTCTCTCTCTCCCTCCCTCTCTCTTTCTCTCTCTCTCTCTCCTCCTCCCTCCCTCCCTCTCTCCTCCCCCTCCCCTCTCCCAGAGCAGTGAATGGTTTGTCCCGGTATCTATTTACCTCTGACTGCCTCCCCGAGTGTAATTCAACTTTCACGAGTCGGTTTCAGAAAATGAGAAGAAGCCTAAGAGAGAGGGGGAGAGAGAGAGAGAGAGAGGGGGAGAGAGAGAGAGAGAGAGAGGGGGGGAGAGAGAGAGAGAGAGAGAGGGGGAGATCAGGAACCATCGCCAACCAGACCTGGGTTGGTGGGGGGGGTGGTGGGGGGGGTGTGGGTGGGGGGTGGGGGGAAGGGAAAGTGGGTGGAGGGGGGGGAGAGAGAGAGAGAGAGAGAGAGATTGAACTGAGTTGGAACAAGGAATGAGAGCGACCTGGGGCTGAATTGGGGGGCGATCAAGGACACATTCATTGCCCTCCCCCCACCTTACCCTCTCCCTCCCCCCATTTCATCCCCTCCCCACCCCCCCCAACCCCCCCCCCACCCCCACCCCACCCCACACCCCATTTCTCCAGCGATGCTCCCGTGGAAGAAAAGCAAATTCGACTTGATCGAGGAGAAAAAGGGGAAACAGCTGAGCTTCTCAGTGGTCAACCTGAACTGTAGCCATCACCACCACCACCACCACCACCATCACCATCTCCATCATCAGCACCACCACCACCACCATCACCACCACCAGCAGCAGCAGCACCAGCACAGCCCCAGCAGCCTGGCCGCCTCGCTGGCCCGCGCCTGCCCGGACGGGGTGACCGAGAGCGCCCTGACCCGGGTGTGCGGGATGTTCAAGTCCAAGCGCAGGAAGAAGGTGAAGATCACGGGCGAGGACCCGACCTACACGGCTCTGTACCTGGGCAACGCCACCACCATCCAGTCCAAGGGCGAGGGCTGCACCGACGTGGCGGTGGGCAAGATCCTGGGCAAGAGCGAGCAGGGCAAGTGCGGCACCAAGATGCGGCTGACCATCAGCGGGCAGGGCATCCGGATGGTCCACGTGGAGGGCAAAGCCAAGCGACCGGGGCACCTGTACCTGCTCCACAGGATCACCTACTGCGTGGCCGACCCCCGGGCGCCCAAGATCTTCGCGTGGATCTACCGACACGAGCTGAAGCACAAGGCGGTGATGCTCCGGTGCCACGCGGTGCTGGTGTCCAAGCCCGAGAAAGCCAAAGCCATGGCGCTGCTCCTGTACCAGACGTCGGCCAACGCACTGGCGGAGTTCAAGCGGCTCAAGAGGAGGGACGACGCCCGGCACCAGCAGCAGAGGCTGGTGGGCGAGCACAGCGTCCCGCTGGTGCCGCTCAGGAAGCTGATGAACGGCCACTGCAGCTACTACAAGCCCCCGGTGGAGAGGAGCCGGAGCGCCCCCAAACTCGGCTCCATCACCGAGGACCCCGCGGGGGAGGAGCAGGAGGAGAGGGCGCTGGCCGAGGAGATCAGCAGCTTGGAGTGCGAGGACATCTTGGAGTCGGCCACCACCATCTCCTCCTCCTCTTCTTCTTCTTCTTCTTCTTCTTCCACCTCTTCTTCTTCTTCCAATAACAATGCCATCATCACCACCACCACCACCACCAACACCAACCGCAGCACTGCCCCCGCGGGGCAGGACCTGAGTGCGCTGATCAGCGACTTGGGAGAGCTGAGCTTCGGCAACGACGTGGACCTTCTCAGGGCCGACCTGAGGGTGACCCGTTTGCTGTCCGGGGAGAGCACGGGCAGCGACTCCTCCCTGGGGAGTCTGGCCGGGGAGCAGGAGCCGGGATCAGCCCCCCCTCACCCCCCCCATCACCCCCCCCTCTCCAGCCGGACCCACCACACACACTCACCCCAATCGCAAGACACGGGATGAACTTCATCCCCCAAACCACCACCAATTATTTTTTTTGCTCTCTCTCTCTCTCTCTCTCTAGAATGGGGGGGGGGTTGGGTTTTTTTTTTCCATTTCCCCCCAAACCCCCTCCCTCCAACCCCCCCCCCTTTCCTGTGTTGTGTGTGTGTGTGTAGGTTCAATCGTTGGATGTTCCTCTCCCACTTTGTCCATTGCACACCTCCCCTCCCTCCCTCCCTCTCTCTCTCTCTCGCCCCCTCCCTCCATCACCCCCTCATCATCTGCATTGCAATAACTTTTAAGGGTTTTTTTTTGGGGTGGGGGTGATGGTGGGGAGGTGGGGGGGTGATGGTGGGGTGTTGGAGAGACACAAAGAGAGAGAGAGAGAGACGTGCGGAATGCAATCCGATGTCGAGGTATCTCGTTCCCTTTGGATTGAGTTAAGTTCAAGTTGAAGGATCTCGAAAATTGTGAGTTTTTTTTTTGCTCTCATGGTTGGTTTTAAAAAACATTTGGTGCTGCTGTTCACCTGTGTCGGTCCAGTCCTTTGGGAGGATCGAAGAGAGAGAGAGAGAGAGAGAGAGAGAGAGAAGGTGGGGTAGAGAGAGAGAGAGAGAGAAATAAAGAATGCAACAAACCCAGGAAAGGGAGGAAATGTCCTGTTGTGAAGGTTTGTGGGGTTCCTGGTTGGAATGTAACTCCCTCTGTGTTGTGTGACTGCGGATTCTGAACGCTGCACTCATTCACCCCCAAACCCCCCCACCCCCCAATCCCTCCCCAACTCCCCAACCTCTCCTCCCCAATCCCCTACAAACCATATACTTGAGCTTGAGCTGTTACTGATGCCTTGCTCCCCCCCCCCCCCTCCCCCCAACCAACCCCCTTCCTTACACACTCTCTTCCCTCTTCTCAACCTCTATTTCTCTCCCTCAACCCACCCCCACACACCCCCTCCCACCAAACAAATTAATTGCATGTAGGTGAAATTCATGTGGAATGACTGGGGGTGAGGGTTGGGGGGGAATAAGTCTCTTTGCTGTGACATCTGGAGTTCAGCTCATGTTATTACTGTATCTGGCATTGCTGATGTGCATGTCAACAAACCAGTGATGAAAACACGCACACACACTCACTCACCCACTCACACACACACACTTAGTCGCGCTGATCCGGATCCAAGCCGAGTCACGCAATAAACACAACACACATACCTTTCGCCAACAAAACACACGGTCAATCAGTCCACTTTACAGCGTACAACCCGTGAAGCCCTTTTGAGACTTGTCTCGACAACGCGATAAGGCGCTAAATATCAAACGCAAGGATTATTATCTTTTCCACGTTAATCCCGACGCCGACGATTAAAAGAAAATGTGCATTTTATTTTTTAAAAAATGCAAAATATAAAAAAATTAACGATTGTACGTACACACACACACACACAGTGAAACAGTGAAATAGGCTTCAAGAAATGGAAAGCGTCACACTTGATAGCCTTTTGGATCTTTCCAGGCTTATTCCGAGCCAAAGATTTTAGAGCATGAACATCTTCCGACCAGCCCTCTAACCTCCTCTCTTCCTCCCTCTTTCCAGTTGTTTACATGTTCAGAATGTCAGAATTCTTACGATGCAAATGCAGCGAAAGAAAGTGTGTCAAATTGCTTCATGCTGTCGCTTTTGCCTGTTCTCTTTCAAAGAGCCCAGAGCTTTGCCTAAAAAAAGACCTTCATGAAGACAGCGCCCTTTGAAACAACTGATTATTTTGGATCATTTGATTGTGCTTTTGGCCATCTTCCCCCTCCACCCCTCACCCTCCCATCCCCAGCTCGGGTGCAAACCCTGGACTGTCCGGCACATTGGGACTTCCTCCCAACATCAAAAGCGCTATATAAATGTAACTTTGTACTATATTTCTGGAGATTTTACTTCAACTTGTGCCCATCCTATTGCTGTTTTACATCTGATTCCCCCCCCCCCCACTCGCTCCCACCCACCTAAACCCACACATAAACATATGATGGTGGGGGGGGGGGCAGAATCGTTATCCAAATTCAGTATTTAAAATGTTGCTTTTCCTTCTGTTTTGGGGGGGAGTTGGTTTTAGGATTTATTCAGTTCCTTTAATGTGATTCTTTTCCCTCTTTGGTTTATGTCATGTCCATCCTATGGGTGAGACATTAAACCAAAGTCCAATAACAACAATGTGCACTTATATAGCGCCCTCCTCGCAGGGTAGTGTCTCAGAGCGCTTAGAAAAGAGGAAAGAGTTTTTCACCCAGGGTCCTGGCTGACAATTCCCCCAAATAAAATCGCTTCATTTGCAGCAAATTGCTGTGTGCAAATTGGCTGCTGCATTCACCTACAGTCACTACACTTCACAGTCAATCCTGTGAAAGCTGCTTTGTGAAATCTAAGGATTATTATTTATTTAGTATCTGGCCCGCTCTGCTGTTTTTTTTAACCAAAAAAATGTTTTTACTAATTAAATGCATAACCCTGTTATGCATTTAATTAGTAATTGTCTGTTATTGTCTGTCCTCCCCAGTCTCCTTGCAATTTTTCGAATTAAATGCAAAGGCCGTAAATAAATGGAAATGTAAAGCATTGCAAAAAATGTAACACAAAACCCTCTTTGTTTTGAATGATGGAAATGAAGCATCATGCACATTAAAACTTATCTGGAGGGGGAAGATGAAAGGAAGGACACCAAAGAAGGCAGGAAGGTTTAATGCACGATGAACAGAAGAAGTGTTTGGAAGGACGGACAATAATTTGGTTACAAGATCTACTGCGCTTATACCTATCTCAATCTTGTCCCCAGTTTCCCTCAGGTACACAAAGAAACCACATTCCCAGGAGCAGGTTTCCTATTTCTCATCTTTCAGGACAGTATTCCATGGGGCTACAAATATGGCACATATGTAATTTAAAATGAGAAGCATGAAAGCAAGATTTGAGGTATTTGGTGTAAAATGCACTTTTAAAGAGACTAACCAACAAGTATATATATATATTATTAAAGCCTCCTTCCTCTACCCTGTTGTGTTAAAAATGAAAGGTAATTCCTTTCAACAGGCCTGAGTGTTCCCTTTTGGTGGTTTATTACAAAATGTATGTATGAAGTACCTTATCTTGCGTCATCCCATTGTAACCCTAGTCCCCGTGAACCATCCTCTGTTACCAAAATCACTTGCCTTCCAAGTTTGCAGTTCCATTAAAATTATTACATTGATTGATTTTGTTTAAAAAAATGGAATCGTTGATGGTATGAAAAAGCGAGAGAGAGTGAGAAAGAGAGAGTGATGCATTACAATTAGATAGAGTCCAAAAGATGCAATTATCATTGGGAAAAGGGCGGTAGTGTGTCTTTAAGAAACAAACCGTCAATTCTGACACCGAGGGGCAAGGCTTAAAAAGAACATTGCTGGAAGTATAAGTAGCGACTCCATCAGTCAGTAAAATGGATTCTCTACATCTCTTGCATCTCTTTGTGAAACGAGGAATGCAGGCTTCCTTTCCATTGAGCCAAGTACCACAATTATTTGTCTTGAACAACACAAAAAAATCTTTATGTTTACAGTCTCTTGGTTGACTCACGAGAGTTTATTCCTGCCTGTTACACCCTGTGGATTGTATATTGCACTGTTGTGATTTCTTAACCAGTGTTTTCAATGTATGTAAATAGTGTTTGTGCTTGGACATAATATTATTTCTTTGCTGTGCAAAAGAAAGATGCAGCAAGCAATGGATCTATTAACACTACTGTATATAATACGTGGATATCTTTACAAGAAATATACATGTTATTTTTTAAATATTCGAGGAGAAGAAAAAAAAGGTGTGTCCCTAAAATTTCAGTTTTGTGTGGCACAAGCTGAAACAATAAAGTATATGTAAAAACATGTCGTCTCCTCGTACAGTTTCCCTGTATAGTGTCAGTGACCCATTAAGCTGTGTGAATAAGAACCTGCGTTTTCACAGGGCCTTTAACAAGTGCCCGACAAGTAATTGCTGACTAGTTTAGTGAATGCTATAAAAAAAATTGCTCTAAGGCAAGCACAAAAGCCAGTTGCCCCAGCAAGGTCCTACCATCAGCAACCACTATTGATTGCACTGGAGTGTCAGCCTAGACTGTGAGCTTGTCTTGACATGAGGCCAAATTGTTTACAGTCTTGGCTTGGTACTCGGGAGCCCAGGGAAGTGGAGGGGGGGAGAGGAGAGGGAAAAACAGTTGAAGGCACGGTCAAATAGGGAGGTCTAGAGACAGACCTTGAACAAGACAATGACCCCTGTTGGACTGTAAAAAAAAATTTGATCGAGAGAGAATTACTGTCCAACAACTAAGAACAATAAAATGAATTAAAAGAGATTTGTTACGGCCTGGAATGCACTGCCTGAAAGGGTGTTGGAAACGGATTCAATAACAACCTTCAAAAAGGAATTGGAAATAGGTACTTGAAAAGGAAACGTTTGCAAGGATATGGGAAAGAGCGGGGGAGCGGGACTGATTGGGTGGCTCTTCCAAAGAGCTGGCTCAGGCACGGTGGGCCGAATGGCCTCCTTCTGTGTTGTAATATTCTGTGAGTTTATAACATGAGCAATATACAGACCAAAGTGCTTAAGTATGCACCAACATCATTTATTATTATTATTATCCTCTTAGTGTTTTGTTAAGCTGCTGATCAGCATAACGCTAGATTAAAATGCAAAGCAAACCTGTTTTACGGTTCATCCTGGGAAATTTTTCAGCTAGTGCCTTCAGAAGTCCTGGAATGACACTTCAGGGTCAAACACCTCTGCAGGAAACGGTCATGTCCCAAATGGGCTGATTATTTCTAGGGGGACCAAAGGGAATGCATTAAAAAAATCCTGTTTATTTCAAGTTATTGGTGGGATTAACTTGGCAAATTTATCATATGTATATTTTAGTATACATATGATAAATTTCGCCCACAAAATATACAGACAATTCACTTTACAATAGATTCTGTGAAACACTTTCAGACGTCTCAGTGATGTGATAAGGTGCTATACCAAATGCAAGGATTATTATTAATATCATTCATTCGGTTACGCATGATATTTTGGTTCGAGTGCGGTTAAAGAAAAAGTCAAGTTTATTTGGATTCAGCCTCTCGCCCTCTCCCTCTCCTCTTTCAAGTTCCGTCTCAAGACCTCGCACTTTGTCTGTGCCGTTGGTAGTCCTTTCCCCACTAGATTTCCCTCGGTTCCCACCCCCAGCTCGAGTACCAAACCAGGACTGTCAAGCAAGTGCCTTAGGACACCGTCCCTATGTGAAAGGTGCGATATAAATGTAAACGTGTTGTTATTGTTGTTGAATTCAGCTAATAAACCCTTAGTGCAGTGCAGGAAATCCAGGTTAATGCCCTGAGCGATATATAAATACAAGTTGTTGTTGTTGTTGAGTGAGTTATCGTTTTCACAGGCAGCAACAAGTGACATAAAGCACTTACACTCCCATAGGCCGTCAATTGGATTAACCTGCTCACCAGTCAAAGGGCACCTGGAGACTGGTGGGCAAATTAATTTATATTGACGTGCAAAATCTGATGACAATCTCTGGGATTAGAGAAGCTCTTAGTAACCAGCGTTTTGTCAATTTAACACCAGCTGATGATTCAAAAATAGTTTTGACAATTTAAACTTTTTTTTGAATGAGTGCAGCAAAGGTGAGTGACCCAATGAGATCCAGGTTCACTCTATCCGCTTTCATAGAATCACACAATCACAGCACAGAAGGAGGCAAATTGCCCATCGTGCCTTTTGCTCTTTGAAAGAGCTATCCAATTTGTCCTACTCCTCCGCTCTTGCCTCGTAGTCCTGCAAATCTTTCCTTTTTAAGTACCTATCTAATTTCCCTTTTGAAAACTATTATCAAAATCTGCTTCCACCAGCCTTTCAGGCAGTGCATTCAAGACCATAAGAATTCTCTGTGTAAAAAAAATTCTCGTCTCCCCACTGGTTCTTTTGCCAATTCATTTAAATCTGTGCCCTCTGGTTAATGAACCACCTGCCGGAGGAAACAGTTTCTATTCTTATCTATCTATTCCCCATCTACTCTTATCAAAAGCCCTCATCATTTTGAATACTTCTGTTAAATCTGGGTTTGTTGGCCCTGTATGTGATCCCTTTAGTCTTCAGAGCAGCTGTCTCAGATGTCTGAGACACAGGATACAGAGGCACAAACACACACTTCTTGTTTGGGATGTGAGTCAGATGCTCATTTCAGGAGGACAGTGACATGACTGTGGGTCATTTTGCGTCC
Source organism: Callorhinchus milii (assembly GCF_018977255.1). Lineage (NCBI taxonomy): Eukaryota > Metazoa > Chordata > Chondrichthyes > Chimaeriformes > Callorhinchidae > Callorhinchus > Callorhinchus milii. The sequence goes on along the minus strand of NW_024704752.1, from coordinate 3,249,528 downwards.
CATGGTGGGCGGTGGTTGGAGGGGGGGAGTGTCTGGCCTTCGGCCAAATCTGACCTTTTTCTGGCAAGCTTTCCCGCTGCTTGTCAAACTAGGACCATTCTACTCGATAGGGCTTTGGCTTTGCTTGTTGAACAGGAGCTGAGTGGGAAGAATCTCTGCCCTTAGTGTCAGTCTGTCCTTCCACATACTGCCAATTTGTCAGTCTGGCTAGTTTGCCGTCAGCAGTGCCCTGGAATACTGCAGAACCATCAGGCTCAGGAACCGAACTAGCAATATTGCCACAGAGGGTGGTCCCGATTCTGACATTTTGCTGCCAATTACCTGACCCTTGAGTCACAGAGAACCTGTTTACCTCCTGCCTCTCGCCCCCCCCCCCCCCCCCCTCGCCCCCCCACAAATGAGGTAGTCAATTGATGTTAGTTAACTCAAGACTGAACTGATGATGGAAATGTTGAGATTAGGAACTCCCTTAAGTGCCTGGTTTCAGTCATTCTCCTGTGTCTTGTCTCCCCTATGGAGCAGCAGAGGATTCTGATGGTGGAGAGGAGTGTGTGTGTATTTACCCTTTAGATTTATTGATGTGTTTGATATGTAAGCAGGCATCTGCGGCTGAAGTCAAACACAATCTGTAGCTTCACCTAAACGCAAAACAGTCACATTATATTTTCATGCTGAGAACGGAGACTGATCCCTAGAGACCACCTCCTGCTCTCTGCACCTCATTAATTTCGGTGAAACGAAGCTCCCCAGAAATAGTTCACCCACAAAATATACAGTCACTCCACTTTACAATAGATTCTGTGAAGCGCTTTGAGACGTCTCGGAGACGTGATAAGGCGCTATATCAAATAATAATAATAATCTTTACATTTGATATAGCGCCTTTGACGTCATTGTGGACTATCAATACAATACAAGGACTATCGCCCACTACAGTCACTACGCTTTACAGTGTATCTTGTGAAGCACGGTGAGACATACGCTTGATGTGAAAGGCGCTGCATCAATTGGAAAGATTATTATTATATTAATCATAATATTATTATTAATTAGGCTTCTTACTTTCCATCTCTTCACTGCTGAGAGCCATATCACTTTGTACTCAATGGTACGAACCAGGCATGAAACAGTCTCCACGCCAATCTAAATGTGTCTGTGCTTGTTTTTTCTTGTGGGGGGGGGGGAGCAAAAAGTAATTTCAAGAATGTATGCCCCTGCTTCCCCCGGCTCAAGGTTCGGAAATCTAAGATTCTCGGAGATGTCTGAGTCATTTTTATTTTGATTAGAGATTAGATTTTCAGCCTCCCCTTGTAATCTCTCCCATTTATCCATTTTTCTCTATGTAATGCTGCCAGTTCAACCTTCTAACCCAAGACACTTGACTGAAGTGTTCTATGGATCTGAGACGGCTTATTAAGTGGGGACACTGATGTAAATCATTCAGAGGGAGTAAGTAAGGGTCATGTTCTCAATCCTTGATGCAATCACATTCAGAACTAACATGGGTCTCATTTCTGGGTTGAGTGAAGCAATGAGCGCAATTTGCATGTTGGGTTAACCACTTGCAAATGCAGGAGTACAGAAGGAATTATCGGTCCCCTTAATTGTATAATGGGAAAGTTGCGGGTGAGTCTGTCATCTTTGCATTGATTGTGAATTGTATGATTAAAAGCAATTGTAATTCCCTTTATACACAAATGGGTGCAAACGGGTTAACCCAACCTGCAAATTAGACTCTATAATATGTCTTATTCTGTGATTATGATGGATATATAATCACTGCTATTGACCTGTCTGTCTGTGTTAATGTCTTTCATTCTACACTCTCTTTTTCAATTAAAAGCTGCCAGGATTGGCTCTAGGGTAATTTCTGGGTGTTTACCACATACTTTTAATGGGTGGTGACTCTACTGTGTTACATGTGTACACTCCCTGGGGGGTGGGTGGGGTGGGGGGGCAATGCAATGCAGCTTGTTGACCCAACACAAGTATAGACATACATAATAGTAATTAACAATAATAATCAGTCTTGTGTTTGATATCACTACTTACACATAAGTGGGGAGGGGGGGTGAGGGGAGAAGCATCTCAAACACTTCACAAAATTGACTGGAAACTGTAGTGACTGTATAATTTGTAAGGGAACGCAACAGTCATTTTGCACATAGCAACGACCTCACAATAACAATGTTTCCCCCCAAGCACTGAAGGATCAGCCGAGATGATGTGACTTCAAAGTCCCAACCTGGGGCTTGAACCCACAGACCTTCCGTTTCGTGAGGCGAGAGTGCAACCAACTGATCCAGGCTGGCACCTGGGCTCATAGGCACAAGGGAGAAGGGAGGGGGAAACAAAATCCAAGTGTCACCTCTGGAAGTTCACCCCTGGGAACTTCTTGTCAACTAGTTTCCAAGCAAAGGCCTGGGACCAAAGAGAAAATCTGAATAATAATAATAATAATCCTTGCACTTAATGTAGCGCCTTATCATGTCTTTGAGATTATATTATAAACTTCACAGATTATACTGTAATGTGACTTGACTGTATAGATATTTTGTGGGCCAAATCTTAAAACTTCTACACAATGTTGGCAACAGTTCCTCTCTGAGACCGGCTGTGGTCAACATCGCAGTTTATTCTCCGAGGAGAGCGAACCAAAGATGAGAGGAAAACACTCACGAAGTGAAACAAAACTCAGGAGACTCGCGCTCCCGGAGGAAGTTGGAAGAGAACAATTCCTGTTTAAGGTCAAAGCTCCCTCCTGGTGCCTTTGTTTCAGCACGAAAACCAGAGCGGCAAACGAAGCCAAGCATTTTTACAGCACACGTTCAAGAAGGTATCCAATAATAAGTTGCAGACAGTGCTCTCAATAGCAAGCTATGCAGTACTAGCTGGTTAATTGTTGATCGATCGGCTGATCGCTTTCCCAGGAGTAATAATTCTTTCCAAAAAAAAATAATCTGGTCACTCAATCCACGACGGTTTATGGGAAACTGGCTGTGCGCAAATTTGGCTGCTTCACTGCAATCAAACACACGATAAGGCGCTATATCAAATGCAAGGATTGTTATTATTAATTAATTAAACTTCAGCAGCTACTCCAACGCACACTCTTGGGGCGAGGTTTCCAACCATGCACTCACAACCTGCACCTAATATTTTCTGTGATTAGGGGAGCAGCCCAATGCCTCCAAGGAGACAGCGAGAGACAGAAAGTTTGCTTACTCCATTCCAGCCAGACACGAGGAAATTCCCACGTGTAGATGACGTGCAGATGTGGAACTCTATCAGGTTCAGGTTTCCGCATGTGTCTGAGACACCCAGCACTGGGGGGATATTAGGGGTTAACACACGATAGGTCAGAGGTCTAGTTTTTCTCGGCGGTTAGTTTGTGCTGGTGATGATGCATAACCACAAGGCTGCCACATTCGTCTCACACTCGTCATTTGACCTTAAAAACACGTGCAGATGTTTCCCGGTCATTCTATGTAAATTCCTGTTACGTGCGGCCCGATCTTCTGCTTCGAGCACGTCAGTCAACCCTCAGTGATGATGGATGCCTCTTGTTCCTGAGGATCTGCACTGTCAATTGCACGCTGATATCCAATGCTGTCGATTCTCTTTTTTTTTATATTAAAAACAAACATCACTCTCCTGTCACGAGCGCTGTAGAATGAAATTGTGAAATTGTGCGCAATTGGCTCCCGCGTTTCGCCCACAAAATACGCAGTCAAATCCACTTTACTATACATTCTGTGCAGGGTTTTCAGACGTCTCAATGACCTGATAAGGCGTTATATCAAATGCAAGGGTTATTTATTTATTTATGAAATGCCTCTCACTGTGTCATTCAAAATTCAGTTATATTCAGGTTCAGTTAACAGCAACCTTATCCTGATTGAACTCACTTGCTTTAAAAAGACTGTCAGCTTTTACAGAAGGAGTCTCGTCTTCAATAACCCCTGGTGAAAAATAAAACACAGGAAAAAGGTATTGTGATTGATTTCATGCTGGTGTTTCCGTTGCGTCCACCAGTGTTTGTTGAAGTGGATTGTGATGATGTGGTCGGGGGCAGAGGGTGGTTGCTGAGGGAGGAAACACAGCCCACCAGTGTGAGGGAGCTGAATTAACATGGGCCGATGTCATAATTAACACAAGCAGACCTGGCTATTTCAACTCCGTGTGGCTGCGCGCACTTTTGTAGGTGTATGTGTGTGCATGTGTATGTGCCTGTGATATCACAATATCACAGACATGTATACATATATATATGTCTGTGTTTGTATGTGTGTGCATTTGATATCAATGTATCACAGACTGGCACACAGTCACGCATGTGTGTGTGTGTGTGTCTACATATGCGTGTCCATGTGTGCATGAGTGATGTGTTCTGTGCTCCCCACCTTGTTGGGGTCAGTAATCTAATTTAATCCGCTGGAATTTTTATCTTCCAGGAGTAAATTTAGTCGAGGTAAAATCTGATGCAAAGTCTGTGCTGTTTGATTGACTGCTTTCCCGTGGACAGATCTTATTAAGGTGTCTCATCTTCTGTGCTGTAATCACAGCTGCTTCCCCTGCTTACTATGGCTCCACTTAACCTATTCCAGAAATAGTGCCGGCGAGGGGGCGGGGAGGTGTCGTAAGAACGTGACTGTACTTTTAGTTGTTGGCTCTTCGAGAAGGATTCTGGTGGCAAGTTCTTACGTTTTTCCTCACCTCTCGTTAGAAAGATGGCACCTCTGACAAAGCAGTGCTCTCCTGTCCTCCACCCCCACCCCACTAGCGGTCAACACTATCGATCTCCCTCCGTCTTTCACAACCACATGTGTGGCAGAAACAGGTCGACGAGATCCTTTTGATGCTCTGTCTATTTCACCTTTGTCTCCGTGACCTACACATTTCATTGTTCCCGTGGTGTATCAGCGCGTCCTGTGTCTGACAACTTGTCATTAATTATTCCCTCTGCCAATACAATGTTTCCCCCCCATTAATGTACTACATTGCAACCTCTGTGCAAGTTCAAAGTCCTGACACACGCCTTGAATTCACAACCTTCTGACTCAGAGACGTGAGTGTTGATGCCTGTTTTTTTTATGCAATTAACAAGAGTTCCTGGGGCTCGCTCTCCAAAACCGCGAGACACACTCACCACTCTGTATATTTTCAGCAGGTCTGACTCATGTTGCTTAATAATAATAATATTAATAATAATCCTTGCGTTTGATACAGCGCCTCGTAACATCTTTGTGACGTCTCAAAGCGCTTCACAGGATGTATTGTAAAGTGGATTAACCATATATTTTGTGGGCAAAACAAGGAAGGAAGCAAGAAAGGGGCAGGAAGGGTTCAAGTTTAGTACCTTGACGATTGGGGCTTGAGGCATCAAAGTCATCTGGCTGCCTTTTCCCTCGTACCTGTCACCCTGTTAATTTCACGTGACACAAATCAAAATCCTTTTTCACAGGTTTTAGCACCAGTCCTGGTAAGTGGGACTGAATGAAGCTACTAGGACTGCATTCCCTCAAGCAGCGTCCCAGAGCGCTTAACATTGGCGGAGCACAACTCCGGGCCGGGGCGGGGAGAAGGGGGGGGAAGATGACTTTAGGTCGGTCAAAGAGGTAAGTCATCAGGCACAATCTGAAGATGGGGATGAAGAGTTTTGTGGCCACTGATGGTTCTGTTGGTGATGGTTCTTCAGTAACTGGGATCTGTTTTCAGTCGTGTTTTCACAGCATTGTACAAACATCACATAACCAGCGTTGTGTAATTAGCGTAATAGTTCCTAGCTACTGACGATCATAATGTGTCTATCATTGTGCTGCCCCTTCACATTATTGTTACCATGTTCTCATAAACATGATCTCCCACTTGCTGCTACTGATGTCAGGTGCTCTTTGGATGGAGCTTGGATTGAGTTCTATAATGGGAGGATGTGATGGAAGCATGAGATCAAATAATCTTAATTATAATCCTTGAATTTGATAGAACGCCTTATCACATCTTAAAAACGTTTCAAAGAGCTTCATGGAATATACCTGTAAAGTGAATTGATTCTATATTCTGTGGGCAAAATGCGGCAGCCAATTGTGACACCAGTATCCCACAAACAGTTGTAGTTTGAGTGACCAAATTATTATTATTATTAGTATTAGTATTATTTGGTGGGGCAGAGGTGGTCTTCTTAATCCCAACCTTAATAAAAACCTACCTGTGATCAGCACCAGCCAAGGGAGAGAAGGCGTGGTATTAATCCCAACACAAGCAGAGTCCAGATTTTGATTCCAATTTTTTACCATTACAATTGGCAAAATACTGCAGATACTAGTCTGAAAAAAAGTCGCCAGGAACACGCAGCAGGTCAGGCAGCATCTATGGAGAGAGAGAGAGAGAGAGAAAAGTGAGTTAACATTTCAGGTCAATGACCTTACGTCGAAAGATGATCTTGGACGGAAGGTCACTGACCTGAAACGTTGACTCACTTTCTTCTCTCTCCAAAGATGCTGCCTGACCTGCTGCCTATTCCCAGCAATTTCTGCTTTTATTTGAGGTCATACAATTGGTGGTAATGGACAAGATCACAGGCATCACAAGATCAGTCTGTATGGAGAACTGGCCCATTGACCCATTTGATCCCATCCTCCCAGAAGCCCTCCACCCCCCCCACCATCTTCCCATCACAGCATCAAGCGTTTTTTGCTTAAATGGATTCCAGCTGTAATGTCTCTCAATCCACAACAATAACGTATTAAGTAATTCCTTTATTCTCAAGCTCACAACAGGACAACACACCCTTGGTCCCACTCCCAGTGTCCTTTTATACGTTCTTCTGATTCTTCTTTCTTAATTGCCGTTTACTTCTTAAAGTAATACCTTACACCAGTAAACGGTGGCCTCAACCCCTCTTTACTGAACTCTAGGGTCCACCACAAAGAGGGTTTGGTTCTGAGAATGGTCAGACTAACTTCACTTCAGATCCTTATTACCATCGCAGAGAGGAGAAGGGCTTTCATCGCTATTCTCTGGACCAGGTTTCAAACCCAAATTAAAAGAGATGAAAAGGGAATGCTCGAACACACTCAGCCCCTCGCACTCTGCAACCTTCAAGTCAAAGAACAGCCTTTACAGCTGAGGGCCTTAGATTGCCAATCGATTCACTCTGAACCATGTTCAAGGCTCTTCTGTCTTTCTCTCTCTCTCTCTCCACTCTAGAGATCGGATTAAATGCTTCTGCGAAAACGTGTGAAGTGAATTAAAAGTGCTCTCTCACACTGGTCCATTTATCAAAGCGAATTAAATAATACTGCATTTGCTCTATTCCCCATGAGAATAAAATACTGAAAGAACTGAGTTACTTTGTAGAACGTTAAACAATAATAATAGTTTAGTCACTATTATTTGATAATATTATTTAATAATAAATAATATTATTATTATTACAATTGCTTGTGGGACGCTGCTGTGCAAAATTGGCCACATTTCGCCCACAAAAATATACACTGAATTCACTTCACAGTATATTCTGTGGAGCGCTTTGAGACGTCTCGAAGACGTGAAAAGGCGCTATATCAAATGCAAGGATTATTATATTCATTATTATTAACATTCAAGCTCGATAAAATGCGGAGCATCAAGACCGAATGTAACATGTTCAAACCCACATGCCACAAGGGTACGGACTTATCGGTTTCTTTAAGAATAGCTCCTAAGGGAAGGTCACAATTTAGTGGAGATGAAAGCAATGTGGTGCTTGGAAGCTATTTGTACAAAGGTGTAAAAACACATGCAGCAAAATCTAGTTTTCAACTGTGGACTTCACCCCTTTTAACCTCTAAGCAGAGGACAGAGAGAAACAATCCACCAGATCCGAGGAAACCCATGTGTACAGCTCAGGGCACAATAGAGACAGTTTATGAGGAAGGACATCTACGGAATCCAGAGCTCCAAAATACCATCTAACCTTAGCCCTAGTCAATTTAAGGTTGAGCAGAATTGTGGAACATTCCTAAGATTCAGGGCTTCCAAATTAAGACTATTTCCACAATTCCGCACTCTCTTAAATTGCCTCACGAGTTCAGTATGGTGAAACCCACAGCGACAGAGAGAGAATTTTGTTTACAAATTCCCGCAAAGTTTCACCTTCATTCTCGTGAACATCCACCTGATGGGAGACTTCGGTTTGACATCTCATCTGAAGGATGAATCGATGGGCCTGTACGCGTGTAACTGTTTTTATTTTTTCACAACACAATAACTTCGTTATTGATGCCACTTTACCTGGGGGAGACCGAAATAGAGTATTCCCAGCAACTTCCGCTTTTATATTATGTATTTTATTGGAGATGTTCAAAATCCAGGCACCTCACTCCATTTTTAAGAAGAGGTACAAACAGTCAGCTCTGTGTAACATCCCTATAGCACTGAACCCTTTTGCTCGTCAAATCCATCGAAATTTTTTCAAGAAATAAACTAACTGGTTTCCGCTAGTTATGTATGGCTTTAATTCAACTGAACGCTATTCAAAAAGAGAAGGGAGTTTCTCTATCCTGGCCAACAATTCCCCCTTCCCCTGCTTCCCAAATAAAATTGGTCACTCACTTCGTGTCTATTTGTGGGATGTTGCGAAAGACCTGGGTTCGATTCCCGGCAGGGTGAAACCTTGGGCAAGTTTCCTTACTCTGCACGCCTGATAATAATTCCTCAAGAAAAAAAACAAAAATAAATTGGTCACTTCAATCCATGACTGTTTGTGGGACACTGCTGTGCGCAATTGGCTGCCGCATTTCGCCCACAAATATACAGTCAATTCACTTTACAGTATATTCTGTGAAGCGCTTTGAGAGACGTCTCGAAGATGTGAAAAGCGCTATATCAAATGTAAGGATTATTATTATTATTATATATGTGTTGCTCTTTGCAAATTGGCTGCCGGGTTCTCTCACAAAACACACAATTATTACACTTTACAGTAAAAATCCTGTTAAGTTCTTTGAGACGTCTCCTGATGTGAAAGGCAAATGTAAGGATTATCATTTTCAGAAAGTCCAATAAAATAATAATCCTTCAATAAAAGTCCAAATGGCCAAATTATTTACGAGGAGAGGTCACCCGAGGTGGGAATGTTCGCATTAAATTAAACGTTTGTGGGGGCTGGGAGTTAGAAAGGAAGATCTGAGTCTCTTGCTACAGCTCAGATCAAAGGTGCTGAGGCATATGTGTTCCAACAATCAATACCATTGTGCCAATACCGGGTTTACTGAGTCCATCCTGGAACCTGTGCTTCTATCTCATGCTAAGGTTATTAAATTTCCCTCCAAGGGAACCCGAGGAATAACAAACAGTAATAAAAGTGCCTAATGCAGCCAAATCCAGAGAAATGTTTAAATGGGAATTGAATAAATGAATTAAAGAAAAATGATTTCTATAGGGAATGGGAGATGCGATTAGTGTCCCTTGCTCCATTCACCCCACCATCATCAGCCGAGCTTTCAGCCATTCTGCCCCCGCTCTTGGAAACTCCCCCGTCTCACCCCAGGCCCCTGCCAGCTTGACGACTTACCCCTTTGACTGGTGCTTTCGGTCATGTTACATATAACATGGAGTGCATCAATTTCCCCAACATATCAAAAACCTGTGTGATTTGTACCAGGGCTAATCACAGATTAGACGTGGAAAAACAACAACAAAAACAGCGTACATTTCTATAACACACTTCATATGCTGGGCAGAGTCCCGAGGCGCTTAACAGTGGCGGAGCCAGTCGGTGAGCCGGGGGGAGGGAGGAGTTGACTGTAAGCACAGTCGAAGAGGATGAAGAGATATTCAGCTGAAGAAATATAAAAGATGAAGTCTGGGCATTTGGAGAAATCACGTGGAGTCCTGTAGCTCAGTGGTTAGAGCACTCGCTTTGCAAGTGAGAGACCTGAGTTCAATTCCAGGCAGAGGGCGAAACCTTGGGCAAGTTTCCTTACTCCACGCACCTAATAATAATCCCTCCAAAAACCAAAAACAATAATAAATTGGTCATTTTCAATCTACGACTGTTTGTGAGACATTGCTGTGCGCAATTGGCTGCCGCGTTCGCTCACAAATATACAGTCAATTCACTTTACAGTGTGTTCTGTGAAGCGCTTTGGGACGTCCTCCCGACGTGAAAAGCGCTATATCAAATGCAAGGATTATTATTATTATTATTATTATTAATGTCTTCCGTTGTGATCTAAAAGAGGGAAAGTAAGGGTGCGAGGCAGAGGGTTTGGGGGAGAGAAACGTCTTTGCCGTGAGACCCAGGTTCACTGCGTCAGACCACCTCTGGTAGCTTTATTTCCCTCATGCCTCAGTGTGGCTTTTCTTGGTTGAGTGGTCACAAAGGCACACTGCCTGACCTGGTTCTTCTCAGTGCGCTCTAGGAAAGCAACAGGAATTAATAAAGGAAGTGGCCTCTTTGCATAATAAACCAGTATGTAAAACACGTCTATTTATAAAGGGGCCTGGCAGATAGCTTAACATAGATATTTCTGAGCAATTAACTATTGTAGGGCACATTCTGCTTGGCTGAAGTGATTTCCAAGAATTTAGTATTTCTGTGACTAAGTTGCCCGAAACTTGGCCAGAGAGCCAGACAGCTCTGGGGACCTTGATTCATATGATCATCAGAGGCACCGCAGTCTCATCTAGCAAACTGGCTGCCACATTCGCCTACAGATACATACACAACTTGCATTTATTTAGCAGCGTTCATATGAGGCAGCATCTCGGAGCATCCAATAGCGACAGAGCTTGACGCCGAGCCAGGGAGAGAGCGAAGCTGAACCAGAGCCACGGTCGACGTGGAAGTTCATCAGGTATGATCTGAAAACGGGCAAGGAGGGCGCACGGCAGAGGGATTGAGTCACGACACAGTCACTACACTTTGCGGTAAAATAGAAACATAGGGGCATAGAAACAGGAGTAGGCTATTCAGCCCCTCGAGCCTGTTCCGCCATTCTATAAGATCATGTCTGATCTGTACCTCAAGTTCAGTTACCCGCCCTTGCTCCATATCCCTTAAAACCCTGACCTAACAAATATCTACCCACCTCCATCTTGAAATACTGTGAAGCGTTTCTACAATGTGATGAAGAACGCTATATCAAATGCAAAGATAATTTTTTTATTATGTCAATGGATTTTAGCTACAATGCAAGAGCCAGGGAAAGAGTCTGAGGGTCCTGATAGAAAGCGACTACTTTCTCTCTCTCTCTCTCTCTCTCTCTCTCTCTCCATACAGGCTGATTTTATTACAGTAATTTGCAAAACAGAAGCCTTTAACAGAGCTCACCGACCACAGAAAACTGGCGCCCTGAATAGAAACTCATCCATATTAAAACACTGTACGATCAGAACAAACCCAGGTTTCTATAACAATTAGCAAAAAACCTAGAACACGAAAATGATCAACAGTGTTGAAAATCAAGGTCTTTGGGGCAGAAGTGAGTTGGAGTGAGATTCCTTTGCACTAATGGATGTAAGAAGGAAAAAACATGCCTGCGAGCTTATATAATGATAACTTGTGGTGAAATTTCAAGGCTTCTTCCTTTCCCCAGCGAAGGCTGGATCCAGCGAAGGATTTTTTAAGCAGGGAAACAAGAATCGGGGAAGAGGTTAGAAGCTAACCCTTGCAAACCATCCTCTTCAGTCGGAGGGTTTGCAAGGGGTAGAAATTTGCTATCATGAGTCCTGTTGAGGACAGATCAGTGGAGTCGGGATTGGACGAGCATCAAAGAGACGGGAGCTGATCAAAAAAGGGCAACAATTAGCAGTGGTACAAATACCATGGGTCGCCCGCCTTCTGTGCTGAAAATATTTGTAAAATAACACAATTGGGGTGAACATCTGTTCCAGATTTCCAATGAAAAATAGGTAAATATGGGGGAGGTTGGGAGAGGCAGAAGGACAAGGAATTTGTGGGATGTGATGTGATAATTATCACGGGTGACTCGCTCCAAGATTTGACGCATAATTTGTCTTGGCATCACCAGAGTTTAATGTTTGGGGTGTTAACAAAGGGTAGAATAATAATCCTTGCATTTAATATAGCGTCGTCGAGATGTCTCAAAGCGCATCACAAGATATACCATAAAATGCATTGATTGTGTACTTTGTGGGGGAAACGCAACAACCAATTGAGAGAGAGAAAAACTCCCTTCTCTTTTCGAGTATTACTGTGGGATCTTTAACATCCACCTGAATAGGCAGATGGGACCTCGGGTTAACGTATCATCCAAAGGACGGGATGAGGGAAAGAGGTTTGGTGACCAAATACGGCAGACTTTACTCCCAATGAGCTCATTGGGCTCTTGCACTCTGGCTGCCAAAATAAAGGATCTCTAATCCGCTCGGGTTAAGTTTCCTGGGAAAAGTTTGGGTTAACATCAACATTAATTTAATCAGCTGCCCAATGAAACAAGGTTTGTTGACAGAGCAAATGGTCTGTGGAATGAGGAGAGATTCTTACTTGAGTGCAGGGCCTTGTTAATGAATTCCTGCTGCGTTGAGGGAAAAGAAAGTTTAAGAGAGCAAATATTATTTTCGTATAAAACAAATTGCTCAGCACCAGGGGAGGCTGGAAGAACCTCACCAAAGTAAGATGGTTCAAAGTTTTCTGTTCGTGCACAGAGACGTTTAATCAAGATCCACCTGTGCCTCTACAGATGGATATTAAAGATCCCAGGACTCTGTTTGAAAAGAGAAGGAAGTTTCACTCCCCCGGTGTCCTGGTCAACAATTCCCCCCCACAAACCACTAAATATTGCCATTCACTTCATAGCTGTTATGGGACACTGCAGAGGGCAATTGGCTTCCACGTTTCGCCCACAAAACTCACAGCCAATTCACTTTACAGTATATTTTGTGAAGCCCTTTGACACGTCTCAAAGACATGATAAGGCGCTGTATCATATGCAAGGCTTATTATTATTCACTTCATAGCTGCTTGTGAGATATTCCTGTGTGCAAATTAGCTGCCAAGTTCACCAACAAAATGCACAGGTACTACAACACAACTGTTAAGTTCCATTAACAGGAATTTATCTGGGAGATTGGTGGCCAGGACATTGAAGAAATTCCATCCTTTGGATAAAAGAGGAATTGGATAAATACTTGAAGGGAAAATAACATTAAAAGGAAGAGTAGGAGAATGTGATTGGAGTGCGTTAGCTTTAGTGAGGTGGGGAAAGTGAGCACCAGCACCCATTTGCTTCCTCCTGGACTCTGATCTTTCAATGCTTCTCTGACACATAAACAATGTTAAAAATAACAGTAACACTTGTAGCCAAGCCGAATTGACCTGTAATACAGTAGCCCTTCGGTTGGACAAACTCAACGTTTCTCAATGTCAGACACCCGGTCGACCAAATGAAGCCATGTATCTATAGATAGAGATAGATATTTTCAGCACAAAAGGAGGCTATTCAGCCCATCGCATCCATTCCACATGGACTAGGAATTCCATGCATCCCACCTACACATGGAAATCCCAGAGATAGATTGTCGGAATGAAATGTGCGCTCTCACCCTGGAGGGACGTATGCTTTCCTACCTAATTCCAGAAAGTATTAGGTGCAGGTTGGCAAGAGCCAAGGCTTGGGGACCCCAGAGTGTGGTTGGAGTAACTTCTGGAGACTGACCAGCTAAAACCCCATAGCCTGCCATTGAGAGCACTGCCTGGGAAGCTTTCCTGCATAGAATCATTCTGGAAAACAACCTCATTGGCATCTGAGCCTTCAGATCTTATGGTGTCTTATTCTTTGGAACACTGTCTCTAAATCCTACCTTAAAGCCTAGATCTTCAATCAGGCTTATGGTTATTGCACCCCCCACTCCACCCCCCCTCCCCACTCCCTCTCTCCCACACAAGCATCAGGCCTCCTGCAACATGGCACACTTCTACAGGACCGTGAATTGAATAACTTGCTCGTGCAGGAGGTTCCCCTGGAGGCAAGTTTGCGAGAATGACACAGGCCGGGCACTGCTAATCTAAAACAGCTGCTCGATACATTACAAAAAATAAATGCATGCGAGATGCATAAAGAGAGAAAGAGAGAGAGAAAGAGAGATGGGGGAGGGGGAAAGAAAATAATGGGCGGACCTAGGGGTGATAACTAGCACAAGGAAGGCCTTGTGAAATGCCGCAAATTCTCGCCGGGGCAAGGCTACCCGGTCAATGGGACGCTGTCCAAGATGTCGGTGGGACGTCCCGCTGATTTGTTTCTCCTTACCACGAAGAAACGTTTGATGAAAAGTCCCAAATTATAGCTTTCCGCGCTACTTTCCCCAACTCATGCGGAGGCCTGACGAATTAACCTGTGCCGGTAATTACTCTGGTCTTCTCGTAGACAAGAAAACCGAAGCTTGTACCTTTTTTCAACGCCCTCAGTTGTTCTCTGCACGACAATTAGAGCGGTGTATCGACACTGCCATAATTGAGGTCTTAGATGTCAAGTCACGAGATGGATCTGCGCCCATTAGCTGGCTGTCGGTTCGTTTTTGTCAGATCGTTTAACTTATTTAAATAGCATTTCAACAGAGGAATGTCATTAATACGCTAGGCTGTTACACAGGCAGCACAGGATTTGTTGGCGATGTTGCATCCTCTCTGTCTCTCTGTCCAACGGCTCAGTGGGTGCAATCTTTTTTTGGGGGGTCAGCCAATGCACATGTGGAAATCCATCACCATGCTTAACCACAACAACAACTTGGATTTGTATAGCGCCCTCTATGCTGGACGGCGTCTCAGAGCGCTTTACAGTAACGGATCCTGGGGCCGAGCCGGGGGGTGGCGGGGTGGAGGGGTGGGAAGGTGATCAAAGGCGCAGTTGAAAAGAAAAATCTTCAGCAGAGACTTGAAAATGGGAATAGAGGGAGCGAGAAGAAGGAGTGAGGAAGCTAGTTCAAGAGCCTCGGGGCATAGTGGCTGAAGGAGCGGAGGGCTTGGGGGATGAGGAGGAGGCCCGGAGGAACAAAGGCAACGGGTACTGTTTTGAGGAGAGAGGAGGTCAGTATCCAAACCAAGCTGAGATTTCCATGCATCCCACCTACACATGGAAATCTCAGAGACAGATTGTTGGAATGGAATGGAATTTCTCCCTGGAGGGACACATCCTTCTGACCCAATTCCGGAAAGTATTAGGTGCAGGTTGGCAAGAGCCAAGGTTTGGGCACCCCAGAGTGTGCGATGGGGTAACTGCTGGAGTCTGACCAGCTGAAAACCGCATAGCTTGCCATCGATATTGCTGTCTGGCAAGCGTTTCCGCTGCTTCTCCATCTAGGACCACCTTATCCATTAAGGCTTTGACTTATAGGGTCAAAAGGAGCTGAGTTGGATTAGTCCCTGCTTCCAGAGACTGTCTGCCCTTCCAGGTCCTGCCAATGAACCAGGTTGGCTGTACTGTCATCAGAGGTGCCCTGGAATACTGTGGACACGCCTGGGTGCAGTCCTTCACTGAATTCACCAGGTCGGGGGAACAGGGCAAACTTGATATCACGAAGCTCTGCATTTTTCACTCTGTTATTTTCACGGTAAACAATTACTGGAAGAAGTTCAGAGAGAAGTGATAGGAACATCTGTCAATCAGAGAGAAAGGCAGAGTGTCATCCGGGTACTTAATGAGACGAGTACGGGCTCCATTGGTGCTTTTCGGGTTCAGAATGGACTCCAATCTGTATGCAAAATTAAATTTGTCTTAGTTTTAACCCATGTCCCGAGCTTCTTCATTCAGTCAGTGAGTATGGCCCCCACCCTATCTTCCCCACCATCAACAGGCAGGCTTTCAGCTATTCTGACCCCGTAGCCTGTTTGACAGTGCTTTCAGTCAAGGGGGTAAGACTTCCTTCAATAATAATAATTACAATAATAATTTGGTCACTCAATCCACAACTGTTTGTGGGACGATGCTGTATGCAATTGGCTGACAAGTTTCACCAACAAAATATACAGTCAATTCACTTTACAGTATATTCTGTGAAGCGCTTTGAGTCGTCTCAAAAACGTGATAAGGCACTATATCAAATGCAAAGATTATTATTATTAATATCTTTCCTCAATGACACCCCCCACCACCAGCCAGCACTGTCGAATGCTTTGAGAGGGCCGACTGATGTGAAAGGCGCTGTGTAAAATGTCAAATCGTCTTCTATTAGACTAGAGGATGATCTGAATTTCCAAACACAACAGTAAAACACGCCCTACAGTTGGCCCCTGCAGGAAATGACAACAATTAGGTACAAACAGCATTAATTACTAGCAGACAAATGGGTTCTTTATGGGCCCCGCGCATGCTATTGCGTGGCAACAAAGCTGAGAAATTGCTACCTTGAGCAGTGGCGGAGAAGAAAACAAACAAGAGAGCGCAATAATTCAAAGGGCATTGCTGTGACAGCTACCAGCAAACCTGGGCAACAAGGAAAAAACCTTGGTAGCTTTCTCCTTCATTCCCTGAAAATAACCGCTTGAATGTTCTCTGCCCCTCATTTGGCTTCTGATCAACTTGGAAGAGACTTTGGGATGGAGTTCCGATGTGTGGGAGGGCGTGGAGGGGGGGGGGAACGAAAGGCTGAAGGCCCATTGTATGGCAGTCTGAGAGAATTCAGTGCAATGTCACAGCACTGAGCTGAACGCTCTCCCCCAGCTAAGGCAGCAACACAGACAGACGGTGGATTGGGAGAGAGAGGGGTCGGGTGGGGGGAAACACTAGGCACTGAGATGTCTCACCATTGCACCTCCACAGAACACATTTAATTCATTGATCTAGTTAAGGAGGATGGGATTGTGAACGGCATTGGCACTTAACATGCGCTGTTAATAAATATAACATAAGGTTCCTTTTATTTGATTTTGTGTCTTTAAGGCTGGGACGTCCTTCACACGGGGTGGGGGGGGGGGTCCTGTGAAGTGTGACAACTGTGAATTTTTAGGCAAATACGGCAGCTACCTTGCACAGAGCGAGGTACCAGCCTGGCAGCGAGGAATATTCTCTGCCTTTGGATCACTGTCTCGATGGCTCAGAGTGGGTTAGGCTGATGTTCCAGTGCAGCGCTGGGAGGAGCGCTGTATTGTCATAGGCGCCGTTCTTGGGATGAGACTGTGGTCCCATCTATCTGTTCAGGTGGATGTCAAAGAACCCACATCGCTACTTAAAAATGGGGTGGTGGAGGGGGGTGGGGGGGGTGCTATTTTTGAGCAGGCGAGGACTCATTCCCGGGCAGGGCGAAACATTGGGCAGATTTCCTTACGTCTTTGTTTACCCAGCTTAGTAGGAACCTGGTTGTAAGTCAATTGGTGGATCACTTTTCCTAGGGTTATAATCTCCAAAATAATGGGTCACTCACGACTATTTGTGGGACACTGCTGTGTGCAATTGGTTGCTGCATTTCGCCAACAGACCATACCATCAATTCACTCTGCAGTATATTCTTTGAAGCGCTTTGAGACGTCTCAAAGATGTAATAAGGCGCTATGTCAAATGCAATAATTATTATTATTATTATTTAATAAACAGCTTGACACTGTTATGGGAGGACGGTTGGGGCAGGTATTCTGGAAGGATAGATCAAATGGGTCTTCTTCACCCAACCCTCTCTTGTGAGCTATTAGCACTTCTGAAACATTCCTAGCAAAGCATACCAGGGAGTGATTTGTACAAAACAAGGACAGGGACAAGTTTCAATCGTTCTCTGACCTTTGAGTTCTTTTCAAAGCCCTATCTGATTGAGAATGTAGCCTAGCATCCTGTTTGCCTCCTTCATGACTACCTCACATGGTTGAGCAACGAGTCAATTAACTCTCCTAAGGTCTCTCTCAGCTTCCCCCTTGGCACTTTCTAGTCTGGCTGTGGTGTACACAGCGCTTGATTAGGGCAAAACATTGGGTGGCGAGTATTTCTACATAAACAGGGAATGGTCTTGCAAACAATGACAGCTCTTTCTTAAGGTTGAAGGCTGTTGGAGACTCTTCGTAGGCAAAATTACACAGTCACTGCACTTTACAGTAATATTCTGTGAAGCACTTGGAGATGGCTCAACAATGAGATAAGGCGCTATGTCAAATGCATTCTTTTTCTTATTATTAATTTTAAAAATCGTATGGCAAATAAATCACCACAATTCATCATGGAGTCTTTAAAACCATTCCGAATAAGCAGCCAAGACCTCAGTTTAACATTTCATCCTAAAAGACTCTACTCTCTATTCTACTCTGACAATACTCCATTCCCCCACTGGAATGTCAGCCTAGTCTATCTACACCTTCTGGCTGAGTAAATAGTAAACACCCTGTGTCCATCCTGAAATTGCCCTCCATATCTCTAAACTCACCCCTTTATTGTCCTACTGCTTTGATATATCTATTTTCCTGGCTTGATAATAATATCTCACAAAGTTCTTAGGCTTACCTTGAGGCATTCCTTTTTGTGGCTGGAGAGCTCTAGAAAACAGGTGTGGTCAACAAAAAGTATTCATAATTTGTGATTAGCTCATTCTATACACGCACCACATTCAATGTGTATCAATGTGTATCTGACTGAAACCTGAGGCATGTCGGAGTGAGCTCACTTATACGAATAGTTTGTTAAGGCTGTGCTGAAACTGACAACTGTAACTTTGCACGACACACTCAACGAGGGCAGATTGCACGCTTCCCTTTGAGAGTAGGCTTTATGCTGAAACCAGAACACAGGCCTCTCAGCTCAAATGGAACCTGGATCCCATGTTAGCATTAGGTTTCCTGACCACATCACCACAAACCAAAGTTTAGAGTTCCTTCGCTGTATCTATTTACCAGAACACACTTAAAACACATACGATCTTCAATCAAGTAAACCCGCCATTTCATCATAGTCGAAGTAATTATTGCGGTTTGGGTACTTTGCAACTCACGATTTTAATCACCAACTGTCTACATTACCAGGGATCTTGCTAACTTTGGAAAAAATAATCTATCTAACCATGATCTTTGTAATGTGTGATCAATGTGACGTGGGATTAACTAAAGATCTTTGTAACTAGCAATCTTTTTAATTAGTGATCTAGTGATCATGTAATTAGCAATCTATGTAACTAGTAATCTATGTACCTAGTGATCTATATAACTATTGATCTATTTATCTTTTGATCCATGGAAAACACCTTGCACCTAGATAGCGGCCTTCACTCGGGATAGCGCCAGTAACTAGTGATCTATGTGACTAGCAATCTATATAACTAACAATCAACGCAATCAGTGACCTTTGTGAATAATGTGAAATTTTCCTACAAGCTGTAAAAATGGAAGCTCTTGTTCAAAATTGGACCTCTTCCTATTCTCTTTTTAATAAGGTGAGTGCTTACTGTTTTACACTCATTTACTGGCTGCATTGCCTTGTGCTTTTTCCCTTGCATTGGCCTCTATCTACATCCATTGATTCACATTCCTTTCCATGCAGCCAAACAGCCTTCCACAAACCATCACATCTTTGACCTTGTAAAAAGCAACAAATGTTCCAATTTATCTGACCGTGACACGGGGACTGGTGTGAACAATCCGTCACTTGCGATGAAGTGCTTGGGGTCAAGCCTTCACATACATGGCACGAGGACAAGAAAAACAAGTAAGAGATAATAAAAAGTGTGGAGCTTCTACAAACGTTCAACATTGGTGGAGTTCATGTCCTTCGTTCCTTTGCTTTGAGAGCAGTGAATCACTGGATGGGGCGAAGGATAACAACAACAACAACAACTAGCATTTATACAGCACCCTTCACGCAGGGCAGTGTCTTCGATCTCTTAACAGTGGCAGATCCTGACGCCGAGCCGGAGGGAGGGAGGGAGGAGGTGACCATGAGCAGGGTCAAAGAGGAAGATCTTTGTGATCTAAAAGAGAGGAAGGAGGGAGCAAGGTGGAGGAATGGGGAGGGAGAGAGTTCCAAAGCTTTGGTGCATAGTGGCTAAAAGCGCGGCCTCCGATGGGGAGGGGAGGGGACAAGAGACAACCAAGATGCCGGCCCAGCTGAGCGGAGGTAGCCAGCATGGAATGGGGAGAAAGCAGGTCAGAAAGGTAGGGAGGTACCAGGGCCTGAACGGATTTGTAAATAATAATTGGAACAATCTCAAAGCATTCCCAAGTGATCGTTGATTCAGCATTCCCAAGTGATCCCCTAATCCAACATTGCCAAATGAACTAACACATGTTGTTTGTTAGAACCTAACATCCGCTTACTGCTTTCGCAGAAGTCCTCCGGTTAGTCCTGGCTGTGAATTCTGGCTGCACATCACCAGAGTTTTAACCACTCACAGAGAAGAACGAGATCGAGTTGAAAGGCAGATTACCACTGGTGTTATTCCACACAAAGGAACTGGACATGCAACAGTTTCACTCGCAGTTTTGATGCTCTCTACCTAAGGCTTGAGCTGTGCGTTAGGCACCAGAATGCCTTCACTGAAGTCCACCATACAGACAGCGTCACTATTCTCCACTCACTTTGGGAACCTGTGGTCAGATACTGATAGAATCAAAGCATCTTCTCTCCATTGGATTTACAGATGGGTGGATGGATTCATCAAACCCTCCTCTCCACCATCGGCGGCCATGCCTTCAGCCACTCTTCCCCAAACCTCTGGAACTCATTACCTCGCCCCCTCTTTGCCCATTTTCACATCACAACTGAAAATATTTCCTCTTCCACTGTGCCTACGGTCACATCTCCTTTCTCTCCGGCTCGGCATCAAACGCCATTGTTTAGCGCTCCGAGATGCCACCCCTTGTGAGTGCTATATAAGTGCAAGTTGTTGTGAGAACTTGTGTGAGAGAAAAGGGTTTCCCTCGATTGAATGTATAGTAGAGAAGAACATAATGCTAGACGAAAGATGACCAAGGTCTGTCTAGCTTGCCTCTCACCATCCTGGCAGTCACTTGCACATGTCATGTCCCAAACTATATACTGTATCCTGAGATAATATTTCCTAAAAGAATAAGAACATAAGAAAAAATAATACTCTAATAATCATGTCAGACAAACCCTCCCAGACCATTATTCCAACACATAAATACATCTCAGCAAAATACTGCAGATGCTGTAAATATGAAATAAAAACAGAAGGCGTTGGGAACACTCAGCAGGTCAGGCAGCATCTATTGAGAGAGGAAAGTGAATTAACGTTTCAGGTCGATGATCTGGTACTGACGAAAGGTTATTGAAACATTAACTCGCTTTCCTCTCTCCGCAGATGCTGCCTGACCTGCTGAGTGTTCCCAGCGACTTCTGTTTTTATTAAATAGTTACATTACATATACTGACCAAAGAACGACTGCCCCTAAAACTAATGTTGCATATTAATAACTTGAGCCTTCAGCTCCCCTCTCGACTCTCTTCCCCCTCCTCGCTCCCTCCCTTCCCTCCCCTCACCCTGACCATTTCCCCCCTCCTCGCTCCCTCCCTTCCCTCCCCTCACCCTGACCATTTCCCCCTGCTCAGGTCATGATCCAACTGTGCAGCGCCTTGGGACGTCCTCCTGATGTGAAAGGCGCTTATAAATGGAATCTTGTTGTTGTTGTTGAGCCTGAATTCAGAGATGAAATTCAGCGAGTACACTGGTGGTCTCTGGGGGTCTGTATTTATCAAACTTATGGTGTGCCAGCCATTAATAACAACCCCGCAAAAGTCTTTCAAAATCATGCTGCTATTGATTTCACTACTGACTTCGGGATTCATGACCCGCAATACCATTGCCACTAAATGTTGTGATTATTCGTTTGTAGGTGCATCTTAATATAACTCTGTTGCCTGCATTTCAATATCGGCCAAACTGTGCAATTAATAGGGTCTTTCTGTGCGAAAGCTTGTTTGTTCTCACAGGATTTGAAGGCTGTTTATTCAAACTGATGGTGGAATTATTCATGGAAAGGGCTATTTTTGTTCTCAGCCAAGTTAACACTTCTGCCTGTGGCTTATTGTCTCCCCACCTCCGCCTCCCGCATTATCAGCAATTGCTTTAAAGGATTCTGTTACATTTCTCTACGATTTAATAAAATAATAATCATTGCATTTCGTACAGCACTTTCATGTCAGAAGGATGTCTCAAAGAGTTCCACGGGATTTACTGTAAAGTGAGTGACTGTGTGTTTTGTGGGCGAACCCAGCAGTCAATTTGTGCACAGCAGTGTCCCACAAACAGTATGTATAGAGCTGTAT
Organism: Callorhinchus milii; assembly: GCF_018977255.1. Classification (NCBI taxonomy): domain Eukaryota; kingdom Metazoa; phylum Chordata; class Chondrichthyes; order Chimaeriformes; family Callorhinchidae; genus Callorhinchus; species Callorhinchus milii. The sequence goes on along the minus strand of NW_024704752.1, from coordinate 3,227,329 downwards.
GAGTAATGTTGGCAGCACAACATAAGAGTCATAGGAAGATGACAGCATATAAGGAAGTTACTTGGCCCATTATGGATCTGTTGGTGCTAATTTCCCCCGATCTGTCTATTTTATTCTCATGCTCCATCCCTCTCCCCATCATGTCTATACTAGTGCTAGCCACAGGAGCTACCTGCTCTATTCTCGTGCCAAATACCTAACTGGAGGTATCTAATCTAAGGCCATTTAATTGCCTTTCACCCACATATTGCACAGTCAATACACTTTATATTATAACCTGGGAACCACTTTGAGATGTCCTACCTTCGTGAAAGACACTGTGCTGATGTAAGGATAATTTATTATTATTTTAGTAAAAAAAAGCCTTCAATAATTTAGTTGCGCTCTGGGACGCTATCCTGGGGTAATACATAAATGCAAGCTTTTGCTGTTGTTATAATGTCCCATGAAAAATGGAAGCACATTTTATAATTATTGGCATAGTCTGTCGCTCTTTATGCTATTGATTGAGTGTATTTTTGAAATAAATATATTTTGTAATTTAAAATTCTGTTCACGGACAATCACAAAGTCAAGAATATCGTTAAGAAAGCATTTCAACGCATTAATCCAACCTTGTGTTCTCTCTAGTTCTGAGTATTATGTTTCATATCACACCTTTCACATAGGGAGAACAGGATTTACCATAAAGTGTAGTAATTGTGTGTTTTGTAGGCGAATGCGGCAACTAATTTGTGCACAGTAACGTTCCATCAACAGCCGCAAAGTGAATGATCAATTTTATCTGAGGGATTGTTGGCCAGGGTATTTGAAGCAGGCTTACGCTGATTACACTGCTCTGTTACACTGCTACTTGTTCCCAAATCTCCCATATTCTTTCAATTAGATATGAATCTGCTGTGAGTCATAGAGCTTGGGGACCTTGATTATCCTACGCTATAAATATGATGCCAGAAAAGGGGTTGCTTGCAGGGAAGTCTGGTCTGGTCACAGATCAAAACACTTACCCAATCTGTGGACTCGACAGAACTTATTGGAAAAATTCCACTTGGATCGAGCTTTATTCTATTTAAGTCTAAATGTATCTGAAGTGTCTCGAATTTGGCAAATTGGGTCTTAATCCCGTGTACATGGAGTCCTGTAGAGTATTGGTTAGTGCACTCACCTCACAAGTGATAGGACCCAGCTTTGATTTCTGGGCAGGGCAAAACCTTAGGCAAGTTTCCTTACTCCACACACCTCTGGTTATCTAGCAGTAAATAGGAACTCGGTTGTTAGTCGATTGACAGATCACTTTCCGGGCATAATAATCCCTCCAAAAAATGAATAATAATAATTTGGATACTCAAGCCACGACTGTTTGTTGGGCACTGCTGATTTGATGTTGGAGGAAAGACTGGGAGACTCAGTCTTGGCCTAAACAATCCACCACATAATTAAACAGCTCAAGATGCATCAGTGACATTTATTGGAAGTAGCATTGCTGTCACCACCACTTAGTAATTTTCAGAGGTTTTTTTTAAGTAATAATTAAATTCAAATGACTATTTCACCAAAGCTCTAACAAGCACAATATGCAAACTATTATAAAACTCGCTATTCCTCCATTGACATAGTCACGAATAAAATGTATTTCCTGTCATTACTTTGTCTTTGTGGGTTCCTGTTACCCGCTGTTCCCCTCCCCCCCTTTTCCCCACCCCCACCCCAGCATAGAGAGCTTTCCCTTTCACCTCAACAACTTGTCGAGTTGACAGGCATTTTAGGCGACCAATATTTTGGGTGTTCAGACTGAACCAACCTGTACACAGAATAAAAACAACAATAACTTGCATGTAATAATAATCCTTGCATTTGATATAGTACCTTATCGCATCTTCAAGATGTCTCAAAGCGCTTCATGGAATATACTGTAAAGTGAATTGACTGTGTATTTTGTGGGAAAACATGGCAGCCAATTGCGCACAGCAGCGTCCCACAAACAGTCTGGATTGAATGACCAAATTATTATTATCAATATTGTTTTTTGAAGGGATTATTACCCCCGGAAAAGTGATCTGTAAATTGACTAACAACTTTGAGTTCCAACTTACTGCTAGGTAAACAGAGGTGTGTGGAGTAAGGAAACTCGGCCAACGTTTCAACCTGCCCAGGAATCGAACTCAGATCTTATATAATAATAATAATTATTATAATAATAATAATCCTTGCATTTGATATAGCGCTTTTCAAGTCGGGAGGACATCCCAAAGCGCTTCACAGAACACACTGTAAAGTGAATTGACTGTATATTTGTGGGCGAACGCGGCAGCCAATTGCGCACAGCAATGTCTCACAAACAGTCGTAGATTAAAAATGACCAATTTATTATTGTTTTTGGTTTTGGAGGGATTATTATTAGGCTCTGTGTGGAGTAAGGAAACTTGCCCAAGGTTTCGCCCTCTGCCTGGAAATGAACTCAGGTCTCTCGCGTGTGAGGCAAGTGCTCTAACCACTAAGCTCCTTTCATGCAGGGTATTGCCTGAGTGCTTAACAGTAGCGGAGCCTGATGCCGAGCCGGCGAGAGGTAGGAAGTGACCATATGCATGGTCGAAGAAGAAGGTTTTCAGTCGTGATCTAATAAAGGGGAAGGAGAGGGCAAGCCAGAGGGATTGGGGAGAGGGTTCCAAAGCTTCGGGGCGTAGTGGCTGAAAGTGCGGCTGTCGATGGTGGAGCGGAGCAACCGAGGGACAAGCAGGAGGCCAGAACCAACCAAGCGGAGACAGTGGGTCCCATAAACATCTCTAAGAAAGCTTAAACCACTTTCACTTCTGACCACCTAATGCTCCCGCCAGAGTTAAAATTCTGTAATTCTTTTTGCGATTTTGGATTTCCTCTATTAATACTTTTCACTGTACACCAGGAATTTTTTTTTACACATATATATCTCCAGAGAAAATTAATGACTGGAGCAGGATGTCAAGAAGTGTGGTTGAGGCAGGTCACCAGGCTCTATGCTTTGTATGTATGTGTAAGTACTGAACACTCAGGCCTCATGATATTGTGAAGGCACTGATTTTTTTTTTGCCAACCCTTGGACTCAAAAGAACTTGCAAAAAAGAAATGAAACCGCTTTTAAGAATTTGTCAAGTTCTAGATTTTGCCAAAGTCTGAGATACTGAGAAAATCAAGTCAATGTAGACGTAGATGGGATTTGTACCCCAGTATCGGGGATGCGAAGGTTGATATTCAGACCCTGCTAAGGCTAGAACAGTATTTTGCTCATTATTCAACCCTATTGATCCACTTACATTCTAGGTTGATCTATGAATCCTGCCAACTGAATCCAGAGACAATTCCTTACTCGAGAGCACCATCGCTCTATGTCGGTCAGCCAGGTGTCTGATAAATGCGGAAACCAATGCTTAACAGTGTCCAGACCAGAGAGTTCCACATAGAACTTTCCCACATGGAATATCCATTTGTGCACTGTTCAGAAAGTATTTATTAAGCGCAGCTTGGCAAGAGCCAAGGCTTGAGGACCACGGAGCATCTGTTGGGGTAACAGCTGGTATTTAACCAGCTTGCCAACTTCTGGCAAGTTTCCCATTGCTTCGTTAACTAAGACCACGCTATCCATTACGACTTTGGTTTTCAGGGTTAACAGGAGCTGAGTGGGAAGAATCCCAACATCCAGTGACTAATCTGCTCCTCTAAGCCCCGCCGACGAGCCAAGCCGGCTAGTCTATCATCAGCGTTGCGCCCTTAAATACTGCAGAACCGCCTGCCTCAGGAAATGGACCAACGAAACTGCACCACACAGTGAGCGACCAGCTAACAACAAAAAGTGTTACAGTGACCACACATGGCTGACCGTGTGATGCTATTTGCATCGCCGCATATTAACACTTGATGGTACATGACGGTAAAATCGTGCCAAACTGCAGTCCAGTGAATCACAACACAGTCGCAGATTGGATCAACAGCTCAGTGACACGGGTGGCGTGTGCACTGATGCAATGGAAAAGAACAGAATTGAGCCCAGCGATGTTTTCTTGTAAACTGAGCCAGGGGAACATGAAAGGAAAACGTGGAATGATTTATGCCTGTTACTTTTATCTGTCAGAAACAATAGAGGCGTAGAGCAACAAAGCTACATGGAGAGACAGCCCTCGTCTGCTAATGCTAATTCGTAGAGTGCTTTTGCTGTTTCATAGCCAATTGCATCATCTCAGTGACACTGCACAACATGGCTTGTTATATCATTGCCCCAGTACAAAATCTGGCACTCGGCAAAAATAAATGCACCGTGCAAGAAAGGAGCTGCCAATGACTGGAAAGTATTGTTTGGGCGGGTGATTGATGATCAGCCATGGATTTTCAAATCCAATACTGTGTTCAATTCATCAGCTGGAGAAGTGGTCGTATCACACAGTGCTCTGCAACGTATTTAGATCTTATACTGAAATCCTGTAGTGTATTGGTTAGAGCACTCGCCTCACAGGCGAGAGGACCTGGGTTCAAGTCCCGGGCAGGGCGAAACGTTAGGCAAGTTTCCTTACTCCACACACCTCTGTTTATTTAGCAGTAAGTAGAAACCTGGTTGATAGTCGATCACTTACCGGGGGTAATAACCCTTTCAAAAAATAATACTAATAAAAATAATTTGGTCACTCAATCTATGACTGTTTGTGGGACACTGCTGCGTGCAATTGACTGCCACATTTCACTCACAAAATATATGTCAATTCACTTTACAGTATATTCTGCTAAGCGCTTTGAGACGTCTTGATGATATGATAAGGTGTTATATCAATTCCAAGAGTTATTATTATTATTATGCATGTTCATGACCTGCAAATTGCAAGTGGTCAAACAATTGCCTCACACACGAGTTAAGTTGTCCATTCTACATTCTCTTTGAAATACAGAGGCGCAGTTCCAGAGGAGAGGAGTAAATTGGCTGAAGACTCAGTCACCAACATTGAAGCAGAGGGAGTAAGGAACGAGCACCGGACCAGCGATCAGTCGAGTGAAAGGCACTCGAAGGCATCAGCATTTTACCTTAACACTGAGCTTGAAGACAGTTTCGCTAGGATATGTCCTGATGCACAAGTGTTATATTTTTGTTTTTATCTTGGAAAGAAATACCTTTTACAGTTGAATTTGAGGGCTTTTTTTGTGTGGTGAGTTCTGGGTTTGGGAACTCTGCCAAAATCCACTGAAGAGCCTTTGTGATCGAGAGAGAGAGAGAGAGAAGTTGTGCAATTTCTTGGTCTGTGCTTGAATCGTATCCAGATACAAAATAATCTGAACGCAGCATTCTAGGCAGGCTGGCGTGTCATCATTGCTGACAGTGAGAGATTAAATAGAGATGAAACTCACCCAATAAAGAAGTTTACCCGACTGCTTGCTTCGTAAGGCTCATTCGGTTGGTCAAAGAATGACTTACTTGTAAAAAGGCAAAGGACTAATAAACGACTAATAATAAATAAAATAATGCTTACATTTAATACAGTATCTGTCATATTGGGATTGAGGACATCACAAGTGCTACACAGGGTTTAGTGTAGTGACTGCATTTTGCATAGTAGCCAGATGTTTACCGATGGTCTGTCCACTCCTGTGCATCCCCTCTGCACTAGGAGGATTTGTTCAGGCATTCACAAGTCAGAGCCCACCCACTTTGGTTCAACAATGATATGATGATGAAATGCGATGCTTCGGAGACGATTGTCACCAACAAACATCATGAAACATCTCGTTTTGCAACCCAATTCCTTCAGTTAGTAGTAATGGATAATCTGCGGTAGCTGTATGCAGGGATCTGAAAAAAGAGGCAAGATTGGAAGGTGAAAGCAGAAGATTAATAACCGGTGTGGTAAGCAGTCCCAATGAGAGTAATAGTGTTTAAGAAGGAGAAACAGAACGTGTTAAAACCTGATTGCAAACGTTGACCCTATTAATGCTTTGTGATTTCAGAACATAAAGATTAATTAATTACCAAATTAATTAATTCTGGGGCATGTGATCTGATTTAATTGTGAACGGAATCCATTTGTGGGGGCTTTTGTGTGAAGCTAAGGGGAAGACTTAGTTTCAGCAAGGATGATTATTATCATCATCATCATCAGTGTAAGCGGGATCTCCTTCGAGCTGAACTGGCTCCAAGGTGACATGCTTGGCAATGGAATATCAGAAGTGAACCAGTCTTGGTTGTCCGACCCCTGAGCAGGTGGGTCTGCAGTATTCCAGGACACTGCTGATGACAGCACAGCCCAACCTGGCTCATTGGCAGGACCTGGAAGGACAGATCAGTAAAAATAAAATCAGTGGTGGAGCCAGATGGTGGGGGGGGGAGTGGGGGGCCTGGGGCAGGTCATGGGGGTGGGGATCATGACCCATCCCCTCAATCACTTTGAGGTTGGCCAAAACTGAACCTCAAATAATTTACCCACTTACTTGACAATTGCTGATGTGGTTGCCATTTCCAGTCGGAAGCAAATGGCGATGGGGCATTGGACCAAATCATCGTGGCCATGTTGTGCGACTCTCCGGTCCGCTTTGGTTTCCTTAGCAACGGAGGCGAAGCCATGTTGGGAGGTGGAGGCAGAGGGACGGAGCCAAGTTGGCCAAATCTGGACTTCAACCCCCCCCCTCCCCCCCCCCACCACCCCTTCCATCCTGTTGTTATTAATTAGCATTCTGTAGATTTCACAAACTGGTCCCCATTTGTTTATAAAAAGCTCCTCCGCATCAGGACTCTATTACGGTAAATTGTCTTCATTAGGAGCTGCTGATGTATGAGACCTTTAAATGCACAGCAGTGCTTTTCATTTCGAAGCCCTAAGAGCAACAACACCATTAAAATGCCGTTGTAGTTACAAATACGCCAAGTGTGGTGGGGCACGCAAATGATCCTGACACCAGAATTCTCTCCCACATTCCAAGCCTTCAAAGTTCACTGGGTAATCCACCTTCTGAACCGATTTCTTGTTTTGCGCAGATTTAAAGTCAGAAAAATTGTCAATCTCCTCCAGCAGAGATTCTCAACGACTATTCCGAGAAGCTTCACCTCAATAACCTGACGTCCAGTGCCTTGGGACGTCCTCCCGACGTGAAAGGCGCTCTATAAATGTAATTTTTTTTTGTTGTTGTTGTTGACTGTCAAATCGCCACAACGGAGATCTCTTGAGACTGAGAGACCAGAGATATCAATGTGCACTTATTCAGCACCTTCCATTCAGAAGAACGTCTTAAACTGCTTTATAAATACGGAATGGGAGCCCGAGCAAGGGAATGAATTCCACAGTCTCACCACCCTCTTCGTGAAGTCCCTCCTAAACATCTGGTTAGACCTGTGCGACTTGTTAATGGCTATGTTACGTTTACACGCTCTCTAGTTTGGACTCACCAACAAGTGTACAGTGCCAAGTGATGTCCACATTATCAAGTCCTTTCATAACCTTAAACCCCTCAGTAAATCAGGACCCTTCTCAATTGTCTCAACTCAAGAGAGAAAATACTGCAATCTTCTCCAATCTTGATATCTGGATCTGACAGAAAATAGTGATTTTGAAGAAATTAAAGCCTGCGTCACACCCAGCAGCCTGTTTTGTCTTGTGTGACAGGAACAGACAGGCTCGTTACCATCAACCAACGATTAATTGCCAGACATTAGCCACAGTTCCAGAATATTTCAATTCCACCTCCAGACACTTAATGCTGTGAATGTTTCAAAAGTCATCATCAAAAAGTACTTTCTGATATGATGGATTGTCATTTTAACATCTTAACGGTAACTGTGTCTAATTTAGGAGTCATACAAGGGTATACAAACACTCTGGCTGACTATCACGCTTGCAGGTACGATGAGGGTCATTATACTTCAATAGTCATCATAAAATGCATTAACATAATAATAATAAACCTTGCATTTGATGCAGCATCTTATCATGTGGTTGATTCGTCTGATATCGCTTCACAGAATACATTGTAAAGCGGATGGACTGTGCATTTTGTGGGCAAAACACAGCAGTCAATCGCACACAGCAGTGTCCCACAAACAGTCATGGATTGAGTGACAACATTTTTTGGGGGAGGGATGATTAGCCCCAGAAAGCCATCGGCAATCGACTAACAAACTAGATTAACAGAGGCGTGTGGAGTAAGGAGTAAGGAAACTTGCATAAAGTTTCGCCCTGCCTGGGAATCGAACCTGGATTCTCTCGCTTGCTCCAACCAGAGCTACAGGACTCCAGCCATGCAGAATGACCACTTTGGTGAGGTGCCAGCTTTCCATGGAGAGAAGAATGATAGGTCCTTGCGTACCTATGAAACTCACAAGGAAACAACACAACAGCCGAGATTCAATTACAAGGAGTTGGCTCAAATTCAATGCGTTTAACTGCAATTCAATTCCCACGAATCTATGGGAACTCCACTAGGAAATTGGATCACAACCGAGCGGAGTTAGGCACGACTCGCGTCTCATCACCAAAAAGGACTCCCCTTTGTGTGAGGGGATCCCCAAGCCTTGGCTCTTGCCAGCCTGCACCTCATACTCTCCGGTATCAGGGAAGCAGGATATGTCCCTCTGGGGAGAGAGTGCGCATTCCATTCCAATGCACTGGAATTTCCATGTGTAGCTGGGATGCAAGGAATTCTCAGTCTTGTTTGGATCCACTTAAGCATGCTGATGGGTTTTGATGGGTTTCCGTATATGTCAGACACCCAGCTAACCAAGAAAAAAAATCAGCCTAGACTGTAATAAAAGGATAGGAGAGGGCTCAGGAGTGTGGCATAAAATGTCTATTTTTTCAGAGAGCTGGCACAGGCATGATAATAATAATTGTTGCATTTGATACAATGCCTCATCACGTCTTCGAGACGTCTCAAAAAGCTTCAAAGAATATACTGTAATGTGAATTGACTGTATATTTTGTGGGCGAAATAATAATGTCTTGTGTGCTGTAAATTTCTGTGAATTTAGAGTCTGTGATTCAGGGATAAGCGGTATCAAACTGTGCGATGACACCGGATATATGAAAACAATTACACAGCTACTTGTGAGAGAAGGTGAGGGCGTATGGGGGAGTCTGAAATAGATCTATTTTGACAGAACAAAAAAAAATTCTCAATTTGTTTTTTTCTCTCAGATTAATCCAAAAAACCTGCCCCCGCAACAGTTTCCACTCCGGCTCTCTTTTAAATAGATAAATGAGTGCAGCACTATCTTAAAACAAAAATTACATTTAATATTGGCAAGTGAAATATTAAATATTAAAGAGTAGATTAGTGAAGGAATGTGGGAAACTGTTGAGATTTCTGTAGGTCTACAGACATTAGGTTCAGCACTGGTTTGCATTTATAATTCAAAATAAGTCCCAATGCAGGAAGCTGTTTTGGGACAATAATAATTACTATAAGAACAATACTTGCATTCAAAAAACAACCCATCACCATAGACCCCCCCAAAAAGTTACAAGTTCACAAAACTCCTCTCTATCGTGCTTCAAGTCTTGCCTTAAACCTCTTTGACACCCAACTCTACCTCTCTGCCTCCACCCTTGACTCCTGGACCACTGCTGTGCTGACAGAATGTCTGTCGAAAATCAAGTCCTGGGTGAGATCTAATTTTCTCCAGTCGAACGTCAACAAGACCGAGGTGCTACTAATTGGCTCCCGTCAGCGCCTCCTCACCTCAGGTGCTGACAGTATTACCATCCATGGTTGCACACTCCACCTTGTTAAGCCAGTCCAGAACCTTGGGGTCTTGTTTGACCCTCAACTATCCTTTCTACCCCACATCCATGCCATGACCTACTCTACCTGCCCCCTCCTCCGTAACATCGCCCAGCTCCGCCACTGTTTCACACTGCAAGCTACCAAGACCCTCATACATGCATTCAAAACATCCAGGTTCGACAACACAAACTTCCTGCTTTGTCGGCCTCCCCAGCTCATCCCTCCATAGCTTGCAGAACATGCAGAGCTCTGCAGCTCATGTCCTCTCCTGCATCAGGCTCCCCGACCCCATCACCCTCATTCTCACCTGATTTCACTGGCTTCCCATCGCACAGTTTAAAGTCCTGGTCCTCACCTTCAAAGCCCTCCATGGCCTTGCTCCCGCCTACCTCTACGACCTTCTAACCCCCAGCAACCTGTCCGCTCCCTCCGCTCAGGCCTGGCCTGCTTCATGTCCCCTGCCTCGCCCACCCCACCATTGTTGGGCTGGCCTTCTGCCACTCTTCCCCCACTGTTTGGAGCTCCATACCGCAGCCCCTCCGCCTTGCCTCTTACAAGACTCATCTCAAGATCCACCTCTTTGACCGTGCCTTCAGTCACCCTCCTTTCCCTGTACTGCCCTCCACACTCCCCGATCCCAACCCGCAGCTCGAGTCTGAAACATGGATTGTCCAGCGCCTTGGGACGTCCTCCCAATTCGAAAGGCGCTATACAAATATAATTTTGTTGCTGTTGTTTATTTTTGCCCACACAATACAGTCAAACCTCTTTATAGTATATCCTGTGAAGCACTTTGACACTCTCAACAACGTGACAAGGTGCTATATCAAATACAAGCATAATAATAATAATAATGCGTTATGTCAAATGTAAGGATTACAAGATCACAAGATTGAGTCTGGATGAGGAAGGCCCTTTGGTTCATCTGGTCTCATCCCTCCAGAACACCCACCCTTTCACTCCCCCCCACCCGCCCACCACTGCATCAAACTCGTCAAACTTCTTTTTAAATGAAACACAACACACTGCAGATGCTGGAAATCTGAAAACAAAAACAGAAGTCTCTGGGATCACTCAGCAGGTCAGGCAGCATCTATGGAGAAAGGAAAATGAGTCAACTACCCTTAATCAGAAGAGTTCTGACGAAGGGTTGTGGACCCAAAATGTTGACTCAGTTTCCTTTCTCTCCATAGATGCTGCCTGACCTGCTGAGTGTCCCCAGCCACGTCCGTTTTTTTTAAATGAGTCCAGCGTCCAGACAACCCTAACCCCCCAAAATTGCCCTTTAGAGCTTTACAGCAACCTATGTCTTCTCGTTCCACAATCAGGATGCTTCCGAAAGTATTGACCTGGGTTTACTTTTTACACATCTCTGTGAGGCTTTTGAACAGTTAATTAACACAAGGAAACAGGTTAAGGAGCATTGCAAACATTAATCCAGTGTTTACAAGAAGCCTTTATAAATTACAAGGGGATCTCAGCCCTCGAGTACAAGCAGAAGTTTTAATTTCTTATTTATTGTGGTCATGAATAAAAGATGTTAATTATTATTCAATATAAAGTCCTAATTTATTTATCTCTCTCACCCACTGCAACTTTCTTACAGATACGAACGAACGTGTTGTTGAATATTTAAACTCAGGAGTGTTTTTCGGAGGGTTTCTGCCACTGAACAAATGGAAGTGCCTGGGAAAATGGTGGGGTTTGTGAAAGCAAAGGCAGAGAGATATCATCTTCAGCCACACACAAAAAAAGTCCCTCCTCTCGGGATGAAACATGTGGATTATTTTATCCACGGATTATTTTAAGTGGTATTTGTTATTTTAAGGTATGGGGGAAGGGGGTGATCAGGAATCAAATCTATCACTTATTTTACACACATATTGTCAATGGCTCAGCGCTGCAACACGAACAGTGATACGTTCGGACACATTCACTTCACTTTCATTACCTAAATTGAGCCAATTTTTCTTTCCCCCCCTCTCTCTCCCTCCCTCCTGTATTAACAATTTGTAATAATTTTTACATTTCAGGAATTTTTAAAAAAAATTGTGGGAAATGTGTCCTGGCCAAGAATCCCACCCACCAACATATTAGGTTAATTCTTGGCTGTTTATGGGGTATTGTTGTGTGCAAATTGGCTGACACATTTGCTTACAAAAATGCACAGTGACTACGCTTTACGGTAAACCCTGCAAAGTGTTTTGAAAAATCTCGAACTTGTGATAAGGCCCTAAACCCAATGCAAGAATCACTATTATTTAAGCGCTCCACGATTCTAATCTGCGTGAAGGGCGCTATATAAATGCAAGTTGTTGTTGTTGTTATGAATAAATGTAAGTTGTTCTTGGACTGTATTTGGCAGAATTGGAGATAGAGTTAAATATTTTACTCTTTGACGCTTCTTGCCCTCTTTCACCCCCTCCTCACAACACAACCACGCTTTGATCCTGAAATGTTCCAATATTCAACAAGATCGATTGTTAAAGTGATGATCAGAAAGGTCACACTCAATGCTAATAACTTGAAAGGGATGGGTGTGGGTGGGGGGGGGGAAGGGGGAGGAGGAAGAGAGGAAATAATCTTCTGCCCTGAATTCTACTGGGGGAGGGAGCTGGGGGAATAATAGTAATAATCCTTGCATTTGATTTAGTGCCTTATCACACCATTGCGAGATTCCTGGCAGATTGTAGTTTGAAATTATACACATCCATTTCACGAACCCTAAGGCAAACAATGCCTGGGGAAAAATACGCACCTCAGTGAGAGGAGGCTAGGAATAGAGAGGGGAGAAAATAAGAAAAATAATTGGACGCACTGAATTTAATTTAAAAAAAGGCAAATTCACGGGTGATTGAGCTCATTAAACTGATCTTAAACCTGACTGATTTATTGCACCACATAAAAGGCATAGTTACAGTGGTTTATACTGTAGTCAGACCAAGATTGGAAAGAATCAACAAGATGTACCCGTTTTCTTTCCTCCAACACAATAAAAGCCTCAGTGATGGGACAAAACCCATTGTCCTGTTCAAATGTGCCAATGAGGCTTCATTCAGTACTACTGGAAAATAGACAACACGTGTGTCAGTCAATACAGCTTTGAGAAAATGCCGTCATTCGGTGCTTTAATTTACTGACTGATAGGAGTGAACTCTCCAAACCAAAGCCGGTCTCCATGCCAGCTGGGCTACCAGTCAGTGGATCATGGTGTAGGATATGCTGTGCGCAATTGGCTGCCGCGTTTCTTCCACGAAATATACAGTCATTACGCTTTACAGTATAATCTATGAAGGCATATCAAATGCAAAGTTGCAAGGATTATTATAGTTCGTGGGACAATAAAATTGACTCGGGACAAGCATCCAAGTGTAGCTGGTCTCCACACTGAGAAGAAATTCCATCTGGGTCTTGATTTACTCTATTAATGTAACACTTCAGAGTGGTCCAGAATTTGACAAATGGTTGAATTCAGTCCTCAAACTCCTACGGAAAATTGGCTTCAAAAAATTAAGACCGTAGTTAAGAATTCTGGGCACTCTGAAATGCCACATAAATAAAGTAAATCTAGACCTTGGTGGAATTTCGCCCAGAATATAATAATCTGTGCATTTAATATATAATAAATGATATAGTGATTTATCAAATTGTTGAGACGTCTCAAAGCGCTTCGCAGGATATACTGTAAAGTGAATTGACTGTGTACTTTGTGAGCGATCATAATATATATATGGTATATTATGTATGATAAACATGATACAGCACCTTACCACGTTGTCTCAATTGCCTCAACTCAAAGCGCTTGAAGTGATTTTACTGTTAAGTGCAGCGACTATGTATTTCGTAGGCAAACACCAACAGCTGTAAATTGTTGAATGATCACTATAACATTATAAACACGCAGCACAAACACATTGGTTCAGTCTGGAATTGATCAGACGTTTTATTTATTTCCCCGTTTTATTTATATATCAAATAAAACGTTTCAGTTTTATTGATAGATTTTGCCTCATCAAAAGCAAATCGATTTGGAGGAATATTCCCCGAGGGGAATTATTCTAGTTAATAATTGAGTCGCTCGCCTGCTCGCTGCAGATCTCCAATAGCGCTGCTTTTGGGTCAGGCATTCGATGCTCCCAGGATCTCTGTTTATTTCTAATTAATAATGTACTGAATTAATGATTCCCCAAAGACCTTTCGTGCAGCTTTGCATAACATTAGACAGTGAGATCAACTGACAGTGACAGCAGTTCATTGCAGTGTCACAGAGTAACAGCAACTCAACCAGTAAACACAGAGACTGCGTCAGTGCTTTGAGTAGGAGGGTGGCCGAAGGCACGGTCGAAGAGGAGGGCCTTGAGACGTGCCTTGAAGGTGACAAGGGAAGGAGCAGGGAAAGGAACTGTGGGGTGGAGTTTCAAAGGGAGGGGGCAGAGAGGCTGAATGTATGAATTATTGAATTCAACAAATAATAAGAATGATCCTTGCATTTGTATAACACTATATAATCAACAAGTCGAAGAGGCACTTTAAAGGGATTAATAATAATAATAATATTTACGTTTGATATACGCCTTTCAAGTCAGCAGGACATTTCAAAGCGCTTCACGGGGGATACTCTAAAGTGCGGTGACTGTGTATTTTGTAGACTAATTGCACTCAAGTGCGGTCAAGCGTAGTGACTGCCTGTTTGCAGGCCAACGTGGCAGATGGATGAATGTGGGTTAGGACACCAAGAGAAACTCCCCTCTATTTCCAAGCAGTCTGACGAGATCTTTAACTGAACCGAACAGGAGCCTTGGTTTAACACCTTAACTGAAGGACAGCACCTCCGACAGTGCAACAGTCCCTCCCAGTGCAGTGCTGGAGTGTCAGCCCGGACCGCAAGCTCGAGGCCAGATGTGCGGCTTGAACCCACAACCGCCTGGCCCGCGTGAGGCGCTCCTCGGCGAAACTGTGAAGAATTCCTCCCGGTGCCTTGGCCAATAATCCTCCAGATAAACAGGTCATTAATTTCAAGGCTTTTTTTGTTGAACTCAAGCCTGCTACAGATTTAACCTACAAACAGATTGTCAATACACATGAGAGCAATTATCTTTAGTGCACTTTGAAACCGTCCAATGCTATAGGGCTACATCAAATGCAAGTATCGTTATTATATTATTAGCCAAATAATATGCTAGCTGCCCAGTCGCCTGCTCTATTTAATTAGCTTTGCTGCTGTTTGGATGGGTTCCCTGAGGGACATGTCCCTGCAAGACCGTTGCAGCAAAGCAATGTTGATCTCGGTGTTCCTGACCTCACTGACACCCAGTGGGACATGTTGCAGCCGTCACCATGCAGACTGCCAATTCATCGCTTCAAAGGCTGTTGATTTCCTTCTGTCTGAATCGCTGCCTGCATAATATTCAAGTCAAGCCTCTAACACACAGACGAGCCAGTCTTATGCTATAATGGAATTAGTCACATCATAACCCTGAGAACAATGCAGTGTGTTATTCCCGAAGCTGTGCTCAGCGCTGTTATTCCCTGGCTGTTTACAGGGCCACATTATAGGTCATTTACTTCATGGCTGTTTGTGGGACGTTACAGTGTGTAAACTGGTTGCACCAACAACAACGACTTTCATTTCTATTGCGTCCTTCAGGCAGGTAGCATCTCGGAGTGCTCAACAACGTGGTAAGGTATATAATAATAATCCTTGCATTTGCTATAACACCTGAAAGCACTTCACAGAATATGCTGTAAAGTGAATTGACTGCATATTTTATGGGCAGAACACGGCAGCCAATTGTGCCCAGCAGCGTTCCACAAAGTCGTGGATTGAGTGACCAACATTTTTTTGAGGTTATTACTTATTATTGATATATTAATATATATCAAATGCAAGGATTATAAATACACAGTCGGTACATTTTGCATTAAAATCCTGCGAAGCGCTTAGAGACACCTCAACGATGTGATAAGGTTCTTTACCAAGTGCAACAGCAGCAACAAATTACATTTGTTTAGCGCCTTTCACGTCAGGAAGACGTCCCAATGATAGTGATGACGCTTGGTTATGATAACAAGAACACTGAATAAAGCTTCATTAAAAAAAACAATCAAGGCCAGAGATCAATAGAGAAATTGTACACGCAGCTATGAGAAAGCACTGCAGTGGTCAGGACAAAACCTGCCTCAGACTTTCCCTTGGCTTTACAAAATTGAATTGCTCTGCAGAGCTTAGAGGCTGTTTGTAATCTTTCTGTCTTTCTGCCCCAGCGAAGCTGATCACTTCAATTCAGCCCCTGCCTGCTGTTTTTTAAAGGGAGACAGACAAGGTCGTTCGTCCTTGCTGTTTCAGGATGATATGTACGCGCAGGATGTCTGGCCTTATCTCATCATATTGTGTAATATCACAGGGAGCGAGATGGTGCAGTGAGTGGGGACGCTGTTGTTCTGTTCCTGTCTCCTCAACGCCCCATTGAGAGCTTGAAAGCTTCCTCTCTGAGCCACTCGACGGCTCCTCACATGACAGAGGACTTGTGTTAGGTCAGGGTATCAAGGGAATCGGAGCAAAGGCAGGTACATGGAGTTGGGGGTACAGATCAGCCGGATCCAATAGAATGGCTGAACAGGCTCGATGGGCTGAATGGCCTAATCCTGTTCCTATGACCGGCATAAGCCTTTTCCTTCATGGGAATCGATTAGGCTCACACCGTTAAATCTCAACAGCAGCCATTGAGATTCACTGGTTCAAAATACACAGTCACTACACTTTATAGAAATATTCTGCGAAACGCTTTGAGACGTCTCGACAACATGAGACACAGGCACAGTGCGGCCCCACGGGTGCCATAATCACGTGAACCACGGACTATCCTCGCTCGGGGAGAACATATCAGACAGCACCAAAACTGAGAGGCATTCACGAGGCGCAGGGGTAGGGGGTAAAAATTGCGGTGTCCCTGATCACATTCCTTGTTTACGGCATGATGATAAAATATCATTGAAATATCCTTTCCAGCTCCCACTCCCTTCTCAACGTTCGGGTCAATGGTAGCGAGACTGTCTTAATGTTTAAGGCAAAGCAGTCTCACACAAAAATAAATAACTAAATAGTTTGGTCACTCGATCCACGACTGTTTGTGGGACACTGCTGTGTGCAATTGGCTGCCATGTTTCCCCCACAAAATATACAGTCAATTCACTTTACAGTATTCTGCGAAGCGCTTTGAGAAGTCTAGAAGATGTGAAAAGCGCTATATCAAATGCAAGGATTATTATTATTATCATTATTATTATTATAATAACGTCCACTTGTCTATAACTGCCGAGACCTCAGTTAAACATCTCAGTTAAACCTCAGTTAAACGTCTCATCCAAAATAAAACTTGTATCAAATGCAAGTATTATAATAACAAAGGAATAATCCTTGCATTTGATATAGCGCTTGTTATGTCTTCTAGGTGTCTCAAAGAGCTTCATAGAATATACTGTAAAGTAAATTGACTGTATATTTGTGGGTGAAACACAGCAGCCAATTGCACACAGCAGTGTCCTACAAACAGCCATGGATTGAAGTGACCAATTTTATTATTGTTTATTTTCTTGAAGGATTATTATCAGTGTGTGGAGTAAAGAAACTTGCCTAAGGTTTTGCCCTGTCAGGAATCGAACCGTGATCTCTTGCTTGCGAGGCAAGTGCTCTAACCACTGAGCTACAGGATAATGATTATTATTATCTCCACAACGTGCTAAGGAGCTATATCAATGCAAGGATCATTATTATTATTATCATTACTACAGACTGGGACCAAGTGGAATTTTAGGATTCTGGCAGGAATGTGGGAGACGAGGAGTTAATGGCTCTTGCTTCTCATCTTCCTTCTTTCCTTCCTTCCTGTCCTCAGAGAGACATTTGCGGTTTGTTTTGTTAAAGACACGGCTTGTTAGGTTTTTTGTTAATTCAAGTTGTTGGCGGGTAGCAATGTGATGCTCAGGTCTATTTACCGGGAAATTAAAATGCAACAATCTGGAACGCACATCCTTCTTCGCTCTCAGATCTGTAAATTGCTGCTAAGGTTTTTATTCACCCAATTCCAAGTCTGGCTGCTCGCTCACTCGCTCAGTCCCTCTGGGCTTAGGCTTGATTTAGTCTGTGTCATCACACCAAATGCAATTTCGCAGTGTTTCAACCCAAGCTACTAGTTGTTTCAATGAGTACAATAACATTGAAATGGAGGACTTTTGACCTGTTGTATTAACTGTTGGTGCTTACTGCTCCAATAAAACCATCTTTCCTCATGCTAATTCCCTAAGTAATCAATACCACACTACATTTACACACGTAGCGCCTCGGGAGGATGTACTAAATCGTATCTATTCTTTTTGCATATTGTTGTAAAGCCCTGTAGCTCAGTGGTTAGAGCACTTGCCTCGCAAGCGAGAGACCTGGGTTTGATTCCCGGCAGGGCGAAACCTTGGGCATTACTCCACACACCTGATAATGATCCCTCAAGAAAATAAACAATAATAAAATTGGTCACTTCAATCCACGACTGTTTGTGGGACACTGCTGTGCGCAATTGGCTACCGCGTTTTGCCCACAAATGTACAGTCAATTCACTTTACAGTATATTCTGTGAAGCGCTTTGAGACGTCTAGAAGACGTGAAAAGCACTATATCAAATGCAAAGATTATTATTATTATTATAACGTCCACTTGTCTATAACTGCCGAGACCTCAGTTAAGCATCTCATCCAAAAGCAGCCACTTACAGTCACACTATTTGACATCAATTACACAAAGTGTGTTGATACGTTTTGACATAAGAAGTGCTTCATCAAATACACTTTGTTTTTAATATTAAATGAAGGATAAAGTGGTAGAAATCCCACTGGGGGACAAATTCACTGTATTTATACAGCATTTCAACAGCCCTGTAAAAAAAAACCTACTTTGGTTTTGAAGTCGATTTTCTTTTCAGAACTACAGAAAATCGACTTCAAAGTTAAGACTGAATTCAACATCTTGCCAAATTCTGTCCGCTTCTGAAATGCTGCATAAATAAGAGTAAATCTAGACCCGTGTGAAACACTTTCTCCATATAATTTCATCTCAGAAATAACTTTGTGGAGAGAGCATGTGAGATCCTCTCTGCGGCTGTTCACTTTGTCAGGAATCTGTTCCGCTGACTGGCATCGTCACATCGGCAAGTCCTTCCCAGTTCCACAATCTGGCAGGTAGCAGGATTTCCTGTAGAATGAGGTAATGGAATAGGTTCTGGAAAACAAGAGGATTTCCACCTTTTACATTCACACTTGGACTGGAAGCAGAGAGCCAATGTGACATTGCCAGCGTTCCCAAGACGCTATCCTGCATGAATAATAATAATAATAATAATCCTTGCATTTGATTTAGCGCCTTATCACGTCTCAAAGCGCTTCACAGGATACACTGTAAAGTACACTGTATATTTACGGATGAAACGCAGCAACCAATTGCGCACAGCAGTGTCCCACAAACAGTTGTGGATTGAATGACCCAATTTTTTGTAAGGGATTATTACCTCCGGAAACTGATTCACCAATCGACTAACAACTATGTTTCTACTTACTGCTAGGTAAACAGAGATGTGTGGAGTAAGGAAACGTGCATTTTTAGGTTTTGCCCTGACCGGGACTCAAACCTCTTGCTCAACAAGTTGTTGTTGTTTGATCCAACCTTAAAGACAGACAAGCTAGGGTTCTTCAGGTTTGAGGATATTAAAGCCTGTTCCATGGAGTCTGGCAGTGATGGTTTACATTGTACCTACATTGACACAAACATTTCTCTCAAACGTAGTCAATTTCTAGGTTGGCACATAACACTTGAGTTGCTGTTGTTGAAGCACCGACTCCCACCACACAATGAGGACAAGGAAGAGTTTGCAAGGGCAATGAAAGGATTCCCCACTGGTCCCAGTAATTGTGAATAATGGATCGCCTACCAGTTTTGTGAGATGCGACAAAGAAATCAGGTCTTTGCCATGGAAACTGCAGTGGCTTGCTCTACATCCCCTCGGAAAGGCATTCCACTGCCACACATACCAGCCTCCGAAACTCACTGCACATGACACATACACGCTGCGCTCTAGACATGATCTCCTTATTAAGTCAGGTATTAGAGCGGACAGCGGATCACGAATTGCACTGATTTCCAAACCAAACAGAACTGGGCCAAAGAGCTGTCAACACTTGGTAACACAAGGCAACACATTGACTCCAGGGTCCAACCGTCCAAAGCAGAACACTGCAAGACCATGGCAGCAAGGGGGAGGGGAGCGGAAAGCATCAATCTAAGATAATTAGTAAGGGAGCAAAGGGGAAACTAGGAAGCAAATAGTTATATTATGCACAGGGCTGTTGAGATGTGGAATGACCTGTCGCGAGCGATAATTGGCTTTCAAGAGGCTAGCACCTCTGGCCATGCAACACTTCCCCCAGCACTGCACTGGAGTGTCAGCCTAGACTAGAGTACATCAGTTCAAAATTCAACATTAGAGCTTGAAACCATAACCTTCCTGAAGGCTTGAACGCAAACCTTCTGAATCAGAGGCAAAAGTGTTATCGACTGAGCCAGGCTGATATCGACTGATATCAATGCCTTATGCTGGCGCCATCAATGTTTCCTGGATTACTGGGAAACACAATTTGTGGGGATAAAAACTTTAGTCCTGAAAGATTTGAAGTTGCCTCACCAGGTAAAGTACAAAAATCGTACGGTTACTCGCAAGGTCAGGTGAGGGAACGGGCAAGTGAGCGAATCAACGAGTAGCAACTGGATTAAGGAAATAAGAAACTAAACAGGCCATTGTATAATAATAATCCTTGCATTTTATAATGCTTCTTATCACGCTGCCAAGACATCTCAAAGCGCTTCACAGGATATACTGTAAAGTGTCGTGATTCTGTATTTTGTGGGCAAAACGCAGCAGCCAATTGTTCACAGCAGTGTCCTATAAACAGTCATGGATTGAGTGACCCAATTCTTATTTATTGATATATTTAGTGAGCGAGTGAAGGAGGGAGGGAGCGAGGTAGGGAGCGAGCGAGCGAGCAATGCACAGATCTTTGCTGACAGTAATATATATATTATGTCACTGAGAGTGCAGAAAGAGTGATGGAGTCGTCAAACACTGCTGGTGTTCATTTTCAAACGGAGCGAGCAACAACGTGGTAAGATTGAAAAAAAAGAGACGCACGTCGACTGGGAAATGTTCATGGTAATTTTAGCAACCAACACAGGCAAAGGCGCAAGATTGTTCCAAGGATTAAAGCATTAACAAGCATTTAAATGGATTAACCTTTTGACACTGAATTAGCACAGTATTAATGGATTGGATTTCACTTACATATTATACAATCCATGTACCATAGAATCATAGACATGTTTGTTATGGAGCAAAGCCATTCAGCCCATCATGCTGCTGTCCCACATGTCAAGAAGATATCTCGAAGCGCTGAAGTCACGCTTAAATCGAGGCTCGTCCAAAATTCGGGGGCTGGTGGGGGTGGGGAGGGAGCAGTTTTGCGGATAAGCGATCGTTCCCACCCCCTCGACAAAACCACCTCACTTCATCGGAGAATAGAAAGCAGTAATGGGAGTATGTGCCTCAACACACACACGCGCACTCACACATGTGCACACACATACATTCTCACACACACACACAGCAACTGTAGCGATCAAATAGACAGTATTGATTTACAGGATATATTGTAAAGTGGATTGACAGTGTATTTTGCGGGAGAATAAGATCAGTTCGGTTGAAGAAGGCCTTTTGGCAACCATCTGATCTCCTCCTTCCAGTACAAATGTCTAACATCCTCCCATCACAGCTTCTCGGCTTCAACCACCATCCCAAACCGATTTGCTCCTCAGCTGCAGGGTACACGGGAGGGGGTTTGCGAAGGTCAGACTTCTTTGAAACAAAAAGCCACCTTTAAAAGCCGCCGGCTCGCGCCTGTTCAAACAGCGAGCCCTGTACATAAAGCCCAGCCAAAACTACAGGGTCAACCCGCACAGGACAGTTGACAGAGCCCAAGGGGATCGTCGCTCCTCTTTCTGCAGCGACTCCGTAAAAATAATTATGGTGAAAGCAACCGTGAGCCGTGCGCGGGAGGAACAATGTCTCAGTTTGGGCCCCAAGTCTGTCAAGTTTTGCGATGTGGTTTGAATTTTTGCCCCCCGCCGCCCATACTCTTTGAAACAATGTGAGGAATGTACTGCGTTTGTGCTGCAATTTTCTTTTCAATGACTCGCAGGAGCTGTTTTTTTTATATATATATAGATATATGTTTTAATTGCCACAGTTGCGATGTGTATGTTGAGGCACGTTTTCCCATTATGCCAGCCACGCTTTCTGCTCGAGAGAAACTTAATTCGGGACATTAAAGATCCCGTTTCCCTATTTGAAAATTGAAGGGAGATTCTCCTGATGTCCTGGCCAACAATCCCCCAGGTAAAATTGCCCATTCCCTTCAAGGCTGTTAGTGGGACATTGCTGTGTGCAAAGTGGACGTTGCATTCACTCACAAAATACATCCAATTACACCACTTTACAGCATATCCTGTGAAGCACTTTGAGTAGTACTTTCGAGCTGAAAGGCGATGTATCAAATGTAAGGATTACTATTATTATTATGTTCAATACTCCGGCAATGGAGATAGATGGGGACTGATTGGGAGTGGGAGGGGGGGTGAGGAGGTAGGAGGGGGGTGGAAGAGTAGAGAAATGACCCCAATGGAGTGACATGACAACAGGACGGAACAGGGCAATAAAACATCACAAGGAAGAGGGGAGAACATTTGAAAGAAATTAGCAGAGAGACATTTTTTAACCAGTAAAAGTTGCTGGAAACCCCGTCTGATGCAGTGTGCAAATCAACACGTAGGAGTCTTGCGAGAGTCATTGCAGAAAAACGCAGCATCAAAGCAAGTCTAGAATTATAACGTTGTGCAATACCTGGGGGCATCTCTTTGTGACGGGTTTGTAACCTTGCTGAGCACCATTTCAAGACAGTTTATGGTACCATTGCAAGGCGCGCCACAGATGTTCCCGATCAAAACAATGCTGAGGAATGCTTTCTACAACGAAGAGGAAGGAAATAAAATATAGCACACACACACGCACAAACAGACACACACGAGGAATTTGCAGAAAATTTATTCTGATCGTGTTAAATGGCCTTAGGCCCTTGTGCATTTCATAATAGCAATCCTTGCAACTGATCTGGTTTCATATACTTAAGCGAACAATCTTTGTGGGACGCTGCTGTGCGCAATTGACTGCCGTATTTCGCCCACAAAATACACAGTCAAATCCACTTTACAGTATATCCTGTGACGCGCTTTTGAGACATCTCAACGAAGTGAAAAGGCGCTATATCAAATGCAAGGATTATGATTATTAATAATCACCTAAACAGGCGGACGGAACCTCGGTTTAATGTTTCATCTAAAGAACGGCACCGCTGACAATGGCGCTCTGTCCACTGAAGCATCAGCCTGGACCTGACAGCATGGGGGCTGGGAGGGAGGGGTTAAAAAAACATTTGGCACGTGAAGGGTTACTTCACAGCAAATGGTAGCAACTTGCATCTAAAGCTGTGTCCACAATTTCAGAACCAACCAAATACATTCAAATACAAGAGGAATGCAGACTAACTGACTGGAATGTGGCTGAACTTGGTCGTGTCAGACTGTCAAGGTTTATCCTGATCCGAAAGCAATGTTCTGGGCCCCACACACGCTCACAATTCATATCTTAAACTCCTGTTCATTTCTTTAATGGCTTCATTTAATTTAATTCACTCCTGTTGGTGTCAGGTTTGTGGAAGAATCTTTGAGTGACATGACTCCGTCCCACCAAAAAATCCCCCCCACCACCCCAATGGAACCACCTGTTCACTTCACAGCTCTATGTGGGACATTGCTGTGTGCAAATTGGCTGCCGGGTTTACCCGCAAACTACACAGTCACTCCACTTTACAGGACATCCTATGAAGCGCTTTGCGATGTCCTCCTAACGCAAAGGCCCTATACCAAATGTAAGGATTGTTATTAATAACAACAGCCTTTTACATTTAACTTTCACTTGGATTTGGATATAGCACAACACAATACAACTTACATTTATACGGTGCCTTTCACGTCGGGAGGATGTCGCAGAGCGTACAGATGTCTAAAGCCCCCGTTTATAACACGCGGCCCTTTTTAAAAACATACCACGGGGCAATTATCGTGTTCAGTGTTAGGTGCGATCACTCATAATCCTAACATCCTTGCATTTGACACAGTGTCTTATTGAAATGCATCAAAGTGCTTCATGGTAATTACTGTTTAGTGACTTGGGGGGGAAGGGGGGGCAATGGGGGGGGGTGATTAATGGCTCAGCTCCCCTCCCCCACTTCTCTCCCAATGGCAATCGAGATAGCGGGATGATTAATATTGAGTCAGAACAGCAGAGAGTACAGACTGGCACATAAGATTTGAGAAGGTTACACAGATAAGATAAAGTTTGTGAGAGGATAACCCGTTCGTCAGTGTAAAGGGTTTAGATTGAACTAATTAACTAATGCAATAGTAACCTGTGAACGAACAGTAAAGGTGGGAAACGGGGGTTGGCCGTTTTCATTAAAGTGGTTGGTTGTTTATTTTACCTTTCACACTCACCTCTGTGTTCACTGAAGGTGTTTTAAAGTGCTCTTAAAGACATAAACAGGTTGGAGACGAGCAGGAAAGTGGTCGAACGACATTAATGAGGGAAAGGCCATGGAAGAGGGCCAACCCAACCCAAAAAAGCCAACGTGTAAAAGAGAGCTGCGTATTAACTAATTGAGCATTAAACATTACAGTGTAGTTCTAGTTGTGAGGACTGAGTCCTTACACAGAGCGTACACTGTGCTCCATCACTGACACGAGGAAGGGGAGCAACAACAACAACATGCATTTACATAGCGCCCTTTATTCTGGGCAGAGTCTCGGAGCGCTTAACCGTGGCGGAGCCTGACGCCAAGCCAGGGGGGGGGTGGAAGGAGGTGACCGTAAGCACGGTCGAAGAAGAATGTCTTTAGTTGTGATCCAAAAGAGGGGAAGGTGGGGGCAAGAGGGTGGGGGGGGGGGGGGAAGGTGGAACTGGAGGAGATGGCAGAGGTCGGAGGCCGTGCGCCCTGGGGCAGGTGGGAAAACCTTAAAGAAATGTCATTAAAATCCTCTCAAGTGTAACTCATACCCACTGCTCATTAATTATGCAAAAAAAGGAATGAAAGGCTCAACTAAGGACATGGGACGTTACACTCCATATGGAGGCAAATACTCGCTCGAGGTACCAATTGGTGTCTTAATCTAGGTCAACAACAACAAATTACATTTTCACGTCGGGAGAACGTCCCAAGGTGTAATCCCCATAAACAGACAAAACTAGCACCAAGATCAGGAGGACATCTGGATGTAGAAACCGCAGGTAAAAATAGTCAATTAAAAAAAACTGTTGGGGTAAACCTTCAAGAAATGTGATTTCCCCCCATATTTGACACCATGCCTTATCGAATTGTCTCAAAGTGCTTCACGGTAATTCCTGTTTAGTGACTGTGTATTTGTAGGCGAATGCAGAAGCCAGCGCAGGGGAGGGGTATCGGGAGAGGAAGAGAGCGGGAGGAAGTGACTGTAGACGGGGGGGGAAGGCAAAGGGGATGCATTACCTCCCCTCCCCCCTCCCCCATTGGCGTGAGATTATTCAGCAATTCTACAGCTAAACAAGAAACAACAGGGAACAAAGTTAATTTTAAATACAGTTGTTACCTTTTCACTTATCTTTTGTATACATGATTTTAAATTAAACAATTCAAGGATAATTTTATTAACCTTTCCCCCCTTCACCCCCCTCTTTCGAGGCAATCCCAAAAATGAAGTTCACACACACACAATCTGTGAATGGAACAACAACAACTTGCATTTATGTCGTGCCCCTCATGTCGAGTAGCGTCCTGGAGCGCTTATAACAAAATAAGTTTATAACAAAACAAAATAAGCTTGATATAACAAAATATTTATCGTACTTACTTTAATAATACAAAATCTTTGTCTTTGATACAGCACCTTTCACGTCGGGAGAATGTCTCAGGATGCTTCACAGCATCTCCTGTAAAGTGTAGTGACTGTGCATTTTGTAGACGAAAGGTGACTGGTGGTATAACTCTCAGTGCACACAGATGCAACCCTGTGGATTTTGCACTAAACATTTGCACACCTGAACAGAGCAGACAGGGGGCTTGGTTTCATGTGTGTTTAATGAGTTTTCAAGAAAAGGATTCAAGAAATATTCAGGAAGGAAATTTTTTTCGCCTTTTTTTATTCACTAATTACTCGGCCCAAATTACTTCATTAATTGCAAAACAAACAAAAGAGGCTTTGAAATGTCAAGGACAGTTTTGGTGAGAAAAACAATTGACAATTTGAAAAGTTTAAAAAAAGAAAATATTTTCTGAAGGAGCATTTTTTTTAGGGTTATGGGGAAAAATGACATCCAATCTTAAATGGGCAAACAAGTCAAGTTGTTTCTGAAATCCGTCTTCAAGTCAATTAATGCAGTTAATTAAGAAACTCCAGCCAATTTTACCCCCAAGCGATCAAAAGAAAATGGCCTTCTCTCTCAGTCAGTCGTTCTTATATTTTATAATTGTAAAGCTTGGATCAGTGGATTTGCTGCAAAGTATAGTGACTTTGTGAGTTCCACATCCCAACAAGGGGCTTGAACCCACAACCTTCTGACTTGAGAGGTAAGATCACTGCCGTCTGAGCCAAGCTGGCATTTGTAACAACAACAATAATAATAATACTAATCCTTGCACTTGATATAGCCACTTTGCACGTCGATAAGATTTCTCAAAGTGCTTCACAGGATATATTGTAAAGTGGATTGACTGTGTATTTTGTGGGTGAAACACGGCAGCGAATTACGCACAGCAGCGTCCCCCAAACAGTCGTGGATTGAGTGACCAAATAGTTTTTAGTATTTATTTATTTAATAAAATTATAAAATTTTGGAAGCTGGGTTCTATTCAGTTCCTATTTTACTTAAAGTAATAAGGTTCTCAAGCTAGGACTGACTTTATGACCTTTTCCTCCAGTTCCTCCAGACGAGACAAGATGTTCTTGCTCTGCAGGCTAAGATGAGGTTGGAATGAAAGCCTTTCGGTCCAGGGCTCTGCCCAGGGTGAACTCTAGCCCCATCCAGGCTGGGCTCAAAGCAAAGGGTGTGCAATAGGTGGGTGGGGAGGGGAGACAAAAAGAAAAAAAACAAACAGGTCAGAAGCCTGGAAACTGGTAACCCGTGCTGTTAAAAAAAGAAACTGATCCAGAAGGAGTAAAAAAGCTTTTAAAGAAAATGAGTATTATAAAAATGTTATCAAAAAATCTTTAGTGCAACGAGCAAATTTCTCCCTCTCTCCCGGGGGCCTGGCCAACATTTTCCCCCCCTCCCCCACCACAACCCCATTAAAATTGGTCAGTCACTCCATGGCTGTCGTTACAGCGCCATTGGACATCCTCCCCCACCCACCCCTACCCCCAGCATGGAAAAAATAGAGCAAGGAAAGAGTCGTCGGTGGATAAAACGTCAGATAAGACGTCCGCTGATAAGACGTCAGCGCCCACCCACCAACCGCCCCCCACCCCCCACCCCTCCCTGAGGTTTGACGTCACTCCTCCGGAATGGGAGTGTTGCAGTTCCCGTGGTAAATATTCACTTCTCCGCGGCATTGGAAGTAAAGGTCGAAGACGTCGGCGTAACCGTGATCCCTCCACCAGGTGCAGAGCTGCCGGTTCCAGGTGCAGTTCAGGGGGTGGAAGAGGCCCGGGTGCTCCATGCCGGCCACCGTGAAGAAGTCCTGGTCGCCCAAGTGGCCCTTGAAGCGGTATTTCTCAGCCAATTTCTCCACGTTGCCCGGCTCCAGGAGCCTGTTGTACAACGCCGAGCTCCGCATCCTGCCCAGGTCCAGGAGCACCACGCCGCTGTTAAAACCAGGGATGCCGGGCGGTGGCTCCCCCACCACCGTGCCGGGATTCTCCCTGCGGTACTGCCACAGCGCGTGCCTGGAACACAACACACACACATACACGCATTAAAGACATTAAACTTCACTCCCTGTCTGCGCCTGTTCTGGTGGACGTTAAAGATCCCGCCGCGCTAGTCGAAAACAGAAGGGAGTTTCTCTCTCTCTCTCCCCCAGTGTCCCGGCCAACAATCCCCTCCCCCAAATAAAATCGGTCGCTCCCTCTCTCCATGGCTGTTGTTGCAGCGTCTTGGCACCTGCTCCCAACGTGAAAGGCGCTATACAAAGTCATTTGTTGTTGCTTGTGGGACACTGCTGTGTGCAGCTGGCTGGCGCGTTTCGCCCACACAAGTCACTGCACTCTCCGATGTATCCCGTGAAGCGCCTTGAAATGTCTCGTTTGTTATTAAGACGGGTGTCGAACAGGAGACACCAACTTATGATTAATAACAGCGTTTGATATCCCGCCTTTCATGACGGGAGCCAAAAGGGGACTTTCTTCCTCATCCAAAATCTTGTGGTCGCCTCTGGATATTCCCATCAGGAAAAATTCTCACGCACAAACTTAATTCATAACATCGAATGGAAAGAAGCCAAGAACAAGCTAAGAGCAGCGGTAAGGAGGTCTCCTGCCAACAGGGCTTACACAAGCAGAAAGTCCAGGTTTTCCTGCGGAACTCAGCCTGGGTTAGATTAAAGACTCAGGAGTGTACAATGCAGCCTCTATTCTATTCGGAATCTCAGCACCACCGGCCTGAAGCGCTTTGAGACATCCTCGTTGCCCGACGTGAAAGGCGCTGTGTAAACGTAAAGTGATTGTTCACAATTAAAATTTGTATTAAGCGGAAGCCTCAAACCCAATTTTCTTAAACTCAGTTCCGTTCTCTGGAGGCTTAACGATAATACTCATCATCATGCTAATAATAATGCTCGCATTTGATATCGCGGCTTATCACGTTGTTGAGACATCTCAAAGCGCTTCACAGAATGAATTGTAAAATGAATTTTGTGGGCGAAACATAGCAGCCAATTGCTCACAGCAGTGTCCCACACAAGTCATGATTCGAGTGACCGTTTTTTATTAATTTGATTTGTTCCGTGAGTATCACAACCACACAATCTCCTTCAAACGTGATTTCTTCCTAAAATGCAATTCATTCCTGCTTTCTTACCAATTTAGTTCAATCATCTCTCCCTCATCCCTCCTTTCCCTTCCCTCCCTCCCCTCTTCCCCATTCCCTTCCCCCACTTTCTGGGATATTTAACATCCCAATCTACCACTACGATGATACCTTTTCAGAAAGGATATCAGAGTTTGGTGACCAGACCAGATCTTTAGGAAGAAAATAGCCCCCACTCTCCTCCCTCCGATGTCTAAATATACCACTGCAGACAAGGCAACCCTTACAGCTTAAGAGATGAAAACTGGACTTTTGTTTGGAAGACAGAAAAAATTATTGGTTGAAGAGCAAAGGAGCCCATGGCTTGGGACAATGGCAGTGCTGTAAAAAAGACAAGGTAAGTCTCGGACAGCAGTTAGAAAGACGATATGATTAATGAGATTTCATCTACGCTTTTTTTCATGTGTTTTGGAATGCCGGAGCTCAGAAGATTGAAAGCTCGGACTAGAGTCCCTGCATTTCATGCAGCACCGATATCATGGAGACATCTCAAAGCGTCTCACAGGTTAATTTCTGCAACACGTGGTCACTGTATATCTTGCAGGATTGTTGGCCAGAACACTTGGGAGAAACTCCCTTCCCTTTTCGAATTGCATCGAGGATTTTTTAACGTTCACCCTGGACACAGACGTAACCTTGGTTTAATGACTTATCCAAAGGATGGCACCTCAGACTGTGCAGTTTCCCCCCGCCCACACCCCCCAGCACTGGACTGGAGCGTGAGCTTGCACAGTGAGCTCGATATGGGGCTTGAACCCCGCAATCTTCTGACTTGGAGGTGAGAGTGCTACTCACTCAGGCAGATGTTAAAGATTGTACCTTAGTGAACCTTAAAAGACAGCACCCATTTGAAAAGAGAATAGAGATTCTCCTGGTGTCCCGGTCAACAATCCTCCAGATAAAACTAGTCATTCACTCAGTGACAGTTGGCGGGACATAGCTGTGCGCAAATTGGCTGTGAAATTCACAGTCACTATCCCACACAGAGTAAAGAAAATTCTGTGAAGCACTTTGAGATGTTTCGACGACTCAATAAGGCGTTGAATGCAAGGATCATCATTATTATTATTATTTGATAATATGGCTTCATGTGATCTCAGAGAAAATGCCTCACTGGCAGCCTGACCCTCCCCAGGAGGAGTCACAGGCTGAATATGTTCCCAAAATTCAATCTTCCTTTGTGGTTTGGCTGTGGTCTGATGGGCAGGTTTCCAGACTCCGGACTATTGCAACACCTGCTGAGGAGCGAAGCTGAGGGAAAAGGGACGGGAGGAGGGGAGGGGAGATGGGGGTGGGAACCGAGAAAATTATCCCAGTCCACAAATGCTCACTTCCTGTCAGGCACTGACTAATCTATGGACCTAATGTCCCAACATCCCAGCTGGATGGCAACAGGAAACAGCCGAGATACACACAGAGGGGGAGAAAAACAGAATCCCCAAATAAACAGCTTTCCAACTGGAATCTTTAACTCCTTGTAAACCACACAGACACACTCACGCATGCACGCACACCATACACACGCGGATTGGAGGACTCACATTTTCCCCCTTAGCAGGTACAAACCAGATTCAATCCGCACTGTGATATCTTGTGTTAGCTACAAGGAGTA
Source organism: Callorhinchus milii (assembly GCF_018977255.1). Classification (NCBI taxonomy): domain Eukaryota; kingdom Metazoa; phylum Chordata; class Chondrichthyes; order Chimaeriformes; family Callorhinchidae; genus Callorhinchus; species Callorhinchus milii. Next base: position 3,196,729 of record NW_024704752.1, on the reverse strand, counting down.
GCGAGAGAGGCTGGGCTTCTTCCCATTGGGAGCAGAGGAGGTTGAGGGCTGATATCAAAACATTAATATAATAATAATGACCCTGGCAGCATCAGTCTAGACTATGTGAGTTCAAAGTCCCCAACTTTAACCCACAACCATTTGACTGTGAGGGGACAGCGTTATCGACTGCGCCAAGCTGACACACCACCGTAATAATGAAATTCTCTCCCAATTCTGTCTCGGTTTTCTGCAGGTCTTAAAAGAAATTTACATTGGAAAAAAAACTGCTTCGCAAATCAAGACTGAACTGAACAATTTGCCAAAATCTGGACGCTCTGAAATGGTAAGAAAATAAGAGTAAATCTCGACTCAGGTGTATTTTTGATCCCTTTGCTTTAATCTCTCATCTGGCAGTCTGTCAACGCAGCACTGCTTCTTCTCCCCCCCCAGCACCACACTGAAACGTCAGCCTAGACTGTAAGTTCAAGTCCACCTACAAAGGGCTTAAACCTCCCAAACCTTTGACCAGAGCAAAGGGGAGCTACTCCGGGTAATTGGAGTTGAGGTACAGATCAGCCATGATCTAATAGAATGGCAGAACAGGCTCGAGGGGGCTAAATGGCCTCCCCCTGTGATCCTCAACACTGGAAAAACGCGCGCCAGTTCCCTGCATCACTCTTGAGTCGCTTCCCTCCCCGCTGACGTCTGTTTCCTGCCCGTCAGCCCCAGGAGGAATCTGGGCCAGAGATTGCTGAACACTGCCTGTCGGGAAGCACGTTTCTCAGTGTGTGCGACTGACTCACTCGTATCTCTGAACAATGACCTGACTCACTGTCGGCTACTGCGGTTTGCGAGACGCTAACACGGCACTTCCTGCTGACAATCGTGCAATTCCGTTTGACGGACGCGAACAGGAACGCCGCTCGGGGAGGGGGGGAGGTTGTGGGGGAGGCTCGGGGCTCAGGGCTGGCGAGGGCTCAAGAGTGGACGACATTGACGGTCAGTGGGGGGAGGGGTGGGGGGGGGCAAAGAGCTCCTGAGAAACAACACAGAGAGGGAAACGGAGTCAGATCATTACATCAAGAGGCTCACGTGGCCAACGATGACACAGATAAATCAAAGTCATTCATTCGAGGGTAGTTTGGCCGTGCAGCAAGTTGGCTGGCAGGTTGGCTCGGAGCACACACAGCCTCTAACCTTTGACAGCAGTTATCTACGGAGTAGTTTCAGGACGTTTCGCCTCGAGCAGGAAGGTTGATTTCAACAAAAAAAAAATAATCAAGTGCCAGGATTATCTCAACACCTGATGGGGTGAAAAGGCCCTTTTGCTTTGCTGTAACATCCAAAGGGTAAACATAGGAACAGGAATTGACCATTCAGGACCTTGAGCTGTCTCCCTCAGCTGTTTACTCTCCGTTTCTCCATGTCCCTCGATACCCTGACTGAACAAATATCTATCGACCTCAGTCTTGAAAATTCCAATGTTGCGTAGTGGGGGTGGGGGGGGAGAATTCCAGATTTCTACAAGCCTTTGTGCGGTGGAAAAAAAGTGTATGAAACACATCCGACAGAGACATGGGAACTGAGGAAGCATCTGTCCAGCTACATTTCCATGCATTCAAAAAGGGACAGAAATAAAGGAGGGAGGGAGGGAGGGAGGGAAGGAGGGAGTTGGGGGGGGATAGATTTATAATATAATAGTATTCCTTGCATTTGATATAGTGCCTTATCACGTCGTTGAGACATCTCAAAACGCATCGCAGAATTTATTGTAACATGGATTGACTGTGTATTTTGTGCGTTTATTTCAGTGAATAAGCAACACACAGAGTTTTAGGCAAAGTACGCACATATCTGTGAATCTCTCTCCCCTGTAGAGACAATGTATTTATAATAATAATAATCCTTGCATTTGATATAGCGCCTTATCATGTCTTCGAGTCATCTCAAAGTGCTTCAAAGGATTTCCTGCAATGTGAATTGACTATATATTTTGTGGGCAAAAGGCCAATTGCCCACAGCAGCGTCCTGCAATCAGTCGTGGATTGAGTGACCAAATTATTTGTTTTACATTTTTATTTACTTTGAAGGAATTATTACCCCCAGAAAACGTATTTCTGTCTGTAGCAACGTTTGGTGTCATCGACGGCAACTCGTCACTGATCCCAGAGCGGACGGAGATGGTTGCCACTGTTGGTTGTACTGATTGTAATCGGAGGCAGGAGAATTCTCCTGGGACTCAAAGACAGGCCTTGACGAGTCTCGCAGCCCGAGCTTCTGCTCTCTGAAGTTAGCAGATTAGGCTGTGTTGGGGGTCAGGGGAAATGCGACACACGTCAGTCTCATCCCCACCCCACGTGCCCGGTGAACACTATCCCTCGAGCAACAGAGAAGAAATCGCTCCGGAAAGATTTTTTTTTTTTGAAAAGTAATTGGAATAAAATATAATGAACACACAACGCAGCAGCAGAGTCGTAATTTCAGGCAAGGGTAGACGCTCACTGAATCCAAATCCTCTCCTGTTAACCCTGTAAGTCAAAGCCCTAACGGGTAGGGCGGTCCTAGCTGGATAAGATGCAAGAAAGCTTGCCAGGAAGTGCTAATAATGGCAAACTGTGTGGTTTTAGCTGGTTCGTCTCCAGCAGTTACCCCAACGCACACTCCCAAGCCTTGGCTCTTGCCAACTTGTCCTAATGGTTGCACACTTCAACTCACCAAGCCAGTCAGGAACCTAAGTGTCTTGTTCGACCGTCTTCTCTTCCCGACATCCAAGCCATGCCCCGCTCTGCCTTCCCTCACCTCCGTAACATCACCTGACTCCGCCACTACCTCACCCCTCAGGCCGCTGAAACTCTTGTTCATGCCTTTATCACCTCCAGGCTCGACTGTGCAAATGCCCTGCTTGTCGGCCTTCCCAACTACTCCTTCCACAGCTGCAGATAATCCAGAACTCTGCAGCCTGTGTGCTCTCTGTGACCCCATCTCCCCCACTCTCGCCCGACTCCACTGGTTCCCTATCCTTCAGAGGATCCAGTTCAAGATCCTGGTCCTCACATACAAAGCCCTCCATGGCCTCGCCCCACCTTAACTCTGTGACCTCCTAACTCCCTACCAATCTGCCCGTTTCCTCTGCCCAGCCGGCTCTGACCTGCTCCACGTCCCCCGCCCCACCCGCCCCAGCATTGGCGGGAGAGGCTTCAGCCACTCTGCCGCCAACCTCTGGAATTCCATCCCCAGTCACTCCGTCTCGCTCCCTCTTTAGCCTCCTTCAAGTCCTGCCTCAAGACCATCCTCTTCGACCATACCATCGTCTACCCCCTTTCCCCTCCCTTCTCCCCCCCTGACCCCAGTGCTCGGGTCAGAAATGCTGTACACTGTCCAGCGCCTTGGGACATCCTCCCGACGTGAAAGGCACTATACAAATGTAATCTTGTTGTTGTTGTTATAATACTATCCAAAATTAGGTAAGCAGGTTGCGTCCCTCCAGAAGAACATCTTTTCGAATAGCCTTTAACGGGGTATTTAACATCCACCTAAAGAGGCAGGCGGGGCCCTTGGTTTATGGTCTCATCTGAAAGACAGCGCCATCGATAATGCAACGCTCCCCTCCCAGCAATGCACTGTGAGCTCTGAGCCTCTGATCCAGGGTTAAATCCGGTCCCAGAGGTGTGACTGCATTCTAATAAATATCTCTAGGATTTCCATGTGTAGGTGGGATGCATGGAACTCTGTTTGGTTTGGGGCACTCTGTCTGATTTGGATACTCTTAAGCATGGTGATGGGTTTCCACATATATTGAGACACCCGGCTGACCCCCAAAAAAATCCTTTGAGGACATGTCCGCTTGTTGCCACATATGCCCACAAAATTCACAGTCACAGTGTATCTGGTGAAGATTTTTGAGATTCTTGAGATTGTGATAGTGTGCTGCATCTTATGAAAGGATTACTATTGTTATTCTTTTCTGATGAACAATGCCTCGTGGTATCTTGTTCTGCCACCTGCATCTCCTTCAAATGCTTATCAATCTAATTCTTAGAACAAAAATAGCTCCTCCGCTTCCTTTTCTCTTTTGTTGTCTTTGTTTGCAATGAAGCAGCTGATAACAGAACACCCACTGACAGGTCTAGCTGGCTCGGCTGGTGGCAATCACACCCCTGGGACCGGATTTAACCCCTGGATTAGAGGCTCAGAGCTCACATTGCATTGCTGGGAGGGGAGCGTTGCATTGTCGGTGGCGCTGTCTTTCAGATAAGACCATAAACCAAGGGCCCCGCCTGCCTCTTTAGGTGGATTTTAAAGACTCCGTTAAAGGCTATTTAAAAAGATTTTCTTCTGGTGTCTTGGCCAACATTCCCTCCCACATTGAAGAGCGGCCACATTCGCTTTGTGGCTGTTTGTGGGGACATTTGCTGTGCTACAGTTGGCTGCCATGTTTGTTCATGCAACGCAGTCATTACACTCGATAGTAAATCCTGTGAGGCACTTATAGGGCATTCTCGATGATAAGACACAATTATCATATTAAGATTATTAAATTCGCCGTTTCTTTTTAATATCACAATTTAGGAAAATAATAAGGCATATTAACATGAACAATGCCACCATTACTGGACCTTGCTCCAAGCAGCGAATACCAGGATAAAACTAGTCAGTGTTACTCAACTGTACTTAAATCCCATAATTAGCTTTCCGTGTCACTTCATTATGTGGCTTTCAATGTCACCCATTTCTAGGTGGAAAGACCGGGGATAATGGCTTTGAATTTGCTAAAGTACTAATATAATTCGCCATTCCAGAAGCATGTACAAATATTTGCAGAGAGAACTAATTAAGCTCCATTTGAAAATCCAGATTTCTCTTCTATTATAACATTGTTTTGTTTTGTAAATTGCCAAGCAAATCTCCCTAAACCTCACCCCGGCTTCCAGCTAGAACTTGCAGCCAGTTCCCTCGGTCTGATTAGCTTTTCCATTTCCTTGGAACTCTTCACGCAATCTGGATCGAGTGACAAGAGAAGATCTCAGATCTCCCGGTTAATAATCTTACAGAAATCAATTTAAAGGACTCAGAATCATTTCACCACAGAGTTTGCCCTTAATGAGTCCCGCAGGATTTCATCTAGAAATCTTTCTTTTCGAAGCAATCAGGAATAATCTTCTCCCCGGGATCGGGATAGTTGACCATTTCTTCCAAATGCAACAAGCCCATAAGTTCATTATATTCAGGGCACAGGCATTGGGTTCCAGATTGCAGTATTTCTTAAGATTCCTTAATATGTAATCCAAATCCAATAACATGGCTTTCGCCTACAAATACATAGCACATACATTTCCCAATAATTCTGTGAAGCGCATTGAGACGTCCGTCCTTCCGACATGCGAAGTCGCTATACCAAATGCAAGGATTATCGTTACTTGAACCAGATTGACTCACCCAGAAAGAATGCAGTTTCTAGGTATGCCAACACCAGGGATAACTGAGAATTGTTAGCGTCACTTCTGTACTCCTTACTCCCAAGGCAACAAGAAAAAGCCATTCTGGAAAAACCGGCTCCACACGCTCTGCCTCTCTCCGTGCAGCACAACCCTACAGTCAGTCAGTCAGTCATAAGCCATCAAGAATCTCACACAACTTAAAAAGCAAGTTACTGAAAACTAATTTGATGACCAAAGCTCAAACTGATGGCTGCCCATTACAAAGGAAAAAATTGCTTGATACAGTACCATTCGCTTCGGGAGGATGTCTCAAAGTTTGTCACAGGATTTACTGTAAAGTATAGAGACTGCATGTATTTTGTAAGTAAGTACAAGTTGTTGTTGTTTATGGCAATTTGCACACAGCAACATGCCATAAACAACAACAACTTGTATTTATATACAGCCTTTACAGTGGCGGAGTCTGATACCAAACCAGGAGAGCGGGGAGGTGATCGTAGGCATGGTCGAAGAGGAAGGTCTTAAGACATTAAACATAAATATAAAATGCCATTGTTGGGCAGGACACCGCCAACTGAGTTCGCGTTTTATTCTCTAGCCTTTGGCTTTCTAATGCTTCCGGGTAACGCATCCCCTGCTGCCTCCGTTTAAACCATATATGGTTCTCAGTAACACTGAACACAGCGAAGGGCATTTATCCCAGTGTCCTGCCCAACAAGCCACCAGGCAAACTGGCCTTTAACTTCATGACTGTTTGGTGCAAATTGCCTGTCGCGTTGCACATAGTCACTACATCTGACAGCAATGGTTTCAACATTATTAGGCATGAATTGAAATGCAAGGATTATTATTATTAATAATAATTCTGTCTCTCTGCGGGGGAGGACAACAGATAGACATCAGTAACATAATGTCACATAATATTACAGACGTAAGTAACATAATGTCACATAATGTCATTAATAATTACTTTATTCCTCACTCACGGACATTAATAACATAATGTAACATGGTAATATAATTTAACTTTGATAGATTTCTTTTAGGAAATAATATCGTGGGATACAGTACATAGTTTGGGACGTGACATGTGCAAGCGACTGCCAGGATGGTGGAAGGAGAACTAGATGGACCTTGGTCTTCTTTCAGCTGGTAAATTCTTATGTTCTTGACAAGCAAGGAGCTTTGGCTGTCGAGATTCAGAGGGAAGGTTTAACCTTTCGTTTCACTACTCTGCCTCTGATCGATGACATAAACTCTCCCCCTTTTTTCCGATGGCATCGGAGATGTTACGAACGACTTGAAAAGGAGCTGTGACAGGCTCAACGGTCCTTCCCTGCCTTTAATCTTTTTTTAAAAATATATAAAAATATACATCAATGCCATTGCCGTGGCAACTGATCCGTTGTCAGGATTTGCCAGCATCTCAGTACCTCCCCCTAACCCCAGCCTGTGGGACTTCTCAGAGTCTTTAAATAGAGCGCACGCCTTGACATGAATTATGCATCAACAGTCGATCTGCAGACTTTATCAGCCAGTCAGCCAGAATACACCAAAATGATTTTGTGGGAAGGATGTGAGAAAGCATGCGTATGTGAGGGAGGGGGTGGGGGAGGGTGGAAGAGATGACTGTTTTTTGGGACACTGCCGTGCACATTTGGCTCTGCGTTTCGCCCGCCAAATAACACAGTCACTCCACTTTACAAGATATTCTGTGAAGCGCTTTGAGACATCTCAACAAAGTGACGAGGAACGATATCGTATGCAAGGATTATTGTTATTATTATCATTATCTCTTTCAGCCTTTAAATATGTATTGGAATTTCTTTCTTTCAAACTAAATGAAGCCACGATTGTTTCCCCCGAACACCCACGGCTCAAACTAAAATCACCAAGTGTCAGGGTCCACGCTGTGAACTGGAGCACAAAGAACAGTAACAATAAATGTTGCACGGACAACGGCCACATCACTAGTGCAATAAAACTAGATCAAATGCAAGTATTATTATTATTACTACTACTAATAATAATATTTCTTGCACTTCATATAGCGCCTTGTCATGTCTTCGAGATGTCTTAAAGCGCTTCACAGGATATACTGTAAAATAAGTTGACTGTATATTTGTGGGGTGAAACATGGCAACCAATTGCACACAGCAGCTTCCCACAAACAGTCGTGGATTGAGTGACCAAATGATTATTATTACTGTTTTTTTTGAAGGAATTGTTGCCCCCGGAAAAGCGATCTGCCAATCGACTAATAACCGGGTTCCTACTTATTGTTAGGTAAACAGATGTGTTTGGAGTAAAGAAATTTGCCCAACGTTTCACCTTGCCCGGAAATCAAACCCAGGTCTCTTTTTTGCGATGCGAGTGATCTAACCACTGAGCTACAGGATATACCGCTTTATCACATCCTCAACACGTCTCAAAGCACTTCATAGGATAAACCGTAAAGTGGATTAACTGTATTTTGTGGGCGAAACAATAAAAATAATAAATAAATTTAAAAAAATAATTATCATTATTATTTTTTTAAATTGTGGATTCAGCCCCCACGTAGGTGCTGACACTCCCAATGCAGTGTTGGGGGTGTGTTGCATTGTTGGAAGTACCGTACTGCTGATGAGATGTTAAACCGAGGCCTGTTTATGCCTTTTCAGGCACGTGTTGAAGATCCAACAATCGCTCTATCTGTTTCCTGGGCAACAACCGCCCTCTAATCAAACCCGTCATTCACTTTACGGCTGTTTTAGGGGACAATGATGTATACAAACAGGCTGCTGTATTCACCTGCGTAGTGTCAATACTGAATGTGTCCTGGGACGCACTGCTAAGCACAGATTGCCAGCTGGACAGTGTAAAGTGCGTGGAGTACCTGTATACAGGCTGAAGTTCTCTGGCTATCCCTATCACAGCCTCTGGCTGAAACTTGTCAAATTCTTCAAAGAGGTTCCTGATGTTCGTCCGGTACTTAACGTCCAGATCCAACTGCACAATCTGAGTCATCTCTGCAGAAAAAAACAACCAAAAAGAGGGTGAGCAAGAGCGAGAGTGTGAGAGAGATAAAGAAAACAAGAGACAGGGAAAGAGAGCACGAGAGAGAAAGAGCGAGAGAGAGAGAGAGAGAGACCCAGAGAGAAAGAGCAAGAGAGTTAGAGAAAGAGAAAAAGAAAGCAAGAGAGGGAGAGAGAGACAGAACGAGAGACAGAGTAAAAATCAGGTCGCTGGTAGATCACCAATAATAGACAGGATGTTTTTACATCCGATTTTCATTTAATAGGCACCATCGGGTCTCTGACAAGAAATCTAATTAATTACCCACATTCACAGCGAACAAACACAGAAAGACAAAAAATAGTAACTCCCTGAATTACACTTTGGGATCAGCATAAATTTCAGTCATTCTTAGATCTCCCCCCCCCCAACTATTGACCTATGTCCATTCCGAAACAATTGAATCGTTTAATTGACCCTCGCTGTGTCAAACTTGTTAGGTGCAAACTCGGGTGTTCACAAAGATTAGTGGTTGATCACTGGGCTGTGTGCTCGCTTGCATGCCTCAGGTTTCTAGTGAGGTTTCACAAGCTTTAACAGTCCCTCAGTCCTCGGCCTTCAGGTGAGATGTTGGACTGAGGTGCCATCTGTCTGATCTTCAGGTGACATTAAAGACCCCGAGAAAAGAAAAAGAAGTTTCTTCCAGTGACCTGGCCAACAAATCACCAACAATTACAATTTGTCATTCACCCTGTGGCTGGTTTGCCGGACATTGCTGGCTGCCCTGCATTTGATTTAAAACAACATCAAGGGACTCATCGGTGGTCTGAGCTGTTTTAATGTGATAGACACGCACTGAGAATTCGCTGAGTGATGAATAAGGGAAATAATGTTTACGACAATGGAAGCTATAGGTTACAGGTCCTGAACTTATCGGGCTGGATAGTGGAGTCTTGTAGCTCAGTGGTTACAGCACTCACTTCGCAAGTGAGAGGACTGGGTTTGATTCCCAGGCAGGGCAAAATGTTGGGCAAGTTTCCTTACTCCACATACCTCTGTTTACCTAGCAGTAATTAGGAACCCAGTTGTTAGTCGAATGGCGGATCGCTTTACCGGGTAATAATCCCTTAAAAATAATAATAATAATAATTTGGTCACTCAATCCACGACTGTTTCTGGGACACTGCTGTATGCAATTGATTGCCACAAAGCACAAAGTGAATTCACCTTACAGTATATTCTGTGAATCGCATGGAGACGTCTACAACAACAACAACAAAATTACATTTGTAAAGCGTTTTTCAAGTCGGGAGGGCAACCCAAGGCGCTGACTTGTCATGTCTAGAAGACATGATAAGGCGCTATATCAAATGCAAGGATTTGTAGCCCTGTAGCTCAGTGGTTAGAAAACTCCACTCTCACGCGAGAGACCTGGGTTCGAATCCCGGCAGGTCGAAACCTTGGGCAATTTTCCTTATTCCACACACCTGATAATAATCCCTCAAGAAAAAAACAAACAATAATAAATTGATCTCTTCAATCCACGGCTGCTTGTGGGACACAATTGTCTGCCGCGTTTCGCCCACAAATATACAGTCAATTCACTTTATAGTCTATTCTGTGAAGCGCTTTGAGACGTCTAGAAGACGTGAAAAGCGCTATATCAAATGCAAGGATTATTATTATTAAGGAATATTATTATTATTGGTCCTTCACTCTAGACATAACCAGGCCATTACTACTTACTGCCTGGGTGACACGGTCAAAGGAGAAGATACAAGACCATCATTTACAAGCCAATGCTTCAATTATGGCAAGGCAGCAGGACATCAGGTCACGGGGTGAAGCAGCTTACATTTACACAGCTCCTTTCAATCCTCAAAGCGAGTTACGGAAATGAGATTAATTAGAAGCAAAGTGTTATAGTTGGGGCAAACACAGCAGCCTATTGGGTCAGCAGTCTCCCACCAGCAGCAATGAGATGGAGTCTCCAATCCAGCAGAATTTTATCTGGAGCATTTGTTTGAGGAGGGAATAAGCCGGATTCAACCAGAAGGAAAGGCACCGAGAATGCTTTGAAATAGTCAGAAGGGGAGGGTCGTTTCTGCCCGTCCACCTGAACCACAAGGCAGATGGGATCTGAATTAAGGCCTCAATCCAAAGAAAGACAGTCAAGAAGTGAAGAAACGTGGATGTGCAAACAAAATTCACTGTGGTGCTCACTTACAAAATACACAGTCACTACACTTTACAGTAAATCCTGTGAAACACTTTGAGATGACACAAGAGACGCTGTGTCAAGGGCAAGGATTATTATTAATTATTATTATTATCATCATCATCAGGAAATGTGGTGGAGGCCGGGACACTGGGACTCATTTAAAAGACTGGATACTCTAATGCGCAGGGGATAGGGTGGGGATTCTGGAAGGATGCGTTCAAATGGGCCAAAGGGACTTCTTCATCCGAAGCTTGTGTGGTCTACGGTTATTCTTACAATGGCTCTCTGCAGATCATCACTGGAAATGATTCCAGGGAAAGCGCGCTGACAGACCAATAACAATATATTTTGTGAAGGTTTGAAAGTTGATCTTTAGTGGAGTGCAGGGTTTAATGTTCCAGACTGAAAGGGACTTACTGGAATGTTCATTCCATTCCTCTGCAGTCTTAAAAATTAAACAAGGGAATATTTGATATAAAACCTCATCGTGTAAAAACATCTCAAAGTCCTGCACAGGATTGACCGTAAAATGCAGTAACTGTGTGTTTTAGGCAAACGCAGCTGCCAATTTGCACAAGAAAATTTATCACAGCGAGTTTTAATTGGGGGATTGTTGGCGAGGTCACTGGGAGAGAAAGGCTCCCTTCTCTTTTTGATCAGACAGATGGAACCTCAGTTTAAACATCTTCATCTGAAGTCCAGAGTCACCTCCAGTACTGTATCGGGAATGTCAGTGTGCTAGCTCAAATTCCCAACATGGGGCTCGAACCCACAACCTTCTGACTCAGAGGTGAGAGTACTTCCAACTGAATCAGGCTGGCACTATTGTAAAGCGTGAGAGGGGAAGGAGAAAGATTGATAAAGAACTGAAAATCCTGTGTCCTCTCCCGCACCAGGCTCCGAGACCCTATCACCCCAATCCTCGCCCGACTCCATTGGCTTCCCATCACACAGAGGATACAGTTCAAGATCCTGATCCTCACCTTCAAAGCATTCCATGGCTTTGCTCTCCCCTAAATTTGCGACCTCCTAACCTCATACCATCTTGCCCACTCCCTCTGCTCAGCGGGCTCCAGCCTGCTTCATGTCCCCCGCTTCGCTCACCCCACCATTGGCAGGCAGGTCTTCAGCCACTCTGCCCCCACCCTCTGGAACTCCATCCCACAGTCCCTCAGCCTCGCCCCCTCCCCTGCCTCCTTCGAGATCCATCTCAAGACCCTCCTCTTCAACTGTGCTTTTGAACACTCTGCTTCCCCCTCCTGCTCTCCATCCTCCCCAATCCCGACCCCCAGTTTGGGTCCGAAACTCTGACTGTCCAGCACCTTGGAATGTCTCCTGACGTGAAAGTCGCTATACAAATGTCATTTTGTTGTTGTTGAAGCAGCAGTGTAGCCCAAGGTGCTTCTCCAGACCATTATCTAATGGAAAAATCCCCCATACCCAATGATTAGTTGCACTCTGTTTTCATTGACTTCTTCCTACAAAATCCATAAACCCATCACACTCACCAATAACCACAGCGAGCGGCTATTTCCTTTGAAAGACAAATGACAAACTGACACGGACTCCCCCCAACACCCCCACCCCGAGCTCCGGTACTGTATCTGTCCCTGGCAGCTTCTCTCCACACGTCCAACAAAAGGGGAAACAAAGTAAAAGTGTTCTCTTTAATATCTATTCGCACCAATCAATCTACTTTGAAGACAACGATGAGGACTGAAAGGACACCTGTCAATTTATTCCATCAATCTGCAGCTGTAATGCTCTCTGGTACAGTGTGGCTGTGTTTATGGAGAGGGTGTAACGCAGGGTACAGTCTTGGCTTCTTGCACTGACCGATCAGCTTCCTGTGCACAGTGAGCAAGCGTAGAAAGCCACCTAGTCACCAACGGCAACCAGTAACTGCTGAAAATGCTGGCACATGGATACGGGGCAAGGGCAGGTATTTGGACTTGAGGTACAGATCAGCCATGGTCTTATAGAATGGCGGAACAGGCTCGAGGGGCTGAATGGCCTACACTACGTTTATTCTATCTATTCTATTGTGAATAGAATATTACAGGAATAAGTGATTTATTATTCAATGAAATGCAAGCCAATTTAATGTCAAACATACAAGCTGCTGGCCAGAATTATGTAGCGTATTTCTGAAGAATTCAGAATTTATTTTGTACCCTCAACATATTCCATTTACCGAGCGCTGGAAACACCGGGCTGACAATGGTGTGCTGTTGAATATTGGATTTGCACCGCCTCAGGTGTATTAAGTACACAAACAACCAGCTTAAAATAGCCTATGGTTACCTACCTCGCCTACACTTGTTAGCTGCAAAATTCTATTGTGAGTAAGTGTTTCACAGTAGCTACCATCATGGGCAATAGCCTTAGTTGTCACAATATAGGCTCTGTGTGACAGCACAGAACCATTGCACCTGTGCTGTGTTAATGGAGATACCTGCTCTCATCCCAATTCCCTGCTCGCTTCCTCAAGACCTTTTGTATTGCTATTCTTCAAACGTTTATCCAATTGATATTTGAACACGATAAATACACGAGATCCAGACTTGTAACGCGTTCCACGTCCTAATAACTTTATGTGGGGCATTGGGGGGAGGGAAGAGATTTTAACCTCTACCCTTTAAGTTTCTGGGAATAATATTGGAAATAAATATATCTGAAAAAGACTTTTAAGGTCATTCTGAAAACAAGTCTGTTCTTCCATGTTATCCATCGACAAGAATAATAATAATAATTCTTGCAATTGATATGGCGCCTGATCACATTATGGAGATGTCTCAAAGCGCTTCACAAATATACTGTAAAGTGAATTGACGGAAACGCGGTAGCCAATTGCACACAGCAGCGTCCACACAAACATTCGTGGATTGAAGTGACCAATTTTTTATTTTTTCTTGAGGGATTGAGGGATTATTATCAGGCGTGTGGAGTAAGGAAACTTGCCCAAGGTTTCGCCCTGCCCGGAATCGAACCCAGGTCTTTCGCTTGCAAGGCGAGTGCTCTAACCACTGAGCTGCAGGACTCCATTAAAGTGTAGTGACTTTGTATTCTGTGACGAAAAACGCAAGCACAGATAGATCTTAGTGCAGTGGGGTTGAGTTTCAAAGCTATTCATCCGAAACAGGTCAATTCAAAGGCTACCTACATGCATGTAGATGTACACACACAAAACCCACAACTTCATCTACAGCATCGTCTCTACGGCACCATCACTAGCTTTCTCGGTAGAGGGTCGCAGTAGATTTGGGATTGCAATTCTGTCAGTAAGACGAGGTCACCTCATTTGTACACGCTCACACCAGAGAGCCACTCCGGTGACACCGCAAACAAGTGCGGATCTTTCACCGCTGATTGAACACCTCTCCTCTCACAAATCCCTGATGTCCGAATCTCGGTCATCACCCACATTAATTGAACTAAACTCCCCGCATCTACAATCATTTTCAGCGCTCTATGTAAAATACTGACACTGGCTAACTTCGCCGCCCCCCTCCCCCATTTCCCCCCAGAATGACTCCACACTCCCTTGTTATCAAAGGCAATCATTGGGTTGAAATTCTGCCCAGCATCAATGCCTTGGGTCTTTGGTGATGTGAGATGACTCATGAGGAGATTCTCATTAGGGCCTGACATTGCCACAAGCGCAACATGTAACTGAAATGAAGGCATTAATATCTGAGTAATGCTCGGGAGAGCATTATTAATAATGCTTATTATTAATGCAAGGTTTATTTGATATAGCGCAAGGTTTCATAGAATCATAGAATCATACAGCAGAAAAAGAGGCCATTATTATTATTAAATAATTATTATTCATTATAATAATCCTTGCATTTGATACAGCGCCTTTCACACGTCTCAAAATGCTTCACAGAATATATGGTAAAGTGGATTGACTGCAAAATTTGGCGGCGAAATGGATAAATATATAATTTAAAGAGAGAGTCTCAAAAGCCCTTTCTACAAAGATAGTCCCAAAAGCACAGAGCAATTGAGCGAAAGATACAGGATGGAACTGTAGAATAATTACAGCATAGGAGGACATTCAACCTATCGTGTCTGTGTCGGTGCTCGATCCCCCATTGGAGCTCTCTACTCTAATCCCATCCCCCTGCTCTTTCCTCCATCATGTCCATGCTGGTGCTTTTTCTCATGCCCCTTCCCCCCCCCACCCCCCCACCATCCCCTCCCCCACTGGCGCCCTGTACTCTAATCCCATTCCATTACTCTATTCCCCAAGTCATTATGCAAAGGCTGTTACGTATTCGGCTTCAACAGCTATTTGTGATAATAATAATAATCCTTGCACTTGATGTAGCACTTCATCACGTGATTGAGACATCTCAAAACACTTCAAAGGATATACTGTAAAGTGGATTGATTGTAATGGAATGTGCATACACTCTTTCCAGGATATACCGTAAAGTGGATTTTGTGGGGTATGTAAAGAAAATCTTCTATGCTCCCCATTTGTTTTCTGGTCCTAATCCTCCAATTATGACCTCTCACTAATGATTCAGCTATCAGCAGAAATAGTCTTTTTCCGTTTATTGTTGAAAGCATTCATCAGTTTCGAAGCTTCTATTCGATTCCCCCCAAAAGCCAACTCGGTTCCATCAATTCACCTCCCTAACTTCAATCCTATCGTCCATCCCTTATCAAATGCTCTACAACTAAACCCAACCAACCAGCACATATCTACTCTCTGGACATCACCCACTCACACTGCCCTTTCCTGGCCACAGCAGAACATAGTCCATATGCCTATCTCTACAAGAAACATTTTGAATAAGGTTTTCTAATCAGATGACACGGCCTGCGATTAAAGGTGGGGTAAATTCAGAACAAATCTGTGGAAACACTACTTCAGTGTGCAAGTAGTAAACGTATGGAACAGGCTCCCTAGGGAGACAGACGGTGGAAGTAGAAAATGTCATTTGTTTAGATTTCTATAAGAAAATAAGAGCTCAGGATACAATACATAGTTTGGGGCACAACACGTCAAGCGACTGCCAGGATGGTGTAATGTGAACTAGATGGAACTTATGTTTTATTTCTCCGAGCAAATTCTCATGTTCTTATATTCTAATCTAATTTTCTAACCTTCTCTAATCAGGTGTGGGTGAGTGGCAAAAGGTTGGTTCTCTGCAAGTTCCTCCAAAATGGCACCATTAATCCACAAAGTCACCGGCACCCTTTTAGGTAGTAAACCCAGCAATGTCTAACAGCCAGCCACGTTAAGCGAGACACCAATAAGTGAGAGGATTTGAGGAGGGCATTGACTCTTTTTTTATTTGTAGATCATTATATCAAATCAGCAGACTCGGTGTGATTGTGTTGGGAGAGAAAAAAAGTTCTCAGCATTGGGCTGACAGATCTGGGTCAACCAACATCACAGTGTCTACGATGAGCATCAATTCACTGACTGAAATGATGGGATCATGACTGAGCTCCAGGGCCCCACTAGTTATGTAGCTAGTTATTCGTTCCATTTCTGTTTCACCACCCTTTCAGGCAGTGCATTCCAGACTGTAACAACTCTCTGTGTAAAAAAATGTCTCCTGATCTCCCCTCTGGTTCTTTTGCCAATTATTGTGAATCTAGGTCCACTGGTTACTGACCCATCTGCCAGAGGAATCAGTTTCTCCCTGTCCACTCTATCAAAACCTCTCATAATTTTGAACACCTCTATTAAATCTCCCCTTATCTTTCTCTGCTCTAAGGAGAACAATCCCAGCTTTTCTAGTCTCTCCACATAACTAAAGTCCCTCATCCCTGGTACCATTTTGGTAAATCTCTTCTGCACCCTCGCCAGGGCCCTCACTTTACAGTGAATTCACTTTACAGTTTATTCTGTGAAGCGCTGTGAGATGTCCCAACGATGTGATACTGCGCTATATCAGATTTAAGGATTATTATTAGTCATAGTAGTAGCTTTACTTGTACTCTTAGTTTGGGATGGGTTTCCACATGTGTCATTCACCCGGCTGACCCCAAAACAGGTATCAAAACCCACAGGTTAACCCCAGCCAGGCATCTGACAGGAATGCATTGCTCCCTCACAGCACCCATTCTCCTCAACTATTTTCTAATCTAATTTTTCTCCCATGTTGAACATTTGGCAAACGTGCCGAAACAACTTTATACATCATCATGACTGGAAGCTAAGTAGCTTCCAGTCCCAAAGTCGTCCAATTATTCATAGTGCATTAAATTTGCATCTGAACTGAGCCAATGAATAACCCTTACTTGACCTCAATTACACAATTGCACTATCTTCACATCACGTACGGAACAAATCAGCAAAAAGAGACGTTTGATTTCATTGGATGGAGTGTTAGCCGTTTCTTTGCTTAACCCCTTTGGTGACAAATTTCCTCCTGTTTGTCCCTCGTTCCCTCGTTCCACCATTGGTGGCCGTGCCTTCGGCTACTATGCTCCGAAATTCTGGAACTCGTTCCCTCAATCCCTCTGTCTTTCCCCACTTTCAAAATCCCACCTAAAGACCTTCTTTTTTGATCGTGCTTACGGTCACCTCCTCCCTCTCTCTGGCCTCTGAGACAGAAGGTTGTGCATTCAAGCCGAATATCAAGATTTCAGAGGTGCCATCTTTCGGATGAGACGTTAAACCGAGGTCCTTCTGTCTGTTCAGGTGGATGCTAAGGATTCCCATGACATGTAGCGGCAATTGCTGTCGCTACAGTTTACAATAAAGTTCTTCCAGACGTCCTTCTGACGTGAAAGGCGCTGTGTCAAATGCAAGGACGATTATTATCACGAGCAAAGCAGTGTGTATACCCTACTTCTTCTCACCGCTCATCCCCTGAAGAAACTCTGTTAGGAACGGCCTCACAAGACAGGAGAGGAAATGTCTAACTCACTTTGTGAAGGATCATCAATATTCACCAGAGGTGCTGAACAAAAGATAACGTCGCAACAGCGGAACGCATTCCTCCACAGCAAGAGCAGCGAGCAAACAATGCTTTGTGGAGTGTTTTGCTGATACTGGGGTGTTCTGTAATTATGTAATTATGCAATGCTCAGCCTTATTCGTACATATTCTAGATTGACACCGCTAGACATGAAAAGTATAATAACCCCTTCAAATAATAATAATTTGGTCAGTTCTCGACAGTTTGTGGAACAATTGGCTGCCTCGTTTCGCCCACAAATTATACAGTCAATTCACTTTACCCTGTATTCTGTGAAGCACTCTGAGACATCTCGAAGACATGATAAGGCGCTTTATCAAATGCAAGGATGATTATTATTATTATTATTATTATCTTGTTATTGCTCTGAGAGCCAGTCTTCACTTATCAGATCATTTAATAATGAAGACAATGGTGGGACTGTGCTCAACTCAACTGCACTCTGGAAGTTGGTCCTTTCTAGGAACTACGTTGGGGGGTTGTGAGGGGACAGCTGGTGCAGATAAGGTGCAAACGTCGAGGTCCCTGGCTGTCGAAGTTGTTTACGTCAAATGCGAGAACGAACGTAGAATCTTACAGCACAGAAGGAGGCCATTCAGCCCATCGTGTTTGTGCCGGCTTCTTGAAAGAGCTGTCAACTAGCCCCACCCCACCTCTCTTACCCCATAGCCCTGCAAGCTTTTTATTTTCAAGTTTATATCCTCTTGAAAGTCATTATTGAATCTGCTTTCCTTTCAGACAGTGCATTCCAGATCTTCGCTGCGTAAAAAACAAATTCCCCTCATCTCCCCTCCGGTTCTTTTGCCAAAGTATCTTTAAAAGAGCTGTAAGTTGCATGATAAATAAAGCATAGTCTGTTGTGGGCAGCCCAGGCAAAGGGGAACTTTTAACAGAGGAACACGAAGGCTAGGTGCATTGTTCCCAAGCACTGCATCACATCTGTTTCCTGCTGCTGAGCTGGAAAGAAAAGAGTTAACCTTTGGGTTGTGATCTTTAAACTCCCAATGTAAGATCACACCAATGCTGGCAATGCCTCTTGTATTGCATGCAGTGGGGAACGTCTAACATTAGGCTCTAAGAACAGTAAAGAGATTGACCTGTGCAGACTTCCTCCCCCAAGCACCGTTACCTAGCGACTGCTCAGCTTAACAGGGGGAAGAGGAAGAAACTGAACCATGAAACAAACAGGATATTTGCATCTTGTGAATTAACAGTGGATCAAAAACAACAACAATAAATACAGTGACAATAATCCTAGTCCGGTATTGGATGCAGCTCCTTTCGTCTCCGCAGGACGTCCCAAAGCGCTTCACGGGAATATTTTATTGTCAAGTGGAGTGAATTTAGTGGCCAATTTGCACACAGCTTTGCTGTCCCACAAACAGCCGTGAAGTGAATGAGCATTTCTTTTAATATAATTCCGGGGATTGTTAGCCAGGACACCGGGAGAGAGAATACTTCCTTCTCTTTTCGAACACATACAGACGGGACTTTGGTTTAACGCCTCATCCGAAGGACGACACCTCCGACAATGCAGCACTGATGCCCCCCACTCTCAGCGCTGTATTGGAGCGTCAACTGGGTCGAAAGACCCTGGTGTGGGGTGACTGAAGTGGAATCGGGTACATTGACAAAGAGAGAGAGAAATCAGCGGTTTGCTGGAGCAGAACGTGAAGAGTACAAGAATTGCCTGGGGGCACTGGGAATAATGAGCTGCAACACAGTGCTATCAGCCAGGCCGCACAGGAAATCGAACAGGGCTGGGAGACCATCAACGATACCAAAGGTGAGGAAATGCCGGTTAATCTTCCCGGCGAGGCGAGCGCCACGTGAGCATTTTGTGAATGAGTTGTAACTCGGGCACGCGAGAGCACAGTGTCTGTGATTGTTTTGGGGGGTGGGGGGGGTCAGCCGAGGTGTCTGACACATGCGGAAAGCCATCACCGTCTGCTTGAGAGTCTCCAAACCAAGCTGAGAATACCAGGCATCCCACCGACACGTGGAGATCCCGGAGATAGATTGTTGGGATGGAATGCGTGCTCTCTCTCCCTGGAGGGACGTATCCCGCTTAGCACGGTTTGGCAAGAGCCAAGGCTTGGGGACCCTAGAGTGTGCGTTGGGGGGTAACAGCTGGAGACTAACCAGATAAAACCATATAACTTGCCTTGATATCTCAATTGCAATTGGACACAGGCAGAAGCACATTGGACTCTGAGATAAGACAGGCAAGTGTTCATACCTGCCTCCCTACCTGTCTGGGCTGGGGACAATCCATCGGATTTCTTAACCGAAGCTGGCGATCACAGGATATGCCACAAAATGTAATCAGCCACAGGTGATAGGGTGGGAAATGGGCTTCCAATCTAACCCAGTCAGGCACAGTGAAGATCCCTGCCCTCGTGGAGATTTAACTGTGGCTTTTGATCAAAGCAAGTCCACGTGTGTTGTTGCTCTCACGTTCGCCTCAGCCAAACCGAGCTGGTTTTGGAAGTGGAGATGAGCCTTGGAATGAGTGGAGCGTCAGGAACAATAACTGAACATGAGACCTGCCAACACGTCAGTACCGCTCAGTGTCTGAGCCAGTCAGACATGGTGACGTAACTGAGGGCAAGGCCAGGCGATAACTCGCAACATTCCTCTGGCACCGGTAGCAGCGAGATACAGGATGACCTTCACATTTCATTGTCATGTAGTTTTTATTCCTTACCTCAAATACACACACACACTCACTCGCGCGCTCACACACGCACGCACGCACACACACGCAGTCTAGGTTGATGTTTCAGTGCAGAGCTGGGGGTGCACTGGATTGCGGGAGGTTGCCTCCCTTACGGATACGAGTCGTTAAACCAAGGTCCAATCTGTGCCCTGTACAGGTGGTCACTAAAGATCTTTTTTTGGCGCTAGTCAAAGAGAGCAGGGAGTTCCTCTCTCTCCCAGCGAACTGGCCGACAATCCCTCAGATTTCAAATGGACATTCAACCTCACGGCTGTTTGGGGGACAAACTAACAAACTAGCTGCCGCGACATCCTACAATATACACGGTCTCCACCGGAAGACATTAGGAAAACCAGTCACTGGCGGCCACCAAAGTGCACATCAGCAGCTAACCAGGAAACGTCACGTCACCAAGGAGCACATCACGGCGACCTTCTCTACATAATAATTTGAGGATAATAATCCCTCAAACAAACAAAAATTTGGTCACTCAATCCATTACTGCTTGTGGGACGCTGCTGTGCGCAATTGGCTGCCTTGTTTCGCCCACAAAATACAGTCACTGCACTTTACAGTATGTTCTGAAAAAGCACTTTGAGACGTCTCGAAGCCGTGATAAGACGTTGAGATGTATCAAATGCAAGGATTATTATTATTACTATTATTGTTAAAGATGGGAAGATCAAGCTGATTGATCTGCCGCTGGATCATATACACCCACACTTATCTGAGCGCGAGGCCTACATGGAGTCTGAGAACCTGGACGACTACAACATAACCCTGGCGGGGATGCTTACCTGGGGGCATGATTCTGTGCATGGCGACCGAGAGGAAGAAAATGGAGTCACTGTAGTAGGTGCCGGAGCCAGCACTGAAGCGCTTCTGCATGGCTTCAACGATGGGGAAGAGCTTATGAGTCAGGGAATCCACATCGTGGAAGGTGACCTGCCAAAGGTGGAAGAAGGCACATTAAAATATCGTTAAAATAATAATAGTAATAATAATAATCCTTGCATTTTGTGTAGCGCCTTATCACGTCGTTGAGACGTCTCAAAGCGCTTCGCAGAATATGCTGTAAAATGGATTGACTGTGGAACGCGGCAGTGTCCCACAAACACTCGTGGATTGAGTGACCAAATTATTATGATTTTTTAGAGGGATTATTACCCCCCGGAAAAGCGACTTACGACCGGGTTCCTGCTTACTGCTGGGAAAACAGGCGTATGGAGTAGGAAAACTTGCCTATGGTTTTGCCCTGCCCTGGAATCGAACCCGGGTCCTCTCGCTTCCCAGGCGGGGGTGCCAACCACTCTGCTACATTGTTAAACGGTGTCCTTTTAGAGAAGAGTTGGGAGCTTTCCTTCTGATGAACGAATAAATCGGTCGCCGATCTGACACCTTGCTGCTACTGAGCAGCTGCCACAATCTAGCAGTCACTTTGCTCGAACGCAACCCATTGTGTGAGGAGCTTTGGGGGGAGGCGTTGGGGCCGTTGTGGCACGGCTTGTGCGGACTGGCCAGCAAGCGCTGCACATCAAGTCATTGTTTGTACCATCCACATGCCCCCACCCTTTGGAAGTCCATCCCGCATTCCCTTCGCCTCACTCCCTCCTTTGCCTCCTTCAAGGCATGTTTCAAGACCCTCCTCTTCGACCGTGCCTTCAGCCAACCTCCCTGACCTCTACCCTCCCATATCCCAACGCCCCCCACCCTCACTCGACTCGGTTAAAAATCCTCGACTGTTCAGCGCCTTGGGACGTCCTCCCGACACTAAAGGTGCCATACTAATGTAATTTTGTATTGCATTGTATTTATTCCACTTGCACAGAATAAAGTGATTGGTTTTAAATCTCTGCACAACCAGACATCTGACTCAAGTCTCTTTTTCCCTGAGAGCAGCACAGACACAGACACGGGAAGAAATGTGTGGTGCGACTGGAAAGAAGGTGGACGAACAATCTTAAAAATAAATGAAAGGCAGTAAAAATTGCTCCATAACCACACAGTGGTACAATGCCGAGAGCTCCACATTTACTGGGGACGATTTATTTAACAGTCCAGATGTTTAGCTCAGAACTTCTGCCAATGTGTGTGTAAAGGAGAGTGTACGTCTGAGTGTGTGTGTGTGTGAGAGTGAGGAGTGATGAGCGCTTCTGTGTGAAAGCGAGTGTGTGTGCACATCCGTGTGTGTGTAAAAGCCTGCGTGTGTGTATGTGTGTGTGCGTACTTCTGCAAGGAACACACTATCTTACTTACCATAACTATTTCATAGTTTACATTCCTGAAATTATTTATTTCCTTTGTTATATCCTTTGCCACATTTCTGCAAAGGCCCCAAGAAACCGCGATTCACTTCTTGCATCTGAAGTTAAGCAGGAGTGTGCGCGCTCCTTGGAAATTTCCTTTCTCCCTGTGAGATATTCCAATCGATGGCCTATATTACAGTCAAAGTGAAAGCCAAACAACATTCTTTCATCTCTTTGCACACAAGCCTTCAGCTGCGAGAAATACACCCAAATGTAAACGTTCACAATAAATTCAACGCCTTTGGCCCAAAGCTCAGGAGACGAGCATCTGGGAGTCAAAGCTGGGGAAGAAGTCAGTGAACGTAAGTGTTTAAAAAGTAGGACACAGCCAGATTTAGGAACAAAGACAGAGCATGGATATGTTACTGCACAAAACCAGGACACTTTGTCCATCGCCGTGGCTCACTCACTAACACACACTCACCTTTGGTCAATTGGTTGCGAGTACAATAATGGGACTGTGAACTCACGGGGGAAGAGAGAGAGAGGACTGCATTGGTGGTGGAGGTGACATCCTTTGGATGAGATGATATCCCGAGGTCCCACCTCCCGGTGCAGGTGGGCATTAAGGATCCCGTGACACTTTGAGAAGAGAAGGGAGTTTCTCTGTCCCGGTTTCGCCGCCCCCAACCCCCCCTCCACCGCCCGATAAAATCAATCGTTCACCTCATCACTGCGTGCAAAATACAGTCACTGCGCTCTTATGTTTTTGAGACGACTCAAAGGGCTTCACGGAGTATACTGTAAAGCGAATTGAACTGGGTATTTTGTGGGTGAAATGCAGAAGCCAAATGCGCACAGCAGCGTCCCACAAACACCCGTGGATTGAGTGACCGAATTATTATGTTTTTTAAGGGAAAAGCGATCCGCCAATTAACTTGCCCACCTTTTCACCCTGCCCGTGAAGCGAACCCGGAGGGCTCTGAGGTCTAAGCTGCAGGACATTTGTTAGCAGTGTTCTACCTTTGTACAATCGACCCTTTGCAGGCAAACATTTTAAACCACAGAAGAATGGCAGCGAAAGGATGACCTGAATTGCTGAAATGTAATAATCGCGACGCTTTGTGGAGCCGGTGAACTCGCCAGTCTCATAAATAATGTATTGGTAATGAAACAGCACTGTGAGAAATGAAGCCTTTGCAGTTACAATGCTCTGGCAAGTAGCTTATTTACGCAATTGCAGTCACTGCAGACCATCTTAAAAACAAAGTGCTATTTTCTTGTGCAATACTTCCCAGTGCCACAACCACTCCAAAGGTCAACAGCAACGACAACAACTTGCATTTATATAGCACCCCTCACGCAGGGTAGAGTCCCAGAGCGCTTAACTGTGGCGGAGGACGATGCCGAGCCCGGGGGTGGGGGGGGGGGGGAGTGACCGTAGGTCAAAGAGGAAGGTCTTCTGGTGAGTCTGTGGGCAGGAGTTCGGGTTGGCATCTTCCCCTTTCTTTATCAGACCACCAGACTGGAACCAAAGCCCCACCGATGCCAATTCTAATAATAACCCTAACATTTACATAAGAATTGCTAAACGAAAGAAAACCAACCAGTTCGCCCTCTACCATCCTGGCAGTCGCACATGTCCTAATAATAATATTCCTTGCATTCCGCTTCACAGAATATACTGTAAAGTGAATTGACTCTGTGTTTTATGGGATGAAATGCAACAGCCAATTGCACGCAACAGCGTCCCACAAACAGTCCTGAATTGAATTTCTTATTCTTATTTTTTGGAAGGATTTATTACCCTCGTAAAAGCGATTCAATCGACTAACTTGACTAACTGCTGGGTAAACAGAGGTGGGTGGGGATGGGAAACTTGTCCAACGTTTTGCCCTGCCGGGAATCATGCCAAGGTCTCTCGCTTGCAAGGCGAGTGCTCTAACCATTGAGCTACAGGACTCCAGTATATACCACCCCTCACCCAGGATAGTGTCCTACAGTACTTGATAGTGGCAGAGCCTCATGCTGTACGTGTGCACGAGAGATTTTATCTGGACGATTGCTGGACTCCTTTACAGTTGATTTATTTTAATGGGAGCAGGGCATTGTCAAAGCCTAAATGATCTGCCAAGATCCAATAAATTGGTGAGTCAGATTCGATGGGCTGAATGGCCTCGACTCCCCCAATCTGTTCTTGTTTTTCAATGAAACCGAGGCAGCCATAAATCAGACATACTGTGGGGAGTTTATGCCGTAATCAAAGCACTCCCCTCAGGGCTATTTGCACATCACGCAGAGAACATCTGGCCTCATAACATCTCAGGAGGTCATCTCTCCCCTTGTAGCAAGAGAACATCCTGCTCACTGCTTCACCCTCAACTTGATTGTTTGACTATCCAATAATAAATAAAATAAATGTAGACAATTCCCAGTTTGGTTTGGATATTCTTAAGCACCGTGATGGGTTTCCGCATGTGTCAGACACCTGGCTGACGAACAAAATATCTAATAAATATAATATATATAACAAATGTACATATAGAAACAAATATTTGTATTTTGCTGCCGCGTTTCACCCAGAAAATGCACAGTCACTCCACTTTTCAGTATATTCTGTGGAGCGTTTTGAGGCAACTTGATAAGGCGCTGTGTTAAATGCAAGGATTTTTATTATTATTAATATATAAATCAATCAATAACTGACTCCCTCATTCACTTGCTCACTGCTATTTGTGGGACAATGCTGTATACAAATTGGGTCCCTCGCCTTCAAGCCTCTGCCTACAAAATACAGTCACTGCACTTCACAGTAAACCCTACGAGGCACTTTGAGATGTTTTTGACAATGTGAGAAAGCGCTGGCATTCTCAAGGATAATGACAGTGATAATCACTGCACATATTCACTTTCGATTGTCGAATTGATTTATTTTCATTCCTCAGAACATGACTAAAATGAAATGCGACAGATGTAGGAACGTTTATTACAGCGGGTGGGAAGAGAAGGATCAGCAGAGAAAAGAACATTGGTTTCCTCGACAAATCAACCCTCACCACGTTTATCTTGTAAAGCGGCTACGTGGGAATCGAGGAAGAGAAGCAACAACACTTTAATATATACTATATATTTATTAAATTTAATAATTATATATAATAATCCTTGCATTTGACATAACGTCTTATCACGTCATTGAGACGTCTCAAATATACTGTGAAGTGGATTTATTTTGTGTTTCATGGGCAAAACCCGACAGCCAATTGTGCTCAGCAGTGTCCCACAAACAGTCGTGGATTGAGTGACTAAATTATTTTTTTTAAAAAGGGATTATTACCCCCGGAAAAGCGATCCACCAATCGACTAAAAAATGGGTTCCTACTACCTGCTAGGTAAAAGAGGCGTGTATATGGGTGAAAAGGGTGGGGGGGAGAGTGTGTGAACGAGAGAGGGAGGATCTTTAGCTTCCGCATGAACAGGGCAGAGACATCACGTCAACCTGCAACACATTCCTCTGCAGACAACGAGTGGCTTGGGGGGGAATAACAGAGGTGAAACTTCATTTCGTTTAACGCTGGGTTACGTCAAGCTGCTTGGTTTATGTTATGAATACGAAGACAATGCGACGATGAAGGTTGCTGCTGCTCCAAATAGCTTTGAGGCCCAACCGTCTAAATGAACAGCCACCTTGAAATAACCATCATTTATCTTGTAACATTTGTCACCAGGTTTACGCAGCAAACTGGATTAGGGGATCTCCAGTCTTAATAGGAACTGTGAATTACTTTTTCCGCAGTGCGAACTCGCCACCTCGTGGCCAAAATTGCACAGGACCGACTAAAGCCACAGACGTGGGCCAAAGCAGAGCACGGCAGCAATAAACAAGGCAAAGGGGCCAAATCAGTTGAGTTCAGATTCAGATATAGGGCCTTATCACATCGTTCAGACGTCTCAAACCGCTTCACAGAACCCACTGTAAAGACAACTGACTGCGTATTTTGGGCTGAAAGATCTGTTTCCCTGGTGTATCACAATGCAAGACATTACACTGGAACGAGGTAGAACTGCAAGGTTTCCTGACGTAACATGCAAGAGACTCCAACAGCCTTTCTGATCTAGAGGAGGGTTAATTTGAGCCGATCGCAACTTCAGCTCATGAGGGAATGTGGTTGTCGTGTTAACAGACAGCAGAGGAAGTTTCACAGAAGACTTTATCTGTCAAGACATTGCCTCATTTCCCGATTTCTGCAAAGAAGAGCATCAAGAGAGCGGTTACGCTAATCCAGGGCATTGCTTGTGTCTATTTGCACGCATTAATGTTCCACAAACAGCCAGGAGGTGAATGACCAATTTAACTGAAGGATAATAATAAATAATAATAATCCTTGCATTTGATATAGCGCTTTTCACGTCTTCTCGACATCTCAAAGCGCTTCACAGAATATACTGTAAAGCGAATTGACTGTATATTTGTAGGCGAAACGCGGCAGCCAATTGCGCACAGCAGTGTCCCACTAACAGTCGTGGATTGAAAATGACCAATTTATTATTATTTTTGGA